>NC_039358.1:191177396-191823739 GCF_003573695.1 Papaver somniferum | reverse complement strand
TAGTTCTCAAGGTAAAATACAATCTTGAGACTCCAGTGCAGTTCCTGAGAAGCAGCAATTCACATTGAGGATCCTCTAATTTGCTAACAGCCTCCATCAAACTGACAGTTTTTTGAACCCTTTTGTGAACCATATCCATACAAAAACCAGAGTTAGTGCTCACTGGACCGCCCAATAATTTGACACCACTTGGTGGTCTGCTAATGTGAGAAGAAAACATCTCAAAGCTTCTGCTATCAGGAGAAGGCCAATATAACTCAGTTTTGCTGACATTCATGTGCAGCTCTAACCCCACACCATCTTCTTGAATGATCTTAAAAGCCTTAGCAACCTGTGCTGTGTCACCAATGATGGTTTCATCATCTAAGTACCAAGCTTGAAGCTCTAAAGAACAAACCTCAGCAATTTTCTTAACCATGGGATGTAAAGTGAGCGCAACTAAGAGGGGCCCCAATGGGTCCCCCTGTTGAACCTCCTGAGCAGATGAAAGAATATTGTCCATGTAATACAGCCGGGCTGGTTCTGCATAACAAAACTCGACCCATCGAGAGATTGAAGGACACAAAGATCTAACCTCTCTAAGCATGGCTGTGCGGTTTACAAGATTGAAAGCATTCGAAAAATCAACCAACAACATGGACATGGAGTTATGTTCACCCTTAGCTGCAACCAGACGGTTAACAGAATGCAAAATAGCTTCACTTCCACCAAAACACCCACCCCAAATTGGTAACCGGATAGATATGGATTCATAACCTTACCAATATGTGTAGCAGCAACCTTGGAGACAAGCCTTCTCCAAATAGTACCCACAGCTATGGGTCTTAACCCCCCATCTGGCTTCAAAAGAGGTGTGAGTGGCGCACTGGAAATGTACATCCCCAAAGCAGAAGGACACTTACCTGCCAGCAGCAAGTTCACAACATCTGTAAAGGCACTGATAAGCTCGTCCGAGATTGCTGCAGCCTCTCCACTTAACGCATCGAGTAGATGTTGTGCTCTTAATCCGTCACGACCACAAGAAGTTCCCTTCGGGAAGCTCTTCAGGCGACCCAGTACCAGCTCTTTGGAAGCACTGAATGATTCTTGCACAATAGGTTCGGAAGGAATAAGAGGGGGAGCAGCCGAGGGGTGTTTGTTTCTGAGTTCATTGAGAGTACCATCACTATGTGGAGATACCCCCGAGGATGATTTAATAATTCGTGGCTCAGTATGATTTAATAACTCGAGGATGATTTAATCTTTATTTTAAAAACTCGAGGACGATTTAATAATTGTTCGTGGCTCAGTATTTTGGTCTCACCATCCAGGGCATTTTGTTCACTGAAATAAAATTGATTTGGGGGGGGGGGGGTAGTCATGAGTCAGGTAGCGAGTCTGGTGTTATAAAAACTTGGAAACAACTGGTCTGACATCTTATTCGGCCCGAGTGAGATTCAAATGTTGAGTTCGAAGAAGACAAACAGGTTCATCCTATTGGCATGCAATATGATACAAGATTTATGTTATAAAGAGTGACACTCGGGATTTACGGAGTTAAAGAATCTAAATTGACTCATTCACTTTCAACTCATGTTGTTGACCGAGTTAAACTTAATTATCCTTATTATGACACACGTTTAAACTAAAATTCCAACTTAATCCGGATTGGAATACTCTAGGGTAATTGGTATGCGGAGAATTGGATGTTGACTTTAATCGATTAAGGAACGTGTTTGGTGACGGAATATGAAACCTCTAACCAGTATTTTCTCTCCTTGATCACAATATTTATATACTTTGTTTTTACTTTCATTAATTTATATTAGTCTAGAAACTCAACAACAATCCCCCTTAGTCACGAAGAATTCGACAACAAACAACAATTCGTTGCTCACTGTGTGAAAGTGTAGGAAATGTTTGGTCGATTGAAAATCCATCAAGTATCTTACCTGTTACTTCAAATATGCAAGTGCTTTCATAACTCTAATCCTTGAAGCTTATTTAAATTCAATTCCGACCAGTATTTATCATGATGATAACAGATATTTTCTAAAAGTTTCAGATAATGAAGAGATTCACAGTACTTGTTAAGGTATAGAGAATTAGACTGCACCCGTTCTTTATGGATTTCAAGAAGGTTTCTATTAAATCTCAATGGAGTATTGTTAGTGAGGATTTGTCAAAAGGTTAATTTTTTTTCCTTAAAAATTAACGTATTCCGAAGAAACTCAGTAAAACCCTATATTTCATACTCTTAAGAAGAAGAAACCCATTTGTCCGGCAGATTCATTACCAATCAGACTCTGTAATACTTCTTACAATTTGATTTCTAAAATAATTTCAAATAGGATGAAGCCACTAGTGGAAAAGATAATGTCACCATATTAGGCTGCCTATGCTTAGGAAAACTAAATATGTGACGTTACTATCATTTCTCACGAAGTAATCGGATGGCATTGAAGTTAGACATATCAATAGACTTTGAAGAGACTGAATGCAAATTTCTCATCAAAGCTTTTAAGTATTTTGGGTTTGCAGAATAATGGTTTAATCTAATATATCACTGTATCAGTAAAACTTCTCTATCAGTAACATTTAATGGCTCCCCATGTGAACAGTTTCATCCAACTATGGATATCAGACAGGGTGATCCTATTTGTCACTTTATTTATTCATCTCATGGAATTTATCTCTAGAAGATTTTTTGAGGATCAAGTTAACAAGTCCACCTTAAATCATCTACTCTCTGCAAGTACACTTGGTATTCACTCGAGAAAATATTTCATCTGTGAACAACCTTCTCCAGCTTCTGCAAGAATTCAGTTCATAGTCTGGTCTGCTAATCAACTTTGGAAAATCCCCAGTTTATTTCAGTACTCACATAAGAAACTGAGATGTTGTTGTTACTTTGAATCAAATCTTATGAGTGAAGACTACGAGTTCCAAGAAAAAATATCTTGCTTTTCCATTCGTATTAGGTCATACTAAACAAGAATCTTTTATGCCACTCAAAAAAAATATTTGAAAGAAGACTAGCTAGCCAGTCTTCTAGATCTCTCACACAAGTTGGGAGAAAAACCAGGGTAAAACATATTTTTAACTTAGTTCCTTATCAGATGAGCACTTGCATGATGCCAAAAAAAACTTATACGAAAGTTAACTTATCTTTAAAGAAGATTCTACTTGGGTTACAACTCTATCAGAGTTGCTAACTTAATTGCTAGGGATAGTTTGTGCAAGCCTAAGAATATGGGTGGCCTTGCTTTCAAATATTCTGAAAAGTTAAACTTGAGACTTCTCACCAAACTTTTTTTTTTATTAGGCTAAAGCCGGACCCAGACCCCTATCTAAATCCATACAGTTGGACTAGCCTCACTGTTAGACCCAACTCCGCCATATCCCTCTATACAACTAAGTTTAATATTAATACAAACCTCTACGGTGGGAATCGAACCCCTGACTTCCTCCTTACTGGAGTTGATGGGATACCACTGAGCTATGCCCTTGGACCAACTTCTCACCAAACTTGCATGGAGAATTTGCACCAATTCTAATGAGCTTTGGGTTTAAATACCAAATATTTCATAAATGACAATATTTTACACATGAACTCCACATATAACGATTCTTCTTGGGTATATGGAAAGATACGAAGAAAATTTTGGATATTTCGCATTAAAATTATTTCATGGAAGTTAATAACCGAAAAAGCACTAAAATGTATTCAGATAGATGAGTGACTGGTATGCATCAACCACCAGTTCATATTGGTAACAACTTTCATTTACTTATGTTTATCTCTAAGCTTCTCTTACCTGACACAAGTAACTGGAATGTTATTTTTCTCAATCAATTATTTGGTAATGACACCTCTTTCAAGATTCAAAATGTATTCATTGATGTGACCAGAGAAGACGGGGTGGTGTGGATATCTGCCAAGGATGAGAAATTTTATGTAAAAAGTACTTATAATAAGATCATAGACAGGAAGGACATGGTTACTCAAGTTAATGGTAATGATAACCCTTCTAGTGTCAGGAAAGCACTTCATAGAAACAGTGGAGTTCATAGAACAATTTTTTTGTGGAAATGTCTTGAAGAAATTATTCCCACGAGATGTAGACATTTATATTTAATAGTGTTATAGGAATCCTATGTGGTATTTTTGGGAGATATGAAGAATCCCTTGAGCATCTGTTATTGGAAAGTATGCACTTCAGGGCTATTTGGGGGAGTATTAACATTGACATGGATGTTGTCATAAGTAAGTGGAATTATATGTCTAAATGTTTCTCTAATTCATATATTAAAAATTAGGAACATTTTAGCAGATGGGTTGCTTCCTTCATGGTCGGTTCATGGATTATTTAGCAATACATGTATGTTTTCTTTCTTTCAAGGAAAATTCCTAACCCGTATAACTTTGTTTGCTGAATTAGTTACTATCTCACACAATGCATTAGTGTGTCTACTTCTTATGATATTATTATTAATACATCTAAAAAAATAATATGTATGTTAGATCTGCTGGGCCTGATCAGGATGTCACTAAGATTAATATAATGCTTCCTTTGACCACCATACTAACCAATAGGGTTGAGCATTTGGTATGTAATCCGCGAATTTAATCCGGAACAACTGTAATTTTGCGAATGGATGTCCGGAACCTTCAATAATGGATTGGATGCAGATGAGATTTTTGAAATCCAACGGATACGGGTGGGTCCGTATGCAACCTTGAAAATCCGTTAGATATCCATAACCGTTTGATTAAGGATATTTATATAGTTTATAGAAAATATATGAATAGCTTAGGAATTCTTAAGGTGTTTTCTTGGGGTTTTTTCTTGGGGTGTTTTTCCATGGCACTTTTATATTTATATACATTACAACTCAACTTTATTTGTTTTATTTATTTATTTTGTTTAAAATCTAAAACAAGACCCCCGTTTTGTTATACTTTGACAACTAAAATTCACTGCTCTTCGTGGGGACGATTCTTGCTTCCATTAAATTACCAGTTAATTGTGTGGAAATAAGTGATTTAATTTGATTGCACTTACGACAGCCATCAAATTCTGGCGACGCTGCCGGGGAGCAGTCGATAGCTTTAGTTGTTATTTCTTTTTGTTTTGTTTTTGTTTTTTGATTTTCTTGTTAGTTTTTAATTTCGTTTTCTAGATTTTTGGTTTCAAGCACTTAATCTATGGCACCGAAAGATTGGGATTACCCAAGGTGCGGAATTCAAACTCGTAAGGGAACGGTGTTACAAGCATATCAACAACCACAACAAGAACTATCTACGTCAGAAATGGTGAACGGTGCAAATCTTCCACCACCTTCACCTCCGGAGAAGAAGCTGCGAGGGTTGACATCTCCATATTTAGACTCACAACGATTGTGTATTACTTAAACTGACATAGTGGAGCTAAAGTCAAATATTATTCACCATTTACCGAAGTTCAAGGGACTTCCAGGTGAAGATCCAAACCGTCATCTTCAAAAATCCAAGCACTAGATGACAAGTCTTAGGCAAGGTACCGAAGACAGTTATACGGAAATGATGCAAGCCTTCCTATTCTCTTTAATAGATTTGGGCAGAAGAATGGTTGTATTACCTTCCCCCAGGGAGTGTTACAACATGGACTGAGATGAAAAAGCTATTTCTAGAGAAGTATTTTCCTGCTTCTAAGGCGACCGCTGTTCCCAAGGAGATTAGTGATATTCTGCAGATTACTAGGGAGTCTCTCTATGAATATTGGGATAGGTACAAAAATTTAGTGGCGAACTGCCCCCATCACAACATATCCTCAACACTCATCATTTAATACTTCTATGAAGGGTTACTTCTAGAGCAACATAACTTGATTGACGCAGCCGTTGATGATTCACTTACTGAAAAGACGGTCTCGTAAGCAACTAGTTTGATTGAGAGTATGGCACTGAATGCTCAATAGTTTTACACAAGAAATGGTTCAAGTATCAGAAGAGTTAACGTGATGGGAGATTTATTACATATATAACAACAAATGGGTAATGTGGAAAAAATGGTCCAACGGATAACTTCTGCGGTTGTTCCTACATATGAAGAAGATGCTGAGATGAGCGCTCCTAATCAGGGGCAGAGGTATGACCCATATTCAAACACATATAATCCTGGTTGGAGAGATCATCCAAATTTTAGCTTTGCAAACAAGCAAGCTGCAGTTACTGTGCCAACTTATGGGAGACAAAATGCTTTCCAACAATCGCAACATGATAAAGAGTAGGGTTCTTCCATTGATGATAAGATTAATGCTATGAGTCAAGGTATAACCTCGTTGTTTCAACAAAATCAACAGAAAACCGAATAGAGTCTGTTGAATACTGATAATGCAATCAAAGACTTACGAACTCAAGTGGGGCAGTTGGCTACAACAGTAAGCAGATTAGAGGCACAAGCATCAACAAAATTTCCATCATAACCTTTTGTGAATCTAAGAGAGCACGTTAATGCAGTAAGTTTAAGGAGTGGAAGGCAAGTAGAAGATTCAAATATGGATACAGGGACAATACGTTTATCTAGTACACGTACCGGCGTAACTGCAGTTCCGGAGTTGAGACCATTCAGCTGAGTTAGGCCGACTGACCGAGAAGCTTACTGAGTGGATGACTCTCTTCTCCCTTGACCAATTGACTAATAGTTTGACCATATTGACCGGTAATGGTAACGGTTCTGTGACGGAATATTCCTTCAATGAAGAAGAATCTCAGGTGGCCGGCAGTGACTTTCTGGCCGGAATCCGGAGGCAGCGGTGAATTTCTGGCGACCCAATTTGTGCATAATTTTCTAGACTCACGGGTTTGAGGAATTGGGCTTGAATTTGGAAAGAGAAGATGAAAGAATTTGAGAAAGACATGGACTTGGAAATTGGATTATTCTGGAGAAGGGATCCTATTTCTAAGAAGATTGCAAGCAAATTGAAGCCTATAAATAGAGAAGTTCTCTACAATTTTTCTCTACCACCTATACACCTCGACATACACAACACTTTGGTTTTTGCTTGTTTTCACATCTTTTCTTCTTTTAATTATTTGTTTGAACTTCAAAAACACGAGTAGCTAATTTTCTTATTGATTGAGGATGAATCCTAGTTCTTGGCATGATTTGGTTTTTTGTTTTAATTCTACTTTGAAGCTTTTCACATGATTATCGTTTTTTTTTGCTAATAAGAATGTTTATGCTTGATCGATAGATCATTTATGTGTGCAACTAAATTGATTTGTTAATTGAACTAAAGCTAGTAAAAGTTAGGGGATAAGTAATCGTTTCTTGACTCTTTACACAAGTAGCAAACACGAGACCTCGCGGAGGGATTCTGTGGAGCAATTGTGTGTGAAAACAACGTTAGTAAGTAGACCTTGATCTAAGTTTTTTTTTTTTTTTTGATAAGTCAAACAAAAATATTTTGCCCCATCTGTTCCATACCTTGATCTAAGAGTCTAACTACTAATATCAAACTAATAAATTCATAAATCTTAATGCATTTTACTAAATTACATCTTGAGTGATCTACTACTAGGTGGTTTGGTAAATAGAACCCGATAGGAGAGAACTTTCGTATCCGGTGGCACAAGGAATTTGGGGGTTAGCACTGATCTAGCTGCTTTACCTACGGTTGGTGATAGTCTGTCACTAATAAAAAGTGTATGAAAAACATAACTTGAACCATCGTTTTGTAAAGAAGAACGAATCATTTATCTAACTTCTCTTATTGATTTCAACTTACACTTTTGATTACTTTATTTACTTTCTTTTGCAAACTTAAAACAAGAAAACCGCCCTTTTGTGACAATTAAACTACTAAAAATTGTTGCTCCTCATGGGAGTAAACTTGACTACTCTATATTACTTATTGATTAGGTGGAAAAATATTTATTAATTTGTTGTGGTTACGACACGCATCAATGACTTGTGTTGATAGGGAAAACGATTCGCTTGTTTTTTGAGGAAAGATGGAGAGACGAGCGATTCCTCAAACGAGCAAATTTTCCTAAACTTTTAGCAAAAAATGCACTGCACGGGAGTGCTTTGAGTTCGGGAGATCAATCTGTAGGACTTTGGTCTAAACCAAGACAATGGTCGTTCTGTAGTCAGTTCGGTCACAAAGAGGGATGAGGGTCGATCTATAAGAGGGAAGCTGATAAGTGTGTGAGATCAATGATGATCAAGGATTGTGGATGTGTTGTAGACTTGTGCAAGTTTTCTTTGAACTGTTGAGTTCGGATAAGATAAGTTCTGATCGATTGAATTTTGTTCTGTTGAGAATTCTTGTTTCAATCGTGAATCGAGGAACCTATTTATATTGTAATAGTAGTAGACACATTGATCCTAGTAAGTGTGACGGTTGAGGAGTGAAAGAGTGGGAAAATGGGAAATCGTGGATAAACCAGTTCCACGTGCATGGGAGAATTGGTTGATCGTCCACCCACTACTTTGCTAACTCCTTCAACTGCTTGCACGACTTGCTCACATTTATCATCATGGGTGTATACATGTCCTAGGCCGCCAGACCAAAACCCTAGTGAATACCCCCCATGTGACATGATTGATGTCTCATGAATGTGGAGTGTGCAAGGCATACATGTATTTAATTGGTCAATTATTGACTCGACTAAACCATGAGTCTTAGCCTTGATGATTTGAGCATAATTGACGAATATGATATGCTCTGAGACTCATGGATTGAGTATTAAGTGTCTGCTGGGACAAAATAATGCACACACGTTGAGTCTTGATGAATTGTGATATACTCCCCGTTTCAGAAAGACTGTCCTCTATTCTATTTTCGTCAGTTTCAAAATTGTGTCCAGCTTCTGTTTATAGTCATATTTTTCCAATAAACTCTCTAATATACCCTTAAATTTCTATACTCATAAATTCATTTTCAAGGGACCCCAATTTAAAATATTAAATATTTTTATATATATTTAAGGAAACAAATATATCATTCGTTCCTTTTAAGAGAATATATTCCCTTCAACAGTTTATACCCCATAGGTATATAATCTCCCAAAATTAAAGTCCCTCACAATTAAGTAGTTTTTATTATTAACATTTTTATTAAAACAAAAAAGGTAAGTAACTAAGGGTGGCCAAGTAAAATACTATACTCTGCTTAATATTTTTACAAAGTCAAAGCGGACACTCTTTTTGAAACGGAGGGAGTATCATTTTACCAGTTGAAATAATATGATGTTCTGATAATTTGATCGACGTGCGTTCGATGAGATTGCTCGATCATGGACCTATTCTGATATGTCGAGCATTCGACAGAAAATCAGATGTTGCTGAGTTATGAGTTATCTAGAGTACTCATTCCTGATCCACTATGTCATGAATTGTCGAATGACAAAGTAAGATCAAAATATTAGTGAATATTAGACGATCGAACGTCCAATTGGATGGACGCCCAATGAAATATTGGATGATCGTCCAAGTTGATGGTCATGCAATAAGGGTGCCCTCGTACGGTATAACAATCAAAAATGTTGGTAGCAGGACCAAACATTAATTCAAAAATATTGATCGCTGGATCAATATAAAAGTTTTCAACACTTATTGAATTACAGTAAACTCAAAGCCCTAATATTAGAGAACCCTGGATGGAGAGTTGTCCAATATGGGTCAAGAAATATCGACCAATCAATGAGCATGAGAGCCTTGGTCGTGAATGATGCGTGTCGTTTACACAACAAATTAATGAACTTCCTTCCACAAAATTAACTGGCAATATAATGGAAAGGAGTTTGTTCCCACGAAGAGCAGGGAGTTTTTAGTTGTTAAAAGAAACCAAAACGGGGTTTTAGATTTTGTAAAACGAAATAAATAATAAAATAAAATTATAAAGATTCATTTAAAGCAATAAGAAGAAAGGCGATTAAGGAATTCTTCGCTGTCACCGACCAGAAACTTAATTAAAATACTCGTTTATTCCTTGTTGAATTTATATATTGTCACCAACTGTAGAATAGAAATAAGCTCTGGTATCCCCGGAATTCCTGTTGTCACTGGATACAGAAGCGCTCGACTACCAGATTTTATCCATCTGAGCCACCATGAATAAACTCTGAAGGTGTAACCCAGTCAAATGCATTACGTTTTGTGTTAGAGCATAGCTCGGTTGAACCCACCAAGCGTTGGTATGTCAAGTTTGGTTGTCATATTTTAGTGAATCAAAACTCAATTAAAGAGCCGCTTGATTATATACTAGAGACAACTTCGTATAGGTTAGGCTAGAAAGATTAGGATTATGAGACATACAAGTATTACTCGAAGACTTGAAGAATGTGAAGAAGTAACAAGCTACATCGACGACATCATCCTTCCTCTTGAGGTTAGTAATATTGTGACTTGAAATGTTTCATTCCTAACATATCTGTCAAGTCGTGTTATATTGAAAACATAACTGCGAAGCTGTGAATGACTATACTCTAGTAGACATAGTGTTAAGGAATTACAATACGAATTATAACGCTTAATCACCTAAGTAATCACCTAAGATGGTATGATCGATATATGTAATTGGTGTGACCGATCCTAGTAATTGGTGTAACCGATCCTAGTAATTGGTGTGATCTATCACAAAAGAGTGTGTAATCGATCCTTTTAATTGGTGCAACCGGTCTTGGTAATTGGTGTAACCGATCTTGGTAACTGGTGTGACCGACCACAAGTAATACCATGAGAATATGGTAACCGATCCTGGTAGTTGACGTAACCAATCCTGGGAACTGACGTAACCGGTCCCAGTAACCATATTAAGGTAAAATCGATCCTTGTGTTTGGTAGAACCGTAAACCCATGATTAGCGTATTGATATTTGATAAATCACATAGTTCTTGGAAGTCAGATAAACCAATTCTAAACTTGTTTGGAAGTGTGGTATAATCGGTTTCAAGATTGTAAATATGAAAAAGGATTTACAAAGAAATAAGATGTCGACAAACTTTGAACATGTTCGGTAACTCTTATATTTTATTGTTCAAAGATATTCCTTAATAACTCAAGGAGATCCCGGACAGAAATAAGTTGAGAATATTTTAATTAAGGTTGTTAATTTTATATGCTTTTAGTTACCAGCAATTAAAATGCATATCTCTGGAAAATAAAAATTGGTAATGTGCATTTACTAATTGGAGATTTTCTAGTAGGATTTCGGTTAATTTTGGCAAGAGCATTTCCAGGAATTATGAAAACCGATTTTGGGAATTTATTGCATATCTTAGGAATATTTCGATTTTGGAAACTCCTTGGTGTCCAAACTTCCTTGGTCTATAAATACCCAAGTTTGCATTTCGAACAAACTATCCTAAGATCCATCAAAACTACCTTGTTGTGTTGTTACTGGTGGAGCCGTCTATTCGTAGAGGAAAGTACCCTAATTACATGAAATCTCTTACAACCGCTCGTTTAAATACTTTTGTGGGATCAAGAAGCTCTACGAGTACCGTTGGTGGGAAACTAGATAATTGCAGTATTATTAGTTTTCGATTAGATTTGATTGACTAACGATTGTTGAACTTTCATTGCACCTAGTTTTTTTATTCTTGAGAATCTTCTCTTCTGATATAAGATTCACTCAAACTAGATCGAAGTGTCGACCGGATCTTTAGAACTATTTGTAGATCTAAAGACGTCTTGTGATAATCCATTGCTACAGACTCCGTTTTGTGCGTGATTGATCACAAGAGATTCAAGTTTTGGTATGCAGGTGTTTGTTGAAGATTAAGGAAAATTTGAAGACAAAGAAGATTTCTTATTGGTTTCATAATCTTTGGTATGCACAAAACTTGATCGGCTGGGATCCAACTATAATCGATTTAGCTTTGATAGATTTGATTGATTAGTTGCGTAGATCGACATCATTATATAGTATCTTGATGGATCCAAGTTTTGATTGCAAAATCTAAACTCTGCTACTTTGGTAGTTGTTGGATAGATAGATCTAAACCCGACAAAGGAGTTTATTGGATTAAACAGAAGAGCCTTTTTCTAACTCATATCACTGAGATTGAATAGAGTTGTTACCGAACAGATTTGTTGTTCCTTTACTGTTTGGAATTCGAACCAAAGGAATTGTTCAAGTGCGTGCACTTGTCGAATGTCGGAAGCGCAGGGATACTAAAGAAACTAGGTGAACTATAGGTTTAGTTGCTTGGTCATAACTATACGAAGTTGGTTTGATTTTGTATAGCAGCTTAATTCTGAGAGTATTCAATTCTGGACTAGGTCCCGGGATTTTCTTGCATTTGCGGTTTCCTCGTTAACGAAATCTTGGTGTGCCATTTACTTTATCTTTCCGCATTATAATTGTTTTATTATAATTAAAGTAAATTGCACTTCGTACGTAAACAGGGCACTTGATATTGATCCTATTGGTTTCGGTTATTACCGTACCTTTTATCAAGTGATCACTTTGTTGTTGTCTCGATTCCATATCCATAGACGATCACACAAAGTGTATTGGTTTTCTCCAATTTCCTTTGATATTTAATTCACGAGTTAGGTCAGTTCGGACTAACCCTATATCAAGTGGACACGTTGTTGAAATATTCCTTGAGTGATTGTTTCTCCAAGAGGTTTATACACAGTGGGTCTTGTATAGGTTGTGATCAAAATAAAAGATTGTGGTGTATTTGGGTACCCTCTTCTTTTCAATTGGTATCAGAGCAGGCAAACACAAAAAGATCTAACAATCTGTGTTTGATGCGATCCAACCTATAAGACATGAGTCAAATTAGAGTTAAGCGATAGCGAAAAATAAATAAAGACTCAGTTAACGTGTCACAAGATATGTGCTCAAAAGGAGATAGTTCTTCAATTTCAGGTTGCTCAATTGATGATGTCTCTAACAAGATATTTTTGAGTTCTATACTTGAGATTTCTGATGAAAGACCAAGTGTAAAAATATCTGAACTAAAGGAATTGAGCAAACAATTTCTTATGTGTTCAAATGAACTTCTTTCAGCACTTGAAATAGAACGAGATTTAACTTTAAAGTTTGAAAATCTCGATGAAGAGCATAACTTGTTGAAAAAAAAATTCTCACAACAAATACAGAGTCTTAAAGACAAAGTATATGGTAGTCTTTCTCAAGCAAAATTATTTGAGAAAGATCGTGATGCGGTTCTTGAAAAAGTACATTTGTTGGAAGAGAAACTTGCTGAATCTGATGCAAGGATTAACTCTCAACAAAGAACTTTCAAGAGAAAGAAGGAGAATATCTCTCACGAGAAAAACGCCTTGAGGCTGTTCTAGATGGTGCTCTTGATAAAATCAAAACATTGAAAGAAGAAAATTTGGACCTTAAAAAGTTTATTGTTAGCTCAAACAATTTAACCTCAATGTTAGAAGCAAGTTGAAATCATCGTGATACACGAGGATTGGGCTATAAGGGAATAGATGCTTCAAATATTAGCAAAGAGGTAAAATTTGTCATAGCTACAAATTCTTCTCAACCAAAGGCTTCCACTAATGTCAAGAAAGCAACAACTTTGAACAAAGATAAGAAGAAGAAGAAAACTCGGCGAGCACCAATATAAGAGGATCCACAAAAAGGTAACATTAAAACTCATACTTCGTATGTTACCAAGCATTGTTGTTATTGTGGTAATAAATGGCATATGGAATCGGGATGCAAGATTCGTAAGATAGAAGATACACTTTCTTTTGTATCAAACGAATTGGCTAAGATTGCTCCCCAAAGGAACTCGGATCGATATTGTCCAAAGTTTAGGCAAAAGAATTATTATAATGATAGTTCAAATTTTTCCTATTGCTCGACAAGGCCATCTCATAAAAGATCCGAATATAGAAAGAGAGATTCCTTTGTAAATGCTAAGACAAGATCTGATGTTCCAAATTGGAGAAAAGTGATTTCGCAAAGTATTCCAAAGGACAATCGTCCTAATGGTATGAAGGAGAAAGCTGCTCTTGCGAAACCCAACTCTTAATGGGTCCTGAAGTCCTCCATATCCAAGAAGGGACCAAAAGTTAGTCACAAGAATGACTCTCAACATTTAATTGTTGGTGACAATAATTACAAGAGTTTTCTTGAAAGACTAAAGAAAGACATCATGTCTGAAGTCTCTTGTACTAGTAAGCGTAGTGATAATAACACTCTTCATCACAAGTCAAAGAAGAAAAACAAGAGATGGAACAAGAGAAAACAAATCAATATAGAGGTCAAGAGTGATTCTGTCTTAGTCCCTACTGACAAAGAAGACAAGGCTCAAATAAACACAACCTAGTTGTGTTAGAATGTGCATGATCACCTTGGTGCTCAATCTTTTGAAAGGTGAGGAAGCACCTGAAAACTGAGCACATGATCTCTCGGTTATTATATGACTAATTAACATCTTTAAGGAGATTTCTTTTCTTCTATACTACCTTCTCTATATATATTTGATCTTTTGATAGAAACGGTAATTTGGAGTTTATGATGTTGATATCTACTGATCATATATGTGTATCTCTTGTTTTTACGGTTAAAACGAGCCAAAAATCATTAAATTCGGACATTGTATTCAAAAGTTGTAACTAAAACAATTTCGTATGTGATCCATGTGATTGGTGTGATCGGTCCTTGTGATTGTTGTAACCGATCCCTGTGATTGTTGTAACCGATCCCAGTGATTGTTGTGACCCATGTGATTGGTGTGATCGGTCCATACGAAGGAGTGTAAAACTTTTTTGCCCGTAACTTCTTCGTACGAACTCAGAATGACCTCATTATTTTTTCCTTGGTTTCGTAATTCAATTCCTTACAAAACTGAGGTAATTTCAATACATGATTATTTGTTGAATATTTATGGTGTATTGCATTTGAGTTTATGGAATGTTTGATTTCGGTTTTCATAACCTTAATATTCGATCTCATATGATGTGAACTCTTATGGTTTGTGTGGCTTTTTGATTTAGCGGGATTAAGTTCTAGCCCATGTTGGTAGGCTTTATCAAAAGATCATAAGGTGTTCTGATTGAAACTCATATGTGAAAAAGTCACAATATGTTGAATCGATTTGTGTTTATCATAAAAGCATATGTGTTTCGGGTTTTCAACTTTTGCTATTGGCACGCATTAGTTAAAACCGATTCAACCTTTTTCTGGTAAAGGTTGCTTTTGTTGTTGTTATTTTGTTCTTGCGAGAGGATGACAACATAATGGGGGAGGGTTCTAACTTGAACTTACGCTTAATGATATATCTTTTTGGGGAGAAGAGGATGCGGAATTTGAGGTAACAAATTTGTTATTTAATCATTTTCCTGTTTAAGAAAAGCTTGAGTTTATTGCATATATTTTGCTTTTGCTTAACAAAATTCGGTACAATTGATGTTTATTCCATAATGTATATATGGATGTATGTGTGTGTGTGATTCAATTGTTTCCGGTTAAGAAAAACTGGTTTGATATCTTTCTTTATTGTTTGGTATCAATTGTTTTAGACTTAACGAAATTTCGGTGCAATTGCGGTGCTTTAATGTCTATGTTTATTTTAATTTCTTTCGGTTAAGAGAAATAATTGTGCAAGTCAATTTATTTGGTTTGTATGCATTGTTTATAGCTTAACAAAATACGGGATCATTTGTTTAGTCCAATTCGATTCCGGACAAGAGAAACTAAGTTAATTCTGATCTTAGTTAGACTTATCAAAAGTAAAGGATTCAGTTATTCAAGTCGAATGCATTGGCAAGAAATATTAGTTAACTAACCTAGTATTTGTCTTGTCTAAAGTGTAAGGTCTAAGTTATTGTCTGAATAATTAGAGCCTGATGAGAAAAATAAAGTTAATTCTAATATTTATTTTGGTCTTATCGAAATAAGCGATTGTATTTGTGCAATCGGTTTAGCAAGGGAACTAAGTTTCTTAGTCCATTTGTTAAACTATTAGGGAAAATTGCTTCGGGCAATTGTTTCCTTGATAACATATTAAACCAAATTACTTGTAGTTTCGGTTTTGATATTGGTTATCTAAAGTTGTATGTGAAACCTTCGTGCTTAACTCTTATAGGTTGTACAATTCTTTTAGACTTGTAAGATCCTTTCGGTTTTGGTATTGGATCGGACCTTTGTCATTTTGTTACAAAAAGGGGGAGAAATATATGGAGTAAACAAGTGATTTGTAATCACTAAGGAAAGGACAATTGTGTTTGAATGTTATATCTAACGAAAGAGTAAAGCATTGACTAGGGGGGGGGAAACATATGATATGATGATTGTAGTTATTTTGACTACAAATGTGAAATAACAAAGATGTGCGGATTGAAAATATACCTAGCTTATTATTTAAATATCAACAACAACATTTATGGATTGAATATATGCAGGTTATTGTGCTGTTGAAACTCGAAATCAAGCGTATGTATAATGAATCTTTGTAATTTGTTTATCCATTTGATTGTAAGAGTTTTGTCACTAAAATTGACAAAGGGGGGGATTGTTAAAGCATAGCTCGGTTGAACCCACCAAGCGTTGGTATGTCAAGTTTGGTTGTCATATTTTAGTGAATCAAAACTTAATTAAAGAGTCGCTTGATTATATACTAGAGACAACTTTGTATTGGTTAGGCTAGAAAGATTAGGATTAAGAGACATACAAGTATTACTCGAAAATTTGAAGAATGTGAAGAAGTAACAAGCTACATCGACGACATTATCCTTCCTCTTGAGGTTAGTAATATTGTGACTTGAACTGTTTCATTCCTAACATATCTTTCAAGTCGTGTTATATTGAAAACATAACTGCGAAGCTGTGAATGATTATACTCTAGTAGACATAGTGTTAAGGAATTACAATACGAAGTATAACGCTTATCTTTTGAACTTCGTATATAAGACATTGACATAATAGCATGAATGCTATTGTGATTATGTGTATGGGTATGGGTGAAGATTTCGTCATAGAAAACAATGTTTACATTCGTTTAAAGGAAATACATTCATAAACTTGTTTTGTGAATCGAAAGGGAAATCGCTAGGCTTATTGGTATTATTATTCATTGCATATCTTTAGATTACCAATATGTTTGATTAGTACAATCGATCATAATTTATTATGTATCTTGGCAAAACTATTCACAGTACCTGACCTATGTATTGGTATGACTTTTATTAGTGCAATTGATCCTAAGTAATCACCTAAGATGGTATGATCGATATTTGTAATTGGCGTGACCGATCCTAGTAATTGGTGTAACTGATCCTAGTAATTGGTGTGACCGGTCACAAAAGAGTGTGTAATCAATCCCTGTAATTGGCGCAACCGGTCCTGGTAATTGGTGTAACCGATCCTGGTAACTTGTGTGACCGATCACAAGTAATACCATGAGAATATGGTAACCAGTCCTGGTAATTGACGTAACCGATCCTGGTAACTGATGTAACCGGTCCCAGTAACCAGATTAAGGTAGAACCGATCTTTGTGTTTGGTAGACCCGTAAACCCATGATTAATGCATTGATATTTGATAAATCACATAGTTCTTGGAAGTCAGATGTACCAATTCTAAACTTGTTTGGAAGTGTGGTATAGTCGGTTCTAATATTGTAAATATGAAAAAGGATTTACAAAGAAATAAGATGTCAACATACTTTGAACATGTTCAGTAAATCTTAACTTTTATTGTTCAAAGATATTCCTTAGTAACTCAAGGAGATCCTGGACCGAAATAAGTTGAGAATCTTTTAATTAAGGTTGTTAATTTTATATGCTTTTAATTACCAGCAATTAAAATGCATATCTCTGGAAAATAAAAATTGGTAATGTGTATTTACTAATTGGAGATTTTCTAGTAGGATTTCGGTTAATTTTGGACAGAGCATTTCCAGGAATTATGAAAACCGATTTTGGGAATTTATTGCATATTTTAAGAATATTTCGGTTTTGGAAACTCTTTGGTGTCCAAACTTCCTTGGTCTATAAATACCCAAGTTTGCATTTCGAGCAAACTATCCTAAGAGCCATCAAAACTACCTTGTTGTGTTGTTACTGGTGGAGCCGTCTATTCGGAGAGGAAAGTACCCTAATTAGGCGAAATCTCTTACGACCGCTCGTTTAAAGACTTATGTGGGATCAAGAAGCTCTACGAGTACCGTTGGTGGGAAACTAGATAATTGCAGTATTATTAGCTTTCATTTGATTTGATTGACTAACGATTGTTGAACTTTGATTGCACCTAGTTTGGTTATTCTTGAGAATCATCTCTTCTGATATAAAATTCACTCAAACTAGATCGAAGTGTCGACGAGATCTTTAGAACTGTTTGTAGATCTAAAGACGTCTTGTGATAATCCATTGTTAACAGACTCCGTCCTATGCGTGATTGATCACAAGAGATTCAAGTTGTGGTGTGCAGGTGTTTATTGAAGATTAAAGAAGATTTGAATACAAAGAAGATTTCTTATTGGTTTCATAATCTTTGGTGTGCACAAAACTTGATCGGCTGGGATCCAACTATAATCGGTTTATCTTTGATAGATTTGATTGATTAGTTGCGTAGATCTACATCATTATATAGTATCTTGATAGTCCTATTTTTGATTGCAAAATATAAACTCTGTGCTCACTCTTTTTAGAGTATCAAAGATAAAAAAGTGTAGCATAGTCGTGTTCGAACCACAGAGATTGCAGGTGTTTCAAGAGAATTATTCAGCAATGCAATAACGTAGTTGAGTTGTATTTGAGAATACAACAGGGAATAATTGTAAAAGGTAACTGTTGACGTAAATCTACCAAGACACAAGGTTCCACCTAATAGCCTTCAAGTTCTTATATCATCAATTGATAACTCGAATAGAGACAGATAGTAATCTGCTCTACCCGGAAGATACGACAAATATAACTCTGAGTGCAACTAAAAATACCATTACATAAGATTGATATTATGTTCTAAATACAAAGCCCAATTGAGAAGTGTCACAGGGATTTCATAGCATTCAATGTATCCGGAAATCACACTAAATCTAAGAAGTTTATTGACACACTCAACACAAAATAGCAATCAAACAAAGATGAAATGAATTAAGCATTAAAATGATTTATTGATGATTACTTAAGAACATTGAACCCATAAAGCTTCCCCTCTTGTCTTGGCAGAGAGGGGTTTAACTTCTCATTGTTGTGTAGATAGCCATAAAAATATTGAATCAAAAACTCTAACACACAAGAGAACTAAAAATAACTGAAAATGAATAGAAAGCAAAAGAAAATTAAGATTGCAGTATTCAATCGTACCCTTCTTGGTTGATTGTTGTCCTCCTTTATAACAACTGCTGAGACTTGTTCTCTGACTTCCGGATTCAACCCTGTTTTCATGCTTTATTCGTCTCTCCATTGGGTACACAACACACTCATCTCTAAAGACTAATTCAAACTCTTCCTGGATTGGGGGATAGTTTTATCTCTTCCTCAACTGACCACGCACCAATTCTGATTCTGACCAAACTCAGGCCTTCACCAAGTCTCGCCACTACTTCCCAAATCCAACAAACAGAACCCATTGCGAGTAATAGAGACACCACATACTGTAATTAGCCAAACCAATCACCCAAACTATCTTCTCAATCTAACTCCAGCTTCCATTTCTTCTCCGAGTAATATCAAAAGCTAAACACAAATTCCATTTCTGCTCACTGCCAATTCAATCTCAATCGAGACAAAGAGCTCTGACTAGCACAACTAATAGATCCTCCATTCTTGTTCTGATTCAAATGTATTTCACCATTTGTGCCTGAAACACTCCCCATACAACCATCACGACCAACACCATCTTGAGAACTCATATCACTACCACACTGAATTCATAATCAATCTTGCCCAACTATGACCACAGTATCACTAAGCACTTTCCTCGCCTTACATCCCCACAATCCACTGCCGAAGTAAACATCAACACTATCTCCACGGTTCGAAACACTAACTGACCTAATTTCGATTCAAGGCAAACCCCCAAACACAAGAAATTACACCATGGATATGAATGACCTTTCAATCTGCATCTCCATGGAACTGAATTTTCCTCTCAAATTACGTCTGCAAGTCCGCCCGACAGCCACCATAATAACCTAACTTTACTGTTGCAGAATGAATTCAGATATGTATCAAGCCTTCTTAAATTCGATGATACTGCCGACCCTTTCTTTGTTGTGCAATCGAACTCAACCCAATTTCGTCCCCTACTGCCGTTACTCTCTTCCATCAATTTGACCACTATCTCAGGAAATTCCATCATGCGCACCAGCAGATCAAATCGTCTTCATTCTCATTTCAAGAGCTGTATGCAGCTACCATTCACCAACACCAATTTCGTGATGATTTTCCTTGTCATTAATTTCGCTCTTGGAACCTTGAATCTGGGACATGAGTACCATTTCTCTTCTAACCTATTGTTTGCAGCTGCCTGAAATGCAAATGGAATATGCTCGATTCCTCTAACGAAATGTGGCTGTAATGAAACCACGTTTGACCATCTTTACCCCCTTGTGAGGCTCACATGCTTGAAGAAGAAAAGAATATTCTTTGTGAATTGATATATATATCTCTGTAAATGAAATGGCAAGGTGGTGCGGCCCAAGAATTGTTGGTTTGCCAGCCCACAAATGCAAGCTAGTTGCAAGCACCAGTTAAGCTTCAAAGCCATTAGTTCTCCGGGTGAACGGATTTCACATGTAATTCCTGTAAACGGCTTAAAACAATATTATTAGCTAAATATCGAGACCTACCTAGTATAAATGTGGGTATAAAAATGTCGCACTTACGTGCTTATCAAACTCCCCCACACTTACATTTTGCTAGTCCCGAGCAAAACAAGAAAAGACAAATCCGCTAAACAGCTGGATTAAAAAAAATTGTCCGCTAAACAGCTAGACAAAACCACTAAACAGTGGTTTAGAAAGACCGTTAAATAACCGATCTTATCATGTAAAATTTTCACTTCATTTTTTTTTTTTAAGATGAAACATAAAAGAAAAACAATAATCTTCAAAACAGTAAAACATGGATTTACCCCACCCCCAACCTAATTTCTACATTGTCCCCAATGTGGAAGTGGTTAAAAACAGTTCAAAGGTGGAAAGGAGGAAAGGAGTAATCAGCCGAGAACAAAATATTATTCATGATAAAGAAAAGAAAGAAAATAAGATAAAACAACATTATTTTACCACTGTCATAGGTCAGTTCGGTTGCATTTAGCACATGCAACAAGCCTTTAAACCTCAAGCTTGCACAAGAGGACGAGTCTGTCTCGTGAGGGCTTCCAGCTGTGACACCCACAAACACAAGGGTTGTCTCCTAAAACGCTGAATTTTATGTCTCCAGCCAGACATCTGCAAAACACAACCAATCAAACATAAGAAGGATCCTCCAAAGTCGTGGTATCGACTTCTGGATTCATAAGTTCCAAAAACGGCTTCAACCTCTGCCCATTAACCTTAAAAATATTGCCATTATTTGGATTTTTAATCTCAATAGTACCATAAGGAAAGACATTCTTAACAATAAATGGACCTGTCCATCGAGATTTAAGCTTTGCAGGAAATAAATGTAATCGAGAATCATAAAGAAGAACTTGATCTAAAGGTCAAATATTTTCCTAATAATATGCTTATAATGAAACATTTTCATTTTAGCTTTATAGTTCCTGGAAGTATTATAGCCTCGTTTCTGATTTCTTCGAGCTTATTCAGCTGCAATTTCCTATGTTCACCATCCTGATCTAGGTCAAAATTAAGCTTCTTGATTTCCCAATAAGCATTGTGTTCTAACTCTACAGGTAGATGACATGCTTTTCTGAATACAAGCTATAAATGAGACATTCCTAATGGAGTTTTGGAAGCTGTCCCTATAAGCCCACAACGCGTCGGTAAGTCGTAGTGACCAATCCTTGCGATTTGGGTTTACAGTCTTATCTCTCGGTTGGAAACTTCTACTTGACCACTCGTTTGAGGATGATATGTCGTAGCCACTTTATGAGTAATGCCATATGATTTCATTAGCTTTTCAAAGGATTTGTTACAAAAATGAGTACCTCTATCACTAATAATAGCCTAGGGGTGCCAAATCTAGATAAAATATTCTCTTTAAGAAACTTAGCAACAACCTTATTGTCATTATCCCTGCAAGCAACAACTTCAATCCAATTGGATACGTAGTCAACATCAACCAATATATATTGATAACCATAAGAAGAAGGAAATGGGCCCATAAAGTCTATTCCCCATACATCAAAAATTTCGACAATCAAAATAGGATTTAACGACATCATATCTCGTCGAGAATTTCTTCCTACTTTCTGGCATCTTTCATATGCTTTATAAAACAAGTATGCATCTTTGAAAAGAGTTGGGCAGTAAAAACCACATTGCAGAATTTTTAGGGCAAGCATGTTTGTCAACGTTAGTGATCAAAACTATAAGTCTTGATTTCTAGTCTACTTATAGATGTCTCGGACTAGGACATAGACTGTGTAGTTGAGCATTAGACTTCAAGGCGTTCATCATTTGAAGACAAAGAACTACTAAGGAGAGCTTGTGGAACTTTATCAACAAAAGGTATGTGGAGACTGAAACTCATCTATTACTTGGAAAGTCTATTTCTATTTCTCCTATATCGAGACATAAGTCTTGTTACGATATAGTTTTCTATTATACGCATTTGATATTTCGAGCTGAGTTTAACTCGCTTATATATTTCTCGAAATATGTGTTGGCAAGATTTCGCTTCGACTAACTTCATCTTATATTCTTGACGCAAGTCAAAAGATGGTCATGTGAAAATTGCCGAGTAACATCTTACATGGTTTGTGTGATACAATCATTTGGTGTAGACTTGGAATGTTTCGTTATGATTATTTCAATAACTTGAAAATTGCTTTGATGCTAATAGTGTGTGAAAACGGCTATTGTCATCCTCTAAGAAAGTTTCAATGATTGAAATAAGAGTTTAGAACATTTAACCAGTATTGGATATGACATGTTGTGTACTCTTGCACATATGTAATCCATGTCCGAGAACCATAGTATGCGTACCCATACGCGTACCTGTTGGCTTGAGAAATCCGGGAACCTAAATATACGTACACGTTCGCGTACTGGTGTAAGGTTCATGTCCAAATATTTCTGCTGGGATTGGAAGTACGCGTACCCATTTGCGTACTGGTGAAACCTAATCTTGGTCCGGGTATTTCAAGTATGCGTACCCGTTTGCATACTTGAAGGTTAAAGTTTTAAAATAGGTTATGTACATGAACTTAAACATTTATCTAATAAGGAATGTTGCAAGCCGTGGCTATAATGTTCATAAATTGATTCGAGTGAATCAAACGATTCTGCTTCAATTGTGTTCTTGTATAGTTCTATGAGAATATAGCAATTGAACAACTCTTTAACTAGTTTCATTTGAGTCATTTGAACTAGTTATGGTCAAGATGAATAAGGTTTATATGAGAGTAATAATATGGCTAACCTCGGTTAACTATTTTTGAGCCAACATGATGTACACGTTTAGGTACGGTTACATAAACCTAAATGAGGGTACATTTCATTTGTGTGTAACAAGCTAAGTTCGATCTAACATTTGAAAGAAATTAGCTTAGTTGAATCAGGTTTTTCATCTAACGGTGATTAATGAATGCTTTGTTACCAAGGTAACTTGGATTGCAAACCCTGATTTAAAAACTAGTTTCATAGCTAGAGTCGATTCTCCTTTAACCTTAGGTTTCTCACGAGACCCTGTAGGTTAACGACTTAAAGACTTCATTGGGATTGTGAAGCTAGACCCAACTATTTTCTTTGTAGTTGCGTGATATGATCTTGCTGTTTCTATTGTGTCGAGTAAAATTGTAAATTTGGCTCGAGATTTATATCTCCGATAGGCAAGATAGAAAAGTAGTCACAAACACATTCGTCTCATCGTTTGTGATTCCACAATATCTTGTTTCGTTAATCGATTAAGATCATTGTGAGGTGATTGATAATACTAGGTTGTTCTTCGGGAATATAAGACCGGTTTATCAATTTGTTCATGTTCACCTTAATTTATCAAAAGAAGGAACAAAAACTCATAGGTATTTCTGTGGAAGACAGATTTATCTATTCCAATAGATATTTCTGTGTGAGACAGATTTATTTATCTAGTCTTCGACTTTGGGTCGTAGCAACTCTTAGTTGTGGGTGAGATCAACTAAGGGAATCAAGTGCGTAGTATCCTGCTAGGATCAGAGACGTAAGGAACACAACTGTACCTTGAATCAGTGTGAGATTGATTAGGGTTCAACTACAGTCCAGTCCGAAGTTCATTGGTAGTAGGCTAGTATTAGTAGCGGCTTAATACAGTGTGGTGTTCCAAGCTGGACTAGCTCCCGGGGGTTTTCTGCATTTGCGGTTTTCCTAGTTAACAAAATTCTGGTGTCTGTGTTATTTCTTTTCTGCATTATATTTTATTATATAATATCATAGGTTGTGCGTTGTATCGATCAATTAGGAAATCCAACCTTTGGTTGTTGATATAAATTGATTGATCCTTGAACAATAGTCTTTATTACCGTTCAAGTTACTTCTCTTATATTTAATCGGGCTCGCAAATTTCTATTTGCTGATTGAAAATTGAATTGAGAGATAAAGATATAAACTCTTATATATACTTTTCTCTAGAATGAGTCTGACTGTCCAGTTGATTCTCTAGAAAGTATATCGGAGTAAGTCCTCTCAGATTGCCAAACAAATTGTTGGGTGTGGTTGTTTTACCCCCGCATTTTCATTTGGTATCAGAGTAGGCAAACACATTCAAGACGTTATAAGTCTGTGTTTGTAGGGATATGATATGGACAGAAGTGTTATCTCTATAAACGTACCACCCGTCTTTGATGGCTCAAATTACTTATGGTGTAAAATTGCTATGTGTGCCTTTCTTCAAGCGCGTGATTTTCAATCACGGGTTTATGTAGTTAATGGCTATGATGCCCTCGTTGTTGCAGTAACAGATGCAACCGTTGCAAAGGATATTGGTGCATATGACCCTGCTGAGATTCTTGCTGCGAAGAAAAATTCCGATGGTTTGAATGCCATCATTCATGCCATTAGCCAAGATCTTCAACACCATGTGACTACGTTCACTCAGTCTAAAGATGCTAGGGATATCTTAGAAACCGTATTTGAAGGGAATACCAGTGAAAAGGAAGCCAGGCTTCAAAACCTAAATTCCGATTCGGAAAACCTTCGTGTAGCAAATGAAGATTTATTTGATGAGTTTAATCACAAATTGTCTGAAATTGTTAATGCATCTTTTACATTGGGTAAGACTATTCCTGAAAAGGACATTGTGATGAAAATTCTCAGATCGCTGCCATCCAGATATGATTCTAAGAAGCATGCCATCGTTGAGGGAAATAACCTTGATGCTCTCTCCAGAAATACGTTGGTTGGGAAGTTAAAGATCTTTGATCATGAGCATACATCCAAATCCGGAAAGGATGTTGCTTTCAAATCACAAAAGAACACTAAATTACTTGACAAAAGTAAAAGTGTTTGCATCTCGGAAGATGAACTTTCTGAGGTTGATTCATCAGATGAAGATCTTGACAATTCAGTCTGTTTGATCACAAGACAGTTTAGAGATCTTCTATTGAAGAGAAGTAAACGGTTCTCCAGAGATAAACCTAGGTCATCAGTTAAACCTCACAATCGTGTTCTTCCTAAAAACAGGGGTGTTGACGAGACTGATGACGAGGATATGCCACAGTGCTTTAAGTTAAACGGTTTTGGTCATTTTGCAAATGAGTGTCCGAACCGCAGAAAATACACTGGGAACAAAGGTCTTGCTGCAAATTATTAGAGCATTACTCGGTCGAACTCGCAAGCATTGCTATCTCAAGCTTGTTTGTCAAGTTTAGTTGCCAAAACTATAAGTCTTGATTTCTAGTATACTTATAGATAAGTCTCGGACTAGGAGAGTAAGTGTAGTTGAGCTCTAGACTCCACGGCGTTCATCATGCAAAGACGAAGAACTACTCAAGGAACTGGTGGAACTTCATAGACAAAAAGGTATGTGGAGACTTGAAATTATTTATCACTCAAAAGTCTATCTACTCTATCTCCTATCTTGAGACAAAAGTCGTATTGCTATATAGACTTCGATTATACACATTTGCTATTTCGAGCCGAGTTTATCTCGCTTATCTATTTCTCGAAATATGTGTAGGTAAGTTTTCGCTTTGGAGAATTTCATATTTACTCGTGACGAAAGTCATGTTGAATATTTCAATATCTTGAAAATCGCTTTGATGAAAAATAGTTTGTGAATAACAACTATATAACATCCTCTAAGAAAGTTTCAATGATTGAAATGAGAGTTTAGAACATGTAATCATGTTTGGATATAAGCATAGTATGTTTTCACATTTGTGTAAAAGTCCAAAACCGGGAACCCAAAGTATGTGTACCCGTACGCATACTGGCGGAAAGTTCACGTCCGTGAATTTCTGCTGGACTTTGGAAGTGAAAACAAACTCAATCCGGTTACTTAAGTACGCGTACCCGTTCGCATACTTAGGTAGGTTACTTTCTAAAATTGGTTTGTTCATGAACTAAAACATTTTCATATATTAAGGAATGTAATCTTTGCAAACCATGGCTATAATGTTCATGAGTCGATTCGAGTGAATCAAAACCGATTTTTCTTCGATTGTGTCTTGTATACTTCTATGAGATCTAAGCAATTGCACAAGTCTCTAACTAGTTCATCTGAGTAATTTGAACTAGTTATGGTGAAGATGAATAAGGTTGATACGAAAGTGCTCATATAGCTAACCATTGGTTAACTATTGTTGAACCACCTAGGTGTACACGTTTAGGTACGGTTAATCAAACCTAAATGAAGTTACATTTCATTTGTGTATAACAAGCTAAGTTATATCTAACAGTTGAAAGATATTAGCTTGAATCTAATCAGGTTTTCATCTAACGGTGAATATTGAATGGTTTGTTACCAAGGTAACTTAGATTGCAAACCCTGATTTGGAGACTATATAAAGGAGAACTCTAGCAACTGGGAAACCTAATCCCCACACCTCATGTGTGATACTAGTTGTGTAAGCTAGAGTCGATTCTCCTTTAACCTTTGGTTTGTCTCGAGACCCTGTAGGTTAACGACTTAAAGACTTCATTGGGATTGTGAAGCCAGACCCAACTATTTTCTCTGTAGTTGCTTATCTGATCTTGCAGTTTCTATCGTGATTGAGTGCAATCATAAGATTGGCTTGAGATTTATATCTCCGATAGGCAAGATAAAAAGTAATCATAAACAAACTTCTTCTCATCGTTTGTGATTCCACAATATATTTTTTCGCTCCGTCGATTAAGATTATTGTGAGGTGATTGATAATACTAAGTTGTTCTTCGGGAATATTCTGGTATTATTGATTGGTTCCTGTTCACCTTGATTTATCAAAAGACGGAACAAAACTCGTAGGTATTTCTGTGGGAGACATATTTATCTATTCCCGTAGACTTTTCTGTGTGAGACAGATTTGTTTATTAAATTATTCGACTTTGGGTCGTAGCAACTCTTAGTTGTGGGTGAGATCAACTAAGGGAATCAAGTGCGTAGTATCCCGCTGGAATCAGAGATGTAAGGAGCGCAACTGTACCTTGGATCAGTGTGAGATTAATTGGGGTTTAACTACAGTCCAGACCGAAGTTAGTTTGCAGTAGGCTAGTGTCTGTAGCGGCTTAATACAATGTGTTTTCAATCTGGACTAGGTCCCGGGGTTTTTCTGCATTTGCGGTTTCCTCGTTAACAAAACTTCTGGTGTCTGTGTTATTTCTTTTCCACGTTATATTTTGTTATATAATTGAAATATCACAGGTTGTGCGTTGACTCGATCAATTGGTAAATCTAACATTTGGTTGTTGATTGAAATTGATTGATCCTTCAACATTGGTCTTTGGTACCGTTCAAGTTATCTCTCTTAGGTTCAATCAGGATCACAAATTATTGTTTGTTTGATTGCGGATTGAATTAATAGATTGGGATATAACTCTTTGATATACTTTTCTTAAGATTGAGTCTGACTGTCTTGTTGATTCTCTTGAAAGTATATTGGAGTTAGTCCATGCAGATTGCTAAGCAAAATATTGGGTGTGGTTGTTAGACCCCCGTTTTTTCAATTGGTATCAGAGAAGGCAAACACTTTTAAAGGCCTTATAAGTCTGTGTTTGTAGCGATCTGACTCTATGGACAGAAATTATATCTCTATAAACGTACCATCAGTCTTCGGTGGCTCAAACTACTTGTGGTGGAAAATTGCTATGCGTGCTTTTCTTCAAGCTCGTGATTTTCAAACATGGGTACGTGTTGTTAATGGCTATGATCCTCCAGTTAATACAGAAGGCGATGTATCTACACCTAAGGATATTGGTAGATATAGTCCATAAGAAATCCTTGCTGCAAAGCAAAATTCCGACGGCTTAAATGCTATCATACATGCCATTACCCTAGATCTTCAGCATCATGTGACTACTTGCACGTAGTCTAAAGAAGCCTGGGATATCTTAGAAACCGTATTTGAAGGGAATACCTGTGAAAAAGAAGCTAGGCTTCAAAACCTAAATTCTGATTGGGAAAACCTTCGTATGGCAGATGAAGAATCATTTGATGAGTTTAATCACAAAGTGTCTGAAATTGTTAATGCATCTTTTGCATTGGGTAAGACTATTCCTGAAAAGAACATTGTGATGAAGATTCTCAGATCTCTACCATCTAGATACGATTCTAAGAAGCATGCCATCGTTGAAGGAAATAATCTCGCAACGCTTTCCAGAAATACTATGGTTGGGAAGTTAAAGATCTTTGATCATGAGCATACATCCAAATCTGGAAAGGATGTTGCTTTCAAAGCATAAAAGAGCACTAAATTACTTGATAAAAGTAAAAGTGTTTGCATCTCTGAAGATGATCTTTCTGAGGCTGATTCATCAGACGAAGATCTTGACAAGTCAGTCTCGTTGATCACAAAACAGTTTAGGGACCTTCTTTTGAAGAGAAGTAAACGGTTCTCCAGAGATAAAACCAGGTCATCAGATAAACCCCATAATCGTGTTCCTCCTAAAAACAAGGATAATGATGAAACTGATGACGAGGATATGCCTTAGTGCTTTAAGTGTAAAGGTTTTGGTCATTTTGCAAATGAGTGTTCAAATAGAAAGAAATACACTGGGGACAAAGGTTTAGCTGCAACCCTTGATGAAATGCCTGACAAATATGATTCTAATGAAGACGAAAAATCAAGTATTGTGTTACTCTGTGAAAATATTGATTTTGATAACTGTAGCAATACATACATCAATCTCGATAGTCTTTCAGAAGATAACTCAACCAATCTGGAAGAAAAAGTTGACCTTTCTGTTGGAAACTCTCTGTCAAATTTTTTCAGGTTCTATTATGTATCTAGCAGCTTGCACATCTCGGATGTCTAAATCATAGACATGCTCCTATTGTTCACTCAAAGGTCATGAACTGTCAAAGTGTTCCAAGTACAAACACAAATTGAGGTATGTCAACAAAGTTCAACGAAGAGCGAATCGATTAGCAAACAAGCCCAAACTTGTTCAAAAGACCGCTGAGGTATGTAAGATTTTATCTTCGTCGAAAAAGTTAGTTTCCAAGGATAAGACAAGACCATTAAAAAGAAATTTATATTCTAAACACTATGAGAAAAAAATTTCTATGAATTCCAATCAAAAAGGATATGGTGGACAGATTATTGTTCACCCCAACACAACTTAAATTTTGTTGGTTAGTGCATCTTGTCTCATGTGCCCGATCAAAAGAGACAAGATTCTGCACATCTTAGGATTTAGAAAAAGACAAATGTTTTTAAATTCGTTTTTTTCTTCTTTAGCTTTGCCTGTTTTGCAAGATTGGAATTCTTCCATACTTAATTGATATTGGAAAGGACTTCCCTGGTCAATCAATAAAAGAGGGTTATTCTCGACAATTCTATCCCTCTTAGGGTTGTGAGTTGTGCGTGCACGATCTGTGTTTAAAGGTTTCATAACCCTACATTCTTTTTTTCCCTTCCCTGAAACTCTTTTTGACTTAAGACTGCTTGTTGAGTTTAAGTTGTGATTTCCTCTCACAAAACCGTAAGCATATGGATACTCCAAGCATGATGTCTTCTGGTGGAAAAGATGTTAATATGATTGTTAAGCCATCAATCATGAAGGAAAAAGAAATATCTCCGTTACCTCCAACTTTGAAAAGAAAAAGAAGGAATGTGAGGAAGCCAACAGCTGTTCCTTCAAATTCTCAGAAGTTTTCTGATGTTCTTGAAGAGTTGAAGGAGACAAGGAAGGAGATTCAACAAATAAAGGCTTTTGTTATGAGAAATCTTGAAATTCAGAAGCCCTGGTTCGACATCATCAACCTAGAAGGTTTGTTGGAATTGACTCATTTCTTCACGAACCATATGTTCCCATGGATGTTAACGACAAGGATTTCGGGGACGATAAAGAATTTTTTAGAGGTCTCAATTTCTAGGAAACTTCTTATGAGAATTTATCCTTGTGTTTTAAGAAGGATAACTAGGGTTTGGAATAACCATTACTGTGAGTACACATAGCTATGTCCAACGATTTTCATCTTGCAATGTTTTTAGTTTTATTTATTTAAATTTTAAAGTTTATTTGGAAGATGATTTTGCAGTATTAATCTTTATGGTTTTATATATTGCAACTTGTTATGGGATATGTGTGTTTGCGTCCGTGAACTATGATTGTCCTATATGTGGTCAAAAGTTAAGTCTTTCTGTTTGTACCATGAGTAAAAATACCACATAATGGGCCAAATTGCTATTTAAATCACCTTTTGGCCCTCATCCAAGCCTGCCACCAGCCTACCGACTGAAGTAGCTACCAGCTAATCCAGTGATCCATGAAGTCAACGCCCGGTCAATGGTCAAAGTCAACCGTCGGTCAACTGTCGAAGTCAAGTTACAAGTCGCGCCTCTAGCCAATTTCCAGTCATGTTGCCAGTGATGCTGCCAACCAGTTCCCGACCATGTCCCTCGGCCATGTCCCAAGGGCATGTCCCCCGGCACTGTCCACAGGCGGAATCCTCCATCCATACTACCAACCCATTATGCATGTTAGCCAGTCAATCCAGTCTGCCAGCAGAGCGAATTAATACAAGGAGGCATGCATGGTAGTTTCATGCAGAATTAATACAGGGAGGCATGCAGGGCAGTTTCATGCAGAATTAATACAGGGAGGCATGCAGGGCAGTTTCATGCAAAATTAATTCCAGGAGGCATGCAGGGAGATTAATGCCAGGAGGCATGCAGGGAAAGTTAATGCCATTTAAGTTTATCTCGAAATTAGGTGTTCAACTATATAAATAGGGACGCCTGATAGAGGGGAAGCTGGGCGAACGAGAAGAGAAAAAATTCATTGTAATTCTGATATCAATAAAACATCACTCCCCAAGGGGATTCATCAGTGGACGTAGGCACATCTTTCCGAACCACGTTAAATTTATGTCTCATTTATTTGTTCTTCAATTCGTTTCCTAACCCTAGCTACACAATCAAATCATCGATTCAATCGTGTTTCGTGCCCAAAAGTAATTTTGGGTACAAATATTGGCGCCGACTAAGGGGAGTACGAGAAAAAGATTCGTGTTTTCCCGTTGAGAAAAGTAGTACAGAAAGATTCTAAATCATGTCTGTGAAAAAGCAGTTTGGACGTCGCCAAAAATCGCTGTTGTAGTCCAGTTGATCGTAACTTCTGCAATACAGTTTGATTGAAATTTTTGCAGTCTAGATGATAGCAGCTGCTGCTGTCCAGTTAATCGCAGTTACTGCAGTCCAGTTGATCGCAACTGATGCAGTCCAGATTCGCGGTTCGAGATTTGCTGAAACTATTACCTTCGGAAACCACCCAAACTGTACCACTACAAGGGTTGTTGAAACTATTATCAGGACGTTTGGTCCGTGACAAAAGATGGAGAGAAAATCACCAAGATTGTTGTCAGGATGTTCGCTCCGCAGCATGTTCGAGTCCAAAGTTCAAAAAAAAATTTGCTTCTCAAATAACGCAGTGTCCACATGTTCGAGTTTGTAGTATGTCAAAAGCACTACTGTCATGATCGCAGGGTTGTCAAGTTTCCTACATCTCTAGGCGCTTGAAAACCCTGGAGACGACCTCTAGAAAAGCATCTTAAAAAGTTCATGAAAAGGCTACAAAAGTGTAGCAAAACGGTGCTGGAAAGTCCATGAGAAACGGCAACAGTCCCCAAAACCGTTGCTAAAAGTCCAAGGAAAAAGAAAAAAAGAGGAAACTGTTGCAGAAAAGTTCTTGAGAAACAGTAACAGTAACAGAAAACTGTTGCAGAAAATTCAAGAAGAAAGCCGTTGCAAGAAGCTTTGAAGGAAAAGACAACAGTTCCGAAAATCCGTCACAAAAAGTCCGAAGGCAAAGATCACAATTGCAGGAAGAGTCGCGGAAAGTATAAAAAAAAAAACGGCGGCCTTGTCCGGCGGCCATCTTCACCCACGTTAAATTTCGTTCACCCATTTTAGAGATCTCGTTCACCCGCGTTAAATTTCCATCACCCACTTCAGCGTAGTCGTTCACCCACATTAAGTTCCTGTCACCCACTTCAGCAGTTCCGTTCACCCACGTCAAGGTCTTGATCACACTTGTCAGCAGTGAACACGCCATATCAGCTACCGCGTCACCTGCGACATCGACATGTCAGTTGCCACGTCATCAATCATGTCCGGTTAGTGACTGATACGTCAGCAACCCGGTCTAGTCAGCGTCCATCACATCAGCAATCTTATCCTGTCAGCTTTACCACGTCATCAAGTGGTCGAGTCAGAAGTTCCACGTTAGCGGCTCGGTCTAATCAGCGTCCGCCACATCATCATTCCTGCCACGTCAGCAACATGGGCAATTTAGAAGACGCCACGTTATTAGTGTGCCATGTCAGCATTGCCACGTCAGCAATGCATACCACCCAAAGAGTGTCACGTCATCAGTGTGACACGTCAGCAATGCCACATCAGCAATGCTCACTAACCATTGAATGCCACGTCATCAGTGTGACACGCCAGCATTGCCACGTCAGTACTGCTCACTAAACATAGAGTGCCACGTCGTCCGCGTGTCGTGTTAGCATTGCCACGTCAGCAATGCTTACCAACCATAGAGTGCCACGTCATCATTGCCACATCAGCAATACACGCCAACCAGGCAATGCCACGTCATCAGAAACACGTCAGCACAAGATGGTGCCACGTCAGCAAACAATCATGTTAACCCGGATGCCACGTCACCTGACGCCACTTGGCCTACCACGTCATTAGTTTGTGCCACGTGTCGTGCCATGTCATCAGATAGGTTAGTCATCACCGCCATGTCAGCTATTCAGTCTAGTAATCACCGCCATGTCAGCAAGTAGGTCCAGTCATCACCCGATACGTCAGTGACTTGGACCAGTCAACACCGCTACGTCAGCTATTTTGTCTAGTCAGCACCACCACGTCAGCATTTTTTCCAGTCAGCAATCACCACGTCTACAACTTTTTCCAGTCACTGCCGCGTCTGCGATAGCACGCGCGCTTCTTGAATATCTTGTTTCCTCAATAACTTCTTCTTTTAAGTCTGAATCGAGTGATTTTTGGCTCTTCAGAATCATCTTTCAATTCCCTACAACGTGGAGGTGAAAAATCATGACTTTGAACAAAATTTATTTTTGAGATTCCGAGCAACACATCAACCATTATCAAGTGAAAACTACATATCATATTCAATGTTCGGGGACGCTGTTGCGTCGAGTTTCTACCCACAAAATCCATGTGTGCAAAGTTTGTGAGTGATGGTTCGATTCATAAACCTCAACACGCACATGTTCGGTGCTAGTTAAAACTGCTACAATCCAGTTGATCGAACTATTGTAGTTCAGTTATCCTCAACAATGTTGCAGTCCAGTTTTCGTCATAACTGTTGTAGTCCAGTTCTGCAGTAACAGCTGCAGTCCAGTTCCAATATTACTGCAACAGTCCAGTTTTGATTCAATCGGTGAAATCCAGTCTGGCAGAAAGTCTAGTGGCTAAGTCGAGCCAAGTCGAGACGCTGAGCCAACTGCACCAGAAAAGACTGTTGTTACAGAGCCGAGATGCTCAAACCGTCTTCTTCAGCATGACGTCGTCGTGAAGCTACCCCCCATTCAAAAGGATAATATCGTCACGATTTTTCCCTCAAAAGTTCGTCAGCAACAAGATCATCTCAAGAAACACAATTGATTTTACAGTTCCGAAGAGTTGTTTCCTGGAACGTTTTTGGTAACACACTGTTCAACAATCATCACCACTGGGAAACAACAACGTAGCCAGTTGACATCCTAACTGCCACATATACACAGAGTCGCAATACCACTTATCATAAGGTACGAATACAAATTAAATATTTTTGCATCATTTCATATAATCATGCATACTTTTGTTCACTGGGATACCTACAATGTGGCGAGCGTTTTCACATGCCCAGGCATGTGAAGATGCACACATCTCAATTCTGCACGAATCTGGAATAGTGGGATTGACCCCCTGCGCGAATTCTAGGTAGCAGAAAAACTTTTAACCTCATTCCATGCGCGAGCAAGATGTAGCAAGGCTGTGCACCCTTGTGCGAGCATTGAGCAGCATGATAATCACTATCTTATGGGGGCGAGTTGCATATCACTTCAACGTGGATGACCATCACTTGGGGGCGAGATATGTAACACCTCATGGTCTAAAGTATCTCTTTTGGGGCGATCAACGCAACACTCCACACGCTTGGGGGCGAGTTACGTAGCACCTAAATGCGATGCAAAATTCAGCCGCTGAAAATCAGAACAAAGGGAAACCTGAACTTCTTAATCCAGCTGATCGCAGCTGCTGCAGTGCAGCTTTGCTCGTTGCTGCTGCAGTCCAGCTATGTTCGCAGCTCCTGCAATCCAGCTGATCGCAGCTCCTGCAATCCAGCAGTTGTTGCAACCCAGTTTCGCTCATTACTGAATAGGACAGTTTTTCTTTGTGGCCATCGCAGTCCAGCTTACCGCAATCATTGCAATCCAGTTCCGGAGCAACTATTGCGATCTAGTCTATATCGCTGCTACTATCCTGGTTCATATAATTATTGACAACATATAAAGATCGATGTCGTATCCAGTAGCACAACCAAGACCGTTGGAGGTCCAACAACATACAAAGTCTGTTACCATCCCAACTATTGAAGGATCACACCCTTCCGCTCGAAACTACCGCAGCTCAGTCCGTAATTGATAGCAGCTTAATACCAACAGCTACTACTACCCAGTTGGTCGGAAATTACTGACAGTCTGCAAATTCAAGTTTCGTTTACAACAACATCTCACACAGATTCCAGTTGAGTGACTTCAAATATAGATCATCTTTTCCAAACGACTGTTACTAGTCTAGTTCTACGCAACTACCACAGTTCAGTTTTTACATCAACAACTACAGCTCACTTTCAACACCACTCCGCTCCAGTATCATGCTTCCGTTGCAGACCATTTCAGCCTTCAGTCCAGTTTTTGCATACAACAACGGTTCATACTCAACTGTTGCCCGCCAATCTTCCAGTCACAACATCCTCACTTGGGGACGTCTTGATTATGATTTCCGCAAACAACAAGGGAAGGTTTCCAATCACCTCAGCAACAATAATCTACACTTGGGGGCGAGTTTTGTCATTGAACAAGGATAACGAAATTTTCTTAACCCCCAACAAGTTGGAGGTTAAGAGGGGGCAATGTTTGTACTATGAGTAAAAATACCACATAATGGGCCAAATTGTTACTTAAATCACCTTTTGGCCCTCATCCAAGCCTGCCACCAGCCTATCGACCGAAGTAGCTACCAGCTAATCCAGTGATCCATGAAGTCAACGCCCGGTCAATGGTCAAAGTCAACCGCTGGTAAACCGTCGAAGTCAAGTTGCAAGTCGCACCTCTAGCCAATTTCCAGTCATGTTGCCAGCGATTCTGCCAACCAGTACCCGGCCATGTCCCCCGGCCATCTCCCCCGGGCATGTTCCCAGCACTGTCCACAGGAGGAATCCTCCATCCATACTGCCAACCCATTATGCATGCCAGCCAGTAAATCCAGTCTGCCAGCAGAGCGAATTAATACAGGGAGGCATGCAGGGCAGTTTCATGCAGTATTAATACAAGGAGGCATGCAGGGCAGTTTCATGCAGAATTAATTCCAGGAGGCATGCAGGGAGATTAATGCCAGGAGGCATGCAGGGAAAGTTAATGCCATTTAAGTTTATCTCGAAATTAGGTGTTCAAATGTATAAATAGGGACGCCTGATAGAGGGGAAGCTGGGCGAGCGAGGAGAGAAAAAATCCATTGAAATTCTGATATCAATAAAACATCACTCCCCAAGGGGATTCATCCGTGGACGTAGGCACATCTTTCCGAACCACGTTAAATTTATGTCTCATTTATTTGTTCTTCAATTCGTTTCCTAACCCTACCTACACAATCAAATCATCGATTCAATTGTGTTTCGTGCCCAAAAGTAATTTTGGGTACAAACACTTTCATATGTCGGTATGCAAGTATTGAAAAATATTGAATAAACTTTTGACCAACAAAGATGTAAATGTTGATGGAAGATAAGATGATCTTTTGTTTACAAAGATTAAGTCTATTTGTTGATGGTGGATTTTCGACAAAGGTCAAAATCGTAAAATCATGATACTGCATGTTTCAGACACGGCTTCAGGAACACATGTGACGATTCGTGTTTTACGAGCCATGATAAATATGTTTCTCGAAAATCCTCCACTAGCTGAGCGTTCGATGCCTCGCATTTCATCAAGCCCTCTATGCATAATAATATAATTGGGCGGTTCTCCGTATGATTGAGAACTTAACGCCTTCAGGACGTCGGTGATAGTCACTATTACCTGACTACATATAGAGACCCCCCTCCACATAGAAGAACGATTGGGTGGTTCTCCGTAAGATTGAGAGCATTAACGCCTTCAGGACGTCGGTGACACTCAATGTTCCCTGACTATGTAGAGAGACTGTGTACAGATTCAGGCGGTTCTCCATACATGATTATTGAGAGGGAAAAAATCCTTCAGGACATCGGCAACACTTGTTGTTTACTGATTATGCACCTTTCAGAACGGGTATGACGCTTTAATTGGCTAATATTCCTTCTGCAATAGATTAATTCTACCGTGACATTCACCACTGAATTCCTAGAAGATAATCTATTTTATCTCATTACCCCGATTTCATGATCGAATCCACGGCTGATCTCATGGAACAATAATAGATAATCTCATTACTCCGATTTCATGATCGAATCCACGGCTGATCTCATGGAATAGTAATAAACAATTTTATTACTTCGATTCTGTAGTCGAATCCACGATCCTATGGGGTGGTAATGCTCATTTTATTATTCTGAATCCATAATCGAATCCACGGTTGATGTTATGGATTGATAATAAATAACTACTCAGCTTTATTACTCAGTTCCATGAATCATTCTCTACTAAATTTCATGAATTAGTAATAAATACTCAACAATCGGGCATCTGGACTATCACTGAGTATGCCCCATAAAATGGTGCAAGTGTACTCAACAATGATGCACGAACGAGCATTCGAAAATATGGACAAACGAGGAATCCTACACAAAATAGGAGAGAGAAAATGATATTATAATAATAAAAGTGGCGCCTAGGGACCGGGCCCACTGGACGGCCGGTCCCCCACGCCTTTTTCCTTTATTTTAAATTATTTTATTATTTTCATGAACTCATGAAAACTCCTTCATTCTAGCAATTTTCCTTGTTTGAGCAAAACTCATGGTTTCTCCATATTTTCACGGTTTCATGAAAAATAATAAAATAGGGAAAGGTGTTGCGGGACCGGGCTACCTGGCTGCCCGGCCATGCCCTAGCCGTGACCAGTCCCACAACTTACAATCCCTAGTCTTTCATAATTATTATTTTCCCGATCTCATGAAACTCCTCAATTTGAGCAAAAATCATGGTTTCTTCATATTTTCTCAAATATTGCTCAAACCATAAAAAAGCCAAAAACTCAAATGGTCACATGACCGACTAGGCTACTCACGCCAAATATTAAAATATCATTATTTTAATATTTTCCAAATTTTGATCAAACGATCAAAATCCTACTTGCTCATTCGAGCAAAATCAAGAATTTCAGTCAAAGATCAAACTCTTCTGAAAATCCAACATATTGCTCAAACGCACACCAGAAAATACCGAAACTCTTAGGACTGAGACACGGACATTGTGGTGACACGGGCGTGCTCCCTTGACCGACCAAGGGCGGCCCTAAAGCTTGCAAGGAGCCGGTCCCACATGTTTTCACGATTTTGACCTAATTTGCGCAATTGCTCATATTGGTTCCAAACTCTTTCAAACCAACTTGGAGTTTGCTCAAACGTCCATCAGCTGGTCCCACGACCACCAAGGGCCGATCTCATGCCCTCTGGGTCGGTCCCTCACTTTTCCATAATTAGGTTTTATCACCTAATGCTCAATCGAGCACTATTTCAATAAATGATGAAACCGTCATTTAATCATCATTCTTTCACCAACTGGCCAACTATGGACCCTGGTGCACGCTCACTCGAGCACTTGTGCGCCACATGGAAGTTCATCATCCCATGTGGTCGGTCCCTCCATCACTCATGACCTATTTTCAGCAATTCATCAATTGACGAACAATTGATCAAAAATTAGGGTTTCGAATAAACGCTCCACAAATCATCATTCTGAGCAAGATTCAAACAATAATAAATTTATGTTGATTCGGCAATCAACATCTGGATTAATCATATAATATTTGGTAATCTACCAATATTTTAATTAATATTTTATTGGGTCATGTTACCAATAAATAATCCGTCGAATTGAGCAATACTTGCTCAGTTACTCGAATATTGATCCAACTATCAATATTCAGTAATTTATCAATATTCAGTGATTCTTCGAATTGAGCAATACTTGCTCAGTTGCTCGAATATTGATCCAACTATCAATATTAAGTAATTCGTCGAATCGAGCAATACTTGCTCGGTTGCTCGAATTTAACAGTATTTGCTCAGACGAGCAATATCAACATAAGAACACTTATGTTCAATCCATGAATCACTGAGAATTCGTCACTCATGCTCAATTTAACAAAACTTAGACTCATTGCCTAATCAGTCAACAACTGACTAATAAAATACACGTTTGTCATGCAGACTCCACGATTCGTGAGACATCAATCACGTCACATGGGGAGATATCAATTAGGGTTTTGGTCTGGGGGCCTACGACACGTGGATTCATCTAGGGTGAGAAATATGAGTAAGTCGTGCAAACGGTTGAAGGAGTTAGCAAAGTATTGGATGGACGGTTAACCAAGTCTCCGCACGACCTGAAACTGGTTTCACCACGATCTTCCACTTTCCCACTCTTTCACTCAAGAAACCGTCACACTTACATGGATCAGTGTGTTCATCATTCTGGCAATATAACTAAGTCAAAGATCGAGGACAAAAGACATCAACATTCGTCTACACAACAACTCGATTGAAACTTATTCACAGAACTCAACATCCAGCAATTCATCAATTTTGCAGAAACCTTCAACACATCCACAATCCTTGATCATCATTAATCCCACACAATTCTCAGCTTCCCTCCTACAGATCAACCCATCTCTCTCTTTGTGACCGAATTGACTCTGGAACGGCCATTGACTTGGTTTAAGCCGGAGTCCTACAAATTGATCTCTCGAATCTAAGCACTCCCTTTTCATTGCATCTTTGTGAGGTTGAGCAGTTTGCTCGGTTGAGGAGTCTCGATAACATGTCCGTCTCTTCAATTCCATAAAAAACCAGCAAACCATTTTCCCATCTACAGATTGGCGACCATAATGGGAGATTAATCTCTTGGTTACAAACTCACACTTTCACAAAATGGCTGGTCTTAGGTCTGGGTTAGTTACAAATGCAAACGACGCTAACACTAGCAACAATTACAATGATGGTATTCCAAAAACCATTCCTGCTTCCAACAATGGTGGTAATACTACTCCTCCTCAAACCAATGTTGGAAATCATCCTCTCTTCCGCCGGCATCCTGAGGAAGTTAGAGAAAATCCACCCATCATAGCTGATCTCATGAAAGTCCAGGAAGTTCTCGCCAAAAATCAAACTGATATGGCTGCTACTCAGAAGGAATTATGCAATTACCTCAAAACCCTTACTGAAAAAATGGAGAAAACTCAGGAGAAGGGAAAAGACAAAGAAACATCTCTAACCACTGATCCTGAAGTTATTCCATTCCACAACGATGATGAAGTCCGCAAAACTGCAGAATCTGCTGGTTTCATTACTCGTGAAGACCTGGAACGTTTTGTGGAGAATCGTGGGAAAGGCCATGCATCATCCGTGCACCGTCATCAACCTCCATACCCTGCTGCTACGCAAATAATCCCTCTCCTAAAAGGCTACACTTCTCCAACATTCACATTCTACAATGGAACGGAGAATGCCCGAGAACACGTTTCTCGATTCTTGGAAACATTAGGAGAGAATGAACACAACCATGTTGTCCGTTTGAAGGAGTTCTCGAAATCTCTGACAAGCCGAGCATATACTTGGTACAACAACATTGCACCAGGAAGCATAGCTAATTGGGAAGAAATGATTAATGCTTTCTACAGGAAATACTTCTTTGTTTCTGAGCAGATTACTCTTTCCGACTTAGGAAGGATGGATCAAAAGAATACTGAAAATCCGAACGACTATGTGAAGAGGTTCAGAATTCAAGCTTTGGATTTTCATGATCCTAATGTTACTGAACAATAACTGGTGGACTTGTGCATCAACGGGATGATCCCAGTCTACAGATCCTTGCTGGAAAATCTCCGGTTTCAGACTTTCTCAGAGCTTCATGAAGCGGCTAAGCGATCAACAACTACTGCTCCGGCGTTGCTAGAAAGAACGAAAACCGTCAAAGTCGAGGAGCCAAGAAACAGCACCACCAGGCGGTTAATCAACAAGCAGTACAATGTTGAGGCTTTCATGAATGTTGCTGAAGGGAGCAAGAGAAAAGCTGAAGCACAACAACATAAAAATGCTCCTCCAACGTCTCATCCTCCAAAAGCACCAAGGAAGGACAATCAGGCTAGAAATGCACAACCACCGATTCAGCATCAACAGAATGATCGGGAAGATCCTGACTTCCCTTTTCCCATGAAAGAAGTGATTGAGTTATTGGAAGTCTGGATTCAAGATGGTGCGATCAAATTACCTCCTGTCAAAAGGGAACCAATTGAGGAACAAATGGAAAATCCACGCTACTGTCGCTTCCATAGATATGTCAGCCATCCAATAAGTGATTACAGAACTTTGAAGCGCATATTCAAAGAAAAGGTTGATTCAGGAGCACTGAGGACTGAAGGAGTGCACAAAAATCCTCTCCCAATCAGAACATTTACACTCTCTGAGCAGCCAGTCAGAGAAGCAGTTCAATCCTTAATTGAGCATGTCTGTGAGTTGTTGTACTTGTCGAAGGCTCAAAGAAATGATATGTTTGCTGCGTTAAATCACATCGTGTCAGGGAAACGATTAGTAATTCAAGAGGTACTCCCTGAACCTCCAGCAACAAACAAAGAGATGTACGACTAGGGACTTCTTACCACAGTCCATCTCAAGGGAAATGAATTCAAGCGGGCATTGGTAAACTTTGGCACTGCTGTTAATATTATTCATTTGAAGACTCTCAGAGCCGCGGGCATCACCCGACAAGAAGCCACTCATGCTCCTGTCTCAGTCAGAGACCATGAAGGAATCCCCAGAGACACATATGGTTACATCATTCTCAAGATGAAAACTGGTTCAACGTGTTCAGAAACCAAGTTTCACATAATCAGAGAAGATCCAGGATATGACATGATCCTCAGACGGACATGGATTCATGCTGAAAAGATAACTGCAACACCTTCAACTGCACATTTCTCCGTTGAAGAAAGCTCTGACTCGGAAGAAACGGAAGATGATCCACCGTTCGAACATCTGGGGAAAGTCGAAGCCTTGATGGAACTCACACAAAAACCCGAAGAGAGCGCACATGAATTCGTCAAGAGATTCCGCACTCAGGAAAGTCTCATTCCCCCTCATGCATCTATATTACCAACTTTCAAATAAGTCTCAATTTTACTCATAACCAAGCTATCACCAAACGTTATGAGTGGTTAGTCTAACCTCAACAATACTTCACCAAATGGTTAGACGCGGAACCTCTCTGAATCCATCGTCTCACTAACGCAGTCATTGCTGGAATAATGACTGAATTTCACAATCAATATCCTAAATATTCTCCCTTGCACGAGTGTCGACATGTGCCGCAGAATTGGAAAGCTCCACCAACATGGAATCCCACTATACAAGGAATTCCGAACCAACAGAAGATATTCGGGGCACGGGAAACCAAGCCTAACAAATTTCATGAAGGGGATTTAGTTCTCAAGGCAACTAAGCGTAATCTCTATTCCACAAGAATTTCTAACTGGGAGGGACCTTTTATGATTGCTAAATCAGTGGTTGGAGGATATTACAAATTGGATGATATGAAGGGCAAGACAAATGTGCCAGTGATTCACGAAAATTGGCTGAAGGCTTTTGACGCATGAAACAATCAGCATCCCAAGACGTTTTTGTGTTCAAGGCATGAACTCTCAAAACACCTAACGTTTTTATTTTAGGATTTTCTTTCACATGTATTTTCAATTTCTCCGGGAGTTTGCAATTATTGCTTTCAGTATTTGAATTCAACAATTTATCAAAGTTCTTTATTTTAAGAAAAATCTCTATCAATTCCAAAAATAAAATCCTCAATCACTCACTAACTCAAAACCAATCAAAATTGAAAACCAAAATAAAACCTCACATCTCTCAGAAGTTCAAGGTTCAAGAGATTATGGAAAGGAAAACTAAAGGAAGCCGGCAAAGTAAGATTTCTGCTTCTCTGCATTCTCCAAGACTTGCAAGGCCGTTTTCTCCAACTCCAGCTTTTCAGTCAATTCAGCAATCTTAACCCTTTTCTCCACTACAACATCACTGATGAAGGGTATATTGTTCTCTACTGCATCCCTGATGATGTTGATCTTCTGACGAAGCCATTTCAAGTTGAAACCAAGCTCTTCAGATTTCCCCAAATTGTACTCCCAATCAAATAGTATGTCTGAAGTAACAGTGCTTCTCCCCCTGGTCCTTATATCATCTATGACACGAAAGATAATCCCTACTTGCATTATAAGAATTAACTGCGTTTTGGATCCTTGGTGACAACAATGTGACCATACATCTTCCACAATTTCTCATACATGTCAGCATACCCTATGAGAACGCTAAACCTACAAACTGATGTGTGATATGGGGGCGAACCACCAAATGGAGGATCACAAATAACGCCTGTAGTAGGGTATTCATACACTATTATGCGGTTCTCAATTATTGGAGCGGCTTCAGCAATTGTATGAGCAGTTTCTTGGGCGGTTTCTTCCATCCTGGGTCCGTCCGGTTTCTTCTATCTCTGAAGTGACGTTAGTTTGAATTTCATTCTCCTCGATGACTTCAGTGGTAATATTCTCATGGAATTGAGGTGCAGAAATCATAACATCATCAACTTGATTCACCATACGGTTCGAATCATCATTTGCTCCATTATTCTCAACTTCGGTATTTGGCACTTAATACGAAGATTACATGAGATTAAAGCAATTCGAGCATGGGAACCAAAGGCAATCATAAAATCAAGCATGTAAGTGAACTAAAACTATCTAAGTTCTTTATTATACATCCAAGCCATGAGCAAATAGTGTGGAAGTCATAGAACACGTTTTTTAACAAGCTCGTCTGAAGATATTTTATACTGCCCTGTATAAGACGATGAATTGGGAGCAATTGGTAAGGAATCTAAGGTTGAGTCATATACCATTATCTTTGTATGGATGTTTTATACAACATATCAAAATTTCATAACAATTGGATAAATTAATAAGGAGTTGTTGCCAAAACGTTGGACTACATGCCAGCTGAAAAATTCCTGAAAGTCTCCTGGAAGTTTACTGTTTCGCTGATTTCGTCCCCTAAACGTGCTCAAAACTTAAAAAACTTCTTAGAAAAATCTTGGAAATTTCCTGGGCATAAGGATACATGGGTATATTGCGAAAATCTGACGTTGTATGAAGATTTTATGGCGTTTTTGCTAAAAGGCCGAGTTCTGAATTTTTTGGTGACGTATTTCACTAAACTTTTTCATTCATTCATGAGGATTCTCATTCATTCAATCTCAAATCAGCAATATTATACTTCTATGAAGGAAATATGAGGTGGATACTTACTTGAGGGATTTTCAAGTCATTCGAAGGGTTAATATGGTCGACATCAACATTGGGAACGCCATTACCTCCATTAGGTCCCAATTCTTGAAGATTCTCTTTCTCACCGCTATTTGGAGACGAATGAACAGCCTGACCGTGTTGTCTTTCCACGACAATCTCCTTCTGGATGTGTCAACAACAATTGTCATTACTTCATTCAAGGAAGTGCATAATCACTTGCACAAAAGGAGATACTTATATCAACCTCTTCATCGATGCTAGATTCCTGGATTGTTCGTATACAAGTAATATGAAAACCAATGACCGATGGAGCAAAATTCTGAAACAAATTAACAATACTCTGCTGGGATCCTAATTACACGGACAAAGGAAAAGCGCAATGGTAAGGGAAATGCTAACAACTCACCAAAGAAATGGATGGAGACTTCACATTATTTGGTATCATCCTATAAGATGTTCTGCTCCTTCTTTCTCCACCCTGGGACTTTCTTGAAATTCTGAAAAGTCTACATGAGTTCGAGATCTTACAACACGGCCATCATACAACAAAGACAATAAAGTAATTAAGGTGTAGTTATCATGCATTCACCAAAGTAATAAGGAGAAAACTAACTTGAGAACATTCTGGAGGCGATTTTGTTTTATCACCACTGGAGAGATGTTTCAACCTTGGTCGATCAGAAATCACATCAACATGAGGAAACTCTCATACCAGAGACTTAACATCCATTGCAAACTTGTGCAAGCGCTCAAGTTGCTGACTCTAGAAGTCTACATAACCCGGAGTCGCATAAGTAGCTCGGTCAAAACAAGGAAACAAATAATCATTTCTTTCCATGTGTGTGCAATCCAAGTGAACTTTCCAATGCTCAATTAATGGCTTATTCATTCGATAATCTAGAGTACACTTATCGAGGCCCATATATCTAGCTTCTCTATCAATGTTATATTTTTCCACTTGAAATTCTCCGCGCATTACTGACACAAAGTAACCAGGAGTGCAACTCAATATAAAAGACTTCTCTCCATCACTCAAAACGGTGCCAGTTTTCAATATGGTATTTTCTTCAGCAGTATTGAAAGTAATCAATTGTGAGAAGAGCGGAGGAACCGACACCCAAGGGCTAAAATCAAACTCAGACTCGATGTCCAAAACATCGGTAAGATGTATCTTCTGTTGTGGTTGGTTTGTTGACCAACGCATGATCCTGGCATTATTTTTCTCAAGGAAAGCATGGCGAGTGTCGACATTTGGCCCATGCAAGACGCTACGAGGAATCGGTGCATACTTCTCAAAGTGCTCCCACATCAAAAGCTTGGAGGAACATAGTATTAGCATATGTTTCAATTTTCATGAAGCCGTTGGAGATACTGGAGTCTATGACTAAGGAGTCTAAGTTGGAAAAAAGTGAACCCAAAAATAGACTGCCGATGGGAAGTTTGGCTGAAAAACAGTGAACCTTTGGCCATCTTTATAGCAAAAAGAATCACAAATGGCTTCAACAAATGTCTGCTATCCTCAAGAACATCTCTGGAGAGCCACAAGCACAAGAAAGCAGCGATGGTCATGGGACTGTCGACAAGTTCTTCAGGAACCTCATCTCTCGGCCACCAGTGCTTCAACCATTGAGCATAGCAAGTTTTGGGTGACTTATTGAATTCACACATTGTAGTTTCCAACACGTCAGATATCACATTCTCCTCTGCTGAGAGCTCTTCAGGGGAATTGCCAGTAATTGGGAGATGCAACAAAACGACTACGTCTTCTAAAGTGATGGTGAATTCTTCCCACCTGCATATGAAAGTATGAGTAGGAACGCACCAGCGAGCAAGCAAAACCACCATACCTAGTATGTCGTGATGAATAATCAAATCCCCAGCAACCTGAATAGCTAGTGTCACCTGTGCACGATCCATCATGGTCCTTACATGACTATGACCCAACATATGCCTTGCCCATCCAGAGAAATGTGCCAGGGGATTTCGAGAAAGTTTAAGTTCCACGTGTGAACCCAAATAGTGTTTCCCACTCAAACAGAACCTAATTATCGCTTGAGGAGATACTAATTTGTTCTGAACAGTACTCCTGGGATTTATGAGCAGCCGAAACGAGGAACCTGAGGCGCTTTTCGGGTCTATACAGAAACACGAAGAATTCGTCATCAACATTGGGGATGTTCTTTGTTTTAGGAGCTTCCTCTTTCTCCTTAGAAGTCTCAGAACCAACATTTCTGGAAGAATCATCATCTCTAGAAGACGCGTCTGTAGAAACATCCTTTCTGGAAGTTTCCTCTCTGGAAACATCATCTTCAGAAGCGGTACCACGAGAATCAGTCATCTTTGCGAATGTTGATGTGACATCCATACATGAATTTTATTAACAATGAAATTAAAAGCAACAGCATAATTATGATGCTAACATCAGCGTCTACAAAAATGGTAATCCTTAACTCTTACCTATTTATAATTTCACGAACTTAGTGATAATAACTTAAAACTTTCGAAAAACTTGCTCACTCCTTCAAAACCTACGAAGACGAGAAAAATTCATCATTCAAGAGTCGACACTGAATTTTCATGAAACTACGAATAATTCACATAATCCTTCATGTGAACATTCACTACACGAATTCATGAAAATATTGTTTGCTTCCAACAATTATTCATAAACCAAAATTTGATTTTTCAAACAAACGTGAATAAGTCACTTAATTTAAAAAAAAAATCCATGAGCTGTTAACTCACGTAAACTTTATTAAAAAAAAACTTATTTTGCTCAGACGAGCATTTGTCTATAAAACGAGGGTCTTTTCTATTTTTGAGAAAGTCCACATATTACCAAATAAAATTTTGAAAGTTCACATGCAAAATTTTATCATGAAGTGCAGGTTTATTTAGAAAGTGTCTTAGGATTACTGTTTATTACTTTAACTACGAACTTACGAACGAACCCAAAGTACTTGCACGAAAGTTCATGCTTTCAAAAAATAACTCTTGATTTTCATGAAACCTCATAAACAAAATTTTCTCTACTACAATTAGACCATGTCTATTCAAAATATATGTATCTCTTTCATATTAGGAATTATTGCTTGTTTTTAATCTAACGAACGAACGAGCATACGCTTTCTAAAATAATTTTTCCATGAAACCCTATGTATACATACATGCATGAATTTTTTTTTATGAACAACTCATGAAAACACAAAACACACAGCAAAAAAAAAGAAGGTTCGGACTTACATGGTCGGCGCCGAACGGTGGCTGGTGACGGTCGACGGCGACTGAAGTCCGGCGAAAATTTTCTTCTCCTGCTGCTACTCGCGTGAAGATGGTGAAGAGAGAGAGGTGCTTGGTCAGTCAATCAAAAATAATTTTTTTAGGGCTTCTTCCCTTTTATATCAAATTTATTTCCAAAACCTAATAAAACATGGGTTTCCTTTTTTGGGCTCGGGCCCGTAAATACTAAACCGACCAAAATTGGACTTTTGACCGACCAAATCAGCGGTGCTTCATCTCTCCGCACTCACGAAATCACACTCTATCACATTATTAGGGTCCTTGTATGTACATTTTCTCGTGCATGACACCATTGGAGCAAATCGAGGATTCAGAGAATGCCTTTGTACGACTGAGTTTAACCACCGACCTCGTCGACTGAAAATCACCATCTAATGCTCACTGCGGAACATGACTGTCCCTTACTAAGCAGGGGACTTAATGTTGATGGTGGAGTTCCGACAAAGGTCAAAATCGTAAAATCATGATACTGCATGTTCTAACACGGCTTCAGGAACGCATGTGACGATTCGTGTTTTACGAGCCATGATGAATATGTTTATCGAAAAGCCTCCACTAGATGAGCGTTCGATGCCTCGCATTTCATCATGCCCTATATGTAGAATAATATAATTGGGCGGTTCTCCGTATGATTGAGAACTTAACGCCTTCAGGACGTCGGTGATACTCACTGTTCCCTGACTACATAGAGAGACCCCCCTCTACATAGAAGAACGATTGGGCGGTTCTCCGTAAGGTTGAGAGCATTAACGCCTTCAGGACGTCGGTGACACTCACTATTCCCTGACTATGTAGAGAGACCGTGTATAGATTCAGGAGGTTCTTCATACATGATTGTTGAGAGGGGAAAAAGCCTTCAGGACATCGGCAACACTCGTTGTTTCCTGACTATGCACCTTTCAGAACGGGTATGACGCTTTATCTGGATAATATTCCTTCTGTAATAGATTAATTCTACCGTGACATTCACCACTGAATTCCTAGAGGATAATCTATTTTATCTCATTACTCCGATTTCATGATCGAATCCACGGCTGATCTCATGGAACAATAATAGATAATCTCATTACTCCGATTTCATGATCGAATCCACGGCTGATCTCATGGAATGGTAATAAAAAATTTTATTACTTCGATTCTGTAGCCGAATCCACGATCCTATGGGGTGGTAATGCTCATTTTATTATTCCGAATCCATAATCAAATACACGGTTGATGTTATGGATTGATAATAAATAACTACTCACCTTTATTACTCAGTTCCATGAATCATTCTCTACTAAATTTCATGAATTAGTAATAAATACTCAACAATTGGGCATCTGGACTATCACTGAGTAAGCCCCATAAAATGGTGCAAGTGTACTCAACAATGATGCACGAACGAGCATTCGAAAATATGGACAAACGAGGAATCCTACACAAAATAGGAGAGAGAAAATGATATTAAAATAATAAAAATGGCGCCTAAGGACTGGGCCCACCGACCGGTCGTTCATGCCGCCGTGGCTGATCCCCCGCGCCTTTTTCCTTTTATTTTAAATTATTTTATTATTTTCATGAACACATGAAAACTCCTTCATTCTAGCAATTTTCCTTGTTTGAGCAAAACTCATGGTTTCTCCATATTTTCACGGTTTCATGAAAAAATAATAAAAATGGGGAAAGGTGTTGCGGGACCGGGCTACCTGGCCGGCGGCCATGCCCCAGTCGTGGCTGGTCCCACACCTTACAATCCCTAGTATTTTATAATTGTTATTTCCCTCATCTCATGAAACTCCTCAATTTGAGCAAAAATCATGGTTTCTTCATATTTTCTCAAATATTGCTCAAACCATAAAAAATAGTCAAAAAGTCAAATGGTCACATGACCCGACTGGGCTATACTTACGCCAAATATTAAAATATCATTGTTTTAATATTTTCCAAATTTTGATCAAACGAGCAAAATCCTACTTGCTCATTCGAGCAAAATCAAGAATTTCAGTCAAAGATCAAACTCTTCTGAAAATCCAACATATTACTCAAACGCACACCAGAAAACACCGAAACTCTCAGGACTGAGACACGGACATTGTGGTGACACGGGCGTGCTCCCTTGACAGACCAAGGGCGGCCCTAAAGCTTGCAAGGAGCCGGTCCCACACGTTTTCACGATTTTGACCTAATTTGCGCAATTGCTCATATTGGGTCCAAACTCTTTCCAACCAACTTGGAGTTTGCTCAAAAGACCATCAGCTGGTCCCACGACCACCAAGAGACGGTCTCATTCCCTTTTGGTCGGTCCCTCACTTTTTCATAATTAGGTTTTATCACCTAATGCTCAATCGAGCACTATTTCAATAAATGATGAAACCGTCATTTAATCATCATTCTTTCACCAACTGGCCAACTATGGACCCTGATGCACGCTCACTCGAGCACTTGTGCGCCACATGGAAGTTCATCATCCCATGTGGTCGGTCCCTCCATCACTCATGACCTATTTTCAGCAATTCATCAATTGACGAACAATTGATCAAAAATTAGGGTTTCGAATAAACGATCCACAAATCATCATTCTGAGCAAGATTCAAACAATAATAAATTTATGTTGATTCAGCAATCAACATCTGGATTAATCATATAATATTTGGTAATCTACCAATATTTTAATTAATATTTTATTGGGTCATGTTACCAATAAATAATCCGTCGAATTGAGCAATACTTGCTCAGTTACTCGAATATTGATCCAACTACCAATATTCAGTAATTTATCAATATTCAGTGATTCTTCGAATTGAGCAATACTTGCTCAGTTGCTCGAATATTGATCCAACTATCAGTATTAAGTAATTCGTCGAATCGAGCAATACTTGCTCGGTTGCTCGAATTTAACAGTATTTGCTCAGACGAGCAATATCAACATAAGAACACTTATGTTCAATCCATGAATCACTGAGAATTCGTCACTCATGCTCAATTTAACAAAACTTAGACTCTTTGCCTAATCAGTCAACAACTGACTAATAAAATACACGTTTGTCATGCAGACTCCACGATTCGTGAGACATCAATCACGTCACATGGGGAGATATCAATTAGGGTTTTGGTCTGGGGGCCTACGGCACGTGGATTCATCTACGGTGAGAAATATGAGTAAGTCGTGCAAACGGTTGAAGGAGTTAGCAAAGTATTGGATGTACGGTTAACCAAGTCTCCGCACGACCTGAAACTGGTTTCACCACGATCTTCCACTTTCCCACTCTTTCACTCAAGAAACCGTCACACTTACATGGATCAGTGTGTTCATCATTCTGGCAATATAACTAAGTCAAAGATCGAGGACATCAGGTGGTCCCACGACCACCAAGGGCCGATCTCATGCCCTCTGGGTCGGTCCCTCACTTTTCCATAATTAGGTTTTATCACCTAATGCTCAATCGAGCACTATTTCAATAAATGATGAAACCGACATTTAATCATCATTCTTTCACCAACTGGCCAACTAAGAACCCTGGTGCACGCTCACTCGAGCACTTGGGCGCCACATGGACGTCCATCATCCCATGTGGTCAGTCCCTCCATCACTCATGACCTATTTTCAACAATTCATCAATTGACGAACAATTGATCAAAAATTAGGGTTTCGAATAAACGCTCCACAAATTATCATTCTGAGCAAGATTCAAACACTAATAAATTTATGTTGATTCAGCAATCAACATCTGGATTAATCATATAATATTTGGTAGTCTACAATATTTTAATTACTATTTTATTGTGTCACATTACCAATAAATAATCCGTCGAATTGAGCAATACTTGCTTTGTTACTTGAATATTGATCCAACTATCAATATTCAATAATTTATCAATATTCAGTGATTCGTCGAATTGAGTTGCTCAGTTGCTCGAATATTGATCCAACTATCAATATTCATTAATTCGTCGAATCGAGCAATACTTGCCCAGTTGATCGAATTTAACAGTATTTGCTTAGACGAGCAATATCAACATAAGAACACGTATGTTCAATCCATGAATCACTGAGCTGAGCATTCGTCACTTATGCTCAATTCAACAAAACTTAGACTCATTGTCTAATCAGTCAACAACGGACTAATAAAATACACGTCTGTCATGCAGACTCCACGATTCGTGAGACATCAATCACGTCACATGGGGATATATCAATTATGGTTTTGGTCTGGGGGCCTACGGCACGTGGATTCATCCACGGTGAGAAATGTGAGTAAGTCGTGCAAACGGTTGAAGGAGTTAGCAAAGTATTGGGTGGACGGTTAACCAAGTCTTCGCACGACTTGAAACTGGTTTTACCACGATCTTCCACTTTCCCACTCTTTCACTCAAGAAACCGTCACACTTACAGGGATCAATGTGTTTATCATTCTGGCAATATAAATAAGTCAAACATCGAGGACAAAAGACATCAACATTCATCTACACAACAACTCGATTGAAACTTATCCATAGAACTCAACATCCAACAATTCATCAATTTTGCAGAAACCTTCAACACATCCACAATCCATGATCATCATTGATCCCACACAATTCTCAGCATCCCTCCTACAGTTCAACTCATCTCCCTCTTTGTGACCGAATTGACTCTGGAACGACCATTGACTTGGTTTAGGTCGGAGTCCTATAGATTTATCTCTTGAATCTAAGCACTCCCTTTGCAATGCGTCTGTGTGAGGTTGAGCAGTTTGCTCGGTTGAGGAGTCTCGAAAACACGTCCGTCTCTTCAATTCCCTAAAAAAACAGCAAACTGTTTTTTCCAATCTACACTATTATGTCATTGTGCAAATGGTGATGAGAAATAGAATGAATCTTTGTTTATTTCGCAGTATTGATCTTCCCTGATCCATATTTTTTATGTAAATACTGTGCGGCTCCGTAAGTTCTCTTATGTGAACATTTCCGATTAAATTTTTCATAGGTTCTCTTGTAGTTAATTTAATTGAGATTTTTGGATACAAATTCATGTTTCATGTGATTTGTTAATGTCCAAAGAAATCCTTATTTTCTTGTGAAAGTAAGGTCTCTCTTGTTGTTCTTTCGGGAATGACATTTTATGGGGAAGAGTTCTTAATTGAACGCGTGCTTAATTGCCAAATCTTTGTGGGGAGTGCGGCTGTGGAATATTTTAGTGGTTATCTTGTATCTTTATAAACTCCTTGATGAATGCATTTAGTTTCGGCTATATGATTGCATCTAAAAAAGTTGATATGTGCTTTCTTTTGGTCATGAAGTGTCTCAATGGAAATTTCATTAGGATCTCACTAGTTTTCGTACCTTTGTCAATTTTATTGACAAAAAGGGGGGGAATTAATGTGTAGTTCACACTACAAATACATATTGTTTTCGGATCATTATATAAGGGGGGAGTGGTTTTCATTTAAGATGAAGTATTAACTAAGGGGTAGTGATATATATCACCATAGTATTGTTGTCGAAGTTGTGATACAATTGGACTTTGATGTTGTGTGATAATAATATGACGTTGTGTAACAATGATTGGGAGCTATTGTTTTCTCATTGTTATGGCTACAGATGTTCAACAATGATGATGCTGATTTGAATATCTTTGGAATCATTGGAGTACTTGGAAGTGGCAAAGATTTCGAGTAATGTTGAAGAATCAAGGAGATCAAGTATGTGGATGAAAAGCTGCAAAGTTTATTTATTTTGTATTCCATATGTATTGATAGTTTTGTCACTAAAATTGACAAAGAGGGATATTATTAGAGCACTGCTCGGTCGAACTCGCAAGCGTTGCTATCTCAAGCTTGTTTGTCAAGTTTAGTTTCCAAAACTATAAGTCTTGATTTCTAGTCTATTTATAGCTAAGTCTCGGACTAGGATAGTAAGTGTAGTTGAGCTCTAGAATCCACGGTGTTCATCATGCAAAGACGAAGAACTACTCAAAGAACTGGCGGAACTTCATCGACAAAAAGGTATGTAGAGACTTGAACTTATCTATCACTCAAAAGTCTATGTGCTCTATCTACTATCTTGAGACAAAAGTCGTATTTCTATATAGACTTCGATTATATACATTTACTATTTCGAGCCGAGTTTATCTCGCTTATCTATTTCTCGAAATATGTGTTGGTAGGATTTCGCTTTGGCCAAGTTCATCTTTACTGGTGACGAAAGTCATGTTATATATTTCAGTATCTTGAAAATCTCTTTGCTGAAAAATAGTTTGTGAATAACAACTATATAACATCCTCTAAGAAAGTTTCAATGATTGAAATGAGAGTTTAGAACATGTAACCATCTTTGGATATAAGCATAGTATGTTTTCACATTTGTGTAAAATTCCAAAACAGGGAACCCAAAGTATGCGTACCCATACGTGTATTGGCGGTTGTTGGAAATCCGGGATAGTATGCGTACCCGTACGCGTACTGGCGGAAAGTTCACGTCCGTGAATTTCTGCTGGAGTTTGGAAGTGAAAACAAACACAATCTGGTTGCTTAAGTACGCGTACCCGTTCACATACTTAGGTAAGTTACTTTCTAAAATCGGTTTGTTCATGAACTAAAACATTTATATATATTAAGGAATGCAATGTTTGCAAACCGTGGCTATAATGTTGATGAATCAATTCGTGTGAATCAAAACCGATTTTTCTTCGATTGTGTTTTATATACTTCTATGAGATCTAATCAATTGAACAACTCTATAACTACTTCATTTGAGTCATTTGAACTAGTTATGGTGAAGATGAATAAGGTTGATATGAAAGTGCTCATATGGCTAACCATTGGTTAACTATTGTTGAACCAACTAGGTGTACACATTTAGGTACGATTACTCAAACCTAAATGAAGTTACATTTCATTTGTGTATAACAAGCTAAGTTCGATCTAACGGTTGAAAGATACTATCTTGAATCTAATCAGGTTTTCATCTAACAGTGAATATCGAATGCTTTGTTACCAAGGTAACTTAGATTGCAAACCCTGATTTGGAGACTATATAAAGGACAACTCTAGCAACTGGGAAACCTAATCCTCACACCTCCTGTGTGATACTAGTTGTGTAAGCTAGAGTCGATTCTCCTTTAACCTTAGGTTTGTCTCGAGACCCTGTAGGTTAACGACTGAAAGACTTCATTGGGATTGTGAAGCTAGACCCAACTATTTTCTCTATAGTTGCGTGATATGATCTTGCATTTTCTATCATGATTGAGTGCAATCGTAAGATTGGCTTGAGATTTATGTCTCTGATAGGCAAGATAGAAAAGTAGTCACAAACACCTTCGTCTCATCGTTTGTGATTCCACAATATCTTGTTTCGCTAGTCGATTAAGATTATTGTGAGGTGATTGATATTTCTAGGATGTTCTTCGGGAATATAAGTCTGGTATATCAATTGGTTCCTGTTCACCTTGATTTATCAAAAGACGTAACAAAACCCGTAGGTATTTTTGTGAGAGACAGATTTATCTATTCCTGTAGACTTTTCTGTGTGAGATAGATTTTTTATTAAAGTCTTCAACTTTGGGTCGTAGCGCTCTTAATTGTGGGTGAGATCAACTAAGGGAATCAAGTGCGTAGTATCCTGCTGGGATCAGAGACGTAAGGAGCGCAACTGTACCTTGGATCAGTGTGAGATTAATTTGGGTTCAACTACAGTCCAAACCGAAGTTAGTTTGTAGTAGGCTAGTGTCTGTAGTGGCTTAATACAATGTGTTTTCAATCTGGACTAGGTTCCGGGGTTTTTCGGCGTTTGCGGTTTCCTCGTTAACAAAACTTCTGGTGTCTGTGTTATTTCTTTTCCGCATTATATTTTGTTATATAATTGAAATATCACAGGTTGTGCGTTGACTCGATCAATCGGTAAATCCAACCTTTGGTTGTTGATTGAAATTGATTGATCCTTGAACATTGGTCTTTGGACCGTTCAAGTTATCTCTCTTAGGTTCAATAGTGCTAGCAAATTATTGTTCGTTTGATTGCGGATTGAATTAAGAGATTGAGATATAACTCTTTGATATACTTTTCTTAAGATTGAGTCTGACTGTCTAGTTAATTCTCTTGAAAGTATATTGGAGTTAGTCCATACAGATTGCTAAGCGAAATATTAGGTGTGGTTGTTAGACCCCCGTTTTTTAACAACTCTTGATGAAATGTCCGATCACTATGATTCTAATGAAGAAGAAAAATCAAGTGAAAATATTGATTTTCACTATCAAGTGATAATCAAGTGAAATGACTGTCTAGTTGCGCTTCTTTGTGAAAATATTGACTTTGATAATTGTAGCAATACATATATCAATCTCGATATTCTTTCAGAAGAAAACTCAACCAATCTGGAAGAAAAAATTGACCTTTCTGTTGTAAACTCTCTCTGTTTATTTTTTCAGGTTCCACTACGTGTCAAGCAGCTTGCACATCTCGGGCGTCTGAATTATCTTCCAGGTTGACATGCTCGTATTTTTCACTCAAAGGTCATGAACTTTCAAAGTGTCTCAAGTACAAACACAAAATGAGATATGTCAACAAACTTCAATGAAGAGCAAATCGATTAGAAAATAAGCTCAAACTTGTTCAAAAAACCTCTGAGGTATGTAAGATTTTATCTTCTTCGAAGAAGTTAGTTTTCAAGGATAAGACAAGACCACTAGAGAAGAAAGTATGGTCTAAACATTCGGAGAGACAGGGTTCTATGAATTCCTTTCAAAAAGGTTATGGTGGACAAATTTTTGTTCACCGTAGCACAATTTGATTGTGTTGTTTGGTGCATCTTGTCTCATGTGCCTGATCAAAAGAGACAGGATTGTGAACTCCTCAGGCTTTAGGAAAAAAAGAAATTTTTTAATTTTTTTTCAATTCTTAGCTTTGCCGTGTTTGCAAGTTTGGAATTCTTCCATATCTAATTGATATTGGAAAGGACTTCACTGGTCAATCAATAAAAGAGGGTTATTCTCGAAAATTCTATCCCTCTTAGGGTTGTGAGTTGTGCGTGCACGAACCTGTGTTTAAAGGTTTCGTAACCCTACATTATTTTTTTTCCTTCCCTGAAACTCTTTTTGACTTAAGACTGCTTGTTGAGTTTAAGTTGTGATTTCCTCTCACAAAACCGTAAGCATATGGATACTCCAAGCATGATGTCTTCTGGTGGAAAAGATGTCAATATGATTGTTAAGCCATCAATCATGAAGGAAAAAGAAATATCTCTATTACCTCCTACTTTGAAAAGAAAAAGAAGGAATGTGAGGAAGCCAAGAGTTGTTCCTTCAAATTCTCAGAAGTTTTCTAATGTTCTTTTAAAGAATGGGAATCAAGTGGCCGATACTTCTCAGTCTCGTCAGGATAAGGAAACCAAAGATACGATTTTTGGAAACCGAGTTTCAAAAGGAATTTCTCCACGTTTGAAGCCTGGTGAGCACTCAAAGTTATATAATAAAACTTCCAAACCTGGTTTTTAATGCGTGTCTTGTTTTGGAATATCAATGGTATTGCACGAGATAATGCTCAGTGCAAGTTGAAGCATATGATTAATGAATTTAAACCTGAAGTTTTTTGTTTGGCCGAGCCTAAGGTATATTGTACTTTTCGTTTCATGCAAAAACTTCATGTAGATGGTTACAAAAAAGATGTTATTCATAATTATGAAGGGTCATTTAAGGGTAATATTTGGATTTTTTGGTCTAATGATATGACTAATCCGGTAGTTGTAAACTCTAATAGACAAGCTATTACATTTAGGACAGAGGGAGTGCTTATTTATTTTGTCCATGCAAGCTGTTTTCAAGTTACTAGAAGAAGGTTATGGCAGCAACTTTCTTCTTTTGATAATAATACTCCTTGGCTAGTTATAGGAGATTTTAATTGTGTTTTGTGCAATGATGAAAAAAGGAGGTCGTGAACCAAGACCTTCAGTCATTACTGATTTTAGTGATTGTATGGATGACAATAACCTTTTTGAAGCTGATTCTTTGGGTTCTAAATAAACTTGGGCTAATGGTCAATCTGGTGTTGGAAGAATTCTTTGTAAACTTGATCGTGCTATAATTAACGAGGCTTGGTTAGCAAAATTCGAGAATTGTCGGTGTAAAGCTCTTCCAAGGGAAGTTTCCGACCATTCCACTCTTGTTGGTTATCCTTTTGCGGTGCTCCCTTCAGAATTCAAAAGATGTGGTTCACACATCCGTATTTCTTGCGCATGGTAATGGATATTTGGAATGAACCGGCGGTTGGGTCTCATGCTTATATTTTTCCTTATAAACTAAAAAGGCTCAAGGCTTCTATTAAAGATTGGAATTTGAGAGTTTTTGGGAATGTTCATACTCGTTTAAAAAAAGAACAATTGAGAATGGAAGTTTCTCTCCGTGCCTTTGATGAAGATCCGGAAGATGAAACTAAGCTTAATTCTATGAAGGAGGCTTCAGTTTCTCTTGAAATTGTTCGTATGCAACATGCCATTATGCTAAAACAGAAAACAAGAAATAAGTGGTTGGTTAATGGTGTGAGTAATACTGCTTTTTTCCATGCTAACATTCAGACTCATAGGAGTAATAATGTGATTTCTGAATTAGTTGATGAGAATGGTACTACCATTACGGGTTATGAACAGCTTAGTCTTTTTCAATGGGGAGGAGCAACCTATTGATGATAGTCTTTTTCATTATGATCATGAGAGCATTTCTATGGAAGAGAGTATGGTGATGGATGTGATTCCTTCTATGGAGGAAATTAAAGCCGTTGTTTTTGACTTGGGTGCTGATAGTGCATCGGGGCCTGATGAGTTCTCTGGTTGTTTCTATAGGCATTATTGGGATGTGATTCAACAAGACCTTTTCAATGCAATTTTTTTTTGCTGGCTGCACAAAATTATTCCTCAGGAAGTTAATTCGAGTCTGATTCTTCTGGTTAAGGTAAGAGGTGCTAACACGCTTCGTAATTTTCGTCCCATTGGTCTTAGTAATTTTTTATTTAAATTTTTTACTAAGATTCTTGCTACGAGACTTAGTGGAGTTCTTTATAGACTTGTTTAGGAAGAACAAGTTGCTTTAATGAAGGGCAGAAATATTCATGATAATATTAGTGTGGCCTCCGAAATGGTAAATGAGTTGAAAAACAAGCGGAAGGATGGTAATGTGGGTCTTAAGCTTGATATTTCTCGGGCTTTTGACACGGTTAGCTGGGACTTTGTCTTGGAGGTTTTTCGTAAGTATGGTTTTTCTGAAAATTGGTGCTCTTGGATTTTGACTATTCTTAGCTCAACCCGTATTTATATTCTTCTTAATGGTAGTCCTGAAGGTTTTTCAGTATCAATAGAGGTCTGCGCTAAGGTGATCCTTTGTCTCCTCTTATTTTTGTGCTGATTGAAGATGTACTGAGTACAAACCTATCCAAGCTTTTTCTCAACAAGAGTATGACTCATATGTTGTCGAAAATAGGTACCTCCCCTACTCATCTTTTCTTTGCTGATGACATCATGATCTTTTGCAAGGGAAACATGAAGAGCAGAGGCAGACTTGTATGGGGTCAAGTGGGGATACTTAACCCCACTCAATTTTGGTTGCCCGTGTACTAGGTAGTGATAATTGTAAGTGCTGACCCCTTTAAATTTCTTTGAAAGCTGAATTGACCCCTCTATAATCCTTTGGAAACTCAATTGACCCCCTTTAAATTTCTTCGGAAACTAACTTTTACTCACTTTTTAGAGTTTTGTTTGTCAAAACCATTACTAACATTTCTTTGGAAATTAATTTTTACTCTCTTTTTAGAATTTTGTTTGTGAAAACCATTACTAAGATCATGTAACATATATAATTTTTTAGTACATATATTTAGAATTGGTATAAAATTTACAATAGCCCTAAAATTTCGGGCGGCCTTCGACCACAACTATGTTACTGCTTTAACCCCAGTGAAGTATATTTTTAGGTCCGCCACTGATGAAGAGCTTGCATAGTTTACTGAATTTACTTGGTAAATATCAAGTGGCTGCTGGGAAGATGGTATGTCGTCAAAAGAGCAAAGTTTATCATGGTGGAAATTCTTTGAGTCTGTGTAGAACTATCACGGGATTATTGGGTATGGAAGTCTCAACTTTTCCGGATCGTTATTTGGGTGTTCAAATTATGCCTGGTGCTGTGAAGTATCGTCACATTTGCAATGTGATTGACAAAATTAAGAATCAACTTTCGGTTTGGAAGGGAATTTACTTTCTTTTCAAGATCGGGTGGTTTTAATTAATTCAGTGATTGCTAGTTACTGTATTCATAACATGGAAGTTTATAAATGGCCTCGCAAGTTTATTGATCAATGTGAGAGAGTTATTCGTAATTTTCTTTGGTCAGGGGACGCTGAGGTAAGTTGAAAATTTGTGGTTGCTTATGATAAATTTTGGTGCCCGGTGAAGGAAGGTGGTTTAGGCATTACTAAATTATCTGTCACCAATAAGGCTCTTCTTATGAAGCTGTGGTGGAACATTCGTTCTTCAAAGAATAAATGGGCTCGTTTCCTTTATGCTAAATACACAAATAAGAAGGATAGAATTAAGGAGTATGGTGTCAAATCTTCCATTCTTCCAGGTATTAAGCAAGTCTATAAAGAGGTGGACAGCAACACTAAAGCTTTGCTTGGTGATGGTCGCTCTACTTCTCTTTATTTTGACATTTGGTATGTGTTAGAGCATGGCTCGGTTGAACCCACCAAGCGTTAATATGTCAAGTTTGGTTGTCATATTTTAGTGAATCAAAACTCATGTTAAGAATCGCTTGATTATGTACTAGAGTCAACTTCGTATAGGTTATCTTGAATGTATTAGGATATGAGACATTACAAGTATCGCGAAGTCTTGAAGATGTGAAGAAGCAAGGAGCTACAACGACAACAATCATCCTTCCACTTGAGGTTAGTGATATTTGACTTGAACTGTTTCATTCCCTAACGTGTATTTCAAGTCGTGCATATTGAAAACAAAACTGCGAAGCATATTTGAACTCTAGATAGACATAGTTTTAAGGAATACAATACGAGGTTTATTGCTTAACCATTAAACTTTGTAGATAAGACATCACGATATTCATTTGAATGTTATTGTGATTATGTATGGGTATGAGGTGATGATTTCATCCTAGGGAACAATGTTCTACATGTGTTCTAAGGAAGTAAGTTCATAAACTTGTTTGTGAACGGAAAAGGAAATTGCCAGGTGTTATTGGTTTTCTTATTCATTGCATATCTTATGAACAGCCAATATGTGTGATTGAGTATACCACTCACAACTTGTTTGTGTTCTTGGTAGAACTATTCATAAAGGCCTGACTTATGTATTGGTATGACTTTTATTAGTGAAACCGATCTTAAGTAATCACCTGAGATGGTATGATCGGGTTTGTGATTTTATGTCTGACCAAATATGGGAGAGGGGAACCGATCCTAGTAAGAGGTGCAATACATCACAAAGGGGAACCAATCCTTGTATGGGGTGCAACAAGGTTTATAGCAGAAACGGGAACCGATCCTATGGACATGTGCAACACGTTTCTAGGAAAAGGGGAACCAATCCTATGGACATGTGCAACACATATAAGTTAGATACCATATATATGTGGGGAACCGATCCTAGTACCTAGTCAACCGAATTTTGGAAAGCTAGTGTGACTATGCACAGTACTCACATGGAAGGTAGAACCGAAACTTGTTTTCGTAGAACCGTTAAAACCATGATTGTGATTGAATGTTTGTTTGATCAATCGCATAGTTCTTGAAACTCATATGAACCAATTCTAAACTTGTTTGGAAGTGTGGAAAATCGGTTTCAAGGTTGTAAGTGTGAAAGAGAACTTACAAAATAAGGATGTAGACATACTTTGAACACGTGCTATGAATGTTTATTTCTTTAATTGTTCAAAGTTATTCCTTAATAGCTAAGGGAAGAGAATCCCAGGATCGAAACATAAGTAAGTTAAGAATCTTTTAATTAAGGTTATTAATTTTATTTTGTAGGGAAATATAAGAATTAGTAATGTGCATTTACTAATTAGATTTTCCGAGAGATTTCGATCATTATTTTTCGACAGAGCATTTTCAGGAATTATGGAAACCGAATTTGTGCTTTAATGAATATCTTGAGAATATTTTCGGTTTTGGAAATTCCTTGGTGTCCAGACTTCCTTGTCTATAAATACTTGAAGTTTTCCTTTCTAGCAAACTAATCCTTCGTAACAACAGACTTCCTCTTTTGTTGTTGTTACTGGTGTAGCCGCCTATTCGGAGAGGAGAGTAACCTAATAAGTAGAAATCTCTTACGACCGCTCAGTTTAAAGTCTTCTTTGGTATTGAGAAGCTCTAGCGTGTACCGTTGGTGGGAAACTAGATAATGGTGGTTTATCTTTTGTTTTCATTGATTTGATTGACTAACGGTGGTTGAACTTTGATTGCACCTAGTTTGTTTATGCTTGAGAATCTTCTCTTCTGATATAAGATTCACTCAAACTAGTTCAGAGTTTCAACAGGGATCTTTAGACTGTTGTTAGTTCTAAAGACGATCTTGTGATAATCCATTGTTCACAGGCTCCGTTCTGTGTGTGATTGATCAAAAGAGATTCAAGTGATTGTGTTTATTGAAGATTTAAGAAGATTTGAAGAAAAAGAAGATATTGAAGATCTGACTTGGGTTTATAATCTTTGGTATGCACAATACTTGTTTCGGTAAAAGAGGATCCAATTAATAATCCGTTTATCCTTGTGATAGATTGGATTGATTAATTGAGTAGATCTGCATCAATACAATTCTTTGGATTAAGAGTGTTGTTGGCTTAATCTTAAACGATTACTTCGGTAATTGAACATATGATAGATCTAAGGATCTGATGAAGGAGTTTATGTTAAGATAAACGGAAGAGCCTTTGTCCGACTCATATCACTTGGTTGAATAGAGTTGATACCAAACATATTTGTTGTTCCTTTACTGTTTGGAATACGAACCAAAGGAATTGTTCCAAGTACGTGACTTATTTATAAGTTGGAGGCGTGGGAATACAGACGGAACAAGGTGAACTACAGGTTTAGTTACTTGGTATCAACTATATGAAGTTAGGTGTAATTTTGTGTAGCGGCTTAATCCTGAGAGTATTCAATTATGGACAAGGTCCCGGGGTTTTTCTGCATTTGCGGCTTCCTCGTTAACAAAATCTTGCTGTGTCATTTACTTTATATTTCCGCATTATAATTGTTTTATTATAATTAAAGTAAATTACACAAACGTTAATTCCTATTTACTTGATAAGTGAACCCTATTGTGTTTGGTTAAGTCCGAACCTTTTTATCAAGTAACATACTTCGTTATTGTATTGTCTCGATATCGTATCCATAGACGATCACACGAAGTGCGAACCGATTAGTTGTATTGTCTCGACTTTGTCCATAGACAATCACTTTCGGAGAAAGGACTTATAGGTAGGAAAAGTTTTAGATTGAGGTATATTTGGGTACCCTCGCCTTTTCAGTTGGTATCAGAGCAGGCAAACACGAAAAGATCTAACAATCTGTGTTTGGTGCGATCCAACCTATAAGAATTGAGTCTAATGTCTGATTAAGTTAACGTTATGCAAGAGTATGAATACTCAAAAGTTGAAGATGTTACTACTTCGTTGACTCATGATCTAGGAGTTACGAAAACATCTATGTCTATCTCTGATGAAAGAGAAGATGCTGATAAAGAGTTGGTAAAACTCTTAAAGCCTATACAATCTCTGTCTTCTAAAGTACTCATTTTAAAGACAGAGTCAAATCTTCTTAAACATGAGATCAGAGAAAAAGACATTCAACTGAATTGTCTAGCCAAAGAGAAAATGGATCTCGCTGTCAAACTAGAGGCCCTTGGTAAATCTCTTACAGATAAATAGACACGTCTTATGATTCTGACTAATGATGCTATTGTGATTTCTTCTGATGAGGAAACTAAAAGTCCTTTCTCGACTTTTACAGATTGTGATAAAACCGGTTTAATACATCTGAAACAGATCAAGGTGATGGTAGTTTGCCTAACTACATCAAGTTAGAAGAGGATGAGAAACAAGCTTCTAGATCTACTGATGATCAAACGAAATCTTGTCCAAAGGAAACTTTGAACCGATTCCGTGGTGATTGTAAGGAATACAATTTTCAGTCACTTGATAGGAAACTTATACTTCTTCAACATACGGTGGTAAAAATTTTGAAGGAAGTTTCTTGTCTTAAAAAACTGAAAGATCATTCCTCAGTAGAAAGACAGATTATACCACATCCCGATAAGATCAAATCAAAGGAGTCAGAGAAAAGAGTTGATAATCGCTTCTGGAAAAAGTTTCCTCCTCACCCATATCGAAACAATTGTAGTTTTGATAAGGAACGACTTCAGAAGGAAGGGAAAGAGCGAATCTCTGCCAAGTGGAACAATCAGGAATTTCGGATAGTTGTTTCAGATGATCACACTAATGTGAAAAATAAGGAAGTCATTAGAATGAGAAAATCTTATGAAAATCTCATTGAAAGAATTAAGAGAGATTTATCCATCTCTGAGAATTCTCACATTAGTACATTTTTCCACATGATCATATCTCTAGAGTTAGAAAAGATCATCGTCTTGGGAGAAAATATTTTGGGCAAAAATTCCCTAAAGAAAACATGAACTATGTTTCTGATATTCACTGTAAGCTGGAAAAAGCTTACTCCGATGCAACTTAATGATATCGAAATTGTGCACTCTCATCCCGCTCTGTGCTCTTAATTTTGGATGAGAAAAGCACATAAAAACAAGGGCACATGTTAATGGTAGTTCCCATGGTAATAAGAGATATTTATGGAATATCTTTTGATTCTACTCTTCAATAAAAAGAGAAGTTCGAAAAAAACATATTTGTGTATATGTTCGAAAAACCCTGTTTCAAAAATCTTCTCTTAGGTTTATTGTCTTTTCTTGATAAGGATGTCTCCCATAACTCGCAGCGTTACAAGGAGTGATAGAAGGGAAGCACGAAAAGTAAGAAACTGTCAAGGGTTTGTCCCGTATCGAAGAATCAGGAAGATTATCTCAGGAATTGAACCTGATCATAACTCTGTTAGATCTCAAGAAGAATCATGTCTTTTTGCTATCAATGATTCAGATTTTACAAAGTGGTTTCCCACTAATGGTATGGGTAATGTTATGCATGAGTTTGAAGAACTCATAGGAAATCTCTTTACCTTGATTCAAGATCGGGGTGAACTAAAGGTTAAAATTAAAGAGATGAAAAGTGAACTTGAAGATTTAAAGTTTCAACTTGAAGTTCTCAAAAATCAGAGAATGGGTGCAGACAAGTCTCTTGAGACATGCTTTAAGAGTTTGAACACTGAAGAGACCTCAGTGAACAACAAGAGCACCACTAGAGATTAAGTTATATGCTGTAATACTTAATCTAGGAAAATAGACATTAATTTTTGATTTCTTTCATTGATTGTATTAGTCTATTATGAATAAAATTATTTGATTTATAATTTTTCTTGTGATAGTTTTCGATTTACATAGCCTGTGCTTGAATGCTTTTATCTTATTGCTATCTATGTTTATGGGATGTTTGATTTCGGTTTTACTACCTTAATATTTTGATCTCATATATTGTGAACCCTTGTGGTTTGGGTGACTTTTTGATTTAGCAGGATTAAGTTATATCCCTTGTTGGTAGGCTTTATCAAAGACTCATGAGGGGTTCTGGTAGAAACAATATGTGAAAAAGTCACAATATGTTGGATCGGCTTTGGTTTAGCATAAAAGCATATGTATTTCGACGTTTTTCAACTTTTGCTTGCAATTGTTAAAACCGATTTTCAACCTTTCTCTAGTAAAGGTTGGTTGTTGTTATTCTTTTGTTTTTGCATAAGGATGACAACATGATGATATTTCGATATCAATTCTCCCTGGACGAAGATGCAAACATATTGGAGAAGTGGATGCGAAATTTGAGGTAACAATCTTGTTAGTTAATTGTTTTCCTTTTTAAGAAAAGCCTGAGTTTATATTATATATATTTATTGCTTTTGCTTAAAAAAAAATCGGTTCAATTGATGTTTATTCGATGATGTGTGTGTGGATGTGTGTGATTCAATTGGTCCTGGTTAAGAAAAACTATTTTTATCTTGCTTTATTGTGTGGTTGTTTAGGCTTACAAAAGTTCGGTGCAATTGCGGTGCTTATAATGTCTATGTTGTTTCAATTGCTTCCGGTTGAGGTGAATAATTACGCAAGTTGATTTATGTTGGTTTTTATGAATTATTTATGGATTAACGAAATAAAAGGTGTACAGGATGAGTTGTCTAGTCTAATTCGATTCCGGGTAAGAGAAACTAAGTTAATTCTGATCTTAGTTAGACTTATCGAAGTGAGGTTTCAGTTATTCAAGTCTAATCGAATGCCTTAACAAGAAATGCTAGTTAACTAACCTAGTACTTGTCTTGTTTAAAATTGAAAGGTCTAAGTTTATGGATAATTAGAACCTGATGAGAAAAATAGAGTTATCTTTATTTTGGTCTTATCAAATTAAGCGATTGTTTTTGTACAATCGGTTTAGCAAAGAGACTAAGGTGCTTAGCTGATTTTTGTTTTGCTAAACTAAATTGGAAAAATTGTTTCGGACAATTGTTTCCTTGGTAACATATCAAAATAAAACTACTTGTAGTTTCGATTTTGATATTGGTTATCAGAACATGATGTGTGGAACCCTCGTGCCTAACTTTACAGGTTGCAAGTCTATTTTGAGATTTGTAAGATTCTTTTCGTGTTGTCCTTTATTTTTTTAGTTTCTTTTTCATTTGTGACAAAAATGGGGAGAAATATATGGAGTAAACAAGTGATACTGGCATTGATTGGTATCGCTAAGGAAAAGAACATTGGTGCTTGAACGTTTATCTAACGAAAGAGTGAAAGAACGGACTAAGGGGGAGTAACATGTAATATAAATTGGTATAACAAAGATGTGCGGATTGAATATCTACCTATCTTCCTTAGGGGGAGTATTAGCTTTGTTATTATAATGTCAACACCGACATTTTCAAGGATTGAATGTAAGTAGTTTATTGTGCTGTTGAATTCCGGAATCAAGCGTATGTGTAATGGATTCTTGTAATTTGTTTATCCATATGATGTAAGAGTTTTGTCACTAAAATTGACAAAGAGGGAGATTGTTCGAGCATGGATCGGTTGAACCCGCCAAGCGTTGGTATGTCAAGTTTGGTTGTCATATTTTAGTGAATCAAAACTCATGTTAAGATTCGCTTGATTATGTACTAGAGTCAACTTCGTATAGGTTAGCTTGAAAGTATTAAGATATGAGACATTACAAGTATTGCGAAGTCTTGAAGACGTGAAGAAGCAAGGAGCTACAACGACAACAATCATCCTTCCACTTGAGGTTAGTGATATTTGACTTGAACTGTTTCATTCCCTAACGTATCTTTCAAGTCGTGCATATTGAAAACAAAACTGCGAAGCATATTTGAACTCTAGATAGACATAGTATTAAGGAATACTGTTAGAGCATTGCTCGGTCGAACTCGCATGAGTTGCTATCTCAAGCATGTTTGTCAATGTTAGTGATCAAAACTATAAGTCTTGATTTCTAGTCTACTATAGCTAAGGTCTCGGACTAGGATAGAAAGTATAGTTGAGCTCAAGAACTCCACGACAACATCATACGAGATGAAGGACTACTCAAGGAACCGGTGGATTTTCATCGACTAAAAGGTATGTGGAGACTTGAACTTATCTATCACTCAAAAGTCTATTTATCTCCTATCTTGAGACAAAAGTCGTTTTGCTATATAGACTTAGATTATACACATTTGCTATTTCGAGCCGAGTTTATCTCGCTTATCTATTTCTCGAAATATGTGTTAGTAAGCTTTCTCTTTAGCCAAGTTCATCTTTACCTAGTGACGAAAGTCATGACAAGTTTCACTCACTTTGAAAATTGCTTACTTTGACGAAAATAGTTTGTGAACAACAACTATAGAATATCAACGTCCTCTAAGAATGTTTCAATGACTAAAATGAGAGTTTAGATTATATAACCATTGTTGTGGAAACATATATGTATAAGTCCTTATTCCTTGAACCGAAGTTTGCGAACTTTGTTGATCAAGAGAACCGGTATGGTGGCGTGAGCCAAGTCCGCGAACTCAGTCTACGAACTGGCGGAAGTTCTCGTCCCAAGAAATTCTGCTGGAGTTTGTGAACTCCGTCCGGGAACTTAAGTCCGCGAACCCAGTCCGTGAACTTGATTAGGTTATATCTAAAAACGATGTTTGTGAACTTATTCTTATATAAACTAAGGAATGCAAATTGCAAACCGTGGCTATATAGTTCATGAACCGATTCGAGTGAATCAAATCTTTTTTTCTTCAATTGTGTCTTGTGTAGTTACATAAGATTTCCTTGCAATTGAACAACTCTCTAACTAGTTCATTTGAGTCACTTGAACTAGTTATGGTGAAGAAGAATATGGTTGATATGAAAGTGATCATATGGCTAACCATTTGGTTGACTATTGTTGAACCAACAAATGTACAAGTTTGGATACGGTTACACAAGCCTAGAAACGTGCATTTCATTTGTGTGTAACAAGCTAGTTTTCGGTCTAACGGTTGAAAGATATTAGCTTGAATCTAATCAGGTTTTCATCTAACGGTGAATATTGAATGCTTTGTTACCAAGCTAACATTGATTGCTTTATTTATTTATTTTTTTACCAAAAATTAACTTTTATTGATTAAATAATAATGAGTTACAAAAGTCAATAAAAGAAAAACAGAAAGGGGACAACATGTCCGAACTGAAAAGGGAAAAAAGAAAATCTAAGGAACTACTCAGCCCATCTCTCAATTATGTAAATAGTGAGCCCATCTAGCCCATCACTGAAATCTGTGGTACTGTAGATAATGTCAGGGAATTCCATCCTGTGCATAGAAAGGGGTCTCTCTGTGAATTTCAGTTTTTGACCTTTAGCCAAATGAACACCTTTTTTTGCAAAGAAATCTGCAGAAAAATTTACCTCCCTGAAGACATGATTGAAGTGTATTGGATTCAATTTGCTGCACACATATCTCCATCTACTCCATATGAACCAAGGGATTTTATTTTTAGTAAAGGCTGTTATTGCTGCTTTAGAATCAGAATTGATTGTTACCTTATTCTTGTGCTCAGAAACTGCCCATTCTAATGCATTTATGGTTCCCAAAACTTCAGCAACAAATTTTTTTGAAACACCAAGAGCTCCACTTTCTTTTTTATGGTAAGTCCAAAATTGTATTAATAAATAGCCATATGTACAAAGAGTTTACAAGAAAAAGAGGTCAAGAGACCCCAAAAAACTCATAAGCTACTTGAATCGAAAGTAAGATACATTAGGAAATTCTATAGATGAAAGGAAAAAAGGCCTTTCATCATAATTTAAACCTTCACCATTCGTCAAAAGACAACCTCTTTTAGCCATATCATCTGCAGAAAAGTTTGTCTCACGATAAGTATGATCAAATGAAATTGAATCATAAGAATTCTGAACTTGGATCCACCTTTGTCTAATCTGCCAAGGAACATTTGAACTCTTGAAAGACATGACATCACTTATTGAATTAGAACGCACCTGAATGTGTCGCACCCCTCATTTAACAGCCCATTCCAATCCAACCAAAATAGCACACAATTCAGCCATGAAATTATTAGTAATTCTAAGGCCAATACTCATAGCTCCATCCACGTTACAATCAGCATCCTTAACAACCACACCATCACCAGCACGCCCCGGGTTATCTTTTGCAGCGCCGTCACAATAAAGAAGCAAACAATTCCTTGGTGGAGGCTACCAGAAACACTCCTTTGGCTCAATAAACTTCACCACCCTGTGCCGCACTCTAAAGAAGTTTAGAATGCTCAAATCAGCTACCGTATTATGCATGAAACTCTTAATACGAACAGAATGCTCATGGACAAGATAAAAGACACGCTGCTTGAACAAGTTCGAGTTTGCGGTTTTCTTGTCATACACAATTTTGTTTCGAGTTAACCACATTTCAGCTCTTACTATCAAATTTGCAATCAACCATAAGTCTTTTATAATCCGTCTTCTTCCCTTGGCAACCTTATAAGAAACAATAAGATTGAAATGAGGAGTTAAGTTAAAAATGCCAGAAATCCAGCCCCAAACCCGAGTAGAAAAATCACACGTCCACAAGATGTGCTCAATTGATTCCTCCTCCGATCTACACATGTAGCATTTGTTCACTAGGCTGATTTTGAACCTGCTTTGAATCTTGTCCAGAGTTGCACAAGCACCATGCTCAAGCTTCCAATTCTGAGCAGCCAGGTTCGGATGAACCACCTTTCTCCACAAAAGAGCATAAATATCATCTTGAGCATATTTCTTAGGAATCAAATGCTTAGCTGAACTCACCGAAAAAATACCCTTTAAATCAGGCATCCAAACACGGCAATCATCACCACCCAAAGGACTTGGTAAATCAGCAATATTAACTCCAACACACAACATATTATGCATATGCACATCAGGTATAACCCATTCATTATTGATAAGTAGAGAGCAAACCTTAATAGTGCTGTCCAACCCCTCCTCACCAATGATATCAGCAATGCTAGAATAACCATACCAAATATCAAAATAAAGAGATGTAGATCGCCCATCTCCAATCAATACCTTAGTATTTTCTTCCACCTCTCTATAGACCTGTTTGATACCCGGCAGAATGGAAGAATTCACCCCATACTCCTTAATTCTATCCATCCTATTGGTGTATTTAGCATAAAGAAAAAGAGCCCATTTCTTCGTAGAAGTCTTAATATTCCACCACAACTTCATAAGAAGAGCCTTATTTGTAACAACAAGCTTGGTAATGCCTAAGCCACCTTCCCTCACCCGGAAACAAACCTTATCATAAGCAACAACAACTTTACGACAAACTTCAGCGTCCCCTGACCAAAGAAAATTACGAATAACTCTTTCACATTGATCAATAAATTTACGAGGCCATTTACATACAACCATGTTGTGAATAGAGTAGCTAGCAATCACCGAATTAATAAGAACCACCCGATTTTGAAAAGAAAGAAATTTCCCCTTCCAAACCGAGAGTTGGTTCTTAATTTTATCAATCACATTACAAATATGACGATACTTGACAGCACCTGGCATAATTTGAACCCCCAAGTACCTATCCGGAAAAGTTGATACCTCCATACCCAATAAATCCGTAATAGTTCTACACCGGCTCAAAGAACTTCCACCATAATACACCTTACTCTTTTGACGACAAACCGTCTTACCAGAAGAAGTTTGATATTTACCAAGTAAATCAAGTAAGCTATGCAAACTCTTCATATTGCCCTTGCAAAAAATCATAATGTCATCAGTGAAAAACAGATGAGTAGGAGAAATACCGTTTTTCGACAGCATAGGAGTCATACTCTTGCTGAGAAAAAGTTTGGTGAGGTTTCTATTAAGAAAATCTTTTATCAGCAGAAAAATAAGAGACAAAGGATCGCCTTGGAGAAGTCCTCTATTGATACTAAAAAAGCCTTCAGGACTGCCATTTAGAAGAACTGAAATGTGAGCCGAACTGAGAATAGTCAAAATCCAAGAACACCAATTTTCCAAAAAACCATATTTACGAAACACCTCCAAGACAAAAGACCATCTAACCGTATCAAAAGCCTGGGAAATATCTAACTTGAGACCAACGTTACCATGTTTCCGCTTGCTTTTAAACTCATTCACCATTTCAGAGGCTACGCTAACATTTTCACGAATGTTTCTACCCTTCATGAAAGCAACTTGTTCTTCCTAAACAAGTCTATCAAGAACACCACCAAGCCTTGTAGCAAGAATCTTAGTAAAAATTTTAAAGAAAAAATTACTAAGACCAATGGGACTAAAATTACGTAGCGTGTTAGCACCTCTTACCTTAGCCAGAAGAATCAAAAGACTCGAATTATACCCCTGAGGAATAAGCTTATTTTGCCAGCAATAAGTAATCACATACCAACAATGCCTGTAAAAACATCCAGAAAACCCATTTGGGCCTGGCGCACTATCAACACCCAAATCAAAAACAACGATTTTAATTTCCTCCAAAGAAGGAACCGCATCCATCATCACACCCTCCTCCATAGAAATGCTCTCATGATCATAATGAAAAAAACTATCATCAATAGGTTGCTCCACCCCTTTGAATTTAGCTTCAAAAAATTGAACCGTATAGTCTCTAATCTGCGCATAATCCGTAATAGTATTACCATTTTCATCAACTAATTCAGATATCACATTACTACTCATACGAGTTTGAATGTTTGCATGGAAAAAAGCAGTATTACTCGCACCCTCAATCAACCACTTGTTCCTTGACTTCTGTTTCAACATAATAGCATGTTGCATACGAACATTATCAAGAGAAACTGACGCCTCCTTCACAGAATTCATCTTAGTTTCATCTGCCGGGTCCTCATCTGACACACGAAGAGAAACTTCCATTCTCAATTTTGCTTACTTTAAACGAGCATTAACATTACCAAAAACCCTCAAATTCCAGTCCTTAATAGCAGCCTTAAGCCTTTTTCAGTTTGTAAGGGAAAATATAAGTAGGAGATCCAATCACCGGCTCATTCCAACTATCCATCACCATGCGCATGAAATCAGGATGTGTAAACCACATCTTTTGAATTCGAAAGGGAGCACGCTTAGGCCTAGAGTGAGCAAAAGGAAAACCAACAAGAGTGGAATGGTCGAAAACTTCTCTTGGAAGAGATTTACACCACCAATTCTCAAACTTTGCTAATCAAGCTTCATTAATTATAGCACGATCCAGTTTACAAAGAATTCTACGCACACTCGATTGACTGTTCGCCCAAGTATACTTAGAACCCAAAGAATCAGCCTCAAACAGGTAGTTTTCATCCATCCAATCACTAAAATCATTAATGACTAAAGTTCTTGTCTCACGACCACCTCTTTTATCATCATTGCGCAGAACACAATTAAAATCTCCCATAACTAACCATGGAGCATTATTATCAAAAGAAGAAAGTTGATGCCATAACCTTCTTCTAGTAACTTGAAAGCAGCTTGCATGAACAAAAGAAATATACACACCTTCTTACTGAATTGTAATAGCTTGTCTACTAGAGTTAACAACCACCGGAGTAGTCATATCATTGGACCAAAAAATCCAAATATTACCTTTAGAAGACCCTTCAGAATTATGAATAACCTCTTTTTTGTAACCATCTACATGAAGCTTTTGCATGAAACGCAAAGTACAATGAACCTTAGGCTCGGCAATACAAAAAACTTCAGGCTTAAAATCCTTAATCAACTCCTTCAACTTGCATTGGGCATTGAACCATGCAACACCATTGATATTCCAATACATGACACGCATTAATAACCAGGTTTGAAGGGTTTAGTATTCAGCTTTGAATATTCACCAGGCTTCAAACTACCTTTTGAAACTCGGTTTCCCGGAACTATGTCTTCAACTTCTGTGTTCGTATGAGACTGAGAGTCCCTAGCAGACGGATTCCCATTCCTTTTAGGATTAGTTTTGTATTGCTTTTGTAATAAAAGCATTCTATTCATTGCCATGTCATGTAGAGACCCTGATTCTTCCACACAACAGTTGTATCACCATCCGCACCAGTAGTAGCAAAATTGAGAACATCAAATTTATTTTTTGATAAAACCTGGTCAGCTAATAAGGCGTCACAAAGAGGAGTTGGAGTTGCAGTAATTGTCCTATCAGGATTAGGAATACTACTTCCAACCGTACCTGACTTAGTTAGAAGTGTTCTAGTTTCACCCACTAGACCACTTTGAACTAAAACTGAATTTGAATGTGCACTCTGTTTAGTTCTCGCCAATTCAACAGATGCATCTTCAATAGCATCTTTGGACTGTGCAATAATATCCTCCAACTGCTTAGTTTTCACCAACTGAGCAACATACTCCAGGTAACAGCTTCATTCACATTGCTCGTAACAACTTCAGGAACTACAGGGATAACTGGCGCAGTCTTGCCTTTCTTACGTTGAGCTACCTGCCAATCTTGGCCAGCGTTAGCATCAACAGAATTGTTCTTATCACCTATTCGCATCTGCTGATTCTCACTTCTACCATTACGAGCATTACCAACCTATTTGTTAGCATTATTTAGCTTCTTCCTGCATCCCCCATCATTATGACCAATGATTTTGCAATGAGAGCAATACTTAGGCCTTTTATGGATATCAATAGCTTGCCAAAAATCCAACCCTCTAACTGTTACATGAATAGCTTCAGTATTAAGCTCTGCAAAATTAATATCAATCAGGACTGATGCGTAATACCCATATTCATGAGCTAGCGTGCGCTTATCCACCACAATAGGAGTTACTAGGGTTTTTGCCATAGCCAACAACGTTTTTTCCAGCCAAAACTCCATTGGTAATCCAGGAAACTTCACCCACACGGTAGCATGAGAAGTTTTCTGTTTTTGCAGATCAAAACTAGGATACCATTCCAAAAGGTTAAGCTTCTGATGATCCACAGGCTTCACCATCAAAGATCTTGTTTTTATCTTCTTGGGATTTCAACTTGATAATAAAAAAACCTCTTACCATAGGGATGAACTGAACTCGATTATCACCGAGCTGCCATTGTTCCTCCAAGTTTTTCTTCACGTCAGTAAAATTTAAATCCTTAAAATCAAGTCTTCCAATGAGACTGAATCTCCAAACCTCTTTTCCTTCTTCATAGTATTCATCTGGAATCACCACAACTGGTTTCCCATCTTTAACAGTAGGGTTAGGTAACGAACTCAGATCCACATATGTTGAAGGTAACGTTTTTTTTCCTAGTAACTTTTCAGCATACGTAACCGGCTTAGGTTGGGAAGTATCATGTTGATCCCCCATCTCGAATCACCAGGAGATGATCGAACAAAAATTGAAAACGACAAGAAAACCCCTTCACTATTTCTGCTGACAAGAAAATCCCTTCACTATTTCTGGCAATAAAACCATAGCCTGCACTTCCAGGGTTCCCTCTTGAAGCACCATCACAACAAAGTAGAGTATTGTCAGGATCAGGCAGTTAGAATGTACACTCAATAGCTTTATAGTTCTTAACCTTCCTGCATTTCATACTAAAGTATTTAAGGACCTGTAAATCATAAGAGGAGTTATATATACACCCCTTGAGTCTTGGTTCACTATCATGTATCATTGAGGATATTCTCTTCTTTGCAGCTGTACTATTGGGAGTTATATTTTCAAAATAAACTTTGTTTCTAGTAAACCATATGTCTACCATGATGTTGAAAGCAGCTATATACCAAATTTCCTGTATTACTGGACTTTTCATCTTGCAAGAATTTATAATATCATCAAAAGATTTGGGATTTTTAAAAGCAAAGACCCCACCAATCCATTTCCACATTATTTGGCCATAATCACAGTCCCATAGGATGTGGTGCATTGAGTCTTGATCTTTTTTGCACAAGTAATATCTGGAAGCAAGTTTAAAACTTTTTTTTTTTCACATTCTCATCTGTATTACAGGCTTTTCTTGTTATCTTCCAAACATTTTCTGTTGTAGATGGATGAACACAAGACTTCCATATTTTTTTATATCATCTCAGCTTAGGTTGTTTCTTTCTTATGATATTAATTGCACTTGAAACAGAAAATTCCCAACTATCCACCTGACATTATCATAAAAGTCTTGCAATATCCATTTAATTCCAGGCCATATTGAAGATTTTCTATAATAAGTAATCTATTTTCCATTGGAGTCTTTATAGTTAGCTAGAAAGAATAAAGCCCAGTCTTCATTAGAACTAAGGATTCTCCAAAGAAGTTTCATAAGGAGAGCTTTGCTAACATCTTCTAATTTTCTGATACCCAGGCCACCTTCCTCTAGAGGTACACAAACTTTAACCCAATCCAATGCAATATATTTTCTATCTTCAGCATTTCCACTCCAAAGGAAATTTCTAATAATTTTTTCACAAGCATCAGTTACTTTTCTGGGCCATTTATAGATGAACATATTATAAATGGGTATACTTGACAACACAAATTTTATCAAAGTAACTCTAGCTTTAAAGTTCGGAAACTTACCCACCCAATGAGCTAATCTCGTTTGAAGCATTTCCACAAAAGACCATAAATGGACAACTTTGATTTTTCCTGAGATCAACATCACACCCAAATATTTATCAGGGAATGACGACAAAGACATGTTCATGGATTCAGCAATTTGTATTTTCCTTAAATTTGTTGTCCCATCCACAAAACATTTGCTCTTTGATGCACTCACAAGTTGGCCAGAAGCAGATTGATATTCAAGTAAAAGTCTTTTCAGGTGAGATAATGTATTCTTGCATCCATTACAAAAAATGAATATGTCATCAGCAAAGAATAAATGTGAAGCATATATACCTCTTCTTATAACCATAGGTTGGATTTTACCTTCTTGAATATATTGATAGATTTTTCTGCTTAAAGTGTCAGCTGCTAACACATATAGTATGGGAGAAAGTGGATCTCCTTGTTTAACTCCTCTACCCATACCAAAATAACCAATAGGTCCTCCATTTAGCAAAATTGAAATTTTTGTTGTCTGAAGAAGTATTTTGATCCATTTGCAAAAATTTTCAGAGAAGCCATATTGTCTAAGAACTGAAATTAAGAAATCCCAACTTAAAGTATCATAAGCTTGAGATATATCAAGTTTAAGGCCCACATTACCACCTCTTCTTTGACTACTCATTTCATTTACAAGTTCAGAAGCCAACAATATCTGTTCATGAATATTTATTCCTTTGACAAAAACACATTGTTGAGGGGAAATGAGCTTGTGAAGAAAGCTGCTTAATCTTATAATAATGATCTTAGTGATAACTTTAAAGCAGAAATTACTTAGACCTGTAGGTCTAAATTGATTTACCTTTTTAACTCCTTTGATTTTGGGAAGAAGAATAAGAAAATTTGAATTAAGACCAGCAGGAATTACTTGGTTGAGCCAGCAGAGTTGTATAGCTGCAGTAAGATCTTCAATAATAATATCCCAACCTATTCTGTAAAAGATTCCAGTAAAGCCGTCTGGTCCAGGAGATCCATCTTGGCTTAGTTGGAATACAACTTCTCAATATCCTCCATGGATGGGATTTTTTCTAATAAAGTATTGTATTCATAAGAAACTGCATTTGGAATTGCATCAAGAATGGAGTCAGGAATCTGAACTGGTTGATAACACAAATTTAGTCTTGAAGTATTCAATTAACATAGTGTCTATCTGCTCTTGATCAGAAAAAATCACCCCTGAATCATCTGTAAGCTCGGAAATAGTATTTTTTGTTTGTCTAAGTTTGATAGAAGTATGAAAATAAGTAGTGTTAGCATCCACAAATTTAATCCAATTTACTCTTGCTTTCTGGCTTAGAAAAGTATGGTAATTTTGAGCTGCTATGTCCCTTTCTCCTCTTGTTGTAATGTAATTGTTAAGAAGGACATTATTAAAAGGATCTTCATCTGATAATATATTAGTTTCCTGCAACTTGTCTTCAACTTGTTTCAGCTTAACATGAATATCTCCAAAAACTTACCAATTCCACTGTTTTAGAATTTTCTTCAATCTTAACTTGTTCATAAAGATAAAAATAGGATTTCCAATCAATGTTTCACTCCAAGATTCAAAAACCAATTTTAGAAATTCAGGGTGAGTAGTCCACATTCTCTGAAATTTAAAAGGAGAGTTTTTTGGTTTTGGGATATCAACATTAGAACCAATAAGAAAACTATGATATGAAATTCCTCTTGAGGACACATGATATTTCCAGCCACTGTATTTGTCTAGCCATTGCAAGTTGTAGAGTGCTCTATCAAGATTACATAATATTCTTTTCCTTCCACATCTACCATTAGACCATGAGAACTGTAATCCACTCTTTGAAGCTTGAATAAGACCATAACAATTTATCCAGTCATTAAAATCATTAAGAGCAACTGAAAGTGGACTTCTACCTCCCTTTTTTTCATTAACAAACATGATAGTGTTAAAATCACCAATAATCATCCATGGTTTGTTGAGATTATTAATAGTGCATAAGTCAGACCATAATTCCCTTCTATTAATGGTCAACACATCAACATGAATTCCAGTAACTAAAGCTCCACCAATTTCTACTGCAATACATTGTCTTGAAGAAAAAAATCTATTGTAGGGGTGGGGATTGAATTATTCCAGTATAACCAAATATTTTCTTTCCTAAAATCACAAGTATTATGAATAATTTGATGACTCATACCAGGAAGTTTAACTCATACTAAAGAGGGATTATTTTGATTCACTATATCTTTTAGTTGATCTTGGGCTTCTCCCTCTTAAGACCTCTGATATTCCAATAAATCACTATCATTGAGAGATGTTAGGGGAGGGAGGATTCCCCTCATTCCCAAGTTTCTGAATTTTTTTACTTGCTTTCCTAGTTACTGGGGAAGCCTTTAAAGGTTTACTAGGAGGTTTTTTCTTTTCAGTTACAACCTTCTTAATTTGGACAGGGAACTAGAAACATTATTTTCCTTCCTTAAGATAATAATAGGTTGAGAGGTAGAACTATTATGGAGCAGAGATGTAGTACTTACCTCCTTTATTTCACCATCTTCTGAACTAGACTCATTTGCCTCTTCAATAATAACAGAATCATCCATATCAGATACAGTAATTAGAGCCAAGGAAGGTTGGGAAGAGATATCAGCATATGGAATTTCCATCATTAATCCACTTGATTCACCTTTCTTAGAAGTATACTGCACATGACCATCAGTTTTGTTTGAGGAAATACTAGGAAAAACTTCTAAAGAATTTAAGTCTCCCTTAAAACCCTCTTCAATAGATTCTAAAATCTGAAACCTTCCAGTACTCATAATTTTCTGTGGAACTACAGCCATGTCATTATTTGATATGTTAATGGAATCAATGATATGCTCTGAAGGGTTAGAAGAATCATTCCCAGTATCAGGGAAGCAAATATCAAATCCAGTAACTTGTTTATTCTTAGGCTTCCATTGCTTCTTAATCTTATTACTTTTCTTTGGCTTTTGAAGGTGTTCTCTATTTTGAGTTCCACATTCTGATCCAAAATGACCTATTGAATTACAATGACAACAATACTTAGGTAGATGAGGTATCTGAACCATTTGCTCAAATTTCCTATACTTGGTATTAACCCAAATTTTGCTAGGAATTGAGAGACTTAGATCAATTTCCACTAAAACACAAGCATAAAAACCAGCTGATCTATTAAGAGTTGTTTCATCCACTCTCATAGGTTTACCCAAAGTTCTTCCCATTTCCATGATAATATTTTCTTTCAAGTATTCAATGCTTAGACCAGGAAACATTACCCATACATAAGCTAAGGAAGATTTCTGTTCTTCAGGGTCAAAATTAGGTTCCCGAGCTCTTAAACTCAAAGTTTGAGATTCAACTGTCCAATAACCTTTCCAAATTAGATTTCTATCTTCTTCATTTTCGATTTTAGTGATAAAGAAACCTTTCCCTAAAGGGATGAATTGTATATTACCTTTAACCTTCCATTGATTCTTCAGAGAGTTAACCACATCATCCATTTTCAATTTTACCAAATTTAATCTGCCAATAAGACTAAATTTCCATTCATATAAGCATTCATCAATAACTTCATTAGGAATAAACAATGAAGGCGAATTCCCATCCTCCATGTTTGAATCAGCTGAAGAAAACCTAAACTCAGACTTTTTTTGACGATCTAGTTCAGATTCATCCCGATTTTTGTTATTTTCCGACATATTAATTATCATAAATTGAATCACAGTTAACACCAATTATCGAATCTAACGGAAACCACCTGAATTAAAGACGGAATGAAATGAAAAACGAAGAAATCGAGAAAAAATTGAAACCGAGTTAGACGCCGAGTCAAACACCCGATTTTTGCTCTCTTCTCTCTCCTCCTTAATCAATACTCCATATTTTCCCTTTACTTAGCTAACGTTGATTGCAAACCCTGATTTGAAAGGCTATATAAGGGAGAACTCTAGCAACTGGGAAACCTAATCCCCACACCTTCTGTGTGATACTAGTTGTGCTAAGGTAGAGTCGATTCTCCTTTAACCTTTGGTTTCTTCTTCTAAACCAGGTTAACGACTTAAAGACTTCATTGGGATTGTGAAGCCAGACCGATACTACTTTCTCGTAGTCTGTGATCTGATCTTGTTGTTTCTATCGTACGAGTACAATTGTAATAATTGGCTTGAGATTGATATTTCCGATAGGAAAGATATAAAAGAAATCATAAACACTTCGTCTCATCGTTTGTGATTCCGCAATATCTTTTTTCGCTGCGTCGATTAAGAGTTTTGTGAGGTGATTGATAATACTAGGCTATTCTTCGGGAATATAAGTCCGGTTTATCAATTGGTTCCTGTTCACCTTGATTTATCAAAAGACGGAACAAAACTCGTAGGTATATTCGTGGGAGACGGATTTATCTATTACCGTAGACTTTTCTGTGTGATACAGATTTGTTTATTAAAGTCTTCGACTTTGGGTCGTAGCAACTCTTAGTTATGGGTGAGATCAGTTAAGGGAATCAAGTACGTAGCATCCTGCTGGGATCGGAGACGTAGGAGCATAGCTGTACCTTGGATCAGTGTGATATTAGTTGGGGTTCAACTACAGTCCAGACCGAAGTTAATTTGGAGTAGTCTAGTGTCTGTAGCGGCTTAATACAGTGTGTGTTCAATCTGGACTAGGTCCCGTTTTTTTTTTTGCATTTGCGGTTTCCTCGTTAACAAAATTCTGGTGTATGTGTTATTTCTTTTCCACATTATATTTTGTTATATAATTGAAATATCACAAGTTGTGCGTTGTTCAATCAATTAGAATATCCGACCTTTTGGTTGTTGATTTAAATTGATTGACACTTGGATATTGATCTTTGGTACCATCCAAGTTATCTCTCTAGTATTTGATAAAGACTCGCAGATTTCTATTTGCTTGAGTATATATCAAATCGAGAAATTGAGATATAAACTCTTTGATATAATTTTTATCTAGACTGAGTCTGACTGTCTAGTTGATTATCTAGAAAGTATATTGGAGTTTGTCCATACAGATTGCTAAGTGAAATATTGGGTGTGGTTGTTGTACCCCCGTTTTTTCAACTGGTATCAGAGCAGGCAAACACGTTCATGACCTTAAAAGTATGTGTTTGTAGTGATCTGACTCTATGGACAGAGGTGCTATCTCAATTAACGTAGCACCAGTCTTCGATGGCTCTAATTACTTATGGTGGAAAATTGCTATGCGAGCTTTTCTTCAAGCACGTGATTTTCAATCATGGGTATATGTTGTTAATGGATATAATGCTCCCGTCGTGGCAGTTGGATATGTAAACGTTCCCAAAGATATTGGTGAATACACCCCTGCCGAGATAAATGCTGCAAAGCAAAATTCCGGCGGTTTGAATGCCATTATACATGCCATTACCCCAAATCTTCAGCAGCATGTGTCAAGTTGCACTAAGTCTAAAGAAGCTTGGGATATCTTAGAAACCGTATTTGAAGGAAATACCAGTGAAAAGGAAGCTAGGCTTCAAAACCTTAATTCCGATTGGGAAAACCTTCGTATGGCAGATGAAGAAACATGTGATGAGTTTAATCACAAAGTGTCTGAAATTGTTAATGCATCTTTTGCATTTGGTAAGACTATTCCTGAAAAGGACATTGTTAGAGCATTGCTCGGTCGAACTCGCATGCGTTGCTATCTCAAGCATGTTTGTCAATATTAGTGATCAAAACTATAAGTTTTGATTACTAGCCTATTAGAGCTAAGATCTTTGATTAGGATAGAAAGTGTAGTTGAGCTCAAGACTCCATGGAAATCATCATACAAGATGAAGGACTACTCAAGGAACTAGTGGATCTTCATCGACTAAAAGGTATGTGGAGACTTGAACTTATCTGTCACTCAAAAGTCTATTTACTCTATCTCCTACTCTTGAGACAAAAGTCGTTTTGATATATAGACTTTCATTATACTCATTTTCTATTTCGAGGCGAGTTTATCTCGCTTATCTATTTCTCGAAATATGTGTTAGTAAGCTTTCACTTTAGCCGAATTCATATTTACCAAGTGACGAAAGTCATGTTATGTTTCAATCACTTTGAAGTTGCTCTGACGAAAAATGGTCTGTGAATAACGGCTATATAGCGTTCTATGAGAATGTTTCAATGATTGAAATGAGAGTTTAGATTACATAACCATTGGTAGATATAAGCATTGTTGTGGAAACACATATATGCATAAGTACTATTCCTTAAACCAAAGTTTGCTAAACTTTGTTGATCAAGAGAAGTTGGAAGTGGCGCGAGCCAAGTTCGCGAACTTGCGGAACTTCTCGGCCTGAGATTTTCTGCTGGAGTTCGTGTACTCTTTCCATGAGCTTAAGCCCGCGAACCCAGTCTGTGAACTTGAGCAGGTTATATCTAAAGTCGGTTGTTCTTGAACTAATGTTTAAATAAACTAAGGAATGCTTTTGCAAACCGTGGCTATAAAGTTCATGAACCGATTCGAGTGAATCAAACCGATTTTGCTTCAATTGTGTCTTGTGTAGTTACCTAAGATTTCCTTGCAATTGAACAACACTCTAACTAGTTCATTTGAGTCATTTGAACTAGTTATGGTGAAGAAGAATGAGGTTGATATGAGAGAAATCATATGGCTAACCTTTGGTTGACTGGTTGAACCAACAAATGTTAATGTTTGGGTACGGTTCATAAACCCAAAATTGGACATTTCATTTGTGTGTGACAAGCTAAGTTTTCGATCTAACGGTTGAGAAATATTAGCTTGAATCTAATCACTTTTTCATCTAACGGTGAATATTGAATACTTTGTTACTAAGCTAACATTGCTTGCAAACCCTGATTTGAAAATGTATATAATGGAGAACTCTAGCAACTGGGAAACCTAATCCCCACACATTCTGTGTGATACTAGTTGTGCTAAGCTAGAGTCGATTCTCCTTTAACCTTTGGTTTCTTCTTCTAAACCAGGTTAACGACTTAAAGACTTCGTTGGGATTGTGAAGCCAGACCGATACTACTTTTCTTGTAGTTGTGAGATCTGATCTTGCATCTTCTATTGTCCGAGTACAATTGAAATAATTGGTTTGAGATTTTATATCTCCGATAGGCAAGATAGAAAAGTAATCACAAACAAACTTCGTCTCATCGTTTGTGATTCCACAATATCTTTTTTCGCTGCGTCGATTAAGATTATTATGAGGTGATTAATAATACTAAGATGTTCTTCGGGAATATAAGTCTGGTATTATTGATTGGTTCCTGTTCACATTGATTTATCAAAAGACAGAACAAAACTCGCAGGTATATACGTGGGAGACGGATTTATCTATTACCGTAGACTTTTCTGTGTGATACAGAATTGTTTATTAAAGTCTTAGACTTTTGGTCGTAGCAACTCTTAGTTGTGGGTGAGATCATCTAAGGGAATCAAGTGCGCAGTATCCTGCTGGGATCAGAGGCGTAGGAGCATAAGTGTACCTTGGATCAGTGTGAGATTGACTGGGGTTCAACTACAGTCCAGACCGAAGTTAATTTGGAGTAGGCTAGTGTTTGTAGCGGCTTAATACAGTGTGTGTTCAATCTGGAATAGGTCCCGGGGTTTTTCATTTGCGGTTTCCTCGTTAACAAAATTCTGGTGTCTGTGTTATTTCTATTCTGCATTATATTTGTTTATATAATTGAAATATCACAGGTTGTGCGTTGTTCAATCAATTAGAATATCCGACCTTTTTGGTTGTTGATTTAAATTGATTGACACTTGGATATTGGTCTTTGGTACCATCCAAGTTATCTCTTTTTGATAAAGACTCACATATTTCTATTTGCTTGAGTAAAGATCAAATCGAGAGATTGAGATATAAACTCTTTGATATACTTTTCATTGATTGATTCTAACTGTCTAGTTGATTCTCATAAAAGTATATTGGAGTTTGTCCATACAGGTTGCTAAGAGAAATATTGGGTGTGGTTGTTAGACCCCCGGTTTTTCAATTGGTATCAGAGCAGGCAAACACGTTTTAAGACCTTACAAGTCTGTGTTTGTAGCGATCTGAGGATGGACGATAGTATCTCTGATAAACGCGTCACCAGAAATAAAAGATCTGTCTTGTCTAATTATATTAAAGAGATAGATTCCTCAATCTCTAATATAGACGAACCATGTGTTCCAACAAGACAGAGAGGCTCCGACATGAGTATTTCCTATTACCCTTCAAAAGAGTTTATCTCTCTAAATGAACGGGAAACAGCTGAAGAGAGTGTCTTGATTCTAAATCTTGCTAGAATCCAAGCTGATATATTTAATCGGTTAAAACACCATGTCGATGTTCTGCTTGGTGTAATAAGAGACTGCAAATTCAAAGAAAATAGTGAAGATCATTCTTCATGTATGACTCCTGAGGCTAGCCTCAAAAAGGATGCTTTGTAAATTGAACATTGCTTGAGTAAACTCTCTATTCAAGGATGCTCTAAGCAGTCTAATATACCAAGCACTTCTGCTACGCCTGAAAACCTTCCAGCTCCAGAAGTAAAATTGAAACCCCTTCCTGTTAAAAAGAATGTGTCTAAATTTCCCATTGATCAAGGATGTTCCACATCACATGGAAGGAAGAAATCTCCTAACGAGGTTGTTAAGATTACCTTGCATAATCACACTTGTGATCAGAAAGTATGCCTCTTTTGTGATGCAAAAGGCTATGCTAAACAAAAAGGAAACTCTAGGTCGAATAAAACCTCCTTGGTTCAACTTCAACACACCTTAGACTTAATTCTCAAAGGTGTAACTGACATTCGTATGTCTAAACCAGTTGGTTTTCGTACTTATCCTGTGTACGTTACCAGGAATGTCAGTTCAATGAGTTCCTCAAATGCTCTAAAGAGGAATATGATTCTTAACAAGAATCGTCCAAGGAAAGATCATGTCGTTTCCTCTGTAAATAACATTTCCCTTAATGTGAACAAAATTCCATAAGAAAGAAGAAAAATTGATGATATTAGAAATAACCTAATGGAGATGATTGAAGGATATAAAGAAATTGTCGACAGGTTGTCATCCTCCTCAAGTCAAAATTCTTCTGGTAAGAACTCTAACTATGTCTCGTAATTTGACGACAGTAAGTTTTATGATAATTTCTCACATAAAAAGGGATCTCTTTATAGATTTAGAAGGAAAAAGAGAATTGATCAGAAACACTATTATCTTAATGAGCTCAGTGCTCATACTTGTGCCAATTAATCACAAGAGTTGAGAACTTTCTCATAAAAATCCTGTTGAGCAAGATGTGTAAAAGTCAGGTATACTATGGCGATTTGATGTTCTGTCTAGTTGAGCTATCCTCTTATCGTTTATAGCTAAACTAGTGTCTACAGACAATATTGCCTAAAAAGTATTTGTGTTGTCTAGTATCGTTTCTCTGTTTTGATGCAAGACTTTTGTATTTAATGTCTGCCACACTTGTGTTATAGATTTCTTCATGTTATGAAATTTATTGAGCCATTTTTGTAGCAAAAGGTTTTTGTTAGTTTTTCTTTGTGGGTCTTGTTGTATTTGTATGTGTACGTGCGTTACCATCACGAGTCAACAGTTTGTAAACCCTAAAGGTCTTCTTCCCTAAAAAAACATATAAATACTAAACCATTGAGTCACGTTTGTGTACTCTAGGTTATTTTGGTTTATCAAGAATGTCGTCCTCTTCACAATCGAGTGGTTTTGCTAAAGGCTTTCTTGATAAAGGTATTGGTTTTGAATCCGAAGGGAGGAAGAAAAGAACCCTTGTGGATGAAGAACATCTTAATGCCTCGTGTTACCATGCATATACTCATGAGAATATTGAGAAGTATGATATGATTTCTGCTGAAGTGGTTCATGACTTTCTTAAGTATTTTGAGGAAGCAAAACTGCAGCTCGTTGATACTCTGAAAAATCTTCATGTGTTGAAAACTGAGTTGAAAAAGGTTTCATCTGGCCTTGGTCTCATAAAATCTCACATCAATGATCTTCACAAAGAGAATCTCTTCTCTGAAGATGGAACGGATGCTGCTAATCACAAGCTCAAAAATACCAAGACTCGTGAGGATCCTGAACTGTCTATTTGACCTTACTTCGTGTTCGGACATGGCACTGGAGTCTGCGTTTGTTCCCTAGCTTGTTGATTTCTTTTATTTTCCTATTAAATCTTCTATTTTTCTTGTTTTTAGAAGAATAACTAGAGGTTGGAATAGCCATTATTGTGATTACACATAGCTATGTCCAACGTTTTCATCTTCATGTTTTTAGATTTATTGGTTTAAATTCTAAATTTTTTGGAAGATGATTTTTGCAGTATTAATCTTTATGGTTTTATATATTGCAATATTGTTGTGGGATATGTGTGTTTGCGTCCGTGAACTTGATTTTCCCATATCTTGTCAAAAGTAAAGTCGTTCATGAATTGATATGCATGTATTGATGAAAGAATGAATGGACTTTTGACAAATACAAAAGTTAAGCCTATATTGTCAATTATTGATGGAAGATAGGTTAAAATATTTTATTTGCAAGGATTATGTCTATTAAATGTCGTTATGCAAATAGTGATGGAAAATAGAATGAATCCCTGTGTATTCCGCAGAAATTGATCTTCCCTGATCCATATTTTATGTATTATTGTGAGGCTCTGTAAAGTGTCTTATGTTGAGCATTAAACAACCAAGTTGATTATTTTTATGATTAGCTATGTTGTTGTTTTGTGAGGTACTTTATGTCGAGCATTTTCAACTAAATTAATCATCTTGTTTGGTTATTTAGTTATGACTCCATAAGTCTTCTTATGTTTGAGCGTTCATGACTGGGTTGATTGTTTTCATGATTAACTTAGTCATTGCTCCATAGACTCTCTTATGTGAGTATGACCAATTAAATTGATTACTTTTGTGATTAGTTTGATTGTGTATTTCGATTAGATTAATTATGGGTTTGCTTGTGATTAATCTAATTGAGCGCTCTTAAGTCTTCATAAGTTTACTTGTGTTGAGCATTTTCGGTTAAATTAATCATGAACTTCTTGTGGTTAATTTAATATTTTAGATTCAAATTCATACTTGTATGTGATTTATTATGTCCAAAGAAATCCTTCTTTTGTTTCGAAATTAAGGTCGCTCTTGTTGTTCCCTTGGGAATGACATTTTATGGGGGAGAGTTCTTTTTTGAACTTGCGCTTAATTGCCATATCTTTGTGGGGAGTGCGGCTGTGGAATATTATAGGGGTTATCTTGTATCTTTATAAACTCCTTGGTGAATGCATTTAGCTTCGGCTTTATGATTGCATCTAAAGAACAAGTTGATATTTTTGCTTTCTTTTGGTCATGAAATGTCTCTTTCGGAAATTTCATTAGGATCCCGTTCTTGTACCTTTGCCAATTTTATTGACAAAAAGGGGGAGAATTAATATGTAGTTCACACTACAAATACATATGGTTTTCAGATCATTATGTAAGGGGGGAGTGGTTTCCATGTGAGATGGAGTATTGACTAAGGGGGAGTGATACATATCACCATAGTATTGTTGTTGAAGTTGTGATACAATTGAACTTTGACGCTGGATACTATGACACTGTATGAAAATGATTGAGAACTATTGTTTTCTTGTTGTTATAGCTACGGATTTTCAACAACGATGATGCTAAACTTACAACCTTTGGGATCATTGGAGTACTTGGAAGTGACGAAGATTTCGAGTAATGTTGAAGATTAGGCATGTGGAATAGGAGCTACAAAAGTTAATTTATTTATTTTTTGTATTCCATATGTATTAATAGTTTTGCCACTAAAATTGATAAAGGGGGAGATTGTTAGAGCACTGCTCGGTCGAACTCGCATGCGTTGCTATCTCAAGCATGTTTGTCAATATTAGTGATCAAAACTATAAGTCTTGATTACTAGCCTATTAGAGCTAAGGTCTTGGATTAGGATAGAAAGTGTAGTTGAGCTCAAGACTCCATGGGAATCATCATACAAGACGAAGGACTACTCAAGGAACTGGTGGATCTTCATCGACTAAAAGGTATGTGGAGGCTTGAACTTATCTGTCACTCAAAAGTCTATTTACTCTATCTCCTACTCTTGAGACAAAAGTCGTTTTGATATATAGATTTTCATTATACACATTTGTTATTTCGAGCCGAGTTTATCTCGCATATCCATTTCTCGAAATATGTGTTGGTAAGCTTTCGCTTTAGCCGAATTCATCTTTACCAAGTGATGAAAGTCATGTTATGTTTCAATCACTTTGAAAATTGCTCTGACGAAAAATGGTCTGTGAATAACGGCTATATAACGTTCTCTGAGAATGTTTCAATGATTGAAATGAGAGTTTAGATTACATAACCATTGGTGGATATAAGCATTGTTGTGGAAACACATATATGCATAAGTCCTATTCCTTGAACCAAAGTTTGCTAAACTTTGTTGATCAAGAGAAGTTGGAAGTGGCGTGAGCCAAGTCCACGAACTAAGTTCGCGAACTCAGTCCGCGAACTTGCGGAACTTCTCGGCCCGAGATTTTCTGCTGGAGTTCGTGTACTCTTTCCATGAGCTTAATCCCGCGAACCCAGTCTGTGAACTTGAGCAGGTTATATCTAAAGTCGGTTGTTCTTGAACTAATGTTTAAATAAACTAAGGAATGCTTTTGCAAACCGTGGCTATAAAGTTCATGAACCGATTCGAGTGAATCAAACCGATTTTGCTTCAATTGTGTCTTGTGTAGTTACATAAGACTTCCTTGCAATTGAACAACACTCTAACTAGTTCATTTGAGTCATTTGAACTAGTTATGGTGAAGAAGATCAAGGTTGATATGAGAGTAATCATATGGCTAACCTTTTGGTTGACTGGTTGAACCAACAAACATTAATGTTTGGGTACGGTTCATAAACCCATAATTGGACATTTCATTTGTGTGTGACAAGCTAAGTTTTCGATCTAACGGTTGAGAAATATTAGCTTGAATCTAATCAGGTTTTCATCTAACGGTGAATATTGAATGCTTTGTTACTAAGCTAACATTGATTGTAAACCCTGATTTGAAAGTGTATATAATGGAGAACTCTAGCAACTGGGAAACCTAATCCCACACATTCTGTGTGATATTAGTTGTGCTAATCTAGAGTCGATTCTCCTTTAACCTTTGGTTTCTTCTTCTAAACTAGGTTAACGACTTAAAGACTTCATCGGGATTGTGAAGCCAGACTGATACTACTTTTCTTGTAGTTGTGAGATCTGATCTTGCATCTTCTATCGTCCGAGTACAATTGAAATAATTGTCTTGAGATTTTATATCTCCGACAGGCAAGATAGAAAAGTAACCAAGAACAAACTTCGTCTCATCGTTTGTGATTCCACAATATCATTTTTCGCTGCGCCGATTAAGATTATTGTGAGGTGATTAATAATACTAAGATGTTCTTCGGGAATATGAGTCTGGTATTATTGATTGGTTCATGTTCACCTTGATTTATCAAAAGACGAAACAAAACTCGTAGGTATATACGTGGGAGACGGATTTATCTATTACCGTAGACTTTTCTGTGTGATACAAATTTGTTTATTAAAGTCTTCGACTTTGGGTCGTAGCAACTCTTAGTTTTGGGTGAGATCAGCTAAGGGAATCAAGTGCGCAGTATCCTGCTGGGATCAGAGGCATAGGAGCATAACTGTACCTTTGATCAGTATGAGATTGATTGGGGTTCAACTACAGTCCAGACCGAAGTTAATTTGGAGTAGGCTAGTGTCTGTAGCGGCTTAATACAGTGTGTGTTCAATCTGTACTAGGTCCCGGGGTTTTTCTGCATTTGTGGTTTCCTCGTTAACAAAATTCTGGTGTGTATGTTATTTCTATTCCGCATTATATTAATTTATATAATTGAAATATCACAGGTTATGCGTTGTTCAATCAATTTGAAAATCCGACCTTTTTGGTTGTTGATTTAAATTGATTGACACTTGGATATTGGTCTTTGGTACCATCCAAGTTATCTCTCTTTGATAAAGACTCGCAGATTTCTATTTGCTTGAGTAAAGATCAAATCGAGAGATTGAGATATAAACTCTTTGATATACTTTTGATTGATTGAGTCTAACTGTCTATTTGATTATCATAAAAGTAAGGAGTTTGTCCATACAGATTTCTAAGCGAAATATTGGGTGTGGTTGTTAGACCCCCGTTTTTTCAGACATTGTGATGAAAATTCTCAGATCGCTGCCATCTAGATACGACTCTAAGAAGCATGCCATCGTTGATGGAAATAACCTTGATAATCTCTCCAGAACTACGCTGGTTGGGAAGCTTAAGATCTTTGATCACGAACATTCATCCAAAACTAAGGATGTTGCGTTCAAAGCACAAAAGGACACTAAATTACTTGATAAGAGTAAAAAAGTGTATATCTCTGAAGATGATCACTCTGAGACAGATTCATCAGAAGAAGATCTTGACAAGTCGGTCTCGATGATCACAAGACAGTTTAGGGATCTTCTGTTGAAGAGAAGTAAACGGTTCTCCAGAGATAAGTCTAAAGCATCAGTTAAACCTATAATCGCATTCCTCCTAAAAACAGGGAAACAGATGAAACTGATGATGAGGATATGCCTCAGTGCTTTAAGTGTAAGGGATTTGGTCATTTTGCAAATGAGTGCCCAAATCGTAGAAAATACACCGGGAACAAAGGTCTTGCTGCAACTCTTGATGAAATGTCTGACAACTATGATTCCAATGAAGACGAGAAATCAAGTGTTGCACTTCTTGGTGAAAATATTGATTTTGATAACTGTAGAAATACATACATCAATATCAATATTCTTTCAGAAGAGAACCCAACTAATCTGGAAGAAAAAATTGACCAATTTCTTGGAAACTCTGTTTTTAATGTTTCGGATTCCACCATGTGCCTAGCTGCGTGCACATTTCAGAAGCCTGACTTTTATCCCAGTTTGACGTGCTCGTATTGTTCTCTAAAGGGTCATGAACTTTCAAAGTGTTACAAGTATAAAAACCAATTGAGGAACGTCAACAAACTTCAACGAAGAGCAAATCAATTAGCAAATAAGCTTAAACTTGCTCGGAAGACCGCTGAGGTATGTAGGATTTTATCTTCTTCCAAGAAGTTAGTTTCCAAGGATAGACCAAGACCATTAGAGAAGAAAGTATGGTCGAGTCGTTTTGATAGACAGAGGTCTGTGGATTCCTCTCAAGAGGAAAATGGTGGAAAAATTGTTGTTCACCACAACGCAACATGATTGTGTTGTTTTGGAAATCTTGTCTCATGTGCCTGATCAAAAGAGACAATGATTTTGTACCTCTCAGGCTTTAGGAAAAGTTTTTTGTTCTCTTCTTTCCTTAGTTTTGTTATTCCCTGTCTATCAACAAAGGAGGGTTATTATCGACAATTCTACTCTTTATAGGGTGGTGAGTTGGACGTGTACGAACCTGTTTAAAGGTTTCAAAACCTTGCATTCCTTTTCCATCCTCAAAACCTCTTTTTATCTCAAGACTACTTATTGAGTTCAATTTGTGATTTTCTCTCACAAACCCATACGTTATGGATACTCCAAGCATGATGTCTTCTGATGGAAAAGATGTTAATATGATTGTTAAGCCATCAATCATGAAGGAAAAAGAGAAATCTCCGTTATCTCCTACCTTGAAAAGAAAAATAAGGAATGTGAGGAAGCCAAGAGCCGTTCCTTCAAACTCTCAGAAGTTTTCTGATGTTCTTGAAGTGTTGAAGGAGATGCGAAAGGAGATTCAACAAATAAAGGCTTTTGTGTATAAGACTCATGAGATTCAGAAGGCCCTGGTTCGACATCATCAGCCGAGAAGTTTGATATAAACTCATACCTTAATGAACCTTATGTCCCAATGGTTGTTGACGACAAGGAGTTCGGGGACGATAAAAAATTCTTCAAAGGTCTTATTGCCTAGTGAATCTTCTATTTTTCTTGTTTTGTTAGAAGAATAACTAGAGTTTGGTGTAACCATTATTGTGATCACACATAACGAACAAAGTTTTCATCTTCATGTTTTTAGATTTATTGATTTAAATTCTAAATTTGTTTGGAAGATGATTTTTGCAGTATTAATCTTTATGGTTTTATATATTGCAAAATTGTTATGGGATATGTGTGTTTACGTCCATGAACTATGATTGTCCCATACCTTGTCAAAAGTAAAGTCTTTCGTATGTCGATATGCATGTATTGATAAAAAATGAATAGACTTTTGACAATGACAAAAGTTAAGCCTATTATGTCAATTATTGATGGAAGATAGGTTAAAATCTTTTGTTTGCAAGGATTATGTCTATTGAATGTCGTTATGCGAGTAGTGATGGAAAATAGAATGAATCCTTGTGTATTCCGCAGTATTGATCTTCCCTGATCCATATTTTATGTATTACTGTGAGGCTCCGTAAAGTGTCTTATGTTGAGCACTAAACGACCAAGTTGATTATTTTTGTGATTAGCTTAGTTGTTGTTCCGTGAGGTACTTTATGTCGAGCATATTCAACTAAATTAATCATCTTGTTTGGTTATTTAGTTGTTGCTCCGTAAGTTTTCTTATGATGAGCATGACCAATTAAATTGATTACTTTTGTGATTAGTTTAGTTGTGTATTTTAATTAGATTAATTATGGGTTCTCTTGTGATTAATCTAATTGTATATTTTTGAGTCTCCATAAGTTCACTTATGTTGAGCATTTTTCGATTAAATTAATCATGGGATCTCTTGTGGTTAATTTAATTGAGTATTTTGGATTCAAATTCATACTTGTATGTGATTTGTTATGCCCAAAGAAATCCTTCTTTTCTTTCGAAATTAAGGTCGCTCTTGTTGTTCTTTCGGGAATGACATTTTATGGGGTAGAGTTCTTAATTGAACTTGTGCTTAATTGCCAAATCTTTGTGGGGAGTGCGGCTGTGGAATATTACAGGGGTTATCTTGTATCCTATAAACTCATTGATGAATGCATTTAGCTCCGGCTTTATGATTGCATCTAAATAAGATGATATGTGTTTCTTTTTTTTGGTCATGAAATGTCTCTTTCGGAAATTTCATTAGGATCCCGTTCTTGTACCTTTGCCAATTTTATTGACATAAAGGGGGAGAATTAATATGTAGTTCACACTACAAATACATATGGTTTTCGGATCATTATGTAAGGGGGAGTGGTTTCCATGTGAGATGGAGTATTGACTAAGGGGGAGTGATACATATCATCATAGTATTGTTGTCGAAGTTGTGATACAATTGAACTTTGACGCTGTGTAATGATACTATGACACTGTATAACAATGATTGATAACTCTTGTTTTCTCGTTGTTATAACTATGGATTTTCAACAACGATGTAGCTGAACTTACAACCTTTGGGATCATTGGATTATTTGGAAGTGATGAAGATTTTGAGTAATGTTGAAGATTAGACATGTGGAATAGGAGCTACAAAAGTTAATTTTTTTTTTTGTATTCCATATGTATTGATAGTTTTGTCACTAAAATTGACAAAGGGGGAGATTGTTAGAGCATTGCTCGGTCGAAATCGCATGCGTTGCTATCTCAAGCATGTTTGTCAATGTTAGTGATCAAAACTATAAATCTTGATTTCTAGTCTACTATAGCTAAGGTCTCAGACTAGGATAGAAAGTGTAGTTGAGCTCAAGAACTCCATGGAAATCATCATACAAGACTAAGGACTACTCAAGGAACCGGTGGATCTTTATCGACTAAAATGTATGTGGAGACTTGAACTTATCTATCACTCAAAAGTCTATTTATCTCCTATCTTGAGACAAAAGTCGTTTTGCTAAATAGACTTAGATTATACAAATTTGTTATTTCGAGCCGAGTTTATCTCGCTTATATATTTCTCGAAATATGTGTTGGTAAGCTTTCGCTTTAGCCAAGTTCATATTTACCTAGTGACGAAAGTCATGACAAGTTTCAACGTCCTCTAAGAATGCTTACTTTGACGAAAAATAGTTTGTGAATAACAACTATAGAATATCAACGTCCTCTAAGAATGCTTCAATGATTGAAATGAGAGTTTAGATTATATAACCATTGGAGGATATAAGCATTGTTGTGGAAACACATATATGTATAAGTCCTTATTCCTTGAACCGAAGTTTGCGAACTTTGTTGATCAAGAGAACCGGTATGGTGGAGTGAGCCAAGTCCGCGAACTCAGTCCACGAATGGCGGAAGTTTTCGTCCCGAGAAATTCTGCTGGAGTTTGTGAACTCCGTCCGGGAACTTAAGTCCGCGAACTTGAGTATGTTATATCTAAAAACGATGTTTGTGAACTTATTCTTATATAAACTAAGGAATGAAAATTGCAAACCGTGGCTATATAGTTCATGAACCGATTCGAGTGAATCAAATCGTTTTTTCTTTAATTGTGTCTTGTGTAGTTACATAAAATTTCCTTGCAATTGAACAACTCTCTAACTAGTTCATTTGAGTCACTTGAACTAGTTATGGTGAAGAAGAATATGGTTGATATGAAAGTGATCATATAGATAACCATTTGGTTGACTATTGTTGAACCAACAAATGTACAAGTTTGGGTACGGTTACACAAGCCTAGAAACGGGAATTTCACTTGTGTATAACAAGCTAGTTTTCGATCTAACGGTTGAAAGATATTAACTTGAATCTAATCAGGTTTTTATCTAACGCTGAATATTGAATGCTTTGTTACCAAGCTAACATTGATTGCAAACCCTGATTTGAAAGACTATATAAGGGAGAACTCTAGCAACTGGGAAACCTAATCCCCACACCTTCTGTGTGATACTGTGCTAAGCTAGAGTCGATTCTCCTTTAACCTTTGGTTTCTTCTTCTAAACCAGGTTAACGACTTAAAGACTTCATTGGGATTGTGAAGCCAGATCGATACTACTTTCTCGTAGTTGTGTGATCTGATCTTGTTGTTTCTATCGTACGAGTACAATTGTAATAATTGGTTTGAGATTGATATCTCCGATAGGTAAGATATAAAAGAAATCACAAACACTTCGTCTCATCGTTTGTGATTCGCAATATCTTTTTTCGTTGCGTCGATTAAGATTATTGTGAGGTGATTGATAATACTAGGCTGTTCTTCGGGAATATAAGTCTGGTTTATCAATTGGTTCATGTTCACCTTGATTTATCAAAAGACGGAACACAACTCGTAGGTATATTCGTGGGAGACGGATTTATCTATTACCGTAGACTTTTCTGTGTGATACAGATTTGTTTATTAAAGTCTTCGACTTTGGGTCGTAGCAACTCTTAGTCGTGGGTGAGATCAGCTAAGGGAATCAAGTACGTAGCATCCTGCTGGGATCAGAGACGTAGGAGCATAACTGTACCTTGGATCAGTGTGAGATTGGTTAGGGTTCAACTACAGTCTAGACCGAAATTAATTTGGAGTAGGCTAGTGTCTGTAGCGGCTTAATACAATGTGTGTTCAATCTGGACTAGGTCCCGGGTTTTTTCTGCATTTGCAGTTTCCTCGTTAACAAAATTCTGATGTCTGTGTTATTTTTTTTCCGCATTATATTTTGTTATATAATTGAAATATCACAGGTTGTGCGTTTTTCAATCAATTAGAATATCCGACCTTTTGGTTGTTGGTTTAAATTGATTGACACTTGGATATTGGTCTTTGGTACCATCCAAGTTATCTCTCTAGTATTTGATAAAGACTCGCAGATTTCTATTTGCTTGAGTATATATCAAATCGAGAGATTGAGATATAAAGTCTTTGATATACTTTTTATCTAGATTGAGTCTGACTGTCTAGTTGATTCTCTAGAAAGTATATTGGAGTTTGTCCATACAGATTGCTAAGCGAAATATTGGGTGTGGTTGTTGTACCCCCGCTCTTTCAAATACAATAAGAGGTTTATTGATTAACCATTAAACTTTGTAGATAAGACATCGACATAATCATTTGAATGCTATTGTGATTATGTATGGGTATGAGGTGAGGATTTCATCCTAGGGAACAATGTTCTACGTGTGTTCTAAGGAAGTAAGTTCATAAACTTGTTTGTGAACCGAAAAGAAAATTGCAAGGTGTTATTGGTTTTGTTATTCATTGCATATCTTATGAATAACCAATATGCGTGATTGAGTATAACCGCTCACAACTTGTTTGTGTTCTTGGTAGAACTATTCATAAAGGCCTGACTTATGTATTGGTATGACTTTTATTAGTGAAACCGATCTTAAGTAATCACCTGAGATGGTATGATCGGGTTTGTGATTTTATGTCTAACCAAATATGGGAAAGGGGAACCGATCCTAGTAAGAGGTGCAGTACATCACAAAGGGGAACCGATCCTTGTATGGGGTGCAACAAGGTTTATAGCAGAAAGGGGAACCCATCCTATGGACATGTACAACACATTTTTAGGCAAAGGGGAACCGGTCCTATGGACATGTGCAAGCAAAACCATTGATTATCTTGATTAATCTCGGTTGATCCGAGATGATTGAATCTGTAAGTAATGATGCTAGTTCATCTGGTGCTACCAAAACCATTGGTAGTACTGTTACGTTTGCTGATATGTTGAAGGGTAAGAAAACCCTAAATCCAACAACCGTTAACCTAGCTGGATTGCCGAAGGGGACTCTTAAAGACGGAGAGCCAACTTTTGAGGTGCCAACGGAGCTTTTCCAAGAAGGTTGCAAGAGATTTGATCATAGTTTTATTGCTAGATTGGATTTTACGGGTCTGAAATTTCCAGAAGTTAAAAAAATTCTTTTGGATCATTGGAAACTTGAACGTGATGTTAAGTTTCTTCCAATGAGCAAGGGTTTTTTCATTATAATGCTAGAAGCTGCAGAAAACAAGGAAAAGATACGTAATGGTCCTGCTGCAATTGTTAATAACCAGGTACTTCGTTTACAAGATTGGTTTTCAATTTCAATCCAAACAAGCAGCGTACATCCCATGCAGCTGTATGGGTCATGTTTCCGGAACTTCCAGTGGAGTTATGGACTGAAACAATCCTGTTATCTCTTGGTAAAATATTGGGAACTCCTATTGTTGTTGATGAAAGAACCCTAAAGCTAGAATATGGGCATTTTTCCTCGGTTTTGGTTGATGTGGATTTTGCTAAGCATATCCCAGATAGAATTCATATAACTGCTGGGGGAAAGGGCTTCTGGCAGTATTTGGATATTCATAAGTATCCTAAATTTTGTTCGTTGTGTGTCGACTAACAAGGAGGATGAAAATCCAGTTGAAAACAACCCTAAAAACAGGAAGGAATGGCAAGTTAAGAATAAAGAGAAAGGTAAGCAAGCTCCAATTATTCCATTTGTTCCAGAGGTTGTTAATAATGTTGGTGTTAATGAGAAACATAAGCAGGCTAGTGTTCCAGAAGTTAATGATGGTGCTAATGAAACAAGCAATAACAAACAAGTCCATGCAGATCATGCAGTTCACGTTGATGTTGAGGAGCAATTAGAGAAAGAGCTGGCTAATTCTGAGATGGATTTCCGTGAAGCCCAGATGAAGTTGATTAGGTGCAAAAATGCTATTGCAGCTCGTGCAGATATTGCTGCTCGGACAACTGCTAAGAAGACAACACAGGCTAGCAACAATACTTCTTCTGATGACGTTCAAAAGGATTAGTCGAGTCAGGGTAATACTCAGCTATTACAAGCTACAAACGACTGGCAGCAAGTTGGAACTAAGAATAAGGGCTCGCCTTTTAAATTTACTCCAATTGTGAACGATGTATTTTGTTCTGAGTTGGTTGTAAATCGTAATACTTTTGATGTTCTTACCAGAGAGTTAGGCCTTGATACCGAGACTATTAAGGGGGATAGTGAGAATGAGGAGGAAAAAGAAATATAAGAGAATATTGAGGATTCGGATGGTAGCGTTGGTTTTAAGGATGGAGCGAAGTTGATGCGGACATTATAGCCAAAAAGGAAGCAAAGAAAGTGGCTAGGAAGGCTAAATCCAAGGATTCTAGTTCGCTTGTTGCTGGCGAGTCCAGTTTTGAGAAGTCCGGTCCAAATCAAACAGATGGGCCTGGTGTTTTGCAGCCAAGGATTGGGCCGGTTTTAAAGAAACAATCAGCTGATTTTTCCGTGCTCGTTTGAACGCTTTGAAATCTCCACGTGAGGTTTCTCTTTTAGCTCTTGAGATGGAAACTTCTGGCAGTTACTTTAACTTGGAAAATATTTTAACCAAAGAGGAACTTGAAGAGGCAAGTACAATTGAGAATGAGGAACTTGGATAAAATGAAAGTTAAAAAAAAGGATCAATTTTCTAGTAAGAAACAATCTCCTATTAAGCTTGTTCCTGGCGGTAACTATGCTTCGGATGAAGAGGATTATGATGATGATGTTTATGAAGATGAATATAACGGGCCTTACGGAGATCCTGACTTGATACAAATAATTGCTGGGCTTAAACCAAAGAAGAGGAATTTTAGAGTGGGAACTAAGGGGCGCAGACGGTTTTAATGTTTCTAGTTTTCCTCTTTTTGTTATTTATTTGTGTTTAGAAGCTTATTTTATGAGCTTTTAGTGCTATTTTGTTGCTATTTTGTTGCTATTTTTTCCCCTTTGGTTTATGGGGGTGGGGAAGCCTCGAGCCTCCCTTTTTGTAATTCTTGTAATTACGTTTTTTTGCTTCAATAAACCATTTTTACCTAGCAAAAAAAAAAAACTATGGACATGTGCAACACATATAAGTTAGATACCATATATATATGTGGGGAACCGATCCTAGTGCCTAGTCAACCGAATTTTGGAAATCTAGTGTGACTATGCACAGTACTCACATGGAAGGTAGAACCGAAACTTGTTTTGGTTGATTGTGATTGAATGTTTGTTTGATCAATCGCATGGTTCTTGAAAGTCAGATGAACCAATTCTAAACTTGTTTGAAAGTGTGGAAAATCGATTTCAAGGTCGTAAGTGTGAAAGAGAACTTACAAAGTAAGGATGTCGACATACTTTGAACACGTTCTATGCATGTTTATTTTTTTAATTGTTCAAAGTTATTCCTTAATAGATAAGGGAAGAGAATCCCAGGATCGAAACATGAGTAAGTTAAGAATCTTTTAATTAAGGTTATTAATTTCATTTTGTAGGGAAATATAAGAATTAGTAATGTGCATTTACTAATTAGATTTTCCGAGAGATTTCGATCATTATTTTTGGTCAGAGCATTTCCAGGAATTATGGAAACCGAATTTCTGATTTAATGAATATCTTGAGAATATTTTAGGTTTTGGAAATTCCTTGGTGTCCAAACTTCCTTGTCTGTAAATACTTGAAGCTTGACTTTCTAGCAAACTAATCCTTCGTAACAACATACTTCCTCTTTTGTTGTTGTTACTGGTGTAGCCGCCTAGTCGGAGAGGAGAGTAACCTAATTAGGCGAAATCTCTTACGGCCGCTCAGTTTAAAGTCTTCTTTGGGATTGAGAAGCTCTAGCGTGTACCGTTGGTGGGAAACTAGATAATTACGGTTTATCTTTTGTTTTTGATTGATTTGATTGACTAATGGTGGTTGAAATCTGATTGCACCTAGTTTTTTTATGCTTGAGAATCTTCTCTTATGATATAAGATTCACTCAAACTAGTTCAGAGTTTCGACAAGGATCTTTAGAGTGTTGTTAGTTCTAAAGACGATTTTGTGATAATCCATTGTTAACAAACTCTGTTTTGTACGTGATTGATCACAAGAGATTCAAGTGATTGTGTGCAGGTTTTTATTGAAGATTTAAGAAGATTTGAAGACAAAAAAGATATTGAAGATCTGACTTGGGTTTATAATCTTTGGTGTGCACAATACTTGTTTCAGTAAAAGAGGATCCAATTAATAATCAGTTTATCCTTGTGATAGATTGGATTGTTTAATTGAGTAGATCGGCATCAACACAATTCTTTGGATTAAGAGTGTTGTTGGCTTAATCTTAAACGATTACTTCGGTAATTGAACATAAGATAGATCTAAGGACCCGACAAAGGAGTTTATGTTACGATAAACAGAAGAGCCTTTGTCCGACTCATATCACTTGGTTGAATAGAGTTGATACCAAACAGATTTGTTGTTCCTTTACTGTTTGGAATACGAACCAAAGGAATTGTTCCAAGTACGTGACTTATTTATAAGTTGGAGGCGTGAGAATACATACGGAATTAGGTGAACTATAGGTTAAGTTGCTTGGTCTCAACTATACAAAGTTAGTTGTAATTTTGTGTAGCGGCTTAATCCTGAGAGTATTCAATTCTGGACAAGGTCCCGGGATTTTCTGCATTTGGGTTTTCTCGTTAACAAAATCTTGTTGTGTCATTTACTTTATATTTCCGCATTATAATTTTTTTATTATAATTAAATTAAATTACACAAACGTTAATTCTTATTTACTTGATAAGTGAATCCTATTGTGTTTGGTTAAGTCTGAACCTTCTTATCAAGTAACATACTTCGTTGTTGTATTGTCTCGATCTCGTATCCATAGACGATCACACGAAGTATGAACCGATTAGTTGTATTGTCTCGACTCTGTCCATAGACAATCACTTTTTGAAAAAAGACTTATAGGTAGGAAAAGTTTTAGGTTGAGGTATATTTGGGTACCCTCGCCTTTTCAGTATGGATATACTTCAATTTCCGAGATTATTGGTGAAACAGGTTTGGACAACAAGGTAAAGGTCAACGATTTTCTTGTTAACAGTGAATAGGTTATCCCTGATTCTCATATGCGTAATTTACTTCGTGCTGGTGTTAACTTGGCTGATTTCCCAAGACCTTTGGGAGGAGAAGATTGTAGGGTTTGGATGCCAGATTTGAAAGGTAAATTCTCGGTTAGTTCAACCAAGAGTTTAATTCGAAAGAAATATGCTCATGGTAAGTTTATTCTCTTTTATGGCGTAAGGTCGTACGCTCAAACCTTGCGGCTCAAAACTGGAAGATTGAACGTGGTATTTGTGCAACTCTTGACAAGGTCCAAAGCCGGTTAAAAGTCACTCTGGTCAATAAATGTTATATGTGTAAGCGGGAGGAAGAATCATTAGACCATATTTTATGGTCTTGCGCGTTTTCCGTTGGGTCTGGATATCTCATATTTTTAGTCTAACTCCGCATCTTAATTTTATTACTTCTTAGAAGGCTGCTAAAGGGAGGAGTCGAATTATCAAATACCTTTGGCTGGTTACAAACTTGATTGTTCAAGCTGAGTTGTGGCTTACTCGTAACAAAATTGTTTATGATAAGAAGTCATCAAACTTGGAGTCCTTCAAGAAGAGGATTTTTCATCTTGTGCATGAGCACTCAGTTCGGGTTAAAAGCTATATGCACAACTCCGTGGTTGAATTATACATTCTTAATTTCTTTAGAGTGCTCCACAGAAGGGTGAAGACTATTCAACCAATTGAGTGTAACTGGCAACCTCCTCCAAGGAACGTTTTGCTTCTTTGCTGTGATGGTGCTGCTAGACACAATCTAGGGAGTGCAGGTGTTGGTGCTGTTGCAAGAGATGCTGATTGTAACGTGGTTGGAGCTATGAACATTGGCCTTGGCATAACGAATAATTTCATGGCAGAAATTTTTGGCATCATCGTGGGCTTGGAGTGGGTTGTTCAATGGGGGATGCGACATATTTTGGTTCGATCAGATTCAATTAATGCTGTTGTGGCTTATTCTAATTCTTCCATCCCTTGGTTAATTAAGCAACGATGGGTTTAGGTTCAAAGTTTTTATGATTCGATTACTTTTGAACATACTTATAGGGAGGCGGTCTTTGTTGCAGATGTCATGGCTAAAAGAGGTTGTTTACTAAGAAATGGAGAAGGTTTAAGTTATGCTGAAAGACTTTTTTTCCTTTCAAGCATTGAATATCCAAATGTATCTTATTTTAGATTCAAGCAACTTATGAGTTTTTTGGGGTCTCTTGACCTCTTTTTCTAGTAATCTCATTGTACATATTGTTATTTATTAATACAATTTGGATTTACCAAAACAAATATATAAAGAAAACAAGGATGGGGATTCAACAAATAAAGGCTTTTTTTATGAGAACTCTTGAAATTCAGAAGGTCCTAGTTTGACATCATTATCCTAGAAGGTTTGTTGGAATTGACTCCTATCTTCCCGAACCGTATGTTCTCATGGTTGTTGACGACAAGTTCGGGGACGATAAAGAATTTTTCAGAGGTCTCAATGTCTAGGAAACTTATTATTAGAATTTTAATCTTGTGTTTTTAAGAAGGATAACTAGGGTTTGGAATAGCCATTATCGTAAGTATACACAGCTATGTCCAACGTTTTCATCTTCAATGTTTTTTAGATTTATTTATTTAAATTCTAAGTTATTTGGAAGATGATTTTTGCAGTATTAATCTTTATGATTTCATATATTGCAAATTGTTTTTGGATATGTTGTTTACGTCCGTGAACCTTGACTGTCCCATACTTGTTCAAAAATTATCTATATTATGTCAGTATGAAAGTATTGATAAAAGATAGAATGAACTTTTGAATACAAAAGTTAAGCCTTTTATGTCACTATGCAAATATTGATGGAAGAAAGGATGAACTTTTGTTTACAAAGATTAAGTCTATTTTATGTCATTGTGTGAATAGTGATGAAAAATAGAATGAATCTTTGTTTATTCTGCAGTATTGGTCTTCCCTGATCCACATCTTTGTGCATATATTGTGTTGCTCCGTAAGTTCTCTTATGTCGAGCATGGCCAATTGAATTGATCATTTTTGTGGCTAATTCAATTGTGGGTTTTGGATACAAATTCATGTTCTCATGTGATTTCATTATGTCAAAAGAAATCCTTCTTTTCTCGTAAAAGTAAGGTCGCTCTTGTTGTTCTTTCGGGGATGACATTTTATGAGGGAGAGTTCTTTTTGAACTTGTGCATAATTGCCAAATCTTTGTGGGGAGTGCGGCTGTGTGATATTGTAGGGGTTATCTTGTATCTTTATAAACTCCTTGATGAATGCATATTAGCTTAGGCTATATGATTGCATCTAAATAAGTTGGTATGTTATTTTCTTTTGGTCATGAAGTATCTCTATGAAAATTTCATGAGGATCCCACTAGTTTTCGTACCTTTGCCAATTTATATTGACAAAAAGGGGGAGAATTAATGTGTAGTTTCATACTACAAATACATATGGTTTACGGATCATTATGTAAGGGGGAGTGGTTTTCATGTCGAGATGAAGTATTGACTAAGGGGGAGTGATACATATCACCATAGTATTGTTGTCAAAGTTGTGATACAATTGAACTTTGATACTGTGTAATGACTACGACACTGTATAAAAATGACTGAGAGCATTTGTTTTCTCATTGTTATCGCTACGGATCTTCAACAAATATGATGCTGATTTGAACACGTTTAGAATCATTGAGTACTTGTAAGTGACGAAGATTTAGAGTCGTGTTGAAGATGCTAAGGAGATCAAGCATTTGGACGAGAAGCTACAAAGTTTTATTTATTTAGTAATCCATATGTATTGATAGTTTTGTCACTAAAATCAACAAAGGGGGAGATTGTTAGAGCACTGCTCGGTCGAACTCGCATGCGTTTCTATCTCAAGCATGTTTGTCAATGTTAGTGATCAAAACTATAAGTCTTGATTTCTAGTCTACGTATAGATTTCTTGGACTAGGACATAGATTGTGTAGTTGAGCCTTAGACTTCACGGCGTTCATCATTTGAAGACGAAGAACTACTAAGGAGAGCTTGTGGAACTTCATCAATAAAAGGTATGTGGAGACTGAAACTCATCTATCACTTGGAAAGTCTATTTCTACTTTATCTCCTATATTGAGACATAAGTCGTGTTACGATATAGTTTTCTATTATACACATTTGAGATTTGGAGCTGAGTTTAACTCGCTTACATATTTCTTGGAATATGTGTTGGCAAGCTTTCACTTCGACCAATTTCATCTTATATTCTTGACGCAAGTCAAAAGATGATCATGTGAAAATTGCCGAGTAACATCTTACATGGTTTCTGTGATACAATCATTTGGTATAGACTTGGAATGTTTCGTTATCATTATTTTAATAACTTGAAAATTGCTTTGATGCTAATAGTGTGTGAAAACGGCTATTGTCATCCTCAAAGAAAGTTTCAATGAGTTTAGAACACTTAACCATTATTGGATATGACATGTTGTGTACTCTTGCACATATGTAATCCATGTCCGGGAACCATAGTATGCGTCGCGTACCTGTTGGCTTGAGAAATCCAGGAACCTAAGTATGCGTACCCGTTCGCGTACTGACGTAAGGTTCATGTACAAATATTTCTGCTGGGATTGGAAGTACGCGTACCCGTTTGCGTACTGGCGAAACCCAATCTTGGTCCGGGTATTTCAAGTATGCGTACCCGTTTGCATACTTGAAGGTTAAAGTTCTAAAATTGGTTATGTATATGAACTTAAACATTTATATAATAAGGAATGCAATCTTTGCAAACCGTGGCTATAATGTTCATGAATTGATTCGAGTGAATCAAACCGATTTTGCTTCAATTGTGTTCTTATATACTTCTATGAGAATATAGCAACTTAACAACTCTTTAACTAGTTTCATTTGAGTCATTTGAACTAGTTATGGTTAATATGAATAAGGTTGATATGAGAGTGATCATATGGCCAACCTCGGTTAACCAATGTTAAGCCAACATGATGTACACGTTTAGGTACGGTTACATAAACCTAAATGAGGGTACATTTCATTTGTGTGTAACAAGCTAAGTTCGATCTAACGGTTGAAAGATATTAGCTTGGTTGAATCAGGTTTTTCATCTAACGGTGATTATTGAATGCTTTATTACCAAGGTAACTTAGATTGCAAACCCTGATTTGAAAACTATATAAAGGAGAACTCTAGCAACTGGGAAACCTAATCCCCATACTTATGTGTGTTACTAATTGCATAGCTAGACCCTTTAACCTTAGGTTTCTCACGATACCCTGTAGGTTAACGACTTAAAGACTTCATTGGGATTGTGATGCCAGACCCAACTATTTTCTCTGTAGTTGCTTGATCTGATCTTGATGTTTCTATCGTGTTGACTACAATTGTAAAATTGGCTCGAGATTTATATCTCTGATAGGCAAGATAGAAAAGTAGTCAAAAACACCTTCGTCTCATCGTTTGTGATTCCACAATATCTTGTTTTGTTAATCGATTATGATTATTGTGAGGTGATTGATAATACTAGGTTGTTCTTAGGGAATATAAGACCGGTTTATCAATTGGTTACTGTTCACCTTGATTTATCAAAAGACGGAACAAAAAATCATAGGTATTTCTGTGGGAGACAGATTTATACTTTTCTGTATGAGACAGATTTGTTTATCAATTCTTCGACTTTGGGTCGTAGCAACTCTTGGTTGTGGGTGAGATCAGCTAAGGGAATCAAGTACGTAGTATCCTGCTGGGATCAGAGACGTAAGGAAGACAATTGTACCTTGAATCAGTGTGAGATTGATTAGGGTTCAACTACAGTCCAGTCCGAAGTTCATTGGTAGTAGGCTAGTGTAATAGAGTGTGGTGTTCAAAGTTGGACTAGGTCCCATGGTTTTTTTGCATTTGCGGTTTTTCTCGTTAACAAAATTCTGGTGTCTGTGTTATTTCTTTTCCGTGTTATATTTTGTTATATAATTGAAATATCACAGGTTGTGCGTTGTATCGATCAATTAGGAAATCCAACCTTTGGTTGTTGTTTGAAATTGATTGATCCTTGAACATTGGTATTTGGTACCGTTCAAGTTACTTCTCTTATATTCAATCGGGCTCGCAAATTTCTATTTGCTGATTGCAGATTGAATTGAGAGATAGAGATATAAACTCTTGTATATACTTTCTCTATATTGAGTCTGACTGTCTAGTTGATTCACTAGAAAGTATATTGGAGTAAGTCCTCTCAGATTGCCAAACGAATTGTTGGGTGTGGTTATTGTACCCTCGCATTTTCAAACTCATCCTGCACGACGTCATCAACACTACTTCCATAAACGGAAGCAGCGCACAAACTTGATAGTCTCCTTCGTTCAATCAATGACAGCAGCTAGCATTCCCTGAACAACCCATTACTGCCAGCAATAACAACAACCATCGATCACTAATGGCAGCAACAATATTGTAATATAAAAATATTGGCACATGGAGATGACATCATCTCAATCTAGGATGTACCCAAATATTGATCGGAGAGAAGCATGGAATCAACTCCTCGATCCTGACGCAGTAAAAGAGAAATCTACCACACCCACGTGAGAAGCGAACACGTGTGTCGCATGGGCCGGATCCAACGGTGTAGCATGTATTGGGAGATAAGGCATTAAATGTCACTGACAGAGCATGCGTGGGGAGCAGAAGAGTCAAGTCATGGTGGGCCGAAGTCAGAAGGATGACATGATCATATCGAGTAAGGAATCCTCATTGGATGAGACATTTATATCAGGCGACGACTTATCCGAAGGTATATTCTTTGGGTGAACGTAGAGTCGGGCATCAAGTGTCGGGAGAAGACTTCAGCAACCATCCGATATGATCATCAAAATTGATAGAATAGACTAACACTGTAGTCTTGTTGTATATACACCTTAGCCTATAAATACAAACCTATGTATTGAGAGAAGGCCAAGCTTTGTAAGTGAGTAGGTAAGGAGAGAGACTAAGTATTGTATTTCATTGGGGAGTGATCATCTTTGTAACCTTGGAGACGTAGTAAAAATTATCCTTTCACCCTGGTGGACGTAGGTAATCATGTCGAACCACGTATACCTTGTGTTCTTGTGCATCTCTTTACTTACTTATCTTGCAACTGCTTCATCTTGAATGTTAGATGTAGGATGTATTACTTTCTACAACTACATTTTGGCGCCGACTAAGGGGAACGAGTAACATCTTTTGATACCTTGAAAATAATTAGAAAGAATAGAATCTTAAGCTCCTAATCATCTATGATGGTAGTTGATGCTAAAGATGAGATCTTGTGGTTAGTTCTTGAAGTTGTTTTCACTAAAACAGATGAAACACCACTGTATGCTACGATTCCAAAACATTTAAAGTGTCAATCTATTCCGATTTCGGGTTTTAAGTTTAACTCTAAGTTATAAGAAGTGATATGTTCTAAGTTTTTAAAATTGTGTGATTTGTTAGAAAGATTCTCAAAGCTCCCAAATTGACATCCATGATGTTGGTTGATGCTAGAAGAAACTTCATCTTACCAAAGTAACGAAAAACAAAGTGTCTTTAAGTTTCAAAAAGCTGAAAATCTATTAGCCTTTGAAAGCGACATTATCGGACCGTACTATCGTCTTCAGTGGCTCGACTCGACGACGGTGGGTCGGAGTTTTGGAGACAACAATTTCTGTATAATTTTGAAAAATTAGTGTAGATACCATTTTATTTTAAGTTCGAGTAAGTTATGAGTCGAATGGAAAGCCAAAAGTTCTAAGGTAAGATTGTCCTTGTAAACTCGAAGAAAAACCATTAAAAGGGCGATTTGGTGTCATTCCAGCCTTACAAAATCATGGCTCCAGTCATTCAAAAACAAGCATAGTAACCTCATCAGATCTCGGTGAAGGAGGCTATTGTACTTGTTTTAGATTAAAGTGCTTTTCCGGCTACCTGTACGGATGAGTTGAGTCAACCGACAAAGGGAATGTTAGGAAAATAATGATTAATGTTGAGTGAAAGTAAAAATAGCGACTAGTCATTAACATGTTCACCAAAAGGTTGTGGGAGTAAACAAACGAATTTGCTGACCTCAACATGACAAAAAAAGGAGAATCGTACTCGTATAAAAGGACTGTCAGACTTGGAAACTTTTACCATACTTTTTGGTTACATTAAAATTTTTCAAAAACAGTTCAAAGTGAGGTGTCGCTTGTTTCGTGGTGTAGGTGAAAGCCATCGGAGTGGAGAACATATGAGACCCGATGACGAGTGCTTCGGGAACAGTCGGGATTATGAGGAACCGAACAATAGCTGAGACGAGCACGCAGAAGGAAGTCACTGACAGGAAAGCGACCAGAGAAAACATCCCATTGTGGTCACAACACCGGTAGAAGGAATGAAAATATTTGATGAAGAGGTTAACTTAGGCCAACACAACGACAATGTTCCGAGAATATGATAGAAGGGTTAACTACATCATACACAGAGGAGGATGACGAACTATTATTGGCACAAGAAAAACGGAGGCAAGCGAGTCTACAACACCAGGTAGCAATCGATCGGGAGGAGGTGCGATTTTAGCAGATCCGGTTAGGAAAGAGGCATGCAACACGAGCAGTACGAGCGGCACAAACATCACCAACTGTACCGGGAAATCACCTACATGATCCATCCAGTCATGAAAGCACAGATCCGACCTTGGTAGCAAACTTGGCAAACCAAAGAAGACAGGACGCACTCATGAGGGAGTTACAACGGAGAAATCTAGCACTTGAACAGGAGAACCTTCGACTTCGGAACGAATGAGCGAGATCGCGAGGGTTATCCAGTCAGGGAGAATCAAGCAACCGTACCTTGACCCGATCAGGACGAACTCACAACTCTCCTCGACAATGGGGGCATGTACCCGAGCCATCTCATGACCCGACGAACTCATGACTCGCCTCGACAACGGGGGCCTGTATCCGAGCCATGTCATGACCCAAAATGGGGTATGGACCCCCGATGACTCCACATCCGAAAATGATCCATCTCGGCAAAACCACAACCCCAAGCAGCTACCCAGGAAAAACTCAGGAAACTTGAGGAGATGGTTAAGAAATTGACTGGAGGTGGTGAAGATGACAAACTGGCCGAAGTAATCAATGAAACAGAGAAAACCCCTTTCACCAGAGAGTTGGAGAAAGCACCATTCCCCCCAAAGTGTACCCTTCCAACCTTTACATCACGGTTCAACGGGACTGGAGACGCCGTGGTACATATCAAGATGGTCATCTATAATTTTTTTGGTTTTGAGTTGAATGCCCAAAACCAAAACAGCATAGGTTTTTATAAAACAAAACAACATAGGTTTTTATGAGTTGAATGCCCAACCTTTGCCAATTGGTTTTGAGTTGAATGCCCATCTATAATACAAAACATCATAGGTTTTTATGAATTTTCTCTATCCTATTTTTGCCCTGGCGATTTTAGGGTTTTCTTTTTCAATTTTTTTTGCGGGCCTCTCCTTGGATCATCCTTCTGGTGATCAGGGATGGAGGAACAATCTGTTCAGGTTAGTAAGAAAAAGTCTGTGACTTTTGCTGATTTGGTTAAGGAAAAGAAAACTTATGAAACAAATTCGATTGACCTAAGTTCTCTTCCAACTCCGTTAACAAAAGAAGGTAAACCAACTGTTGTTATTCCACGAGATTTCTTCGAGGAAGGATGTGAAATATGGCGTTACAGCCTCATTGGTCGTTTAAATCTCAAAGGTTTTGTTTTCAATGATGTTAAAAAAACCTAGAACTTCAATGTAATATAGGACCGGGAAGGGTTCAGTTTGTCTCCATGAATCGAGGTTTTTTCATTATCAAGCTTGAAAAAGCGGGGGTCTAACAACACCACCCAATATTTCGATCAGCAATCTGTATGGACTAACTCCGAAATATTTTGCTAGAGAATCAACTAGACAGTTAGACTCAATCTAGATAAAAGTATCTCAAGGAGTTAATATCTCTCTCTTGATTTGATTTTTACTCAAGCTAAAAACAATAGTGAGTCTTTATCAAATACAAGGAATACTTGGACAGTACCAAATACCAATGTCCAAGGATCAATCAATATCAATCAACAACCAAAGGTTGAATATCCAATTGATGATCACAAACGCACAACCTGTGTTATTTCAATTATATAAAATATAATGCGGAAAAGAAATAACACAGACACCAGAAATTTTGTTAACGAGGGAACTGCAAATGCAGAAAAACCCCGGGACCTAGTCCAGATTAAATACACACTGTATTAACCCGCTACAGACACTAGCCTACTGCAAACTAACTTCGGACTGGACTATAGTTGAACCCCTATCAATCTCCCACTGATACAAGGTATACTTGTACTCCTACGCCTCTGATCCCAGCAGGATACTACGCACTTGATTCCCTTAGCTGATCTCACCCACAACCAAGAGTTGTTGTAACCCAAAATCACAGACTTGATAATAAACAAATCTGTCTCACACAGAAAAGTCTATAAGAGGATAAATCTGTCTCCCACAGATAAATCCTAGGTTTTGTTCCGTCTTTAGATATAAAATCAAGGTAACATGAACCAATTGATAATTCGGTCCTATATTCCCGAAGAACAGCCTAGATTAATCAATCACCTCTCTACAATCCTTCCTGACTACACAAGCGGATTGTCGAGGAATCACAAACAGTGAGACAAAGATGTTTGTGACTTCTTTATCTTGCCTATCGGATAACTCTCACGATCTCAAGCCAATCAATCGATTGTACTCGTACGATAGAAGATGCAAGATAAGATCACACAACTACGATAAAGTAGTAAAGGTATGGCTTCACAATCCCAATGAAGTATTTAAGTCGTTAACCTGATTTTAGAGAAGAAAATCAAAGGTTAATGGAGATCGAATCTAGCAGGCACACTAGTAGCACACAGACGTGTGGGGATTAGTTTTGCACAATGCTAGATGTCTCTTTTATATATCCTTCAAATCAGGGTTTTGCCTTATGTACAAAGCAATCCTTATTCACCGTTAGATGAAAACCTGATTTAGATTCAAGCTAATATTTCTCAACCGCTAGATCGAAAACTTAGCTTGTCACACACACTTGGGTAGACGTTTACTGGGTTCGTGAAAACCATGCCCAAACGTGTACGTGTATGTTGGTTCAACATAGTAACCCAAAAGGTTAACCATATGAGCATTTCATATTAACCTTTTTCTTCTTCACCATAACTAGTTCAATTGACTCAAATGAACTAGTTAAAGAGTTGTTCAATTGCTATGAGATCTTATGTAACTACACAAGACACAATTGAAACAAAGATGATTCGATTCGATTGAATCGTCTCATGAACATTATAGCCACGGTTTGCATAAAGCATTCCTTAGTAATTTAATGTTTCATGTTCAGAGCACATCTTTAGATCATAACCTCTTAAGTTCACAAATAAGTTCGCGGACTTAAGTTGATCGGTTGAGTTTTCCAAACTCAGCAGAAATTCTCAGAAAGAGAACTTCCGTCAGTTCTCGAACTGGGTTCGCGGACTGAGTTCGCGAACTTAGCACACAAACGAGTTTTGGAAAATCCCAGCAGAAATTCTCGGTCGAGAACTTCCGACAGTTCGCGGACTTGGCAAGCCAATTCTACAATCCTCCCGATTTCTCTTGATCAACAAGGTTCGAAAACTTCGGTTCAAGGAATACATGGTTATGTAATCTAAACTCTCATTTCAATCATTGAGACATTCTCAGAGGACGCTATGTAGCCGTTATTCACAGACCGATTCACGTCAGAGCAATTCTCAAAGTGATTGAAACTTTTCATGACTTTCGTCACTAGGTGAAGATAAACTTGATCAAAGAGAGACGCTTTACCAACACACAATTTCGAGATAAAAGATAAGCAATGAATGCTCAGCTCGAAATGTCAAATGTGTATGATCTAGTCTATATAACATACGACTTTTGTCTCATAAGAAGTAGGAGATAGAAGAGATAGAATTTTGAGTGATAGATAAGTTCAAGTCTCCACATACCTTTTAGTTGATGAAGTTCCACGGTTCCTTGTATAGATCTTCGTCGTTGTATGATGAATCGCCATGAAGTCCTTGAGCTCAACTACACTTTTCTATCCTAGTCCGAGACTTAGCTATGTAGGCTAGAAATCAATACTTATAGTTTTGATCACTAACATTGAAAAACATGCTTGAGATAGCAACGCATGCGAGGTTGACCGAGCTATGCTCTAACAATCTCCCCCTTTGTCAATTTTAGTGACAAAACTATTAATACATATGGAATATAAAAAAGATAAACTTTAGTGGCTCCTATTCCATAGTCTAATCTTCAACGTTCCTTGAAATCTTCGTCCTTCCAAGTACTCCAATGATCCCAAAGGTTGTAAGTTTAGCACCATCGTTGTTGAAGATCCGTAGCTATAACAATGAGAGAAATCGAGATTCTCGATCATTATTATACAGTTTCATAGTATTATTATAAAACATCAAAGTCCAATTGTATCACGACTTTAACAATAATACTACGGTGATATGTATCACTCCCCCTTAGTCAATACTCCATCTCGATCATGGAAACCACTCCCCCTTACACAATGATCCGAAAACCATATGTATTTGTAGTGTGAACTAGTGTGAACTACAATAGTTCTCCCCCTTTTTGTCAATAAAATTGGCAAAGATACAAGAATGGGATCATAATGAAATTTCCACAAGAGACATTTCATGACCAAAAGAAAAATACATACCAGCTTAATTTAGATGCAATCTAATAGCCGAAGCTAACAACATTCATCAAGGAGTTTTAAGGTACAAGATAACCCCTATAAAATTCCACAGCTGCACTCCCCGCAAGATATTACCATTAAGCACAAGTTCAAAATAACTCTCCCCCATTTGATGTCATTCCCGAGATAACAACAAGAGCGACCTTAATTTCGAAAGAAAAGAAGGATTTTTTATTGGACACCAAAAACCATAGGAATGATTTTTTATATCCAAAGCTCAACCAAATTAATCACAAGTAAACCCATGATTAATTCAATTGGAATACGCAAATAAATCAAACTACATAAGTGATCAATTTTATTGAAAGTGCTCAACATAAATAAAATCACGGAGCTACGACTAAGTCAATCACACGGAGATGACTAACTTAACTGTTCAAGTACTCAACATAAGGAAAACCTTACGGAATATATGACTACATTAACCAAAGAACATGATAGTGTAGCCTTTCATATACTCAACACAAGAACTTGTGGAATATATGAAAACTCAACTAGATTAATTACAAGAGAACCTATAATTAATCTAATTGGAATACAAATAACCTAACTAATCACCAAAGTAATCAATTTAATTATTTTGGGCTCAACATAAAAGAACTTATGGAAGCCTGACTAAGTTCATCATAGAATATGACAACCTTAACCGTACATGTACTCGACATAAGAAAGAAAACTTATGGAATACAAACTAAATAACCAAACTGGTTGATTAATTTAGTTATTAATGCTCGACATATAGCATCTTATGGAACAACCAACAAATCCAAGGTAAATCGACTTAGTTGTAAGGTGCTCAACATAAGACGCACAATGGAGCCTTCACGGTAAAACATAATAAAATGGATCAATGAAGATCAATACCGTGGATAACATACAAGGATCTATTCTATTTTTCATCATAACGACATAATAGACTTTATCCTTGTTAGTGATATGAATCACTCAAACCTAGGCGGACAATTGATGACTGAACTAAGATAATTGGGACATAAAATTTACGCATTACGATGCAATACTAATACACTCCCATCGGTTCGGGATACCGATGATGAGATACCTCAATCAGGACATGACATTGGACCCGATGACCCTCCCTATTGAGAGTGTTCGACAGATATAAAATATAAACTAATATATAAATCACAAAATTTTGCAGGGATAACGAGTATGCAAAGGTCACGAATGATCATGCATAAAAGTGAAGCTGAAAATTATTAAAGGTTATAATCCCTACAAAGAGGGACTAACTGGTGACGCAACACCCTGGAAAATAAGTTGTCCAAAATTTACTAAAAAGTATTCAAACGACTTAGATTACAACCCGAAAGGAGGGAGAAAATAGTGACGCAACACTACAAAAGGCAAGAACCATGCAGTGGGGTTGTCGAACCCGACCCGATACTCTTAGCAGCGAGCCTGGCCTTCTTCATGTTTATGAACTCCTCCACACCTTCCTTGACCTTGTCATTAAGCTCATTCTCATCCTTCTCCTGGGCTTTATTCAATCGGCGGGTACTCTCGGCTTTAATCAATCAGCTCTATGTTGAGGTGAAGTTTGATCTCCTTCAGCTTCAAAATTTCATCCTCTAGAGTCGTGACTTTCCCTTGCTCGGCTGCATAAACCAGAAATAAAACATTATCACAATCCGATTTACTACACATGAAGACCTGACAGGGTGGATAAAAATATTTTTAAGGTATCTTCGGATTTAGAAATGGAGGTTTGAAGCTTGCATATCTTAAAAATCATTTCATCATACCTTTGTTCATTGAAGTCATTGGAATGATTGGATAGACAATGTTTCTTGTGCTTGCTCGACGAGGCCCGTTGATTCTTATAGGCTATTTGAAGACCAGACAATTGAAGCCGAGCCCATTCTAAATCTCGACTAACTTGATCATGTTGTTGCAACTTAACACCCAAGCTCTGAGCAGTTGCTTCGACCTCATCCTTTAGTCGAAAAAGTCGCTTACGTCCAGAATGAAGGTCCAGGTTATGAAGCCTTAATGAGATACAATGAACCTCTAAATTCTCGATCAGCAAATAACTATCGGTGACAACCCTATGAAGATGCGACATTTCGGCTAGAAGATCATCTAATTCATCGGGGATATGTTCAAGTCATTGAAGGCGAGACACTTCGGCTTGAAGACCCTCAATCTCAGAATCCCGGCGATCAATTTTACCGTCTTTATTGAAGATCTTCTACTGACATCGGGCAACTTCAGTCTAAAGATCCTTCAATTTTTTTGACATACGACGATACTCGGAGGAAGAATCTTTTTCTAAACTAGAAATTTCAGCTATGACAATGCTAAAGTTCAGGATATTGGCACTTGATTCATGAATCGTCTACAAGAAAGATAAGTAAAATACCTTTAGCTTCGGTCATCTGTTTCTGTATCCTCCGAGATCGTTGTTGCTCCTCTTACAACTGTGTGAACACACAAATCACGAGGGAGTCCACATGTTCACAAACAAAGTTCGCACATACAAAAAACTCTTGAATTAAATATGATAGATGCGTAAAATGGATGATACTATCGATTCATCGACTCAAAGCCTTCGGGATCATCACTGCCTAGTCGAGTAATATCAGGAGTTGATCGTATAATGAGTAAGAATACAAACACGAACATAAATACGAAACTAAGGGATATACGATGAATATAAAAGTGCTGAAATATAAATAAGATGGAGATTTACGTGGTTCGGCACTAAGGCCTATATCCACGGGGGTTGGTGTTTCACTATGTATTAAACGGTTACAAAGATAGTAGAATGACTTTTGAGTGTACATAGGTCTGCGGAGATAAAGGATATACTTACTATTCCTATTTCCCTCTCTCCTATCTTCTCCTCTAATTACTCTAACTTGGTCGACCCCTTTCTCTCTTGGTGGAGAGGGGTATTTATAGGGTTGGACCGTGGGGCCTAATTCTGAGAGTCGTTGCAACCTTATCTTCTTGTGCTTTGTGTCCATCACGCAGAGGTCTTCGTCTTTTACGATGCCCCCTGCGTTCCATGCTTGATCACGAAGGGTTATCCTCGTTCGTTCCATGGGTTGATTCACACGTACACTGCTCAAAGTGTTTAATGCGAGTAGTTGAGACGTTTGCTCGTGTTAGACAAGTATCTTCTGCCCCTGTCACATCCGTGTCATTCAGATTTCTCCTCGCCGTTGATCTTGGCTCTTTCTGGGGATAAGAGAAAGTAGATCTTTGGGAGCTATTTGGTGCTCCGCAGTAACATCATACTTCGGTACACCTTAATTTTCTGCCATCGGATTATCTGGACGAAGATCTGATGTTGATGGGATATGCTTCTTGGTTGTAAGCATGTCTCATCATGTTTTGATGGATTGATTCGCATTCCTTCCACGTGTTTCTTAATAAACACGTGGATGATGGTGAAATATGTACACACAATTTGCCCCTTTTCTTCTGACTTGGTCGTTAGTGGGAGTTTAGAAGAAAAATAACGTCACATATTCCTCATCTCTCTCCTAATAACTTCCCTTAAATATTTGGGAACGTTTCCCACCCCATGTAATAACTGCTCTCTTAAAGGGAGGGGACGGTTATGGTTCTTCTCCCAAGCTTATTAATAAGAGAGACAATGTGAAAATTTTCTAGAAATAAATTTCATTCTCTTTCTATCAGTCTTCATATATCTTTTCATAGATTTTTGTTCTTTCTCCTTGTTCTCTATCTATTAACTGCTCCTGTCCTAGCATTAATCACGCCCTGCTCCCGATTCTTTCTGATTCTTCTGCCCTTGCCCGTTCGTTGGTGTTTGTCTTCTTCTTTGTGGTGTTGTGGATTCCTTCTATATAGGTATGGGGTTTTTTCACTTTTTCTGCTGTTGGTTTGTCCATATTCCTGTTGTATCGACTTGTTTATCTTCTGCTGCGGTAACTTGTTTGTTTTGTGATGAAGAACACATATTTCGAAGCATATATGCTTGCCCCTGTTCTTCTTTACAAAGCGAACATGCCAGTATTTTGATTGATTGATTGTTCTCTAGTTTTAGGGTTTTTAGGAGAGACTGAGATGAACTGTCAATTTATTGGTTTTTTATCTTTGGTGTCCCCCTCGTATTCACCTCTAAACTGTTTTTGTGCTTCCTCGTAGCTAAGTCTGATCGTCCGCGGGTTCCTTACCAAACCCCACCGTCTAGTCCGCCAAGATCCTCTCCGCGTAGAGACTCTGATATATCTCCACTTGGGGAAGGTTCCTCTAAATCTTCGCAAACGGATCCTCGTGGTCATAGGGTTTCATCTTCTTATGGTACGAAGGCTTTGCCTACTAAGAAAGGGGATCTTCCGGAGGGTCCTTCTGGGTCTAGGTACGCTGTTAACCGCGTTCCTTCTCTCCCTCGTGAAGATTCTAGGAGTACGCAGGCTTCCTTTCGTGATGATCCTAGGAGTACGCGGGCTCCTCTTCCTCGTAGTGAAACATTGGATGTTCCGCCCATTCGTTCCATGGCTCCTCCTTCAGTGCCCCTACAGAATTCTTTGCCTCCTCCTCCAACGGTTTCTTTCAAGGGTAAGTACTCCAAGGGTACTATGTTGAAATCTAATCCGCCTAAAAATCTTCCTTCCAAAAGGAAGGCTTCAGAATTGAGTCCCACGTCAGATTCCGTAGACGAGTAAGAGGCTGCCCCAGTGATACGCAGCGTTTCAGTTTGGTAAGAAGAAGGTCACATTCAAGCATATTGATCTTGAGATGTTCCAGGAAAAACATGAGCTTCAAGCCTTTGAGGTTCGCTTCTATGCCCCTGATGATGATATCACTTACGAACTCATCTCAAAGTATCAGTTTGATGAGTTTCATCTGTTGACTACGGTTGGAGCCTTCGAGGCGGGTCTCATGTTGCCCCTTTATAAGTCGGGTGACTCCTTTTATTATGATGTGATGGCTAGTCGTGAAGGTTCTTCCACAAACACTCATAATCGTTCTGTGTCGCAATTGTCTGGGAATTATCTTCGTGCACTGAAGGAATGTTATCTGCGGAGCAAGGGGGAGACGATGATGACCTGCTACGTTTCAAATCCTGCTGAGAGAGAGTGGTACACTCCTCAAAATTTTAATAGCTCCTTTGGGGATTATGTCAACAGTAGGAACCGTAAATCGTGGAGTGTTAGTCTTCGTAACATTGCTGCTCCTCGGGGTGAAATTCGTCTTTTAAGTGAGGTGAGCGATGCCAAGCTGAATTATGTTCCTGGCACCGAGGGATATGCTAAACGGAAACTCTTTCCTGCTCGTGAAAAGATTAAGCGTGATAATGATTATGAGTGGCATGCTACTGTCATTGAAGTTGTTAGCCCTTGGGCTTACGGTTGGATTCCTGGTCCGCGCGGTTGGCGTCCTTCTGAAAATAGTAAGCCTCGTGAAACTCCTCCTGCTCGTTATGGAGATTTCTTTCCTTGGCGTCTGAATTTTGCGGGAATGAATTTTCCTTACGCTCTTGATGTCGTTGATGGAGATGAGGAGGAGGGTTCTGGTGCTACCCTTCCTCCGAAGAGTGCTGCTACTGCCAAGGTATAGTTTCTTCTTATATTCTCTATTCTATTTGCCACCTTTGTTTTTCCTTGTTTGAAAAAAAAATTTAAGTGAGGGAGAAAATGAGCCTTTGTTGGAACGTGTACTGGTTTGTAGGTGTCGAAGAAGAAGAAAATTGGACCCAAGCAATCTTCTAATGTTGTGACTGGTGAGGCTGAGGTTTATGAGAAGGTTACTAGTCTTGTAAACGAAGGGTTTGCTGAGGATGAAGAAATGTCCGATGGAGAAGAGCGCACTGATACTTATCCCCCTGATGACGAGGGTGGTATAGGTGAGGAAGAAGTTGTCGCGGGTGGTGATGGTGAAGCTGAGGGTAACATTACCGCAGGTGGTACCGGCGAGGAGGGATCTGCCCCTGTTGGCGATAATACTAGTGGTGTGGGTGGTGAAGGATTTGCTGCTGGTGGGAATAAGGTTGTGGGTACTCTTCCTGTTATTTCCCCAGAATTTTCCTTTGGTAGGATATATTCCGCAGGGGAATCCTTTGATGTAAACGCTTCCATGGGTATTGCCAAAGACTACTCATTGCTTTCCCCAAATGATGATTAGGATGTGCTTGGGAATCTTGGTAAAGAGGGTGCCACTGGTCAGCAGGCTGAAAACGCAGGTGGTCATGCCGGGGGTTGTGATGTTGAAACTTGCGCGGACGAGGAAACAACAGCCAGGGAGAAGTCTGCGGTTGAGTCTCCTTTGGAGGATTTCCCTCACTCGCTGATGCCTGAGGGTGAAGATTCCATTTTGGATTGGCTTAAGAAGAAGAATCTGATGTTCGTCCCTAATCCTGCCCCAGTGGTTACTGGTGAGAAGAATTTCGACGCTTATACTCGTCAGATGATGCAATTGTCTTCTGAGGGCCGTGTTGCGGAGATGTGGGAGAAGAATTTGAGAGCTTCAGAAGCTAACCTCGTGGTTGACCCTCCATCCTATGTTGCGGATATGATGGCCATAGCTGATAGGTACCAGTACGGTTTTCCCCAACAACGTGTCTTGGAGGTAAGTCCTTGTACTTTTTTCTTCGTGATATTCGAACCCTTCGGTGTAATAATGTTTGACGTTTGATACATAGATGATGAGGAGCGAACATTGTAACCATGTTCTGTACCAATTATTCAAAGCAAAATCTTTAAAGTTGGAGGCTAAGCTCCGTCATAGAGAAGAGGAACTGTCTGCGGCTGAGGTGGAGATAAATGGACTAAGGGGTCGCCTTAAGGAAAAAGAACAGCTGGGTAATGCTGAGGAGAATATTCGTTTAGAGCTTGCTGCAGTCCGCAACGAATTGGAGCAAACTCGCAGAAATGTCTCATCCCTCACAGGTTCGTAGTTTACCAATCTTTCACTCCTCGTGATTCATTACTTGTACTTTGGTTCTCTGTCTGAGTCTCCCCACCCTATCTTAAGTGTGTGGAGTCCCCGAGCTGATATGGCTTCGGAAAGAAAGGGAACGACAGAAATCCCGTATTGTAGAGTTGGTGGAGAAGATGAAAAGCGAAGCCGAAAAGTGGAATGCTCGTGCTGATGAGCACAACGCTTTAGCAGCTGAGTGGCGTGAAAAGCGAACACAAATGGTTGATATGCAAAATAAGTACAACCATGACCGTCGTTTGTTCAATGGTACGCTGCTATGGACGCGTGATAACCTGCGGGAAGCTCGAGGACATGCTTCGGACTTAGAGGCTAGAGTGCGCCTTTTGGAAGAAGAGTTACGACAGGCTCATTCCTTCTTAGGACCCGGGGTTAGGGATAGTATGTTGTGTCTTACCGAAGAAAGAGATAATGCTAGGGCCGAGGTCGGTGTTCTTAGTAAAGCCCTAGCAGCGTCCCGAGCTGATATTGCCCGCCAAGTGGAGTCTGAGAGAGATCTCGAAGTAAACGTGTATCGACTCCATAAAAGGATGGGGGAGATGAATAATGAAGTCAACCATCTTCGTCATTTGGATTCAATGAAGCAGGTAGACTTAGATGCGAGTCAATTTGCTCTTACGAACCTTCAAATGGATTATAAGAAATTATCCGACGAGTATGACTTTCTTGATGAGGCACGGGACGCAGTTGTTAATGAGTATGAAGAGGCTTCGGCTAATGTGGAAGGTATAACCTCGTTTTATCGAGTGTGATTCTGTTATTTCTTTGTTTTAACCCCTTGGTTTTTCTTGTTTTCAGCGCTCGAGGGACAGCTTCACGCAGCAAATGACGATCTTGAAAAAGCTCAATCTGCCTTAGTGCAGCAGGAGGGACAAACCAACTATTTTAAAGGGTTGGCCGCGTCTCGTGAGGAAGCCGCAGATATTGCCTCCAAAGAGGCGGAACGCCTATCTTCATTGTTGTCTCAGGCCCACCAGCGGACCGCTGCTGTCACATATAAAGATCGATGTCAGTTAGCTGAGGAGACCAACAAAGTCCTAGACAAGATTGAACTTGATCTTAAAGCCGAACACGGTCTTTTCAAGAATTATCCGAGTCGTCTCCCACCCGCGCCCTTGCCTGGTTCTTCTGGGCCTTCTTCAGGTGGTAGCGTACCTTCATCTCGCGAAGACAACTGTAGATGGAGGATTTTCGACAAAGGCTAAAATCGTAAGCTCATAATTATACGAAGCTCTGATTCAGCAATCAAACGAGAGTATCGAGACACGGGTCTCTCATCGAATTCTCAACGGAGAGTACCTTCTCTCAGAGTACATGTGGATATGTAGTCTCACGACTGGACAACGACATATCTCATGAATACTGAATACTTTCAGTGATTATTTCTATATAGTATCACGAGATGGACGGCTCCTAGACAGCTTGCTCTATTAGTATAGAGCGATAACGTCTTCAGGAACAAACAACGAGTTTACCCTGACTATATAAAAGATATGAGTTACCGACAAGCTCATATCGGGATAATTAATGCTCCTAGACAGCTTGCTCTGCTAGTATGGAGACACAAAGTTAATTATTCTTAATTGCTCCTATTCCATGGTCGAATCCACGACTGGTCTCATGGAATGGAAATAATAATTGTTGTGATTTTATGATCGAATCCACGACTTGATCTCATAGAATAGCAATAACTATATTATCTCATTACTCCGATTTCATGATCGAATCCACAACTGGTCTCATAAATGGTAATAGATAAATCCTAATTACTCTGATTCTATGGTCGAATCTACGATCCCATGGAATGGTAATACTCATTTTATTATTCTGAATTCGTAGTCGAATCCTCAGCTGATCCTATGAATTAATAATAAACATTTTATTACTCAGTTTTGTGAATTATTCTCCACTGGATTCCACAATTAGTAATAAATAATCAACAACCGGGCGTCTGAGCTACCTCTAAGTAAGCCCCGATTCAAATGGTGAAGGTGTATCCAACGACGATACACTAACAATCACCGCACGAACGAGTATTTCAAAAATACAACGAAACGATGAACCTATGCGAAATAGAGAAGAAAATAATAAATAATTAAAAATATTGACCAGGGTACTAAGAGCACGGACACATGACCAACCGACCGTATCGTGGTCAATCCCACGTCAGTTTTATATTTTTAATGCATTGTTACTATTATTATTCATGATTTGATGAAAATTCTCTCATTTTATCAAATTTCCTTCGTCTCGAGGAAACTCCTCGGTTTCATGGTACTTTCATAAATCCATAAAAAATAATATAAAATTAAGGAAAGGAGTGTGGGGCGTGACCATTGGCCAACCGGCCATGCCTTGGTCCCAACCGTCAATCGTGTCACTTGGGGGGATATCACTTAGGGTTTTGTTCTGGCGGTCTAAGGCACGTGTGTTCAAAGACACGATGGAATGTGAGCAAGTCGTGCAATCAGTTGAAGGAATTCACGAGGTAGTGGGTGGAAAATCGACCAAGTCTCCACACGTTGAGCAACTGGTTTCCAACGCGATCTCCACTTCCCCACTCCTTGATTCCATCAACTGTCACACTTCATGGAATCATGGTGTCTACAATTCCAGCAATATAAATAAGTCTGTGAATCATGATTGAAGGATCATCATCATCAGTATCATCAATCTCACGTTTCATCGACAACACAAGATCATCAACTCATCAATTGAGAAACTACTTTCAATTGAGCCATTTCAATCACTCAGAGCTTATCGTATTCGGAATTCATACACCCACAATCTTTGATTACCATTGATTCCACACATTTCTCAGCTTCCCTCCTACAAATCAACCCATCCTCTCTTGTGACCGAATTTACTCTGGAACGGTCATTGTCTTGATTTAGGCCAGAGTACTACAGATTGATCTCTCGAATCTAAAGCACCCCCTTTGCAGCGGTGCATCTGTGTGAGGTTTAACATTTCGCTCGGTTCGAGGAGTCTCCTCCGTACGGTCGTCTCCTCAATTCCTTAAAAACCAGCAAATCGTTTTTCCCCATCTACAACAACCATGCTGATGGAGCTGTATCGTCCAAGTAGATTTCTTTTATTAGTCATAGAAAGTTGTCCTCGTTGATTATATAGTTTCTGATCATTTTTTGATATGTTTCTTGCTCTATCTTATTTGCTGAACTTGTAATCAACTCTTTATGGAATGGATCATCCTTTTGGAATACCTGCGTTATCATTTTATTTTTATTTTACGTATTGTGAGGCGTTAAATTAGAAATAACTTGTTTTGTAAAAAGTTCGAGTGTTTGGGTGCGACACCGAAGGTAGGTACCTTCGTGATCGTCTTGAGACCTGTCACCCCGCTGGCGAATCCTGGGCCAGAGGATTTCCAAACGGTGGGGGCCGAAGCAGCGTTCTAGGATATGGGATACTTATTTAAAATATTTACATGCACCCATTCCGTCGACCCGCTGCCTTAAAATTGGTTGGGTATCTCTTTCTGCTGGGTGCCTTCCCCATGGCCTTACACTCATATACACTGATAGGGCAGCCCTGAGAGATTGTAGATTAACTACTTTCCCCAATATTGATAATTTATTATGTAATGTACATGCGTTCACCCAGCGGGCCTTTTGACCATTTCATTTTCTCGAAGATTTTGCAAAAAGTTTGTTTGATTGATAGGTTGAGGCCTGCTACTCCTCGTCCAGAGATAGAAACATGTAGAGCGGTTACGCTGCCTTTTTCTTCTGGTATTCTCCACGCATATGCAAAGCTGCGCTGCTCCTATGGGTAGTATGGCTTGAGCCATTTAACATTCCAAGGGTGTCGGAGGACCTCGCCTTTCAGATTGCGAAGATAGTAGGAACCGTTTCCCGCAATGTCATGTATTATAAAAGGTCCTCCCCATGTAGGTGCTAACTTGCCCCATTTCTTCTCTCGTTAATACTGCGGGATTGTTCTTAGCACATACTGCCCTTCTACAAAATTTCGAAGCTTAAACTTTTTGTTGTATTCTCTCGCTAATCTTCGTTGATAATTTTCCATCTTTTGCAATGCTGCTTCCCTTCTTTCTTCCAGGTCGTCCAGTCTCTCTAACATCATCTCTGTTGTGAGATTTTTCTCCCATGCTTCGGTCTTTGTGGTTGGCAGGAGGATCTCTGTTGGGATGACTGCTTCATCTCATAAGTGAGGAGAAATGGGGATTCCCCGGTGACAGATCTTCGTGTTGTCCTGTACACCCATAATACATTGTGTAGCTGCTCACACCACCGCCCCTTATGTTCGTCTAATTGCTTTTTGAGGATAAGGGCGAGGGTCTTATTAGTAGCTTCCGCTTGCCATTTCTCTGAGGGTATATGGGTGTGGATTTGTGCTTCCTTATTTTGAAGGTGTCGAAGAGCATGTCTATATTTTTCCCTTGTAATTGCTTACCATTATCGGACACGATTTCCGCTGGTATGCCGAACCTGCAAATGATGTTTTGGAATATGAAAGTAAATACATCCACGTCTCTGATCCTGGCCAAGGCTTTAGCTTCCAACCATTTACTGAAGTAGTCCGTGGCTACTATCAAAAATCGTTTTTTCCCAGACCCTTCGATGAAAGGCCCAACGATATCTATGCCCCATTTTGCAAATGGCCACGAACTATCCACAGAATTTAGCGTTGTTGCTCGCGAGTGTATCTTTTTGGCGAAGCGCTGACATTCTTCACATCGTCGGGACATTCTTGCGGCATCTTGTATCATTGTGGGACAGTAATATCCTTGCATTTTCGCTTTGTCGGCTAGTGATCTCATGCCGCTATGATTCCATGCGTCACCGTAATGAATGTCGTTTAGAATTCGATGCCCCTCTTTCCTGGATAAGCAACATAGTAACGGTCCGAGGAAATATTTCTTGTACAGGACCCCATCCCGAAGATCATATCTTCCTACTTTGGAGAGTATTTTCCTGGCTTGTTTATGATCCGCGGGTAAGGTCCCATCCTTGAGAAACGCATGAATCACCATTCTCCAATCATCTTCGCTGCTGAAATGTTCGTCTTGATTTGCTCTCGACAGGATTTCTTCTTCGTCGAAATCGTTATGGATGTCTTCTCCCACCTGATCTTCGATATTTTCTTCCACTGTATCTTGATTGGTAGCAAATGAAACTTGTGATGCAATTGAAGGCTCGTACACTCTTGTTATTTTGATAGCTTCGATAACTTGGGACGCAGATGAAATGAGTTAGGAAATAGGTTCTCAGCTTTTGAGTAGCCCATACTAGTGCCAGGATGTGTTGTTTGATCTTCGTGTAATTCCTTTTTGCAGAATTGAGGGTCTTGCTGACATAATAGATAGGATGTTCTATCTTCGTATTGGTTTTGACCAATACTGCGCTAACGGCGTCTTCTGTCGCTGCTTTGTACAATGCCAAAACCTCATCGGGATCAGGTTTTTGTAGGATAGAAATTGAAGCCAGGTATTCCTTGATTTTTTGGAAGGCTTCTTCACACTCTGTGGTCCATTCAAACTTACTTCCTTTTTGAGAATATTGAAAAAATGTTTGCATTTATCCGAGGATCGGGCAATAAATCTGCCCAAGGCTGTTAAGGATCCATTGAGATTTTGCACTTCTTTCAAATTCTTCGGAGATGGAATTTCCACTATGGCCTGAATCTTTGAGGGGTCTACCTCAATGCCCCTTTTTGTTACCAGGTACCCGAGAAATTTCCCTGAGGTTACACCGAAGGTGCACTTTTCTGGATTTACTTTCATGTGATGTTTTCTCATTGCTTCAAAAATATCTCTCAGATCTTGGTGGTGATCTTTGCGCATCCTGCTTTTGACGAGCATGTCGTCAACGTAGACTTCCAAGGTACCACCAATCCATGGCTTGAAGATAGCATCGAATATTCTTTGGTAAGTTGCCCCTGCGTTTCGAAGTCCGAAGGGCATTCTTGTGTAGCAATAAAGGCCGTGCGGGGTGTAGAATGCTGTGTGTTGTTGATTTTCTTCTTTCAGGGCTACTTGGTTGTAACCAGAATATCCATCCATGAATGATAGCTCTTCGTACCCTTCTACTGCTTCAACCAGTTGATCTATGCTCGGTAGTGGATAACTGTCTTTGGGACATACTTTGTTGAGGTTAGTAAAGTCGATGCATATTCTAACCCCTCCGTTCTTTTTGGGAACGATGACCATGTTCGAGATCCATGTTGGGTACTTAACTTCCTTGATGAAGCCTGCTTCTAGCAGTTTTCGGAGCTCTTTCTCTACTGCCTTGTGATACTTCGGTGCAAATTTTCTTATTTTCTGCCTGAAAGGTGGTGTGCACGGTTTGATGCGTAGCTCGTGTTGGATTATTTTTGGATCAATCCCCGGCATATCTCCTAACTTCCAGGCAAATACATCCACGTATTCCTTAAGTAGTTTGGTTAAGGAAGCTTCTCTTTCTTCGTCCATTATGGTCCCTATTTTGATCATCTTCGGATTTTCTTCCGTTCCTATGTTGATTACTTTTACGGGCTCCACTGGTGTGAACATCGGCTTTGGGTCCCCAAGGATAGGGACATTCTTTAATTGCTATTTGGTAGGTTCCTGTTCTTCGCTGGCTGCTGAAGTACTTGCCTCTGTGTTAAGAATATTATCATTCTTTGTCAGGCTCTTCCCCTCGGTTTCCTTGAGGAACAAGTCTATGGTCTTTTCTTTTGCAGCTTCTTTGTTTTTGGCCCTTCGGGTTTTTCGCTGCTCTTCCTGTTGGTTGTTGATAAGATCTTGAGTGGTCTGGCACTCCTTTGCAGAGACTCGATCTCCCTTGATTTCCGTTACTCCATCAGGTGTAGGGAACCTGAGATATTGGTAGTAAGTTGCTGCCACTCCCTTGAGTTTGTGTACCCATTTTCGGCCAATAATGGCGTTATAGGGGGATGGGGCGTCTACCACGCTGAACCGTGTTTCTACCTTCATGGGACCAGCGTCCACCTGTAACACGATGTCTCCCAATGGCTTTGTGGGTTCTCCTTTGAACCCGTAGATGGTGTAATAAGAGGGCATCAGCTGCTCATCATTGAGCTTCATCCGTTTGAAGGTGTCGTAGAATAGAACGTTAACTGAGCTTCCCCCGTCGATGAGGATCTTTTTCAGGTTACATCCGGCCACCGGTAGTGTGAGGACCAAGGGGTTGTTATGTTCTTCCATATCTTCTTAGATATCTTCAATATCGAAGGTGATAGGTGCGTTCATCCGCTCTTCGTGCTCGTCCACCTCTACGCCATCAATCTTATATAACTCGCAGTAATCTTCGAATTATTTTCTTAGCCTCTTTCCTACCTGTGCTGTAAGTAAGGGTCCTATGGCTTCGGAACATGAAATGGTGTTGATTGTGCGGTTTCCCTCTGGAAGTTGGACTTGCTTGCTTCGTTTGTATCTATCCTCGGTGACTTATTTTTGTATGTATTGCTTGAGTTCGCCAACATCAATCAATTTTTGGATCATTATTTTGAGGTTTTTGCATTTCTCGGTCTGGTGACCATTGAAGCAATTGTACTCACAGTAATCTTTTGACTTCCCGGTCCTTGGGGGATGTTTTCCCTTAGACCATGGCCACTCCAAATTTTCCCGTCCCTTGATCTCTCGCAAGATCCGAGCGTAGCTAGCATTGAGCTTCGTATAAACCTGATCTTCGAATATTTGGTCGCCTTTTTGTCGATCATCTCTTCGTTCCTTACTATCTTCGTGCGGTCGTTCCACTGAGTTATTCCTTTTGGCTCCGCTGGTTTGTTCTGCGGAATTGGTACGGTGAGACCTTTGCGTTTGTGCCCTCGGGTTCTCCCGCTGGATTTCTTCAAGACGAGCATGCTTCTCAATAATAATTCGAAGATCTCCTTCTGTCTTAGGTACGCTCCCGTGGATCTCAACAAACAGTGGACTCATTCGGTCTAATCCCCATTTGTAGCAGTTGATGCTCACTACGGGATCTACACTCCCTATAGCTTGGCAGATCTTGTGCCATCTGTTGGTGTAATCCCTTGTATTCTCCTTGTAACTGATTGCCAGCGAAAAGAGTTTATCCATTCCGGTGTTGACAGCTTTGTTGTACATGTAGGTTCTCAAGAATTTCTCTGCGAGTTGATCGTAGGAATTGATGGAGTCAGGTGCAAGTTGTCAAATCAAGACAAAGCCGATCCCTTCAGACTTGATAGGAAATACCTACAGAGGACAGCGTCGTTTTGACTCCATCGGGTTAAGATACGATTATAATACCGGATATGTGCCGCGGGATCACTGGACCAGTCATAGCATTCGAAAGTTGGGACAGGGCACTTCAGCGGAATGGGGGTGTTTACCAGGCGATGAGTTAGGGGCGTGGAGTTATCCTCTTTCATCACCTCTTCTAGCCTTCCTCCGCCTTATCTGGTTTTTAGCTTCCTGATCTCAACCATCATCTCATCACGCAGCTCTTCCATTGCACGGTGATGTCCCACGTTCTCATACTCAGTTGAGCGTTTTTTTTCTTCGATCCTCACTGTCGTAATAATCTGAGTCTTCGGCGGCATAATCCGGATCAGATGCACTGTTTCCCCTAGCGGCGTTTGCTAGGATGATTCTTTGGTCTCGATTAGGTTCTGGTGCCTTAGAAGTTGCTTCGTCAAGTTGTTGGCTGGTCTTCGTGCTTTGGGCAATCCGATCTTTTAAATCTTGATTTTCTCTGGCCAACAGAGCTACGGCATCTGCGTAGACCTGCTGGCTCTTCTTCAATTCTTCGAGCTCAGCCATCAGTCGATGGGACTGGTTAGACCCCTGATTGGGAGTTCCTGCTTGTACCCCTACGACCATGGTTCCCCCTTCATCTACTGTGTGTATTAAGGGTGGTAGAGGATCAGCTTCGATTGTTGGTAACTCCAAGTTTGGTTCCCTCGGTTGAGTTTCCACCCGCGGTGCTAGAACCGCTGGTATAGTTTGATTCTGACCGTTCATTGACGGTATTCCGAAGGCTGGCGGGTGTGCGGGCTGATGTGTCATAGATTCTGCCACCCCTTCTCTTTGTTGATGGACTTGGTTTGTAGCCAAAGTTTTGTTAGCTTCTGCAACCTGGAGGGCCGCAGCAGTCGCACTGCTCTTTGCTGCTGCTGCTTTGAGAGCCGCGGCTACAATGGAGTTAGTGTTCATAGGTGAGGTGATTTCCGCAGCATCCTGTCTCTGATTAACTGTCTTAGCTTTGTCTCCTTTCTGCTTACTTCGGGCCATGACCGGGGTAGTCCTCGGTGTTTCCTTTGATGAGACTTTGGTTTTTCCTGCCTCTAGTGTCTTTTCCATCTTGGGTTCTTCTGCATAGGGAAATTTCAAATAAAGAGAACCAGAGATATCCGCGTGGATCGGGTTAGTATTATTCGTGCTCGTAAAAGGTATGGAATAAAAAATGTTTGCCTTAAGAAAGAAGAGAGTTGCCCGAGGGCCTTAATAAAAGAAAAAAAAAACATAAAGAATTCAACGGTCTTGTTTTCGCAGTACAAATCCTCTAATAAACGATCATGGATCTATATTCGTAGTGAAGATAAAAATAGGAAATCATTTGAAAAGGCAGATCCATAGAGAATACCCGTGAATATGATTATTAAGTCTTTTAATCAGTTTAAAATACGTCGAACGTGCAGATCTGTGATAGATAGCCGTGGATTTGTCTGTTTTGAAATGGTGTCCCTGAAGATAAAGACAGTAAACCCAGAATAAAAAAGGTTTTGAAAGCACGATGAAGCCTTAGTATCAATTGTCCAATAAACAGATAAGTGCTGCTAAAAATAATAGAGCAAAGCCATAGTGCGCGTTTAAGGTGAAATCACAGGATAAGATAAATCTTTTACCGGGACAAAGTCCCTGTTTCTAGCGCCAGATTGTGAACACACAAATCACGAGGGAGTCCACGTGTTCACAAACAAAGTTCACACATACAAAAAACTCTTGAATTAAATATGATAGATGCGTAAAATGGATGATACTATCGATTCATCGACTCAAACCCTTCGGGCTCATCACTGCCTAGTCGAGTAATATCAGGAGTTGATCGTATAATGAGTAAGAATACAAACACGAACATAAATACGAAACTAAGGGATATACGATGAATATAAAAGTGCTGAAATATAAATAAGATGGAGATTTACGTGGTTCGGCACTAAGGCCTACATCCACGGGGGTTGGTGTTTCACTATGTATTAAACGGTTACAAAGATAGTCGAATGACTTTTGAGTGTACATAGGTCTGCGGAGATAAAGGATATACTTACTCTTCCTATTTCTCTCTCTACCATCTTCTCCTTTAATTACTCTAACTTGGTCGACCCCTTTCTCTCTTGGTGGAGAGGGGTATTTATAGGGTTGGACCGTGGGGCCTACTTCTGAGAGACGTTGCAACCTTATCTTCTTGTGCTTTGTCTCCATCACGCAGAGGTCTTCGTCTTTTACGATGCCCCCTGCCTTCCATGCTTGATCACGAAGGGTTGTCCTCGTTCGTTCCATGGGTTGATTGAAACGTACACTTCTCAGAGTGTTTAATGCGGGTAGTTGAGACGTTTGCTCGTGTCAGACAAGTGTCTTCTGCCCCTGTCACATCCGTGTCAGTCAGATTTCTCCTCGCCGTTGATCTTGACTCTTTCTGGGTATAAGAGAAAGTAGATCTTTGGGAGCTATTTTGTGCTCCGCAGTAACATCATACTTCAGTACACCTTAATTTTCTGCCATCGGATTATCTGGACGAAGATTTGATGTTGATGGGATATGCTTCTTGGTTGTAAGCGTGTCTCATCATGTTTTGATGGCTTGATTCGCATGTCTTCCACGTGTTTCTTCATAAACACGTGGCTGATGGTGAAATATGTACACACAAACTGAGTCCAAAGGCGAGCCATCTCCTCTTGGTCCCGTAGATAGATAGAGGCTTGCAGAAGCCTGTGGTTCTCCGCCTATGAGCAACACCACCCAAGTGGTCAAGAAAGAAATATGAGTAAACAGTGAGCCGAAGTATTTTAACTTACTACAACATGAAAAGACTCCCTCATCGCAAGTCCATATAAGGGGACAACTTCCAACGTCTTAGCAGCCGAGAGGGTACCAAAGCTAGAAGAGGCGAGAGCACCAAGCGAATCACAAGCTGCACCCGCGAAGGTAAAGACCGAGCCTTCAGTTAAACTCTTATCCCGATAAAAAATGGGAGCTCTCTCGATGCTCTCCACCAGGTCATCTGTTCGAGAATATTGATTATTCCTAACATCTGACGGGACGTCAGTTTGCTTCTCTTCTTCCTCTTCCTCTTCTTCTTCTTCTTCTTCCCCATCGGAGCCGAAGAGCTGATCCATATTGTAGGTGTAGATAATCCACAGGGCTAGGTAGCAAGATCCTAAGTTATGATACACCAAAGGAAAAAGAGCGGCGAAGCACAGGATAGAACTAAACGGCGCAAAGAGCGAGGTATCACGTGAGTCGGACGTGATGGCCCAATAGGTGTCGAATGTGATGTGACCCTTATCCTCTGACAGGTCGGGCGAACAATCAGAAAGCACTCGGTCAGACGAAATAAAATGGTCAAACAAAGGAACGAGAAGAAAGAAGGGCGACATCGTGTTAACCAGGCGATACAGACTCGGCCTCGGGTGAAGAACTATCGGTTAAACCAGGAAGTCGGGCGATCAGTGAAGGTCCGATAGAGAACATCTAAAATGATGTAACGTGACCAACATTGTAATTCTGTTGTATGTCGAATTTGGCCTATAAATATAAGGGCAGTTCGAGAGAGAGAGAGGTAGGTTGTAAGGAGAGAAAACAAAACAAGGCATTATACTTGAGTTGTGAGAGCTTCACCATTTGAGAAGGAGAGAACAACTTGTAACCAAAGAAAACAAATAAGAACATTCGTCCTGTCACTCCGTGGACGTAGGTAATCATACCGAACCACGTATATCCTTGTGTCTACATTTGCTTGTGTATCTTCACTTTGTGTGAAATCATCTTATACTTCGTTGGATGTAGTGTGTGGTTTTGTGCCACTACATTCTGGCGCCGACTAAGGGGACCGTCTAAGTTCTCCGGATACCTTGACTGCATGTACCGGCAGAGACGATCCAAAAGCTCCTAAAAACACTATGCGTGTTAGTTGATGCTAGGGGATGAACTCTGCTCGGCAAAATTTTGTTTATAATCGTTTGGTTTAAGTTCTGCTGGTATAGTTAATTTTTTTGAGAAAATTGAGTTGTTAGCAAACATTTTCAGCTGGGTTGAATCAGAACAGTCGACTAGTCTTGTCTCTAGCCGAGTCTGTTTTCAGGTCTCAATTTTCGTTTTCGTAGCATCTTTCGTACTTCTCTTCATATTTTGATCTTAGTTATTGTCTTGTGAGTCCGACAACGGAAAACTCATAAACTCCCAAGTAACATCTTTGATGTATGGAGGAAGTTGTTTGAGGTTCATGTTGGCTTGGGAAAGTGCTGAAACAACAGCGCGACGAATCATACATCGCTGGTGAAAGAGTCCAAGGAATCAAGGGAAGATATCCCTTTGCAGTTCCAAGGAAGTGCATAAGTCTTAGTTTAGCTTTTTCCATGGCATGATGACCTCATAAAAGTACGAATTTAGACCTTTTTTACTCGCAAAGAACTAGGTGCTAATGATTTGGAGTCTAGGGAATGTAGGACAAACTGTAGTTAATGCAGAGTCGTGGTACTGAGAGCGACGTTGTGCCCTTGAAAGCGACGTAGCAGGATACCCGCCTAAAAGAAACACTTAGTGTCGGAACGTGGAAAACTGGCAAGGTCAGCTTGGTAGGCCAGGGGAATCGTACTTTTAAAACTCAATCTTAGTGTCAGTCACCTTTTTCTTCTAAAAACCGTACGTACTATAGAAACTTTTCAAAAACAGGTCAAAGTAAGGTGTTGTCTGTTTTCGCTGACGTAGGTAGGGACGACTCTCGGACTAACAACACACTGTGTCCGATGGCTAGCACGTCAGGAATGGGAAGCACTCTGAGGAACCGCACAATCTCCAGTAACAGCATGCAAGGAGGAGTAACTGGGACGAGGCGAGGGAGTAACGGGCATCCACCACCAGAGGAATCACGAGCTGCTGCAAGGGGTATGCCAACTGTGGACGAGGAGATCGATCTGGGACGAGACGGTGACCCGTCTCCTCTGGAGAGAATCGCCTCGCCCCCAAGGAGGGATGATCAAATAGATGGACTCACCGCGTCATACACGGAAGATGATGAGGCAGCATTGATCCTGCATGCTCAGAGACGAAACATCAGACGACAAGCCGAGTATCAAGAAGCCCTCGGGCGAGAGCAAGAACGACTAAGGAGAGTACAACTAGGACGAGAAACAACTATCGAAATCGATCCGGCGACATCGACTCAGATACCCCCCGCAGTACCACCTCCACCACCTATGATGACGGCGCCACCCCCTGGCCATTTAGGCTATCGAAATGGTCACTCTAGCCATGAGAGTACAGATCCAACACTGCTCGCAATTCTAGAAAGCCAAAGACGGCAAGAGGCGGCTTTAAGAGATCTTCAGCAGAGGAACCTAGCTCTAGAGTTCGAGAACTATCAGCTATGGAACTTGAGGCCGAGGTCGATAGGATCCTCAAGTCGAGGAACATCGGGTCACCAAGGCCGAATCAGGAAAGCACCACCTGCAGTGGGACCAAGAAATTCCGGTCAATCGGGACCACCCCCGACACCACCTGTCAGGGGATACGGACCACCCGAGGATTCATCAACATACGACGAAAGGCGAGAGAGGAACAATCAGCAGAGAAACACAAGGTCCGATAATGCGACTGAAGCCAAGCTGAGAGAGTTGGAGGAGAAGATAAGGAAGCTGTCAGGAACCGGCGAAGAAGACAAGCTCGCGGAGGTTATAAGCGAGGACGAGAGGACCCCTTTCACCCAAGAGCTATAACTAAGGGCATTCCCACCTAAGTGCACGCTCCCAACCTTCCCATCGAGGTTCGACGGCACGAGAGACGCAGTTGAGCATTTGAAGATGTACACAATGTCCCTAATACAATGGAAAAACCATGAGGTGGTAATGTGCAAATTCTTCCCTGCAAGCTTGGAAGGCGAGGCAAGGAAATGGTTCTACAACCTCGCAGAACAGTCAACAGTTATGAGACTCTAGTCGGAGCCTTCCTTGAGACATACATGCACAACAGCAGACCTCGGCCCATGGTCAACAGGTTATTCATCTTGGCCCGACGGTTCAGAGAACCTCTCAGATCATTGACCGATAAATGGAGAAATTTGTGTACAAATATTGGGGAAGTACCCGTCGACCAGCAGATATACGGGTTTGATAATGCACTTGGGAGATCGGATACCATATGGGTAGCCATGTTCACTGAGAAACCAAAAACGTTGAAAGAAATGAGGAAAATGCAAGAGCATTTCATCGCCCTAGAAGAAATCCAGGAAGAGTCAAGAGATAGAGGAGTGCAAGAAGCTAGTGCAGCGCCCGAGTCAACGTCAGACGATACTCAAAGACGGCCCGAGAAGAGACCGAGTCCGCCCGTGCGAGGAAATGGGAAGAAGGAACGGATAGCTAAAGGGAAGAGGCCAAGGCACGAGGCGAGAACGTACACCTCTTTGAATGCTCCACTGGAATAAATCTTCAAAGAAGTCGAAAAAAGGAGTGACATCATATACCCAGCTTCAAGAGGGATACAGTTCGAAGAGACCAAGGATCACCCGGAATATTGCCATTATCATCAGTATCGAGGTCACTCTACAAACAACTGTCGAGAAGTGAAAGACATCGTGCAACACCTTATCATAGATGGTTATCTGAGACAGTTCGTCCGACATCCAGCCCAGACGACCGCAGCGCCCAATGCACCAGTCCATCAGGTTCGGATCGACAGATCCACGCAGTTTGTCAACACAATTTCGCATTCCGCCACTCAAGCGTACAATCTGAATCTCGGAATAGTGTCAAGAATCCACAAGAGAGATCATAGTGGGAAGGAAATTTTCAGTGTAGCAAAAGCTTTGCCTATGGAACCATGGATGGTGCGACCTATCTTTTTCTCGACCCAGGATGTCCCGATGAACGGCCAAGCTCACATTGATCCTATGGTTATTACCCTGCTAATTGAGAAATGGGGGGTAAGAAGGATACTAGTAGATAGTGGGAGCTCCGTCGAAGTACTCTTCTACGATATGTTCAAAAGGATGGAGTTGTCGGATGATATACTCGTCCTGTCAACGTATCGTATATACGGTTTTAATGGGACGGTAACCATCCCGAAGGGGGAAGTAACTCTAAGGGTATCGGATGGAGGTGGCTACCTGGATACTTTGACCACATTCTGTGTGGTTGATGTCGCCTCGCCCTGTGAAGCTATTATCGGAAGACCATGGATCGCGGGAATCAAAGGAGTGGCATCGGCCTATCATCAGATATTACGGTTCCCAACGTACAAGGGGATAGCAGAAGTCGTAGGAGATCCACAAGCATCCCGACAGTGCATGCAGGCCGACGCCCAGATAAATGAGGAGCGGCAAGCACGACAAAGGGGGGGAATAAAAAGGCTAAAGAAGCCAAAGTCGCAGAAGAACTGGAAAAGGTTATTTCACAAGCAGTCATGGCTTACGAAGCACAAGGAAGCGAGCCTTCATATCAATTAAAGGAGACGACGCCGGTGAAGGAATCAAGACCAAACTTCTCGGCCGTGGAACCTACTCGAGAGATTAATTTGGTAACTGAAGAGGAACCAAGGGTGGTAAGGATAGGGTACTTACTATCGGATGAACAGGTAAACCAGTTTGTGGCGGTGCTAAAGGAAAACATGGACGCATTCGCATGGAACATGCACGATATGGAGGGTATAGATCCAGAGGTATGATGTCACCATCTAAGGATCGACCCAAGCTTCAAGCCAGTCCGACAAAAGATGAGGCGAATCGCACCAGAATTACATGCGGCCGTCGAGAAGGAGCTAAAGAAGTTACAGGAATCAGGAATAATTAGGAAATCACACTACCCACAGTGGATATCTAACATGGTCGTGGTACCAAAGAGAAACGGAGGAGTCAGAATCTGCATCGACTTCAGCGACCTGAATAAAGCTTGTCCGAAGGACAGTTTCCCTCTCCCAAGTATCGGTCAACTGGTGGAATCTATAGTGCGGTACGAGGCACTGACGTTGATGGACGGATACGCGGGGTATAACCAGATCTCGCTGGCTCCCAAGGATCAAGAACACACTTCCTTCTTCACACCAAGGGGCCTATACTACTACACCAAGATGCCGTTTGGGCTGAAGAATGCAGGCGCCACATATCAGAGGTTGGTGGGCGATATGTTTGAGGACCAGATCCACAACACCATTGAGGTATATGTCGACGATATGCTAGTAAAAAGTCGCCTAGACAAGAATCACATCCGAGACCCGCGGGAAATTTTTCGAACGATGAGAGAATATAAAATGAAAGTTAACCCGGCCAAATGCGATTTTTGGGTCACATCGGGCAAATTTCTGGGATATATCATCACTCCAAAGGGGATAGAAGCGGACCCCGAGAAAGTCAGAGCCATCCTCGAGATGTAGTCACCAGCCACAATAAAAGACGTACAAAAGCTGAGCGGAAGTATAGCAGCATTAGGGCGATTCATATCTCGGTCGTCCGACAAATGCAAGGATTTCTTTAGCACTCTTAAAAAGGGAGAGAAATTCAAATGGACGGACACCTGTGAGGAGGCGTTTCAGAATATTAAGCTACATCTTGCAAGTCTTCCAGTATTACAAAGACCCGAGCCGTCGGAGGTCCTCACATTATACCTCGGAGCAACTTCATATACTATTAGTGCAGTCTTAGTTCGAAATGAAGGGAATGAGGAAAATCCCGTTTACTTCATTAGCAAGACATTGAGTCCGACCGAGAAAAATTATACAAGGATGGAACAGATGATTCTAGCGCTAGCTTTCGCCACCTTGAAGCTAAGGACATATTTCCAAGCCCATCGGATCCGCGTGCTCACAAAATCACCTATTGAGGCGGTACTAGACAATGCAGGCCGATCTTGAAGGATCTCCAAATGGGGGGCGCAAATAAAACAGTTCAACGTTTTCTACCAAATGAGGACAACAGTGAAGGCACAAGTAGTGGCATATTTTTTGTAAGATTTTCCACTAAGCGACGAAGATGAGGTCGAGGACATACCCGGAATGGAAGAAGATCGAGAAGACCCGGTCGACTTACTCGATGCAAGTAGCCATCACTTTGGGAAGTATTCGTCGATAAAGCGTCAAACAAAGATGGATCGGGACTTGGGATAGTCTTTACCACACCAAAGGGACGAAAAATGGTCCATTCGTTTAGATTGGAATTGAAGGCGACAAACAACGTCACCGAGTACGAAGCTGCGATTCACGCCCTGAGATTAATCGTCAAGGGCCTACAAGATGTAAGGCTAACTAGCGACTCACAGTTGGTAAGCCGACAAATCACGGGAAAATATGCAATTCACGATTCAATTATGCAGAAATACTGGGAGCTCGCCCAATTCTATATGAACCAGATCCCCAGCATCAAATTCCGCCACATATGCAGAAAAGGCAATCGACACTCGGACGCACTGGCATACATCGCCTCCCATCTCGCAGACCCAAGTGTGGAGGGAACTCGTGTCATGAGACTCCTCGCCCCATCCATACCAGAGACACCCGAGATATCTGTCGACGTGGCTATCAATATGGACGATAGATATCCAGACGGAGATTAGAGAAAGCCGATTCATTCGTACTTGGAGACAGGCAAGTTACCCAAGGGGCGACCCAAGATCAACAAGATCAAAAGCAAATCGGCCGCTTATGAGCTAAGAGATAGAATCTTATACAGAAAATTGTACTTGGGTCCGCTCTTAAGATGTTTGAGCAAGGAAGAAGGCCAGACAATACTGAACGAACTACATTATGGGGCAGCCGGAAATCACATCTGTGGACGAAGTTTGTCAGCGAGAGCGAAAACGATGGGATACTTCTGGCCGTACATGAATGATGATGCAAAAAAAAATGGCACTAGCTTGCGAAGAATGTCATCGGTTTGGTACGAAGATACATGCGTCATCTGTAACTCTAAACTCGGTGGTGAGCCCTTGGACCTTTGCCAAGTGGGGGATCGATATCGTGGGGCCATTACATGTGGGATTGGAGCAGAGAAAATACTTAATAGTAGCAACGGATTACTTCATTAAATGGGTGGAGGCGGCACCACTGAGACATATCCGTGACAAAGACGTCTTCAGGTTTATTTGGGAGCACATCATATGTCGTTTCGGAGTACCGGCGGCCATCGTCTCGGATAACGGAAAACAGCTCCAGGGAGAAAACATCGACCTACTATTTAACACCTACAACATCAGAAAAAGCAAGGCTACCCCCATATATGATTCAGATTTTTTGATTGCTCGTTGTATTTTTAGTAAATAGGATTCGAACTCTAAGACTTGTTAAGATTAATTTTAAAGGAATAAAATAGAGAGTTACTGGGTCTAGGATTCGGCCAAACTCATATCAATAGGTTCAATTATTCATTCTCAAACAATTATCGCTCGACAAATAAAACAACATCGACTCTTATTCTTGCCAAGGTAGATTCTCCAAACATTAGTTATAAATCGTAAGCATGGGACATCAAACATCTAAGCAATCATGACTCATCTAATAAAATAATAACTAATTTTTTCAAATCATAATTCTATTTTAATTAAGTGCAAAAGTCAAATAGAAAATAAAACAAATTCACCCATGTATGAAGTTCGGCTTCCTCCGTCGACCCCGTGTTGGGGTCTAGCTTCTCATGATAAAAACACACTCAAAAAATATGATTTATAGCTCAAATGGTGTTTTTATTAATAAAACAATGAATATGCAACGCTGTATAGGCGTTACAGAAATCACTGTTACAATATTTGTTGCAAACTGAAGCTACTTGTTACAATGGACTATTACAAAATTTAAGACGCTAGGATGTTGGAAAAATAAGACACTAGAAATAACGACTGCAGTTTGCAGTCTTATTTTCTTCGTGGCTTATTCTTCATGCAGGTGATGATTCACTCTGCAACCTACTATTTTACACTCACTCTCTGCCCCAAAATCTCGATGTCCTTTCTCTGCTCCCAACCACTCTATTTATACTCCACAAGTCGAGAAAATCTTTGTAGTAACTCCATATATTCTTTCTTTACTTTGCTGCATGGTTACGATATTTTATTTCCATTCTTCTTATTTCTTCTCTTCTCACACGTCTTCTACAACTCAGCACACTCCTTACACGCTGAATACAACTCCAAGGCAGAGTAAAACTCGTGCAAGCATGGTATATTCACGTAATCTTCTTAACAGAACCCCAAAAAACTCTCGTGCTCTGTTTTCACCAATCCACGTAACCATCCCATTTTTCTCGATTCCAACTCATATACCAGTCATGTTTTAGTCAAACAGGATATTCTAAACTGATTTCAGCGATTAAATCTCCACCGAGCTTCTCCAAAATCTTCACAAAATCTATACAGGGAATATCACAGGTGACACACCGTTTTCCCTGTTTTATCTTCAAGTTCGATATCCGTCCCAAACTGATTGAAACTATCGACCATACCATCTCTGTTTAGTAGAAACAAACCGGTTTCAATCCAAATTTGAGGTTTAGTCTCTCTCGAAGTCCCCCAAATCCTTCACAGAAACTTTCGGGTTTTTAAGCCTTCCCTGTTTTCTTCTCTCCGACGATATAGCCCAAGTTAATCCAATCCAAAGCCCTTACCAACCCTGTTTGGGTTTAATAAAGCTATCACAACGAAATCAGCGATTGAATCTCTCCCTAAAATGCCCAAAATCAAACCCTAAATTTTGTTCTTCACTGCCATATTTTTCCGCCAAAACTGTTCTTGCTATTTCCATCAATCGTTGATTATCCAACCAAATGTAACTGAAAAAAATCACATTACCACCTCTATTTAGGCCCTAGGAACAAACCCATTTGATTTCAGCGCCGTAGTCTCTTCCGAACGCCTTCAAATCTTCAACCCTAATTCTGCAGCCATTTTCCCGCCAAAATTCAAAATTCAAACGAAGAAGATGATTGCCCCTTATCCAGATCCAGCGTCCCTTTAACAATTTGGGGTATATTAGTAGTTCTTGGGGTGCGAATAGTAATTGGGTTACCCCTTAGTAATTGAGGTGCCCCTTAACCAGCGATGAGAGTCCAAATAACACGCATCCTCCGTGTACAAAAACCACTTTTCGAGCAACTTTCTCCATAAGAGCTTATTTCACAAAAACACCTACAAACAAGTTTATTAGTTATAAAATGAGTCCCAGCTAATGTATTTATGGGTGAAAATGTGTCGCACTTTCGTGCTCATCAATATACCCTCAAAGTAATGGCAGGCCGAGATCACAAACAAAACTATCGCCGATAATATGAAGAAAAAATTATATGGAGAGTACGGTAATTGGTGCGAAGAACTCTACAATGTTTTATGGGCCTATCAAACCACTCGAAGGGAAGAAACAGCGCTATCACCTTTCATGCTGACCTATGGAACCGAAGCGATACTACCAACTGAAGCAATGATACCCACCACAAGAACTGAAGCCTGGAGGCGAAACATATCGGCAGATCTAATATTGGCCAAGCTCGATGACTTGGAGGAAACAAGGGAGATTGCGTTTCAAAAAAATGGAGAATTACCAAAGGAGATTACAACAAGAATACAACAAACGAGTTCGACCAAGAGAGTTTCAACCGGGGCAGTTAGTGTTGAAATATCTAGACGATTGAGAATGTGACGAAAGGGGCGGTAAACTAGCGGCAAGGTGGGGAGGACCATACACAATCGTGTCTAAAGATGGCGAGGGGGCTTATAGATTACTCAAACCAGACGGCAAACCCGTGCTAAAACCGTGGAACGCACAACATCTGAAATTTTATTACCCATGAGGGGTTCGAGGGAAACAGGAAAACATACTTGTCATTCATTTCTTTAAAACCGCGAGTGGTAGGGAATATGACATGAGCGACCAATGGTCATTTGTACTCGGGGCAAAGCCAGTGAGGAAGTGCCGAGGTGACTTACACTCGAATGGTCATTCGTACTCGGGGAAAAGCCAGTGAGGAAGTGCTGAGGTGACTTACACTCGAATGGTCATTCATACTCGGGGCAAAGCCAGTGTGGAAGTCCCGAGGTGACTTACAGTCGACTGGCTATTCGATACTCGGGGCAGTGGAAGTGTGCAAGTGCGAGGTAGCCTAAGGGTACTGGTGGTTGGAAGCCAGATACCAAAGGTTGTTAAGATACGATTTCTTCTCATCCAGGTAACCTACTTACATCTGAAAGGTAACCCCCATCACAGGTGGTCGTGACCACTTGCCGGAGTTGGTTGGTCGATAACCACTCGGTATTATCGGGCATAGACCTATGGCGACTATAACCCTTCCACTGAATCTAAAAGATAGTGATGAGATACCTCGACTGGGACATGGCATAGGGCCCGATGATCCTCCTTGTTGAGTGTGTTCGGCAGAAAAGGCACTAATAACCAATACATGTGACATTAAATGCAGGTGCGTAACATAAACAACAAGATAGGGATGAAATTATCAAGAGAATTGTCAACACAGTGGAAAAGGCAGAAATTGTCAAGGAAAATAGAAAATAAAAAACAATCTTGGCGACGCAGCATCCCATTTAAAAGAAGTTGTTCAAAGAAGCATGGGACAAGTGTTCAAACGAATAACAACCCGCAACAAAGGGAAAATTAGTGGCGCAACACTACAAAAGGCGTGATCAACTCCTGGGTGGAACAACACCGGCCCCTCCCTTCCTTTGAGCAACCTCGCGGCGCTTTTGCAAGATGTACTCGTTCACACCGGCCTTAATCTCCTCAGCTAGCTCGCTCTGATGAGCGTTTCTCTCGTCCACAATCTGCTGAGAAAGCTGCTCAGATCTCGACTCGGCGGCTTGGAGCTTAACCTTCGTCTCACCTTCAGCCTTCTTCCACTGCTCCACCTCTTGCCCGAGGTTGTGCACATCTCGCTCCAGATCCTTAACACGACCCTGCTCGGCCGTAACAGAGAATCACAAGCATGATAGATAAGAAGTATAGCAGAATGCAGAATAAGAACAACAAATTAACTCGATCTAAGGCCACCCCAGCATACACCCCAGAGACCTGATAGGGTTGACAACACAGATTCTAACGAATCACAAACTTGGACAACTCATCCTCGACCTTAGAAAGCTTCAAAATTAACTCATTATAGTATTGTTCATTGAATTCATTCGAAGGGAAATATTTCTTGTGATCGCTCCACTCGGCCCTCTGACGATTATAGGACAATTGTAGCATCGATAACTGGGCTTGGGTCCACTCTAGGTCACTGGACAACTTATCAAAACCCTTGGTCCTTTCAAGAAGATCTCGGTTGGACTGTTCGGCCACAACTTTTTCCCTCAAAATTCGTCGCCGATCTTCATGAAGATCTCTATTTTGAAGCCTAAGGGAACCATTTTGACTCTCCAGATTATCGGCTAGTAACGTTTTATCACCAGCAAGTCTTTGAAACATGCCCAAGCGACCCCGTAAGTTATCTATCTCCTCAGGGACATACTCAAACAGGCGATATCTGTCCAATTCCTCTTGAAGTTGTTGGATATCGGCCTCCTGTCGGTCTATCTTCTCATCCTTATTGGAAATTCGTTGTCGAAGATTCTCCACATGATCTTTCTCGATATCCCATTTTCTCTTCATAAGCCTATACTCTGAAGAAGCGTCTAGATCTATACTGGATATTTCGGCTAGAAGATAATTGACTCAGGACATTGGTACGAAGAACTCAATCAACACAACTATGTAAACAATATACCTTGAGCATCGGCAAGTTTGATCTCCAGGTCACGAGATCGTTCCTTCTCCTGCTGAAGAGCAGCCTCCGACTTCCTAATCTCTTGTCGGCGGAGTGCAGCCTCCAACCTCGACCGATTCAACGCCTACAAATTCCATCCTAAGACGAGATTAGTAAGGCCCGAAAACATCAAAACGAAGAGTTCAAACAAACCACTTACCATATTAGCAAAGACCGACGCAATGTCAGGATACAGGGGCACGGCAGCAATCATCTGCTCATCAGTATAGGATCCGAACTCCTCCGAGTGTAATGCGCCAAGAGAATCACACAGAGGGCCCGATATGGTAAAAGATGTGTGAACACTAGAGGAAGAACCAACATCCATTGGGAGCCGCTTTTGGAGCGATGTTTCGGTCGGCCCCTGAGCCCCAGGCTGCACGGTAGGAGTCACAATAGTAGTCTCCAAGGGAATCTACCCTTCTTTCTGCCCACCGCCATCCTCATCAAATAGCTGCTCGTCCCCGAATATATCGTCCTCATCATCTTGATCGGGGATGTCGATCACGATGTCCGAACCTTTCAACATCACTCCCTTCGCCGCCACTTTCCCCCGAGGAGGATTACGCCTTGGAACCAAACCTTCACCACCAACGGTATCAGACCCTCCAACATCTTCATCCTCACGCCTAGGGATTTTCTGCACAAGGTTCAGCATAAGAACACGTGAAGGCAAAAAACAGGGGCAAGTACATGTACTTAGATTAAAAGCTAAATGTTTGTTACCTTCCCCTGGTCTTCCTCGACCCTTGTGCCAGCGCTCCTCTTCTTGGAAATAGAAGCCGATTTGGTAGGCTCGCCCTGAGGCTTAACCTACGACAAGAAAGTAATCAATACCTTGAGCCAACACAACAGGAATCTAAGAAAATGGAAAGCAAACAACATACCCTGTCATCATTAATCACCCAGAATAAGTAAGGCTCCGCAGGAAACTGAGGAGGAGGGAAGCTACCATGCAAAATCTGGCCGCGAACAAGTAGTAGAACCCGATCCAAGTATGGGTCATTAGTATGGAGAACACGCTTGTTGGAACCAATCCCTAGAGGATCAGCATCCAGCATCAATCGTTTAGCACCATCGGGCATAGACTTCAAGCGATGAGGGCTGGCAGTAAAACCAGCAAGGTCACCATTGGTAGATGTCCGACTCCGATAGTTCACAAGGAAATTGGCGACAGTATATTTGGGAACATCCTCGGGCCTGTAGGTCGACCAATCAGCCGTAGATCCATGACCCTCGCCACGGTCTCTCCACTCATTCATCAGACGGAAAGTGTTGCCATTCCACTGGGTCAAGGCCCGAGACGGATGAAGCTGCGACAACACCTCATAGTAGAAAGGGCTAGTAGGGTTATACAAAGGAAAGCGAAGGCCGAGCTCTAATTTCCCACGAGTAACGATAACCGCCTCGGATGACTGATCATATCTGTCGACATCGGATTTTCTCAATACACCCGTCTGGCCCAAGACCATGGATACCTCGTAGTTTTGAAGGCCAAATTCTTCCTTCAACTGTTCAATAAACTCATCATCAGACAAGTCTTTTGCGACTCTCTTATCATACCTACATGAAAAAGAAGGAGATTCACCAGGGAAAAGGGAATTTATAGCACGATAATCGTGATGGGATGGACTCTCAAGCCAAAACAGAGAATCGAGATAAACGACATCGCCCTCGGAGGTATCACTCACGCACCTTTTTTCGGTCATTAACGGAGAAGAAGAAGCCATGGAAAGAAAAACGAACAGGGAGATACGAGCTCTGATGAAGAAAAAATCAAAAGGAAGAACTAACCACAACTGTCTCGAATCTCACCAACAGAAACAAAAAAGACGAAGATAAAAGAGAAGAGAGTCACCGGAATTAATGGCGTCGGCAACAAAGGGAGGAAAAGAAGAAAGATGAACATCACTTCGTTTCTCTGAAAAATAGCGAACAAGGAGTGAGAACATAAAGGAGGGTATTTATAGGGTACAACACCTCAACCGATAGCAACGGTTATAAGTCATAAAGGAGAGTTAGTGGGAGACTGCATGGCGGAATTCCCGGCACGCTCGAGGACGTGGGAAGATGGAACGATTTTCTTTCCATCGTGTCAAGCACATGAGCGAAAGAAGGGGCATAAATGTAGGTGTATATAATCCACAGGGATAGGTGGAAAGATCCTAAGCTATGATACACCAAAGGAAAAAGAGCGGCGAAGCACAGGATAGAACCAAACGACGCAAAGAGCGAGGTATCACGTGGGTCGGACGTGACGACCCAATAGGTGTCGAATGTGATGTGACCCTTATCCTCTGACAGGTCGGGCGAACAATCAGAAAGCACTCGGTCAGACGAAGGAAAATGGTCAAACAAAGGAACGAGAAGAAAGAAGGGCGACATCGTGCTAACCAGGCGATACAGACTCGGCCTCGGGTGAAGAACTATCGGTCAAACCAGGAAGTCGGGAGATCAATGAAGGTCCAATGGAGAACAACTAAAATGATGTAATGTGACCAACATTGTAATTCTGTTATATGTCGACTTTGGCCTATAAATATAAGGGCAGGTCGAGAGAGAGAGAGGTAGGTTGTAAGGAGAGAAAAAAAACAAGGCATTATACTTGAGTTGTGAGAGCTTCACCATTTGAGAAGGAGAGAACAACTTGTAACCAAAGAAGAGAAATAAGAACATTCATCCTTTCACCTCGTGGACGTAGGTAATCATACTGAACCACGTATATCCTTGTGTCTACATTTTCTTGTGTATCTTCACTTTGTGTGAAATCATCTTATACTTCGTTGGATGTAGTGTGTGGTTTTATGCACCACAGTCAACTTCAACTTAGGAAGGGTAGATTGCTTGACCGACGATTGCACTTCAGGTGTTTGGGGATGGGGCACATCCTTCCCAGAACTACTAGTGTATGGGCTGTCGTAGGCTCAACAAATTAATGAAGATATTTCCCACTAATTAACTAGTAATATAGCAGTAGTAAATATCGTTTCCACAAAGAGCTATGTATTGATAGGTTATTTGGTCAGAAAATAAAGTAAATAACAAGGGGATTGGATTAAAGTAAAATAAAAAGATTAACAAATAAAAAAAAATCCTTCACTATTACCAAGCGTTAACCAGCTTAAAATACTTATCTATCTTCGTTAGAACCATTCTTCACCAACCATAGAATAACAGCTGGTGCAGTGTTATCCCCAAAGTTCCTTATGTAACCGGATATCGAAGCGCTCATATATCAAGTTTTATCCAACCGAACCACCTAGTAGTAGCGCACTCAAGTTTGGGTGTAACCCAATCAGAAGCTTTTAAGTTATGTGAACTTAGGTTAATCCTAGTGAAAAGCGGGGGTATAACAACCATACCCAATAATTCGTTCGGCAATCTGTATGGACTAAACTCCAATATAATTCTGAGAGCACCAACTTAATGCGAGCTCAATCAATAGATATATCAAATAGTTTTATCTCTATTTGTCAACATAATCAGAAAATCGAACAAATAGAAATTCGTGAGCCTGATTGATATGAGAAATAACTTGGATGGTACCAAAGACCAATGCCCAAGTGTCAATCAAGTTATATCCAACAAACAAGATGGGATTTATCAACTGGTTGATCTACGCACAACCTGTAATATTTCAATTATATAAAAAAATATAATGCGGAAAAGAAATAACACAGACACCAAATTTTTTGTTAAAGAGGAAACCGCAAATGCAGAAAAATCCCGGGACCAAGTCCAGATTGAACACCAAACTGTATTAAGCCGCTACAGACACTAGCCTACTACAAGTTAACTTTGGACTGGAATGTAGTTGATCCGTAACCAAGTCTCACACCGATTAAGGATATTTTTCCATTGATTGTAAGCTTTGTAACAAGCCATCATTTCTCTAGTTCTGACTTGAATTGAAGGTCTCATTCGCAAAAGTGAGTTTTTACCAAAATTCAAAGGAGGCGGTACACGCTTTGTATTCGCAAAAATGAGGCAAAATATTTTTTGGATCATTTTATTAGATATTGTTCCATTGATTGTAAGCTTTTTAATAAGCCATCATTTCTCTAGTTCTGACTTGAATTGATGGTCTCATTATCAAAAGCGAGTTTTTCTCAAAATACAAAGGCGGCATTACACGATATGTATCTGCAAAAAATGAGGCAAAATATTTTTATGGATCATTTTATAAGATATTGTTCCATTAATTGTAATCTTTGTAACAAGCCATTATTTCTCTAGTTCTGAATTGGATTGATGGTCTCATTATCAAAAGTGATTTTTTCTCAAAATACAAAGGCGATGTTACACGATTTGTATCCGCAAAAATGAGGCCAAATATTTTTTCGATCATTTTATAAGATATTGTTCCATTGACTGTAAGCTTTGTAACAAGCCGTCTTTTCTCTAGTTATGACTTAAACTGAAGGTCTCATTATCAAAAGCGAGTTTTTCTCAAAATACAATGGTAGCGTTACAAGATTTGTATCCGCAAAAATGAGACAAATTTTTTTTTGGATCATTGTATAGGATATTGTCCCCTTGATTGTAAGATTTGTAACAAGCCATCATTTCTCCAGTTATGACTTGAATTGAAGGTCTCATTATCAAAAGCTAGTTTTTCACTAAATGAAAAGGCGGCGGCACACGGTTTGTATCCACAAAAATAAGGAAAAACATTTTTTGGATCATTTTATAACATAATGTTCCATTGACTGTAAGCTTTGTAACAAGCCATCATTTCACTAGTTCTGACTTGAATTGAAGGTCTCATTTGCAAAAGTGACTTTCTACAAAATTCAAAGGCAGCGGTACACGCTTCCTATCAGCAAAAATGAGGCAAAATATTTTTTTGGATCATTTTATGATATATTGTTCCATTGTCTGTAAGCTTTGTATCAAGCCATAATTTCTCTATTTCTGAATTGAATTGATGGTCTCATTATCAAAAGCGAGTTTTTCTCATACAAAGGCGGCGTTACACGATTTGAATCCGCAAAAATGAGGCAAAATATTTTTTGGATCTTTTTATAAGATATCGTTCCATTTATTGTAAGCTTTGAAACAAGCCATCATTTCTCTAGTTCTGACATGTATTCAAGGTTTCATTCGCAAAAGTGAGTTTGTACCAAAATTCAAAGGTGAAGGTACACGTTTTGTATCCGCAAAAATGAGGCAAAATATTTTTTGGATCATTTTGTAAGATAATGTTCCATTGATTGTAATCTTTTTAACAAGCCATCATTTCTTTATTTTTTACTTCAATTAAAGGTCTCATTCGCAAAAGTAAGTTTCTACCAAATTCAAAGGCGATGGTACACGCTTTGTATCCGCAAAAATGAGGCAAAATATTTTTTGGATCATTTTATAAGATACCTTTCAATTGATTGTAAGCTATGTAACAAACCATCATTTCTCGAGTTCTGAATTCAATTCAAGGTCTCATTCGCAAAAGTGAGTTTCTACCAAAATTCAAAGGCGATGGTACACGCTTTATATCCGCAAAAATGAGGCAAAATATTTTTTAGATCATTTTATAAGATATTGTTCCATTGATTGTAAGTTTTGTAACAAGTCATGATTTATCTAACTTTGACTTGAATTGACGTTCTCATTCACAAAAGTGAGTTTCTACGAAAATGCAAAGGCGGCGGTACACGGTTTGTATCCGCACAAATGAGGAAAATATTCTTTGGATCATTTTATAAGATATTGTTCCAATGATTGTAAGCTTTGTAACAAGCCATCATTTCTCTAGTTCTGACTTGAATTGAAGGTCTCTTTCGCAAAAGTGAGTTTCTACCAAATTTCAATGGCGATGGTACACACTTTGTATCCGCAAAAATGAGGCAAAATACTTTTTGGATCAATTTATAACATAATCTTCCATTGATTGTAAGCTTTGTAATATGCCATCATTTCTCTAGTTTTGACTTGAATTAAAGGTCTCATTTGGAAAAGTGAGTTTCTACCAAAACTCAAAGGCGACGGTACACGCTTTGTATCCGCAAAAATGAGGCAAAATATTATTTGGATCATATTATGAGATATTGTTCCATTGATTGTAAGCTTTGTAACAAGCCATCATTTCTCTAGTTTTTACTTGAATTGAAGTCTCGTTATCAAAAGCTAGTTTTTCACAAAATGAAAAGGCAGCGGTACACGCTTTGTATCCGCAAAAATGAGGCAAAATATTTTTTGGATCATTTTATAAGATATTGTTCCATTGACTGTAAGTTTAATTTCTAACAAACCACCATTTCTCTAGTTCTGACTTTACTTGATGGTCTTATTATCAAAAGCTATTTTTTCACAAAATGAAAAAGCAGTGGTACACGCTTTGTATCCGTAAAAATGAGGCAAATTATTTTTTGGATCATTTTATAAGATATTGTTCCGTTGACTGTAAGATTTGTAACAAGCCATCATTTCTCTAGTTCTGACTTGAATTAATGATCTCATTATCAATAGCGAGTTTTTCTCAAAATGCAAAGGCGGCGTTGCACGATTTGTATCTGCAAAAATGAAGCAAAATATATTTTGGATCATTTTATAAGATATTGTTCCAATGATTGTAAACTTTGTAACAAGCCATCATTTCTCTAGTTCTGAATTGAATTGATGGTTATCAAAAGCGAGTTTTTCTCAAAATACAAAGGCAGGGTTACACGATTTGTATCCATAAATGAGGCCAAATATGTCTTGGATCATTTTATAAGATATTGTTCCATTTAATGTAAGCTTTGTAACAATGTGCAAATTTTTAAATTTGCATAATATGTTAGGTTGGTTGAAATGATGTAGGATGCAGATCTACTAAAAAGTAAGCTTTGTAACAAGCCATCTTTTCTCTAGTTCCGACTTGAATTGAAGGTCTCATTATCAAAAGCTAGTTTTTCACAAAAGGCTGCGATACACGCTTTGTATCCGCAAAAATTAGGCAAAATATTTTTTGGATAATTTTATAAGATTTTGTTCCATTGATTGTAAGCGTTGTAACAAACCATCATTTCTCTAGTTCTGACTTGACTTGATGGTCTCGTTATCAAAACTAGTTTTTCGCATAATGAAAGGAAGCGGTACACGCTTTGTATCCGCAAAAATGAGGCAAATTATTTTTTGGATCATTTTATAAGATATTGTTTCGTTGAATATAAGATTTGTAACAAGCCATCGTTTCTCTAATTCTGATTTAAATTAATGATCTCATTATCAAAAGCGACTTTGTCTCAGAATACATAGGCGGGGTTACACGATTTGTATCCGTAAAACTGAGGCAAAATTATTTTTGGATCATTTTATAAGATATTGTTCCATTGTAAGCTTTGTAACAAGCCATCATTTCTATAGTTCCGACTTGAATTGAAGGTCTCATTATGAAAAGCTAGTTTTTCATAAAATGAATAGGCGGGTGGTACACGGTTTGTATTCGCAAAAATAAGGCTTGGATCATTTTATAACATACTGTTCCATTGACTTTAAGCTTTGTAACAAGTCATCATTTCTCTAATTTTGACTTGAATTGAAGGTCTCATTCGCAAAAGTGAGTTTCTACCAAAATTCAAAGGAGGCAGTACACGCTTTGTATCTGCAAAAATGAGGTAAAATATTTTTTGGATCATTTTATGAGATATTGTTCCATTGATGGTAAACTTTGTAACAAGCCATCATTTTTCTAGTTCTGCCTTGAATTGATGGTATCATTCTCAAAAGAGAGTTTTTCTCAAAATACAAAGGCGGGGTTACACGATTTGTATCCGCAAAAATGAGGCCAAATATTTTTTGGATACTTTTATTATATATTGTTTCATTGACTGTAAGCTTTGTAACAAGCCATCTTTTCTCTAGTTCTGACTTGAATTGAAGGTCTCATTATCAAAAGCGAGTTTTTCTCAAAATACAAAGGCGGTGTTACACGATTTGTGTCCGCAAAAATGAGGCAAAAATATTTTTGGATCATTTTATAAGGTATTGTTCCACTGATTGTAAGTTTTGTAACAATCCATCATTTCTCTAGTTCCGACTTGAATTGAAGGTCTCATTATCAAAATCTAGTTTTTCACAAAATGAAAAGGTGGCGGTACACGGTTTGTATCCGCAAAAATAAGGCGAAAAGTTTTTTGGATCATTTTATAACATAATGTTCCGTTAACTGTAAGATTTGTAACAAACCATCATTTCACTAGTTCTGGCCTGAATTGAAGGTCTCATTCGCAAAAGTGAATTTCTACCAAAACTCAAAGGCGACGGTACGCGTTTTGTATCCACAAAAATGAGGTAAAATATTTTTTGGGTCGTTTTATAAGATATTCTTCCATTGATTGTACGCTTTGTAACAAGCCATCATTTCTTTAGTTTTGACTTGAATTGAAGGTCTCATTCGCAAAAGTGAGTTTCTACCAAAATTCAAAGGCAGTGGCACACGCTTTGTATCCGCAAAAATGAGGCAAAATATTTTTTGGATCATTTTATGAGATATTGTTCAATTGATTCTAAGCTTTGTAACAAGCCGTCATTTCTCTAGTTCTGACTTGAATTGATGATCTCATTATCAAAAGCGAGTTTTTTTTCAAAATGCAAAGGCGGCGTTACACGATTTGTATCCGCAAAATGAGGCAAAATATATTTTGGATCATTTTATAAGATATTGTTCCAATGTTTGTAAGATTTGTAAGAAGCCATCATTTCTCTAGTTCTTAATATTTGATGGTTATCAAAGCGAGTTTTTCTCAAAATATAAAGGCCGGGTTACACAATTTATATCCACAAAAATGAGGCAAAATATTTTTTGAATCATTTTATAAGATATTGTTCCATTGCCTATAAGCTTTTTAACAAGACATCTTTTCTCTAGCTCTGACTTGAATTGAAGGTCTCATTATCAAAAGCGAGTTTTTCTCAAAATACAAAGGCAGCGTTACACGATTTCTGTCCTAAAAAGCTCTGGCGATTTTTAGGGTTTTACAAAGTTTTCACGTTTTCAATCAAGTTTTCTCTTTTCTAGATCATCTCTGGTTGGTCTAAGATGGGGGAAACATCAGATTCAATTCATAAACCAGTTCCTACTTATACTGAGTTATTTAAATCTAAAAAGGTTCTCAAAAACTCATGTATTGATTTGCAAGGGTTTCCAAACCCTATATTTCATGAAGGTATACCAGTTTTAGAGATTCCATCTGATTTGTTTCAAGAAGGTTGTGATGTTTGGAAGTTTATTCTTATTGGTAGATTAGATATTAAAAACCTTGATTTTGTTGTTGTTAAAAAATCTTTGCTAGAATAATGACAAATCAATGAAGAAAGGTGCAGATTTGTTCCTATGAGCAAAGGTTTCTTCATAATCAAGCTACAAACATTAGTTGATAAGGAAAAAGTTATCAACAAAGAATCCTGGATTGTTGAGCAACAAGCCCTAAATTTACAAGAGTGGTTTCCAGGTTTCAATCCTGAAAAATACCGTACTTCCCATGCTCTTTAGTGGGCACAGTTTTCGGAGTTTTTTTTTTTTTAATAATCAAACAGTTATAAATTTAGCCATCACAGTTAGTAGACACTAAACTGGAGGCTGAACCATTACAGGGGTGACACAAGACAAGAAATGTAAACTAATACAACAATAAGGAGAAGGAAATGAAGGGAAAAACAGATATGTGTCGAGACAAGAGTTGTTGCATCCAGATATAGAAGTATACATCCTCACTTGGTCCAGTTCTACAGAAGAAATCTCTGATTCCGCTAACTTTTCGTCAACGTCACTACGACCTTGATTACAATAAACCACTACTGGAACCCCTTTCAAGACATGGGTATGTTGAATTTTAATTCTCAAAAATGAGCCACACGTGACATACAAAGGTGCATCACTCCTCCAAGGAGCAAGATGACTAACAAAGGTGAACCAATACCAGTTCCCTCCAAACAGAAGAGTGCCAAAAGACTGATTGAAAAAAAAGAACATCGTGAAAAATTCCTCGAAAATCTGCCAAGAAGAAAACCCAAGTTGCTGAAACATCCACCGAAACCTACTCTGATCAAAGACAGGATTCAACTTCCACCTATACCAAACATATGTTCTAACAGCCCAAGCCCCCATAGGTGATAACTGGCTTAAAGGTCTGACAGTGAGATATGACCAACATAAGAGTAAACTGAGGGCCAACAGATCATCCCAAGGAATCGAAGAAGTAGAATGATTCGGAAAGAAAACTCTTAAAGCAACCAGTCCAAAGAAATGATGTGTGAACCACTGAGGTCCCAAAGGAAACCAGAGACAAGCATCAAATCTAATAACACCACCACCAAGCCAAGAAGAGACATAAATTTTTCCTTCGAAACTTATTTCGGAACATAAAGAACCATGATTCTCACAATTTAAGATAACATGTAGTAACGTAGCTACCCGGTAAGCATCAACGTCCTTATAGGAGCAACAACCAGACCTTCCCCTGGAGTAAGCACTCCACCACCAAACCATAGAATTCAAGCCAAACATGCCAATTATAACGTTAGCCTCATACTTCCTATAGGCCAGGGTAGTAATGCCATTCAACTCTCGAGAGAACAAGTATAAATCAAGTTTGATTTGTCTAGAAGAAGTAATTCTCACAAGTGCTAGCTTACTCCAAATACTACTATCAGCTTTAAAAATTGAGCTATCTTTTGTGCCTTGATGAAGGCCATTACAGTCTCTAGCATAATGATTAGTACTTATCTCATAAACCACCCATTAAATATCCTAGATTGGTAGACCTTAAATAGGTGATCATAGACAAATAAGGTTTCAGATGCAAACCATCATAATCAAACAAATAGAAATCCTCCTGAATTTGTCTAGGGCAGATAAGAACAAAAACCACAATAACATGAAGGGTATGAAAGATATATGGAGATATACCCGTAGCATCACAGGAGCTGGAGCAAACATACCAATTGGCTATGTCGCTAGAGCCAAGAGATCCGGTGACCAGAGGACAAGACGGAAGCCTGGAGAAATCACCGGCGATCCCAGGAAGATTAATTGGTGGGAAAATACACAATTTCACAGACTTACTTCCTACCTCAAGAGGAGGGCCAGACAAAACCCCCAAATAATTGCTTCTCATTCTCATGACGTGAGGAAAGCCCAACAAATCACATATGTAAAATAAGCTCCAACATGCTAAAAAAATTTCTAACAAGCCAATACTCCATGTAGTCCAAGCCCAGATTCAAGTCAAAAGAGGAGACTTGACTTATAGCTAGGTCACCTGAATCATCTTCTACGTCTGCCTGAAAACTGTTATAGACCTTCACATCAGAAGAATCTTCGGAGGAGAAAATTTTGTCAGATTCAAAGAATTTGTTATCCCAGAAACTCCAGTCTCAATAGCCTTACTATTGTTGAACACCGTAGTTGCTTCCTTCTCGTCGGACCTTTTGAAATTAATCGGATCCATCTTCGGAGTTTTATCTACTGAAGTTAGATGAAGGTCACCGGAGAGAATGATACCAGTCATCGGGAAGCTATTATACCTCTTTGAATCTTCAACAACACAAGCATGGGGTGATGCAAGGCTTTCATCAACCAAATTATCAATTCTGTGACTCATATTACTTGAATCCAAGACTCGTTCTGCTTGATCACAAAAAGAGTGGATCCCAAGAAGATGATCAACAAAGGGTTTACGAGAATTAAGATTTTACTCCAGTTGATTCAACAACTGATAGATCGAATCAACCTCCATGAGAATAAAATCTGAAAACCACTTAAACAGGGAGAAAGGTCGCTGAAGAAACTACCAAAACCAAAACAAAGAAAAACCCCGAGAAGAACGATTAAACAAGAGGACGCCAGTAAAAATAAAATCAATAACTTGGAAAGACAAAAGAGAAGAGAACACGAAGAGGCAGAATTAAAAAATACAGGAGGAAAAATAGAACTGCAACTGAATAAGCCAGAGAAATCCAAAACTATAAGAACGAGAACTACACAGACAGAAGATTCCGAGGAAAAAACAGAGAAAAACGAAGAGATTAATCAACAGATGAGAGACAAAGCTAGAGAGAGGACTGAATCAGTAACAAAACAAGATCTAGATAGGAAACTTGAGGGGGAAAAGGTGGTATTGGATGAGATTTACAGGGGGTTAGTCGTGGGAGAGTTCGAGAGATTTTAATGTATTTATGTTTTCTCCTGTTAGTCCTGAGAGAGTTTGAGGGAGTCTCTCCAAATCTCCGTTAGTCGTGGGGGAGTTTAGAGGAGTCTCCTAAACTCTCTAGAAAACACCTGTTAGTCGCTGGGGAGTTTAAAAAAAGCTCTTGAACTCCCTGTTAGTCATAAAACCCTACAATACTAGGGAGTTGGTTGCTTTGGGGAGTTCGAAGGAGTTTTTAGTGTATTTTGGTCTCACAACAAATCTCTCAAAAGAGTAGAGATTTGGGAAGGAGTTTGGTGCGTAGAAAACCATAGGAGAAAGAAGAGGAAACGTTTTTTTCCAGGTATGTTTTTTTTCTTCTTTGATCTCCATGATTGTTTATAATAGTTTGATTTGTGTACTATTTTGATTGTTTTTCATATCTTTGATCTCCATGATTGTTTATTTTGATTGTGTGTATAATTTTTTTTGTGGGTACTCTCTCTCTGTCAAAATCCTAATTTGTGGTTCAAAAGATCTTGGTAAGAAATTGCATGATTTGATTATAATGATATCTTTAAATTCAACCGTTGGAATATGATGAAATTTGAGTATGTCGTAGTTTACCTTGTTATACAAGTACAGTAAAATTTTCACGCGGATCAGGTCACGTTTGCTACTGCAAAACTTGCACAATATATGACTATGGTCTGCTGAGTTTAAATCCCGAATAGGGGACTGATTCCTATTTATCTCATTCTCCGCTTATCGGACAAAGCTGAAATTTTAGTATGATGTTTGTATATATGAAGGTTACCTACTGTAGAAATTTCATGAAGTTCTGAACACTTTAGGTACACCAAAGTGTGAGAAATCCGGAACTGAATTCTGTATGCACGTATTGAAAGTAGTCGGGTTCTGAGTAATGTATCTTTTTAATGAACCGTTGGAATGCTATGATTTTTGAGTGTGTTATGGAATATTGAGTTGTAAGTGTACCATAAAAATTTAAAGAGGATCAGGTAAGTATTAGTACTGCAAAGATTGGACAATCTGAAACTGTGTTTTGGTGAAACAGAATTCCTTTACAGCTATCTTCATAATTTGTTATGTCATCATTCATTAATTGGCTTGCTACTTTGCATGGGTGTCATTGAGAATCACTATCACTTGTTAAGTCATCTTATTTAGACACATACTTCTCTTCTATTCTATATGCCAAAGTTCAATACAGTGGCGTACTTCATTCCGTATTGGCGTGTTTTAGCCAATTCATACGGTGCTTTTGTTGCAAGGAGTTGCTAAGGGATTTTCTTTGATTAACAATTTGGCTAAGTAGCTCTGCGTGTTAGTATTGTGTAATCTAGTATCACATTTTTTTATCATGTTTACATTAGACTGTTTGGTGTTATTACTATCCTTGCTTTGTTAAGTTCTAGTATTAGTCTAAGTACTAATGTAGCTAACATGTCACACCATAGAATGGAAAAATCCAGCCAACCTGCTGAAAACAACAAGAAGAAAAAGAATGTTAGGAAGAATAAGAATACGGAACCGGAAACGGAAGTGACTACGAATTACAAACAATGGACAACTCGAGAGACTGAGAAATTATTGGAACTGTTGGTAGAAGCTACACTTGAGAAGAAGAAAGACACTAGTGGATGTTCGTGAACAAAGAGAGTTAGAATTGTATGGAGACCGTTAAATTGAAGGGAAAAAAATTATCTCGTTGCACAAAATAACATACTATTGATACATAGATATGATCATTTTCATTTATTTTTTTCTTTTAATTAAAGATCAATGTTATTTGCAAATAAGGGTTTATTATTTCTTAAAAGAGAATGAGTTAGGAGTGAACTCTCTCAAACTCCCCCAAACTCCCTCTAATAAACTCTCTCAAACTCCCTACACTCCCCCAAACTCCCTGAACTCAAAAACACAAAACTCTCTCAAACTCCCTACACTCTCTCAAACTCTCTCAAAATCCCTGAGATTTAAAATACACTCAACTCCCCCGAAATCACTCGAGGACTAACCCCCTGTTAGTGATTTTGACCAAGATATAGGCGGTTTTGACTGAATGGATCAGGGGGTGAAAGGAGACGTACGACTTACTCTCTCTCATCTTTTTTACGTTTTCCGGAGTTATTTATTGAGTTGTGGAGGAAAAGATTTTACTAGCTATTGGTAAAACTCTTGGTACTCCTATTGTTGTTGATGCAAAAACTCTAAATCATGATTTTGGGTACTATGCTGCTATTTTAATTGATATATTTTTTGCTAAACAAGTTCCAGATTTTAGTTATGTTACTATTGAAGGTAAAAAGTTCTTGCAGCGGGTAGTGATTCACAAACGGCCACGTTTTTGTGTGCATTGCAATATAATTGGGAATGACGTGAATGATTGCAGGAAGAAAAAGGAAAGCCAGGCACCTAAGAAGAATGATCATGTCAGTAGGAAAACTAATTTGGTTTGGCAAGAGAAAAACAAGAATAAGGATTCTAATGGTAACCCTGAGTCTATTGCAAACGAAGTTCCTTTGAATCAAGAATGGAAGATGGTCCAAGGAAAAATTCTTCTCATAAGGGAGATGTTTCTACAGCTACACCTCTTTTGGATGATCTTTTGAGTTCTGAGATAGTTGTAGGTTCAAATAGATTTGATGTTCTTCAAAGAGAATTAGGCCTTTCTGATGAATCTACTAGTGAAGCTTTGAATAACGAAGTGCACAAAGAAACTGAAGAGGAAACTGGTTCGGATGACAATATAGGTGCTAAAGCTTGGACTGAAGTAGATGAAGATATTCGTACTAGAAATGAAGCAAAAAAACTGGCTAAGAAGGCTAAAAAAATTCTAGCCCAACGAATTTTTTTCCGATTCCAGTCAAGACACGGGAAAGGTCAACCAAACAAATTTGGTTTCTGAACGTGAAAGGGAATTAGAAAAATCAAAGGAATCTGGAGGTTGCTCGGACTCTTGTTCTGGCAGTAAGAAGGTTACAAATAAGGATAACAGGCCTATTTTAAACGGTAAAGATAATGGGCCTAATTTAAACTGGAAAGAAGAGGTTTTTTCCTCTCCGTTGCTGGATGTGAAAACTACAGGGAGACCCATTATTCGGATCTTTTCCACTGTGAAATCCACGTGCAGAAATTTGAAAGCGGGCACCCATTTTCTAGGAAAAAATTATTGTGAAACCCATATTTTATAAAATTCTGTTTCGTTCTTTTTTCTTCTTCTTCTTCATCTTCAATTCTTTTTCTTCTTCCTCTCCACTCTTCCGTGAATTCCCAATGAGTTGTGGTCGATTAAGAAGAGTGGGTATTGGTTATCACTCAAGTTTGATTCATATTTTGTGATGAATTGATGGAAGAATCGAAGAGGAAAATTAGGATCCAGAGAATTAGGTCGAGAGAATTGATTCAGATTTTACAGTTCTCGATAAAATTAGGTCGAGAGAAGTTGATTTACAGGAATTGCCTTCATTTATTTACCAACTTTTGATTTTAGCTTCGAATGATTTTAGCAAACGAGAAGTGATTGATGGAATTTTGATGGGAATCCAGTGTCGAGCATATCTGAGAAGTTTCGCAGATCTGGACACATGATACCAAAATCTAAGTAAAAATATCTGGGTTTACAAAGTCCTTCATATGCAACTGCTGCTCTCAAATGATTTTGTGTGTTTTCTGTGAAGGTTTTTCGTGCTCAGATAGCGCTTGCTAATTACGACGTTCATTCTGAATTTTGGCATCATAAAATGCAACTTCAGGGACGAGACCAAGTTATTCAAAATCTTAGAATACAACTTTAGCAGAAAAACCAATATATTCAGGTAATTATTGGTTTACTACTAGATTCGTTGTTAACCATCATTGGCGAACACATAAACAACTAGAATAATGTTGAAGTTTCAGTATACTTGTGTTTTTTTCTTACAGATGTTGGAAAATATTGTTGCAAAGAATATGAATCAGCATGACTCCACTCCCGAATAGGTTATGGAGCTGTGAACGATACAGACCCACTCCCGAAAGTTATCCTCTTCATTTGTTTGACTAGCGCGGCTACTGCTAGAGGGGGCATTTCAGATTCACATCGAAACTTAGACACTGCAAATGTGTACTGCATAGTTGATACAGATTTTTTTTGTTATGTTTCTATGATGCATGTCCTAAATTGTTTTTACTTGTCTTGTTTTGACAGGCAAAAATGGATGGTTCTAATAGAGGGAACGATGGCGCTGATGTGTTTTTACTGAACTATAAACTTGGGAATACTTTAGGAATTGGTTCGTTTGGTAAAGTGAAAATTGCAGAGCATGCACTGAATGGACACAAAGTTGTTATTAAAATTCTTAATCGCCGTAAATTCAAAGGTCTGGATCCAGAATTATCATTTGAAGTCAAGAGAATCTCCATGAAATTACTCGGTTGAAATTGTCCCGGTGGAACATTTCCAGCGAGAAAACTGTGCATAAATCTGAAGCTTCAAGGTTACTACAAGTAGCTAGTGAAGAAGGAATACTTCCCACTTGATTCTGGCGTGCAACTAAAGCATTAAGCTTAATTTACATTCCAAGTTCAGGTGGTATGGAACCAAAAATCAGGTAAGTGCCAGGCGTTGGTGCAACAGATTAATAGCATTCAATAGGAGACAGTTGTTGATCCTGACATATTGTTATCAATAAGCATTGGTTTTTCAAGTTCAAACAAATGCACCGAAGATGGAAATACAATTCCAGAAAGAAAGTTGAATGAAACATCGATCGTTTTGAGTTTATAATGTTGTATAAACTGATATTGCATAACTTGTCATGCTCCTCAATAATATATGTATAACCTGTCATGCAGTCGAGAAAATATGTATTACCTCTTATGCAGTCGTGCAAATTGATGCGTATCCTATTATGTATCTACAATTTTTTTTTGCATAACATGTTATGCAGTCCAGAAAAAGGTTGCATAGCATGTTATGCAGCAACTTTTTTGTTACTATTGAAACCAACAAAAACAAAGAACGCATAACTTGTCATGCACCAATAATAATATCTGCATAACATGTTATGCAGTCGTGAAAATTGATGCATAACCTATTATGCGTCCGAAAATATGGCCGCATAATGCATTATGCATTGAGAAAATTGTTGCACAATCTTTTATGCATCGAGAAAATTATGCATAACCTGATATGCATCCGTAAATATAGATGCATACTGCATTATGCATCAATTTTTTTATGTACGCACTAAAATAAACCAAAACAATGGTTACATAACTTGTTATCGATGCATAATTTGTTATGCAGTGGAGAAAATGGTTGCATAATTCATTATGCGTCTGCAGAATGTGTTATGCATCTTTTTTGGTGGCTGCATAATGGTTATGTATCAAGTTTTCGAAAAATTTTCCTAAAATGATGATCATTTCCGGTTTTTTCGTGAAAAAGAAAAATTTGATATTCTTGTTTATACCCGTTGCGTAGCTCTCTTAAAAAGATTTCCAACGATATAAAATTTGTAAAATTCCAAGGCACGGATATTTAGATATGTTATATCCAAGTTGCTTTACCAATGATACCCCTGATGCATAATTCGTCATGCGAATGCAAAATCCGTCATGCAGACGATTTTAATAATTTCAGATAATTATGGATGTCATTGTACCCAAAATTAATTGTGGATCTGACAATTAATTGTGAGCCCAAAATTAATCGTGGGCCTGACAATGAGAATATTATTTATTTTGGGTCTCCCCCTAATTTTCCCTTGCTGGATACTTTAGGTCACAAGACCAACCAGGGGAAATCTCCTAGGCATATGGTAGGTGCTAATAATTCGTTTCAGTTAACTAAAGAGGAGCATGAGGTTCTGTGTACAATTAAAAATTTTGATATTCAACAAAAGTTTTAGAAGAATTTATCTTTTAGAAAGGAGTATTTCAAAGAAATACAAGATCAAGCAAAAAGAATGAAGACTCCAAAGATTTATATTAGTGTTAGTGGCACTAAATTAACAAAGAAAGAGGTGGAGGTACTTGATCTCATTGATGATGAGAATATCAGAAAAAATTTCATTGAACATGACTCTTTCAGAGAGGAGTGTATGCTGGAAATCAATGGCGGTAAAGGAAGTGAAGAAAATTTAGGCGTTTAACCTTTTTTTCTTTTTTCTTTAATTATGTTTTTTCAGTTATGAATCTCTTGAGATTTTTTGGCTTTTAGAGAAGTTATTTTATCTTTAACCCCTTTGGTTTGTGGGGGTGGGGGGCCTTATCCCCCTATTTGTAATTCTTGTAATTACGTTTTTTTGCTTAATAAACTATTGGACTTAGTAAAAAAAAAATGTACCCGCAAAAATGAGGCAAATATATTTTTGGATCATTTTATAAGATATTGTTCCATTGATTGTAAGCTTTGTAACAAGCCATCATTTCTATAGTTCTTGAATTGAAGGTCTCATTATCAAAATCTAGTTTTTCACAAAATGAAAAGGCGGCGGTATACAATTTGTATTCGCTAAAATAAGACAAAACATTTTTTGGATCATTTTATGACATACTGTTCCATTGACTGTAACCTTTGTAACAAGTAATCATTTCTCTAGTTTTGACTTGAATTGAAGGTCTCATTCGCAAAAGTGAGTTTCTACCAAAATTCAAAGGAGGCGGTACACGCTTTGTATCTGCAAAAATGAGGTGAAATATTTTTTGGATCATTTTATAAGATATTGTACCATTGATTGTAAGCTTTGTAACAAGTCATGATTTATCTAATTTTGACTTGAATTGATGGTCTCATTCGCAAAAGTGAGTTTTTACCTAAATGCAAAGGCAGAGTATTTATTTTTTTCTCTCTCCTAATTTTTCTCTGGCGATTTTAGGGTTTTGTTTTTTTTTTTCAATTTTTTTTCCGCGCCTTGTCTTGGATCATCACTTTGGTGATTCAAGATGGGTCATAGTTCTCAAACTACTCAGTTGAGAACGCTCATATATGCCGATCAAGTTAAGGGGAAACAATAGCTTCCAGTTACATCTGTTGATCTAAGTACTTTACCCATTCCAACGATGAAAGAAGGAAAACCAGCAGTGGTTCTCCCTGAATCTTTTTATTTGGAGGGATGTGATATTTGGAGATTTAGTCTCATTGGGAGACTGGATTTAAAGGGAGTTAACTTTCAGGACGTGAAGAATAACCTAGAGCAACAATGGCAGCTAGGTCAGGGTCATGTTCATTTTGTTCCAATGAATAGGGTTTTTTTTATCATCAAGCTGATAAAGACAAGATTTTGAATGCCGAAGCGTGGTTTTTTGATCAACAAAAGCTTAACCTAATTGAGTGGTTTCCTGGTTTTGATCCTGACAAACAAAGAACCTCGCATGCTTCCGTGTGGGTTAAGTTTCCCGGCTTACATGCAGAGTTTTGGTTTGAGAAAGCTCTGTTGGCCATTGCAAAATCGTTGGGCACTCCAATAGTGGTTGATAAGCGCACACTTGCATATGAATATGGACACTTTGCTTCAGTTTTGGTTGACATTAATTTTGCAGAAACTGCTATAGATTCAATTAACGTTATTGTGGGAGGTTTGGATTTCTGGCAGCCGGTGGAGATTCAAAAGAAGCCTAAGTTTTGCTCTAAGTGCAAGATGATCGGGCATAATGATCAGGAATGCAAGAAGCAAACAAAACCAGTTGTTCAGCAAAATAATGTGCTTGTTCAACAACAGAATGATGCAAATCAGTCTCAAAATTCTGGTGATAGAGTTAACAACAATGGCAGTCAAGGTAAAAATACTGATGGTGAATGGAAAGTTTCTAAGTGTAAGAAGGGTTACTAACTCAGTTTCAAAATCCTTGCCAAATATGGAAATTGTCACATCCAATTTACAAAACGGTGATTTAAGAGGAAACCCACCAGGTTTGAATACTGGTGTTTCTTCACAGCTGATTAATAATTCCTCCAACTCCAGTTTATAATGCGTGTTTTTTTTTGGAACATTAATGGTTTTGCTCGTGATGAGTCACGGTGCACATTGAAAGAGTTACTTAAGGAGTTCAAACCTGATGTTTTCTGTCTTGCTGAGCCTAAGGTACATTGTACTCTTAATTTCTTGCAAGGTTTATATGTTGAAGGTTATAAAAAAGAAGTTATTCATAATTCAGTTGGTTTGTCTAAAGGAAATATTTGGATTTTTTGGTCCATTGATATGGCTACTCCTACGGTTGTAAATTCTAGTAGACAGGCTATTACTATTGAGACTGAGGGTGTTCTTATATCCTTTATCCATGCTAGTTGTTTTCAAGTTACTCGAAGAAGGTTATGGCAGGAACTTTCTTCAGCGGATAATAATACTCCCTGGTTGGTCATGGGAGATTTTAATTGTGTTTTACGGTATGATGAAAAGAAAGGGGGCTGTGAACCAAGGACTTCAGCTATAAATGAATTCAGTGATTGGTTAGATGATAATAACCTTTTTGAGGCTGATTTTTTGGGTTTTAAATACAGTTGGGCTAATGGTCAATCAGGTGTTCATAGAATTCTTTGCAAACTGTATCGAGTTTTTATTAATGAGGCTTGGCTTACGAAGTTTGATAATTGGCGGTGTAAAGCTCTTCATCGTGAAGTTTCTGACCATTCTACTCTTATTGGTTTTCCTTTTGTGAATTCTAGACCTAAGAGAGCTCCTTTTAGAGTGCAAAAGATGTGGTTCACTCACACTGATTTCATGTGTATGGTTATTGAGAGTTGGAATGCTCCTGTTTCTGGTTCTCCTGCTTATATTTTCCCCTAAAAACTTAAGAGATTAAAGGCTGACATGAAGGAGTGGAATTTACGTGTTTTTGGTAATGTTAATGCTAGACTCAAACAGGCTAAATTAACTATGGAAGTTGCTCTTCGTATTTATGATAAGGATCCAGAAGACATAACTAAGTTGAATTTTGCTAAGGAGGCTTCGGTTACACTTCAAGAAATTCGTATGCGTCAATCCATTATGTTGAAGCAAAAATCAAGAAATAAGTGGCTTAAGGAGGGTGCAAGTAATACTTCTTTTTTTATGCCAATATTCGAACTCGCAGGAGCAACAATATGATTTCGTAATTGGTGGATGATGATGGGAATGTTCTCTCTAATTGTGACCAGATTAGAGATTACACGGTATCTTATTTTGAGTCTAAATTTAATGGGGAAGAGCTACCAATTGATTAACAGTTATTTCATTATGAGCATGACATTATTTCTACTGAGGAAAGTCAAAGAATGGATGTGATTCCTACTTATGAAATAAATGCCGTTGTCTTTGATCTTGATGCTGATAGTGCTCTAGGACCTGACGGTTTCTCTGGATGCTTTTGTAGGCATTGTTGGGACGTGATACAACATGACCTATTCAATGCTATCACTTATTGCTGGAAACACCAAATGATTCCTAATGGGATAAATTCTAGTCTTTTGATTTTATTGGCCAAGGTAAGGGGTGCTAATACTCATCGTAATTTTCGGCCTATTGGTCTTAGTAATTTTTTCTTCAAAATTTTTACTAAGATCTTAGCTACAAGACTTGGAAGTGTTCTTGATAAGCTAGTCTCAGAAGAGCGGGTTGCTTTTATGAAATGGAGGAATATCCATGAAAACATCAGTGTGGCGTCGGAGATGGTGAATTATCTGAAAACTAAGCGTAAAGATGGCAATATGGGTCTAAAGTTGGATATTACTCAAGCTTTTGACACGGTTAGCTGGTCTTTTGTCTTAGAGGTGTTTCGAAGGTATGGTTTTTCATAACATTGGTGTTCTTGGATTTACTCGGTGCTTAGCTCAGCTCGTATTTCGATTCTTCTCAATGGTAGTCCAGAAGGTTTCTTCAAGATTAATAGAGGCTTGCGGAAAGGTGATCCTTTGTCTCCTCTTATTTTTGTGTTGATTGAAGATGTTCTAAGTAGAAATCTTACCAAGCTTTTTCTTGAGAAGAAAATGACTCCAATGCTTTCGAAAAAAGGTATTTCCCCTACTCATCTCTTTTTTGTTGATGACATAATGATATTTTTCAAAGGAAACCTGAAGAGCTTGCACAATCTTCTTGCGTTGCTGGGTAAATATCAAATGGCCTCGGGTCAAACAGTTTGTCGTCAAAAGAGTAAGGTTTATTATGATGGTGGAACCTTGAGTTATTGTAGAACGATCACGGATTTACTTGGCATGGAAGTCTCTACTTTCCCGGACAGGTATTTGGGAGTTCAAATTATGCCTGGTGCTGTGAAATATCGTCACATTAGCAATGTTGTTGACAAGATTAAAAAGCAACTTTCCATTTGGAAAGGTAAAATGCTTTCTTTTGAAGATCGTGTCGTTCTTATTAATTATGTGATTGCTAGTTATGTCATTCAAAACATGGCTGTTTATAAGTGGCCTCTAAAGTTCATTCAACAAGCGGAAAGGTTTATTCACAACTTTCTTTGGTCCGGGGATGCTGATATTGCAAGAAAATTTGTTTTAGGTTATGACAAAGTCTGTTGCCCTGTGAATGAGGCGATTTTTTTCTTTTAGGGTTTCAAGCTTTTCACGTTTTTTCCTTCATCCTTGATCATCTTTTAGTGATTTAGGATGGGGGAAAATACAGTTCCATCTTTAAATCCTCATGGGACTAAAACCGTGAGTTATGTTGATTTGGTGAACGGTAAAAAACCCTATATGTTAACAGATTAAGATTTATTATCTCTTCCTAAGGCATCAACCTATCTTAATGAACCAGCTTTGGAATTGCCTATTGATCTTATTCAGAAGGGTCGTGATATATTTCAGTTTAGTCTCATTGGGAGATTGAACTTTAAGGGATTAAAACTTGCTGATGTTCAAAAACGTTTGGAAGAACAATGGGGTTTTGGTGCTGGTAGATGCAAGCTAGTTCCAATGACAAAAGGGTTTTTCATTATAAAGTTAACTGCAGCTGATGACAAGGAACGAGTATGGTATGGTGATACTTGGGTGATACAGAATCAACAGCTTAGGGTTTTCAATTTTTACCCCAACTTTGATCCGGAAAGACAAACTGCACGAGATATAGTTTGGGTAAGTTTCCTTGGTTTGTACATTAAATTATGGACAAAGAAAATTCTTCTTTCCATTGCTAAAATTATTGGGAAACCGATTGCTATAGATCAAAAGACTTTGGATCATGATGTTGGAAACTGTGCTGCTGTATTGATTGATATTGACTTTGCTAAGATGATTCCAAAAAGAGTACGCTTGAAAGCAAATGGAAAGGAATTCTGGCAGTATGTTGTAATTCAGGACATGGAGAACATCAAGTTTTGTACTCATTGCAAGTTTATGGGCCATAAATTTAAGAACTGCCTTGTTGTTCGTTAAATTTTAGGAGGTTCTAAAGTTGAAAAGAAAGCTTTTGTTGAGAGTATAAAAGATGGTAAAGAAGATAAAACAATCAAATAAGTTTGAAAGAAAAAGAATGCCCATGCAGATCATGCAAATAACGTAAGTGAAGATGTTACTGCTGCAAGAGATAATTTACAGTCCGGGAAGGATTTGTTGACAGAAGCAGCATCAACTATGGCTATACAAAACATTGATATTGTTTAAAAGAATGTTGATGATAATCAGTTGGAGGAGCAGCTCGAAAAAGCTTTCAATGAGTATCGTGAAGCACGGATTAAACTGATTAGATGTAAAAACAATATTGCAGCCAAAAAAGATCTTGTTGCACGAGACAATTCAGTTCATGTTGTTCATTAAGATGTTCCGCCAGAGAAAAACAAGCCCTTGGAATTTTCTAAGTCCGTGCAAAAAAAGGTCGTGACCAAGGAGAATTCTGAGGCCGTTTCCAAGAAAAATACGAGTACTATTCAGGCCGTGACTAATTCTAAGGGTTTGAATACAAATCCAACACCAAACTCAGTTTTGGAAACTTCTTTAACGCCAGGATCCGTGAACAAGAGTAGGAGTAGGGGTGAGCATAAAAACCGGAACCGCGGATTTGATCCGTATCCGTCCGCAAAATTGCGGATTTCACCCAAACCGCAAGACGTATGGGCCGGACACGGATGGGATTCTCAAATCCGCACGTTTTAGCGGTTTGGGTGCGGTTGAATATTGAAAACCGCGGATTCAACCGCACCGCATCTGACTCTGCTCCATTAGCTATAAGCCACTAAGCCCATCTAATTGAATGTGATGGTCACTAAGCCCAGCTAATTGCAATAGCTTATTCAGGAGCTGTTTTTTGATGTCAAGTAAGCCCAGATAATTGTTTGCTTATTCAGGACCTTTCCAACAACTTACTTGCGAGTCAGAGAGAGTTGGGCCTCATGCCAAAGACAGGACCAGATCTCTTTTTTTTTATCTCTAATCCGCGGTTAATCCGCAAGCGGACCGCACAATCCGCGGATCCGCGGGTGATTGGGCCGGTCACGGTTTGATTTTTCAAATCCGCAGTTTTGACGGATTGGTTGCGGGTGACCCCTAATCCGCAACCGTCCGTCCGTTGCACACCCCTAAGTAGGAGTATATCCATGCCCAAGCAAACTGAAACTCAGGCCGTGACTAATTCTCAGGGCTTGGCTACTATATCAGGGTCATCTCAAGAGAATTGGAAAAAAGTAAAAGGTAAGAGCTCCCCAAACAAAGGTACTCCATTTAAATTTAAATCTTTTGAAACTCCTTTTGTGGATGCGATTTTTCAAACAGAATTAGTGGTGAATAACAAGTATGGTTCCCTAGCATCTGAGTTAGGCCTTTCTAATGATTCTAGTGAGGCTATGGTGGACGAGGAACAAGATGAATCAAGTGATTCAGAAAATAGTATGGGTTCAAAAGATTGGGATGAAGTTGATGCAGATATTCTAGCAAGGAAACAAGATAGAAAAGTAGCCAAGCAAGCTGCCAAAATCATGGCTATGAATTCAAAGTCTAATGAGGAAATTCCAAGCCGTGAGCATAACAAGGATATTCAAGCAGGGTTGGAGGGAATTGTTTATGATATGGATAATATTTTGTCTAAGGAAGAACTAGAGGAGGCAAGTACTATTCTGATTGATGAAGTGTGTGCTAATTTCTTTAGAGATCCATCATTTAGAAAAGATTATTTCAAGGAAAAAAAGGAGCAAATGGATAGAATGTCAACTAAGAAAAAATCTCAATCTCCTATTAAGCTTGTACCGGGTGGTAATTATGCTTCCGATGAAGATGAATATGATTATGATGAAACTTATGATGATTATGAAGACGAATATAAGGAGACTTATGATTTAACTCAAATAATTGATGGTCTTCTTCCCAAGAAGAGGAATTTTAGAGTTGGAAATAAGGGGCGCAAAAGATTTTAATTTTCCTAGTTTCTTCTTTATGTTACATTTTAGTGTTTAGGAGCTTATTTTATGAGTTTTTAGAGTTTTTTTTTGCCCCTTTGGTTTATGGGGTGGGGAGGCCTAGAGCCTCCCATTTTGTAATTCTTGTAATTACGTTTTTTTGCTTTAATAAACTATTTGGACCTAGCAAAAAAAATGTTGCCCTGTGAAGGAAGGCGGCTTGGGGATTATTAGCATGGCTGTTACAAATAGAGATCTTCTCATGAAGTTCTGGTGGAGTATACGTTCTTCTACAAAGAAGTGGGCTCGTTTCTTATAGTCTAAATTTACTACTCATGATGGCAGAATTAAGAAGTATGGCGTAAACTCATCGATTCTCCCTGGCATGAGACTTGTTCATAAAATTGTGGACATAAATACCAAGGTTCTACTTGGTGATGGGAGGGCTACTTCTCTTTATTTTGATGTTTGGTATGGTAATGAAAGAATTGCAGACATGCTTGGTGAACTGAACTTGATAGCACTGTCATGTTTAGTGACGTCTTGGTTTATAATAATTGGCAGCTGCAGGGTATTCACGCTCAGAACCTGGTCCGGGCTGGAGTGGACATCAACAATCTGCCAGTTTTGCAAGGTGGGACAGATTGCAGGGTATGGATGCCAAAACTGAATGGTATTTTCTCAGTCGCTTCAGCGAAGTAGCTCATCAGGAAGAAGTTTGCAGCCTTAGAAATGTATGGCCTTTTGTGGAGGAAAGCAATTCACCCTAAACTGGCAGCACAGAACTGGAAGTTGGCTAGAGCAGCTTGCGCGACTCAAGATAAGCTCAAAAGAAGGTGTAAATTTGAGCTTGCAAGTTGGTGTTATTTGTGCAAAAAATTGATTAGGAATCCCTAGAACACATTTTATGGAGATGTTCTTACGCGACAAAAATATGGGAATGGATTTCAGGTATTTTTAACCTTCGGCGTCATTTAGATATTGTAACATCCTACAAGTCAGCTAAAGGTAGAAGTAGAATCATCAAAGATCTGTGGTTGTTAGCAAACTTTGTTATCCGTTCTGATCTTTGGCAGACAAGGAACCTGTCTTATATCCAAAACAAATCAGTTAGCATCCACTTTTTCAAGCAGCGTGTCTTTAACTTGGTACATGATTATTCTGTCCGTTTGAAGAGCTTCATGCACAATACTACAACAGATTTGGATATTCTCAATTGTTTTCGTGTAAGACACATGCAGGTGAAGGTTTTTCAGCCAATTGAATGCTTTTGGACGCCTCCTGATAGGGATGAAATTTTATTGTGTTGTGATGGGGCTGCAAGAGGCAACCCTGGAGTTGCGGGTGCTGGAGTAGTTGCGAGAGATCATGATTGTAATTTTATAGGCACAATGAGCATTAGCCTGGGAAGAACAAATAACTACATGGCGGAACTCTATGACATAATTGTTGGTTTAGAATGGGCTATGAAGTGGGTTGTCCGAAGAGTTAATTCGTTCTGATTCTGTGGGCGCGGTTATGGCCTTTACAACTTCAAATGTACCCTGGTTTTCTATACAAAGATGGAGAAGGATCCAAGACAGTTATGATTCGATACATTTTGTGCATACCTATCGTGAAGCCAATTTTGCAGTTGATTCTATGGAAAAAAGCGGTTGTCTTCTTAGGAATGGGGAAGGGTTGAACTATGATGAGAGACATTATTTCTTAATTCCTTAGAATATCCATATGTTTCTTATTTCAGATTTAAGTAGTTTGTAAGTTTTTGGGGTCTTAGGACCTCTTTTCTTTTAAACTATTTGTACATATTTGCTATTCATTAATACAATTTTGGACTTACCAAAAAAAAATCAAATAAAATCGAAAACTAATAACATTGCAATTATCTAGTTTCTCACTAATGGTATTCATAGAGCTTCTTGATCCCACAGAAGCCTTTAAACAAGCGGTTGTAAGAGATTTCACCTAATTAGGATACTTTCCTCTCCGAATATACGACTCCACCAGAAACAATAAAAAGTGAAGTTTGCCTGGCTCTTAGGATAGTTTTCTAGAAATAAAAACTTAGGTATTTATAGACCAATGATGTTTGGACACCAAGGAATTTCTAAAACCGAAAATATTCTCAAGATATGCAATGAATGCCCAAATTCGGTTTTCCTAATTCCAATAAATGTTGGTCCAATATTTTCCGAAATCTCTCATAGAAAATCTCCAATTAGTAAAGGCACATTACTAGTTTTTATTCTCTAGAGCTATGCATTAATTGTTGGTAATTAAAGCATATAAAACCAAAAACCTTAATTTTTAGATACTTAATTTATTTCGGCACAAGATCACCTTGAGTACCAAGGAATATCTTTGAGCAATAAATGATAAGAGTTACTGCTCATGTTCAAATAATGTTGACATCTTTTCACTGCAAATCCTTATTCCGTATCTACATGGATTTGCATCTTGGAATCGGTTCTACCACACTTTCAAACAAGTTTAGAATTGAATCTACTAGAATTCCAAGACTACTATGTGATCGGTCATACCAAGTCACAATGGTTAGTTATGATTGGTCCTTCCAGGTCACATACATGGATTTGGATCATTATACCAATCACTAGGATCGGTTATACCTATACATGGTATCTACTTGTGATCGGTCACACCAGTCACTATGATCGATCACACAACCACTTATGATCGGTCACACCAGTTACCAGAATCTGTCACACCAATTACAAGGATCAATCATACCATCTCATGGTGATTACTTAGGATCGGTCATACCAAATCATAAGTCTAGGTATTGTGATCGGTTATACCAAGATACATAACCGGAGTTAAGATCGGTTCTACCAACTCGTATTTTCATCAAAGAATATGCAATGAATAGCCGGACCAATAAACCTATTGATTTCCCTTTTGGTTCATGAAATAAGTTCATGAATGTACTTCCTTTAAAAAAATGTAAAACATTGTTTCCTAGGATGAAATCTTCACCATACACCCATGCACATAATCATAAAACTATATACAAGATTATATCTATGTCATATCTACGAAGTTCAAAAGATAAGCGTTGTACTTTGTAGTCTGGTTCCTTAATACTATGATCATACTATTATGATCATGTCTCTCTACTAGAGTATAATATACAATATATACAGTATATACAACTTCACATGTTATGTTTTCAATATAGCACGACTTGAAAGATACGTTAGGAATTGAAACAAGTTCAAGTCAATATTACTTACCTCAAGTGGAAGAATGATGTCGTCGTTGTAGTCCTTATTTCTTCTCATTCTTCAGGTCTTCGTAGTAATACTTGTATGTCTCAACATTCCTAGACTTTTTAGTCTAACCTAAACGAAGTTGACTCTAGTATTTTAATCAAGCGACTCTAGATGAGTTTTGATACTAAAATATGACAACCAAACTTGACATACCAACGCTTGGTGAGTTCGACCGAGCTATGCTCTAACAATATGTATAATCGCTTATTTCGATAAGACACAAATAGAGATCAGAACTAACTTTATTTATCTTATCAGGCTCTAATTATTCCATAAAATAACTTAGACCTTTCCCTTTAGACAAGACAAACACTAGTGTTGATGGTGGTTTTTAGTTCAGGGCTAAGATTGTAAAGCTCTGTTTAAATGCGCCGTCGTTCTGCAAAGAAGCTGAGCCATTTAAGAGTGATGAGCGTCCAAGCCTCTTTACTTACATATGTATTGAGCAATTCAGTATATGTATATAAAATTTATCCAGAATGGTGCATGTAGGAACAATCCAAATATTCTATAAATTTTATTCAACTCCCGCTTGCATTATTCACTAATGTATAGCCGGTCGAGTATTTTCCTATGCTATGTTCCCCAGCTGAACTCTTAATATTGGTATGACATGACAATTATTGTTCACTCGCAGCGGAGTAGCATGAATTTCCCGAAGTGTCATTATTAAGATCTGCATGAAAATACTTAGGAACACGCAAGTTGTACCGCTCTCTGATAAAGAGATTTCTTGTGCCAACGCACAAATAATTTATCGAAAATTGTTTAATTTTGTGTCAGCTCACGAAATTCAATTTTCTAACCTAATTTTACCCATTTGCAAAAATTAGGTTTTTTACGCCCTGCGCAATATCTCGAACCCTATTGGTCGAGATCAAACCTAGGGAAGCTAGGAAATTAATCCGCCATGGACTAGTAGGAGCAAAGTCCTACCAAAAATCAGAAAGCAAGAAATAAAAGAGGAGATGCGGCAAATAGGAGCAACAACAAGAGGAGGCGTGGCCGCGCCACATGTCTGGCCAGTTCGCCCTAGCATGCACCACCTGTAGACGGAAGGCCACGCTCCATGTTGCCCTTTCTGGCCCCCTTTCCATCGACCAATCAGGTCGCTCTAAATGCGCCACATGCATTTAGAATGAGGTCGTCCCCATGCTGCTTGTCGGCCCCCTTTCCATCGACCAATCAGGTCGCTCTAAATGCGCCACACGCATTTAAAATGAGGCCGGACCCATGCTACACCGGCCACCTTTCCATCGACACTGTCAAAGCTTCACGAGCCGCAGAAATTTCTCAACATGAAGCCGTACACGTGCATCAAAGACTCCAAAAGAACACCGCAGAGATATTCACATGTAACTGGGGACTTCTCGTCGCATCCCATTCGATACAATAGTCCAAGATTCAGAAGATGGTTCAAAGGTTGTCTCTTGGAATGAAGTCCTTGAAGACTTGATAGCAGCACGTCGGCAACGGAACGCCTCTCAGCTCATCCACTTCACCCAACGGCTCCGGAAGATTTCGACCATACAAGCATCCACAACATATCATCATCGCAATTAGAAATGCAAGAATAAGCCTTCCATACATCGGCTCAGCGGTCTAGACACCAAATAACTTAAAGTCAAGGACGAATCAACGGCGCAACTACATTCTCCAAGATTAGCCCTGACATGATCGTTGCCGAACATATATTTCATCCATCCATCCCAGGAGTGCAGTGGAGTTTGGTAAATTTTGAAACCCACTGGAGAGGTTAGATACTCGTTCTTTTGGAGACAGAACCTTATTACACATTCTGGAGAAGATTGATGGTATTATTGGCAGCATGCGCAAAAGAGAAAAGAGCCACTACCTTGAGTTCACCTAGATCGCCTTGTTGATGATTATAACTATTGGAGATTTCTTTGTTGCCATTGATGCTCGCTATGTCGCTGCTAACAAAGAACATCATTCATACCGAGATAAATATCCAAGTTTGATCAACTACTCATGGATATTACGCTCACAGTTAAAATACGAGAACAAGATGTACTTACCTTACTGTCGATGATTGCCACGCTCGTGATGGAGCTGCTGATAATGACGAAGAGGAGACGGCTACCGCAGACGAAAGCATGGAGCCAGACGAGCAACAAAAACGGAAAAGGGTTGATACCCTTTATATACGAACAGTGTTTCCAGAAGAAAGATTCCTTCTTACTCCATTCACGGGAATAGATGGCTGAGCCCATACCACTCATGCTCCATAGATGAGATAGAAACACGCTACTACGAAGACCACTGGCCGCGCGGTCCCGTTGCTGAAGGACGATTAGAATTTTCCTGGTAATATCTAGCTGATTTATCTTTTCAATTTTAATGTTGACTGTCACCATTTAGTGCTTACACCGCAACAATGTCACTGTTACGTGCTAAGCAGGGGACTTAATGTTGATGGTGGTTTTTAGTTCAGGGCTAAGATTGTAAAACTCTGTTTAAATGCGCCGTCGTTCTGCAAAGAAGTTGAGTCATTTAAGAGTGATGAGATCCCAAGCCTCTTTACTTACGTATGTATTGAGCGATTCAGTATATGTATATAAAATTTATCCAGAATGGTGCATGTAGGAACAATCCCAAATATTCTATAAATTTTATTAAACTCCCGCTTGCATTATTCACTAATGTACAGCCGGTCGAGTATTTTCCTATGCTATGTTCCCCAGCTGAACTCTTAATATTTGTATGACATGACAATTATTGTTCACTCGCTGCAGAGTAGCATGAATTTCCCGAAGTATCAGTATTAAGATCTGCTTGAAAATACTTAGGAACACGCAAGTTGTACCGCTCTCTAGTAAAGAGATTTCTTGTGCCAACGCACAAAAAATTTATCGAAAATTGTTTAATTTTGTGTCAGCTCACGAAATTCAGTTTCTAACCTAATTTTACCTATTTGCAAAAATTAGGTTTTTTGCGCCCTGTGCAATATATCGAACCCTATTGGTCGAGACCAAACCTAGGTAGGCTAGGAAATTGATCCTTCATGGACTAGTAGGAGAAAATTCCTACCAAAAATCAGAAAGCAAGAAATAAAAGAGGAGTTGCGGAAAATAGGAGCAATAACAAGAGGAGGCGTGGCCGGGCCACATGGTTGGCCAGTTCGCCCTAGCACGCACCACATGTAGCCGGAAGACCACGCTCCTTGTTTCCCTTTCCGGCCCCCCTTTCCATCGACCAATCAGGTCGCTCTAAATGCTCCACACGCATTTAGAATGAGGCCGGCCCCATACTGCTTGTCGGCCCCCTTTTCATCGACCAATTAGGTAGCTCTAAAGGCGCCACACGCATTTAGAATGAGGCCGGCCCCATGCTGCTTGTCGGCCCCCTTTTCATCGACCAATTAGGTCGCTCTAAATGCGCCACACACATTTAGAATTAGGCCAGCCCCATGCTTCTTTCCGTCCTCCTTTCCGTCGACCTATCAGGTCGCTCTAAATGCGCCACACGCATTTAGAATGAGACCGGCCCCATGCTGCTTGTCGGCCCCCTTTTCATCGAACAATCAGGTCGCTCTAAATGTGTGACACGCATTTAGAATGAGGCCAACCCCATGCTGCTTGTCGACCCCCTTTCCATCAACCAATCAGGTCGCTATAAATGCGCCACACGCATTTAGAATGAGGCTGGCCCATGCTGCTTGTCGGCCCCCTTTCCATCGACCAATCAGGTCGCTCTAAATGCGCCACACGCATTTAGAATGAAGCCAAACCGCGCCAACACCTTGTGGTCGTCGCGTCAACATAGACGCACATACTAATTAGGGCTTTGACATTCCAAACCCTAATTCGGTTAAGACCACTTTGCCACCTTGCCACTACGCCATTGGAAGGCGCCACTTTGCCATTGTGACACTAGCAGGCGCCACTTTGCCACTATGCAGGCGCCACGATGCCATTATGTCGCGTAGCTTGCGTGCGATTGGCCAGAATAACTAGGTCTTGCACATCAGACCCACTCAGCAACCTGTTGCACATTTTTCCACGAAACACTCGAGACATCAAACATGTCACAAACTGGGGGATGCTCATTAGGGTATTGATCTGGCGGTTTACAGCGTGCGACGTGCAACGCGCCCATTACAAGAAAGTGTCAGGAAAGAGCGGACGTATTATAGCACTAAGAGAATAGCGGGTGTAAGGCTAACCAGTTTCCCCTCACAATAGGAACGTGATGGTAACCGCTTTTACACAACCCCACTTCTCCACTGTCTCCACTTCCTACGAGATCAGGGGTTCTCAATGACTTGTATAAATAGGTTTTCAACCATTCGACCAACAAGAGAGTTTTGGTTAACAACAACACAAGTATTCATAAAAATACAAAAAGAACTGATAGCTTACATTCCAAAGCCAGTTCCAAATTCTGATACAAGTAATAAAACAGCCACACCCTCAAAATTTAATATTTTGATCTCAACACCTTCTTCGTTTCCATCCCCAAGATCAACCCTTCTCCTTCACTTTGTGACCGAAGCAAGACTGGAACGGCCATTTCTTGGTTTAGGCCAGGATTGTACAGATTGATCTCTCGAATCTAAAGCACTCCCGTGCAGTGCATTTATTTAGGGTTTAGATTCGTTTCTCGGGGGCACACCCAAATTTACCATTTCCAGAAGAATCGGTTTTACCCCAAAACAACTAGGTTACTAGTTTTTCTTGTCAAGGAGTTCGCTTAGACTTGAATAACCAAATCCTCCACTTAATCTAACTAATATCAGAATTAACTTAGTTTCTCTTATCCGGAATCAAATGGGCTAAACAAATGACCTCGTAATTTCGTTAAGCCAAAAACAATAGAAACAAACCATATAAATTGACTTGTTATAGTTTTTCTTAACCGGAAGCAATTGAAATAAATATAACCAATGTAAGCACCACAATTGCACCCGAATTTTGTTAAGCAAAAACACTTGATACCAAACAATAAAGAAGATACCAAATCATAAGTCGATAAATTGATACAATTTTTCTTAACCGGAAACAATTGAATCACAATAATCAATCCATACAACATAATGGAACATATCAATTGTACCGAAATTTTGTTAAGTAAAAGAAAAATATATGCAATAAACTCAAGCTTTTCTTAAACAGGAAAAACAATTAACTAACAATGAAAATCATTACCTCAAATTACGCAGGCACTTTTCCCCAGAAAGATATATCGTTTAAGTGCAAGTTCAAATAAGAACTCTCCGCTAGTTTGTTGTCATCCTCTCACAGTAACAAAAGAACAACAACAAGAGCAACCTTTACCAGAGAAAGGTTGAATCGGTTTTAACTAATACGTGCCAATAGCAAAAGTTTAAACCAGAATCACATATGTTATGCTAAAGATGACGTACGTAAGCATAAATTGATTATCAACGTATTGTGACTTTTCACACATGATTTTCAATCGGAACACCTTATGATCCTTTGATAAAGCCTACTAACAAGGGATAAAACTTAATTCCGCAAAATCAGCCACACAAATTATAAGGGCTCAACAATATGAGACCAAAACATAAATTTAATGATGACCAACGTTTATCTCATATATCTTGAGCACTCATACATATACTAAATATTTAATTTATAGAACATAAATAAACTTAGTATATGTGACTTACATATTATCTACACCATCAAACCTTTCTTATGATTTTGATATAACAGTCATGAAGATATGATCAAAAGATCAGCTATACTCAAAAGTCACTAACCATAAGGAAGTGAGCCAATATATGAGACTGAAACACAATGATTTATCTCATAAACTCAAATGCAATACACGATAAATATTCAACAGAAAATCAAGTATTGAAATTACCTCAGTCTTGTAGGAAATGAAATTACGAAAATGACGCAAAAAGAATGAGGTCATTCCGAGTTCGGACGAAGAAGGTATGAACAAAACAATTTTACACTCCTTCGTATGGACTAGGTTGTGACCAGTTACACCTTGATCCATAGTTAGGTTGTAAACAATTCTAAATATTATTTAATAAAGTTCACCTTCAAAATAATCAATAACAATTGAATCATATTTGTACGAAACAAATCTGACAAAAATATGTCGAACTTGATTACTTTTACATATAGTCATTTAATGGTAGGCTTGGGAATGCGTGTAAAATAAGAGAATAAGAGAAGCCTACATGGTTATACCGCAAGTGCACGGTGTCGGTTGTATACAGGGCAAATACAGGTCATTTCCACAGGGACTTGGGTGTGAGTTGAAGCTTTCCTAAGCTAAGCTAGTTCTCTAAGCTAAGCAGTGGCAGTGAACTAATGAATCAATGATTGTGACAGTGGCAGTGATAGTGACAGTGGAAGTTAAACAAAGGCAGTGAGCCTAAGGCAGTGAACTAGTGCAGTGAATGAAAAAGATGCAGAACTGTGTGAAGTTACTAAGGCATTGAATCCACTTCTTGGTCCTAAGCTAAGGCAGAATCTAATCGAATCATATCTTGTTTAATCTCAGGAAATACTAAAATGGGTGATTTATCAACTAATTTTACTAGCATACCCCTAGCATCAGCTGTCTTTCTACAGCACAGCTGATCACAGGCTTACTTGTAACAACCAATTAATCTATCAATCCTAAGGCATTTGAGAACAATCCTTCTAATGGGCTGAATTCTTAACCATTATCACTCACTTACCCCTAGCATCAGCTGTCTTTCTACAGCACAGCTGATCACAGGCTTGCTTGTTCAAATGGATACTAGCAGTCCTAACTCATTTTTAGCACTACAAGAACAATGACATGATTACTAACTATCTTAACATACAATCAAGAGTTTCATCTAAACCCTAGCACATGAAATTAGAACATGATAAACATAAAGAGTAATTGAAATTGAAATTTAGAATTAGATTTAAAACAGAAAATTACAAAACCTAACAGTGGAGAGCACTGGCTAATCCAGGCCTCCAAATGGTGCTCTGGCTAATCCAGGCATGCCCCATTACAACACCCAGAGACCCCTATTTATACATACAAGCTATAATCAAAGAATCCCCAAATCAGTACCACATCAGCAAAATTAGGGTTTGCTGAAAAATACAATTAAAATCAAAATTGGCTAACCTAATCTACTGATAACAACCCTACTACGCGACCCATACTTCAATTTAGACATACAATCGATTTCCCCAAAAAATCCCCAATGTCAAAAAAATTAGGGTTTGATAAAAAAATCTTACCTAATCTCTGAAAATGATTATGACTCTTCACCCATGACTTTATTCCTTTTCCTGCGTTTTCTCTTGTTCTTCCCATGCCCTAATTGCTTTTCTAGCTCATCTATTTCACCAACCCCTAACCTAGGGTTCCTGTGAGAGGAAAAGATCGAGGAATTGATGTTATAGAAAGCTAGAGGAGTAGGGGAAGAGTGGGTTTCAGTTGGTAGGAGCCATGATTTCTTTGGTGAGAGTTGTGGTGGTGGCAGAGGCGGACATGGTAGTGGTTGAGGCAGACATGGATGTTGCAGAAAGAAGAGGGGAAGAAGAAGGAAAGAGAAGGTCGATGGCGTTATAGCTTAGGGTATGTTTGTTTGGGTGCAATAGACCTAGGTGTTAGGGTGTGTGTCGGGAACATCAAGATTTGATGTCTTGCGAAGATGAGCCGTGGGATAATATCTTCTGGAACGGATCTAACGGCGAGATGGAGACAGATCATGAGCGACCGTTGGATGCAAAAATACAACGAAACTGACGGCTCAAGATCGAGTAAGGTGCTGTGGTGTTAGACAGGAGCTTCAGACTTTGATGTACTGGCGATGCTGCGACCGTAGGATGCTGAGATGATCCAATCTGACGGCTAGAAAGGGGAACGGGTATGGATATAGGAAATGGATTTGGGTGAGGGTTTTGGGACTTGGGTATGCCAAGCCCATATCTTCTTTAAGAACAATTCTTCCTCTTCAAGCCCACTTCTAGCCTTTTGGTCTTGTGCACAACATTCTTCGCGGCTTCCTTGTGTGATTCCTCTTGGCTTCCACCACTTTTCTGCTCTTTTTACTCCGCAATTCATCCAAGCTTTATTTTGTACCTAAAAATACAAAATTAATTAATAAAAATATTTATTCTTGAAAACAATGAAAATACAGAATATGGGATAAAATGTAGAATTAATGCACAAAAGATGAGTTAAATGCCAAGAAAAATATATAGAAATATGCACTTTTTAGCACTCATCATTTAACGGTCTTAAAATGTTCAGAGGGAATAAAAATACGAATAAACAAATACTATAAACCAAGACTGTGAATTACATTCAATTATATAAATTTCTAATCCTACGAATAATGAATGCAAAAAGGTTTCCGCTATTGTTAACCGTGAAAAACTTTCAACCAAGTAACGTACTTACCTATTTTGAGGTACAGATTCTTTATTCGACTCTTGAGATGAGAAACGAAGAAAAGATTTACCATCTAAAAAATAATTCATTTTGGGATCTTGGGTTGTATTAACGTAAAATAAATCTTGCAATTGGTCGACATCACACTCATTCATCTCCTTGAATATGGTAATCGAACGATTTCGGTGACAATAATTGTCTTTTCTCTCCCCATATACTTGCATTTAAGATAGAAATTGAGATAGAATGGGTAGGAGCTTGAAACACGTATATTTCAAAATCGGTGACGTATCCGTGTCGGACGCCGTATCAGTGTCAGATACTTGGGGATACGTATGGGATACTCCATTTAAAGTACTAATTACGAAAAGGATAGGGGATACCTCTCGAATACTCTGAGAGGGGATACTTCATATAATATAATTGGAGCATATATAATTTTTATCATTGGAGATAGATTGGGGCATATGTAATTTTATCCACTCAATGAAGAGAAACAAGATTGTACCCCAACGTGCCGAGGATTTATTGTTTGTTTATAGTAATATTCATCTCCTTTCACGAAAAAGTGAAAATTATACAAAAGAAGAATGTAGAATGTGGGATATTAGTGAAGATAAATTTGATATACTAGACGGTGTGAGATAACTTGAAGTTGCAAATCTTTCACTTGACGAGCAATAGCAAGAAGTGGCTTTTTTTTTGCTAGGTCAAAATGGTTTATTGAAACAAAAAAAAAAACGTAATTACAAGAATTAAAAAATGGGAGGCTCGAGGCTTCCCCACCCCGATAAACCAATGGGGCAAAAAAATTGCAACAAAACAACGCTAAAAGCTCATACAATAAGCTCTTAAACACAAATAAATAACATAAAGAGGAAATCTAGGAACATCAATATCGTTTGCGCCCCTTATTTCCAACTCTTCTAGTGTGGTGGAGGCTTTCACTAATTCTAATCTGCCTTGGTTTTCAAGACAAAGGTGGTTGGACGTTTGTAGGAATTATGATTCTATACGATTTATACATACCTACAGGGAGGCGAATCAAGATGACTAAGCGAGGTTGTTACCTTGATAATGAAGTTGGAGTACACTATGATGGAAGACCTAGTTTTCTAATTAATGTTGAATTTCCTAATGTTACTTATTATCGCTTTAAATAGTTTGCAAGTTTTTGGGGTTGCTGGGACCTCTTTTCTTGTAAACTATTCTTTGTAAATTTTGTTATCTATTAATACAGTTTTTTGACTTATCAAAAAAAACCCTTATTTCCAACTCTAAAATTCCTTTTCTTGGGAAGAAAACCAGCAATTATTTGTGTCAAATTAGGGTCTCCATAAGTCTCCTTGTATTCATCCACATAAATATGATCATATTCATATTCATCTTCATCTGAAGCATAATTACCACCAGGAACAAGTTTAATAGGAGATTGAGCTTTTTTGTTAGTTGACATTCTATCCATTTGCTCCTTTTTTTCTTGAAATAGTCTTGTCTAAAGGCTGGATTTCTAATAAAATTAACACGCACTTCATCAATCTGAATGGTGTTTGCCTCATCTAGTTCCTCCTTAGACAAAATATTATTCATATCAAAAACATTTTCCTCCAACCCGGCTTGCATAATGTCACGGCTTGAAGTTTCCTCATTATTGGAATTCATAGCCATGATTTTTGCAGCTTTCTTGGCCACTTTCCTAGCTTGTTTCCTTGCTAAAATATCTGCATCAATTTCCCCCCACTATTTGGAGCTCAAACTATCATCCGAGTCAGTTGAGTCTTCTAAATCTTGTTCCTCGTCCTCCTACATGTCCTTACTAATATCATTAGCAAGGCCCAACTCAGATGATAGAACGTCGTATTGGTTGTTAACCAATATCTCAGTTCTTAATATCTCATCCACAAAAGGAGTATATTCCTCGACAAAATGAGTAAAAGAGAAAGAAGTACCTTTACTTGGTGATTTTTTACCCTTCACTTGAGTCCAATCATCTTTAGAAGCTTTTCCAGCTTCAACAGTTGTCTTAGACACGGTGTTATTTTCCAAAACCTTGGAAACTTCTGTACCAGACTTTGGAAGTTTTTCCACAGACTGATCTAAGTTTAACTTGGACCCGGGATTTGGTTTATCCACAGAATTAAAACAGCCAGCCTCCGAACTAGCCTTATCAGAATTTGGTTTTAACACGGACACTTGTTTATTCACGGGGTTAGTTTCCAAAACCCTGGAATTTTCCGTAGCTGCCTTGTCCACTTTTTTTTGGTAAGTCCAAAATGTATTGATGAATAGCAAATATTTACAAAGAATTTACAAGAAAAGAGGTATGTAGACCCCAAAAACTTACAAACTACTTAAATCTGAAATAAGATACATTAGGATATTCTAAGGACCTTAGAAAATAAGGCCTTTCTTCATAATTCATGCCTTCACCATTTCTAAGCAAACAACATCTATTGGCCATGATATTCGCTGCAAAAATAGCTTCATGATAGCTATGTACAAAACGAATAGAATCATATTTGCTTTGAATATCCCTCCACCTTTGCCGTGCAAACCATGGAACATTAAAAGAGGAAAGAGCTGAAATTGTGCCAACTGAATCTGATCTCACCAAAATCTTCTTAACTTCCCTTTTCAACGCCCATTCCAAACCCACAATTATACCATACAACTCCTCCAAGAAGTTATTTGTTCTGCCCAAACCAATAAACATTGCACCTACAAAATTGCAGTTTGCATCACGAGCTACAACACCCGCACCGGCTGTTCCAGGGTTGCCTTTGGCCACCCCATCACAACATAAAAGAAGCTCATCACTGTTCGGAGGGTTCCAAAAACATTCAACAGGCTGTGAATGCTTCACTTGCCTATGTCTCACACGAAAAAAATTAAGAACATCCAAGTCTGAAGACGTGTTGTGCATATAACTTTTCAAACGGACAGAGTAGCCCTGAATCAAGTGAAATATTCGCTGCTTGAAAAAGTGAATGCTAGTTGATTTGTTTTGAAAATACTCCAGATTTCTTGTCTGCCACAACTCCGAACGAATTACCAATATAGCAACAAGCCACAGGTCCTTGATAATTATACTTCTTCCCTTAGCAGTTTTGTAAGCATTAACTACATCATAGCAAGGCCGAAGTTTGAAAATACCTGAAATTCACTCCCAAATGTGTGTCGCATAAGAACAGCTCCACAAGATATGCTCCAAGGATTCCTCTTCAGCTATGCACAAGTAGCATCTATTGGCCAGTTCCACCTTAAATCTACTCTTGATCTTGTCCGAAGTAGCACAGGCTTCCCTCACTAGTTTCCAGTTTTGTGCAGCAAGTTTAGGATGTACAACCTTCCTCCACAGCAGGCCGTAAACATCTAAAACAGGGTAAGATTTCCTAATGATTTGCTTGGCAGAACTCACTGTAAAATTACCGTGCATATCTAGCATCCAAACTCTGGTGTCATCCCCTCCTAGCAAAACTGGCAGATTGCGCAAATCAACTCCAGCCCGGACCAAGTTCAGTTCGTGATTTCCTTGCACCTGCCAAGTATTGTTAGCAATAACAGCGCTAACCATGATTGAGGTGTTCACCTGCCTTGTCCACATTTAGCTTGTCCTCGGAATTTCCTTCTGCATCCGTGTTGTATTTGGAAACTTCAGAATTTAGCTTTGACACGGACCCAGACTTCCCGTACCAGAATTGTTCAAGGATTTGGCAGCACTTCGAACTACAATTGCTTCCTTTACTGCAATAACATTCTTACATCTAATTAACTTCATCTGAGCTTCTGAAACTCCAATTCAGAGCTAGAAAGCTCTTTCTCTAACTGTTCAGTGCTTGTTTTTACTGAAATATTACCGTTCTTAGTTTCCTTTGTTATCTGAGTTGCATGGATTGCATGGTTGGCTGCAGCTTGATTATCCACAGCACTATACTCCTCCACATACCTTGAGAGATCCGACTCTGGCTCATTTGAAGTAGCATCATTGCTGACACCTTCAGCAATATTATCTTTACTTGCTTCAGTTTGCACTTGATCCTTCTCAGTAACCCCAACATTCATTTCATCATCACCGTTCTTTTTCTTCTTAGCTTCACGCCAAACCTGAGTCTTTGGTGTTGTTTTGTTAACAACCTTCTTCTTACATTCATCCTCATCATGACCTATAATATTACAATTAAAGCAGAACTTGGGACACTTAGGAATGTCTATGTACTGCCAAAACCTCTTACCACCATCATTTAACCTAATTCTTTCAGGAACATGTTTAGCAAAATCAATATCTACCAAAATCGAAGCAAAATAGACAAACTCTAAATCTAGGGTTCTCTGATCCACAACAATAGGTGAACCCAGAACTTTACCCATAGATAAAAGAGTTTTTTCAGTCCATAATTCCATATGAAGACCCGGAAACTGAACCCATACTGCTGCATGAGAAGTACGTTGCTTTTCTGGATTGAAACCAGGGTACCAATCTATCAAGCGCAGATCATGTTGATGTTGGAGAAAGTATTAATAATGTAACTGAGAAGAAGATACTTAGCTCAAAATAATGTTGCTGATGTTGTTGCACAGAGAATGTAGAGGCACGTAAACTACGCTGTCCTAAAGGCAATATCGCCTGCCACTCCTCTGAGATGCTACAACAGTTGGCGAGTCACCTCCAGGATACAACTACAGTTAGTACCCCTCAATGTAGCATACAATGAGGGTACCCTTAGAGCTTGGCAGAACTTAAAACAGTAGAAGAAATGTTTACAGAAAAACAGAGGGAGAGTAGAAGAGATGTTTCTCTGTGGTGTATCAAATGAGCTCAAGACTCCTCCCTTATATAGTGTTTAATACGTTACAAACGAGAGGAAAAATGCATGCAACCAAACCATGCGTATGACAGAAATACTTGTAATGTTGGGTTAAAAACAGTGTTGCTTTTGTCAGGCTTAGAGCAGTGTGTTGTCAAGAAGCCAAGCCAAACATGTACGGACAAGAAACCCAAAACAAATACGTACAGACAAGAAAGCCAGGACATACATGTGCAGACAAGGAAAGCAAGACAAACACGTACAGACAAGAAAGCCAAGACAAACATGTGCAGACAAAGAAGAAGATTCTTCTACATGTGTGTAAAACACGTACCAAAAGTTTCAGCAAAAAGATAGGATCTTATGAACCCACACCCACACCCACACCCGAACCCGAGCCCGAGCCCGACCCGACCGACCGGACGGACGGCGGCGGCGTGCGTGCTTCTGTGCGAAGCACCGCGCGTACGGGAAAGTCAACCTTGCCCTAGTCTAAGCCTTCCCTCCAAGCACAAAAGTCTAATGACCCAAGGGCCATGCCCTTATAGCCAATTCTATGGTATTTATGTCTAAAACTCTTTAGATTTTAGTCAATGTGGGACTATTGTTTTATCTATTCAAAAGAAAAAACAATTAATGGGCAATAGGTCTAGGGATCAAAACATAGTCCATGGAAAAATTGGTAATTTTAAAGCGTTTTTTCTAACAATCCCCCACATGAATGATAAAACATATCGACGAAATACGAGAAAACATAATACATCAATATTAGGATAAGGTGTCCCAGAGATTGAACCTTAACATAGTGAGAGGTTACCGGAACTGCTTGTTGTTTCGGTGAACACAATGTCTTGAACCGTCAACAGTGAGTGCAATTCAGAAATAACAACCACACTTTGATGTCTCAAAGAAAAAGAAAGCTGCCAAGCTCTTGCCGTTGTGCCCGTTTTGGCCGTGGGCTAAATCCCGGACTTAATGAATGTCTCTAGAGAAAAAGCTCAAGTTCTCATAAGAAGCGGCCCCACTTCCAACATCCACATAGGTGAGTCCATTAAGAGTGTCCTGCCACACTCCGCTTTAAGCAAAGCCATGGAACTCATTAATATCTTGACAGATCATCCTAAAACATGCAGGCAGCACTATCATACGGTTACACCATAGGGAGGGACAAAGATAGTGCTTTCTCTCGTCATCACCAAAAATTAGTTATCTCATTGAACCTTGATCTTGGAGCTCCGTTCACAAGGTTGAGTGTCCTTCATGGCGATTTATTCTATGAGCTTGAGTCCCATCCCCTTCGATGTGGATCTAACTACCTCTCTAGATAACCCTTTCGTCAAAGGATCTGCAATATTCTCTTTAGACCTTACAAAGTCTATAGAGATGATGCCAGTAGAGAGTAGTTGTTTCACTGTCTTGTGTCTTCTTCGAAGATGTATAGACTTTCCGTTGCATACACTATTCTTTGCGCATCCAATAGCATCTTGACTATCACAGTGGATTGCGATCGAAGACACAGGCTTGGGCCAGAGTGGAATTCCATCCAGGAAACCTCGTATCCATTCAGCTTCCTCTCCAGCTTTCTCCAAGGCTATAAACTCAGACTCCATGGTGGATCGGGCTATACATGTCTGTTTGGTAGACTTCCATGACACAGACGCACCACCAAGTGTGAAGATGTACCCACTAGTAGATTTGCACTCATCTGAGTCTGATATCCAGTTAGCATCACAATACCCTTCTAGCACAGCAGGATACTTCCCAAAACTTAAGCAATAGTTTGAAGTTCCTCTCAGGTACCGTAGAACTCTGTAGAGAGCATTCCAGTGATCCTGCCCAGGGTTGCAAGTGTACCTGCTTAATCTACTCACAATATAGGCAATATCAGGTCTTGTACAGTTCATTAAATACATAAGACTGCCAATAACACGAGAATACTCAAGTTGATAAATACCTTCACCCTTGTTATTTTTCAATTTGCAATTGGGATCGTAAGGAGTAGTTGCAGGTTTAGCATTTTCATGATTAAATCTCTTAAGCACAGTTTCAACATTATGAGATTGACTAAGACTATATCCATCAGACATCTTTCTGATTTTCATCCCTAAGATTACATCAGCAGGGCCTAAGTCTTTCATGTCAAAGTTTTCGTTAAGCATGCTTTTAGTGGTATTAATACTATCAAGGTTACTACCTAATATGAGCATATCATCAACATATAGGCACACAATAACATGAGAATCATCCACAGATTTAATGTAAACATATTTATCAGATTCATTAACCTTGAAGCCATTAGATATCATTACATGATTAAATTTTCCATGCCACTGTTTAGGTGCTTGTTTTAAACCATACAAAGATTTTTTCAGTTTGCATACTTTATCTTCAAAACCTTTCACAACAAAACCTTCAGGTTGGTCCATATAAATTTCTTCATTCAATTCACCATAAAAAAGCAGTTTTAACATCCATCTGATGTATATGCAAATCATAAATAGAAGCAATAGCAATCAGCATCCGGATAGAAGTGATTCTAGTGACCGGTGAATAGGTATCAAAGAAATCTAATCCTTCCTGTTGTCTGTACCCCTTAGCTACCAACCTAGCTTTGTGTTTTTCTATAGTTCCATCTGTTCTAAGTTTCCTTTTGAAGACCCACTTGCAACCTATGGTTTTACTACCAGGAGGTAAGTCTACAAGCTCCCAAGTTTCATTTTGTTGAATGGAATCCCACTCATTATTTGAAGCTTCTTCCCAGAAGGGAGCTTCCGGAGAAGTCATAGCTTCCTTATAGGTTTGGGGTTCAGACTCTACCGTAAGAGTCACAAAATCTGGACCGAAACCTTTCTCGGTTCTGACCCTCTTACTTCTTCTAGGTTCGGTTTCAGCATCTAGAGACGGGGGTTGACTAGTCGAAGGAACATCTGAGAGATCATCGCGGACCCTTTTATGAGGTCCAGACCCTAAAGGGAAAATGTGTTCGAAAAACACTGCATCTCTGGATTCCATTATGGTGTTCTCACCAATTACCATGAACCTATAAGCACTAGTGTGCTCAGGATATCCTAGGAAAACACAATCTACAGTTTTAGGTCCTAGTTTGGTTTTCTTGGAACGAGGAGTGGCCACCTTGGCCAAACACCCCCACACTTTAAAGTATGCATAGGACGGTTGTCTTCCTTTCCATAACTCATATGGAGTTTTGTCGGATTTCTTAAATGGAACTCGGTTCAAGATATAGCAAGCAGAGAGAATTGCTTCCCCCCACAGGTTCGAAGGTAGCCCTGAACTAGCTAACATAGCGTTCACCATATCTATGAGTGTTCGGTTTTTCCTTTCAGCTACTCCATTCGACTCAGGTGAAGAAGGTGCAGTAGTTTCATGAATGATGCCATTAAGTTTGCAGAATTCTCCTATAGGTATCACATACTCACCGCCTCGGTCCGACCTAAGAGTTTTAATAGTAACACCTCTTTGGTTTTCTACTTCAAGTTTATATAATTTGAAAGCGTCTAAGGCTTCATCTTTACTTCTAAGAAGATAAACCTGACAGTATCTTGAGTGATCATCTATAAAAGTGATGTACCATTTTTTACCTCCTCTAGTTGGTGTTGATTTCAAATCTCCCAAATCTGAGTGGATTAGTTCTAGGGGAGTTGTACTACGTTCAACCTTTTTGTTAAAGGGTTTTCTAGCATATTTAGATTCAACACAAATTTCACATTTATGACCTCTGTCAAAGTTTATTTTAGGAATGCAGCCTAATTTAGCAAGTCTTTCAATAGATTTGAAATTAACATGTCCTAGTCTATCATGCCAAACATGTGAGGAGTCACAAACATAAGCAGAAGAAGATGCATTATCATTCAAGTTCAAAGAAAGTACACTAAGCTTAATCATGTTATCAGTGACATATCCTTTTCCTACGAAATCACCACCTTTAGAGATTACAACCTTGTTAGACTCAGCTACAAATTTAAAACCTTTCCCAAGTAAGATGGTTTCTGAGATAAGATTCTTGCATATGTCCGGGACGTGATACACGTCATTCAATGCGAGAGTTTTTCCTGAAGTGAGTTTCAATTCAACCTTGCCTTTTCCCACCACTTTAGAGGTAGAAGAGTTTCCCATAAACAATTTCTCATCGTCTCCTACTTTGTTATAGGAGGAGAAAGCATTTCTGAATTTACAGACATGCCTAGTGGCTCCAGAATCAAGCCACCAGTCTCTCACATTGGTCACATTAGAGACAAGGTTGACTTCAGACACCATGCCAGTAAAATATCCAGAATCATCTACTACGTTTGCCTTATTTTTCTGTTTAGGATCATTTTTGGTCTTTTTAGGTGCCCTGCAATCTTTGGCCATATGACCAGTTTTCCCACAGTTATAGCAGTCGCCTTTGATGGTGTTTTTGGAGACACCACCCTTTGGCTTAAGATGGTTACCTTTGGAGTTACGTTGTTTGTTACGTTTACCATTTTTGCTGGATTCTCCGTGCTTTTTCTTTGACGCAGCATTATCGTCCAGGACATGAGCTTTGTTTGACATGTCTTTGCTCAGCATCAGGCTCTTGTCCTTGCAGCACAGAAGTTCCTCCACCTGGATCTTTTTCCCCAGCTCCACCATGGTGATTTCACGATTCTTGTGTCGCAGCCTCCTCTTGTACTCGTTCCATGAGGGTGGTAGCTTTTCAATCACTGCAGGTACTTGTAGAGATTCATCAATATGCATGCCTTCAGCAAGAATTTCGTTGATGAGTAGCTGGAGTTCGACGAATTGTTCTACAACAGGCTTTTCATCAGTCATCTTATATTCCAGGAACCTAGCCACCAAGAATTTCTTGCTTCCAGCAGCTTCAGCAAGATATTTTTCTTCTAGGACTTCCCATAAATCAAAAGCAGTAAAATTCTCTTTTGCATTATAAAAGTCGTACAAGGAGTCATCCAGACAGTTAAGAATATGGTTTTTGCACATGTAATTTTTTCTAGTCCACCTATCCAGTCTATCTTCATAACCACGGTCATGAAGCCTTCTTGAGGGTCTTTCTAAGGAAACTTCATCTAGCCTTTGGTCTTTTAAGAAGAATAACATTTTGGACTGCCATCGTTTAAAGTATTTGCCACTAAACTTTGGGGGTTTGTCTACAGTACTCTTTCCCATGTTGTTACAAAATATAGTAAAGAGGGTATTGCCTTTAGATTGTTGGAGAAAGTACTAATAATGTAATTGAGAAGAAGATACTTAGCTCAAAATAATGTTGCTGATGTTGCTGCACAGAGAATGTAGAGGCACGTAAACTACGCTGTCCTAAAGGCAATATCGCCTGCCACTCCTCTGAGATGCTACAGCAGTTGGCGAGTCACCTCCAGGATACAACTACAGTTAGTACCCCTCAATGTAGCATACAATGAGGGTACCCTTAGAGCTTGGCAGAACTTAAAACAGTAGAAGAAATGTTTACAGAAAAACAGAGGGAGAGTAGAAGAGATGTTTCTCTGTGGTGTATCAAATGATCTCAAGACTCCTCCCTTATATAGTGTTTAAGACGTTACAAACGAGAGGAAAAATGCATGCAACCAAACCATGCGTATGACAGAAATACTGGTAATGTTGGGTTAAAAATAGTGTTGCTTTTGTCAGGCTTAGAGCAGTGTGTTGTCAAGAAGCCAAGCCAAACATGTACGGACAAGAAACCCAAAACAAATACGTACAGACAAGAAAGCCAGGACAAACATGTGCAGACAAGGAAAGCAAGACAAACACGTACAGACAAGAAAGCCAAGACAAACATGTGCAGACAAAGAAGAAGATTCTTCTACATGTGTGTAAAACACGTACCAAAAGTTTCAGCAAAAAGATAGGATCTTATGAACCCACACCTGAACCCGAACCCGATCCCGAGCCCGACCCGACCCGACCGACCGACCGGACGGACGGCGGCGACGTGCGTGCTTCTGTGCGAAGCACCGCGCGTACGGGAAAGGCAACCTTGCCCTAGTCTAAGCCTTCCCTCCAAGCACAAAAGTCTAATGACCCAAGGGCCATGCCCTTATAGCCAATTCTATGGTATTTATGTCTAAAACTCTTTAGATTTTAGTCAATGTGGGACTATTGTTTTATCTATTCAAAAGAAAAAACAATTAATGGGCAATAGGTCTAGGGATCAAAACATAGTCCATGGAAAAATTGGTAATTTTAAAGCGTTTTTTCTAACAGTTGATTCACAAACAACTTTGAACTATGAATCCTCTCTTTGATTTGTTCGTTGTGTAACATGATAAAAAAGAAACCCTTTTTCATTAGAACAAACCTGACGCAATCTGAATTTAACTTCCATTGGTTTGCTAGGTTTTTCTTGACTTCTTCAAACTTCAAACCTGTGAAGTTGAATCTTGCAATGAAACTATGCTGAAATGGCTTACATCCATCTTGAAAGAACTTGGATGGAATATCTAAAGAAGGCTCACCATCTATCAAAATAGGGTTGGTAACAGGTTAATATCAACGGGAGTAGGGTGGAGAGTTTTTTCTCTTTTAACTTTTCCGCAAGAGTACTCTTTCCTTTCCATTGTTGGATTTGATTGTTAGGACCAGAGGATGAAGATTCAATCATCTAAACCAACCAGAATTGATCAAGATAATCAAAAATACGTGATTTGTTTTTTTTTTTTGCAAAACCTAAAATAACCAAGCTAAAAACTCGGGCATTCTCTTTCCTCTTTTTTTTTTGTTAGTATGGTCCAACAACAAGAAGTGGTGCTCTTTGATAAACACGATATTAATGAGTAATGGGCGAGCGAGATGTTAGACAACTTTCATGTGTTATATTTTAATATTCCACAAAGTATTTAAGAATTTTTTTAATTTTATGTGATTCTTTTTACCAAAATTAATTATTATAAAATTAAATGATTTTAATAAATACACGTATCTCGTATCCCTATTTTTTTAAAAAATTGACGAATCCTTGTATCAGTATCCCGGTATCCATATCCCGTATCAGTATTCGTGCTTCATACTAAGGTAATATAGCGTGAATTGTACCAACTAATTAATAAAATATCCCAAACACATGTACTAGTAGAAAAAGTAAAATAAGAAATAGAAGATATATTTAGGGGATACATTCAAGGATTAGGGCAACATCCCTATTTTGTCTACTAATACCTGGAATGCAAACCAAGCCACTAATAGCGTCAATCATTTGTCCAAAAATTAATTAAGGTACCAACAATAATAAAAACAAATTATTAAGGTACCACCAATAATCACAACCGTGTAACTCGTCATAAGCTAAGCCCATAGGTAGCACTCAACTCTAAATCAGACTACTCAATATTTGTACTACCATCTTAGCAATGTAAAACTAAGGTCATGCGATCATTCCTCGTCAAGTGTTTGACCATCTGATGTGGACTAACCTGCTGATTGGTTCAAAGGAGAATAACTCGGCCATTCTCCAACTCATGCTCCAAATGTTTCTTTATCAACATCAAACAAAAGAACGCTTTTTAAACGTTTGCAAATTGGAAGCGAGTCAAAATGCGATTTCGACATGGTTTTACAACCTCTTCTTTTCTTTTAACAAACCAATCTAAAATCTCCTTTATCTATCCTTCTCTAGCTGCAGCTATAACAACTGCTACAGTTAGAGCACTGCTCGGTCGAACTCGCAAGCGTTGCTATATCAAGCTTGTTTGTCAAGTTTAGTTGCCAAAACTATAAGTCTTGGTTTCTAGTATACTTATAGCTATGTCTCGGATTAGGATAGAATGTGTAGTTGAGCTTTAGACTTCACGTCGTTTATCCATTGAAGACGAAGAACCGCTAAGGGGAGCTTGTGGAACTTCATCAACAAAAGGTACGTATGTGGAGGCTTGAACTCGTCTATCACTCAGAAGTCTATTTCTATTCTATCTCCTATTGAGACAAAAGTCGTATAGCTATATAGACTTTGTTTTATATACATATGATATTTCGAGCTGAGTTTAACTCGCTACATATTTTTATTTGTAAGCTATCGCTTTAACCAAGTTGATCTTTTATTCTTGACGAAAGTCAACAGATGATCATGTGAAAATCGCCTGTTAACATTTTACATGATTTGTGTGAGGCAGTCATTTGATGTAGACTCGGAATGTTTCGTATTGATCTATTGATCACTTGAAAATTGCTTTGAAGCTAATAATTTGTATGACACAGATATTCCCGTCTCCTAAGAATGTTTGAATGATTGAAATGGAGTTTAAAACGATTAATCATTGATTGGATATAACACAGTATGCGTACTTGTATGCTAACTGTTGCAAATTACTCCAAGTCCGGGAACCAAAGTATGCATACTCGTATGCGTACTGGTTTGATAGTTGAAGTTCGGGAACTTAGTATGCATACTCGTATGTTTACCATCTTAACAGTTTAAGTCCAGGAATTCAACTGAGTTTGGTTGTGTACGACAGTATGCATACCCGTTCGCATACTGGCAAACCCATACCAAGTCCGGCTACTTAGTTATGCGTACCTGTTTGCATACTTGAGTGGGTTAAGTTCTAAAATCGGTTTGTTCATGAACAAATACATTTATATAACAAGGAAAGCAATCTTTTGCAAACCGTGGCTATAATGTTCATGGATTGATTCGAGTGAATCAAAATCGATTTTGCTTCAATTGTGTCTTATATACTTCTATGAGAATATAAACAATTGAACAACTCTATAACTAGTTTCATTTGAGTCATTTGAACTAGTTGTGATAAAGATGAACAAGGTTGATATGAAAGTGTTCATATGGCTAACTTCGGTTAACTATTGTTGAGCCAACTAAGTGTACACGTTTAGGTACGGTTACCCATATCTAAATGAAGTCACATTTCATTTGTGTATAACAAGCTAAGTTCGATCTAATGGTTGAAAGATATTTGCTTGAATCTAATCAGGTTTTCATCTAATAATGAATATTGAATGCTTCGTTACCAAGGTAGCATTGATTGCAAACCCTGATTTAAAGACTATATAAGGGAGAACTCTAGCAACTGGAAAACCTAATCCTCACACCTCCTATGTGATACTAGTTGCGACTAGAGTCGATTCTCCTTTAGCGTAGGTTTTTCATAAAACCATTATAGGTTAACGACTTAAAGACTTCATTGGGATTCTGAAGCCAAACCTAAATATTTTCTCTATAGTTGCGTGTTCTGATCTTACTTTGTTCTATCATATTTAGTATTATCTTCTCTAAGATTTGCTCGAGATTTAATCTCTGATAGGTAAGATAAAAAGTAGTCACAAACATCTTCGTCTCATCGTTTGTGATTCAACAATATCTTGTTTCGCTACCATACGATTAAGATTATTGTGAGGTGATTGATATTACTAGGTTGTTCTTCGGGAATATAAGACCGGTGTATCAATTGGTTCCTATGCAGCTTGATTTATCAAAAGACAGACAAAACTCATAGGTATTTATGTGGGAGACTTATTTATCTATTCCAATAGACTTTTTTGTGTGAGACAGATTTGTTTATCAAGTCTTCGACTTTGGGTCGTAGAAACTCTTGGTTGTGGGTGAGATCAGCTAAGGGAATCAAGTGTGTAGAGTCCTGCTGGGATTCAGAGACGTAAGGAGCGCACCTGTACCTTGATCAGTGTGAGATTGATTAGGGCTCAACTACATTCCAGTCTGAATTTCATTGGTAGTAGGCTAGTGTCTGTAGCGGCTTAATACAGTATGGTGTTCAAAGCTGGACTAGCTCCCAGAGTTTTTTTGCATTTGTGGTTTCCTTGTTAACAAAACTTCTGGTGTTTGTGTTATATCTTTTCCTCATTATATTTTTATATAATTGAAATATCACAGGTTGTGCGTAGTTTAATCAATTTGTGAAATCCAACCTTTGGTTGTTGATTCAAATTGATTGACGCTCGGATATTAGTCTTTAGTACCATCCAAGTTATTTCTCATATTAATCCGGCTCACAGATATCTATCTGTTCGATTGCTGATTGATTTGAGAAATAGAGATATATCTATTGAATGTATTTTCCTTGATTGAGTCTGACTGTCTAATTGATTCTCTTGGAAATATTGTAGTTAGTCCATACATATTGCCTAAACGAAATATTGGGTGTGGTTGTTAGACCCCATGTTTTTCAATTGGTATCAGAGCATGCAAACACGTTTAAGAACTCATAAGTCTGTGTTTGTAGCAATCTGACTGGATGGATAGTAAAGTCTCTAGAAACGCTTCACCAAAATTAGATCTACTCAACTCCGAGTGTGTTCTAGAAACCATCGATGAGGTTCAGTGCTTTGATCTAGAAAAAATTATCAAAAATCTTCGTCGAGAAAAACAACAATTGATAAGGAAAATTGATGGTCTTCATTGCGAAATTTATATCAAAAACTCTGATCTTCGAGAATATTCTAAAGAGCTAGTTATTCTCCAGAAGAAGTTGGATGAAAAAATCCGGATCAATTCTGATTTTGTAGCAGATATTGCAAATTATAAGGATTTGAAGTTTGTAAAGTTACTTCTATGAATATGAATAACTCCTTTAATTCTTCCATGAATAATTGTCGAAAGTCAGGAGATAAGCGAGGTTTAGGCTTTGTGAAACCTGATGAGACTCAGAACCTCTCAGATGAGTTTGTTGATGTTGGTTTATGTATGTTTTGTGGTTCTCATAATAATTTTCAACATAGTGTATATCTTTCAAGAAAAGTTTAGAGGTTGCTAGTGATCTTCACAAAAAAGCTGACCAACTGTTTTCTTCTCTCAAAAGGTGTACAAATCTAACAAGAAAACCCAATCGGGTTAGTAGTGTTAGTATGGGAGCTTTTTCTCTAAACTCAACATCACCTTTTCAATGGTTTCTTGATAGTGGATGTAGCCGACATATGACTGGAGATCTTTCATAGTTTATGAACTCAAATGACTTTTAAGGAGGACGAGTAACATTCGGAGATGGGAGTTGTTGCTATATAAGCAAGAAGGGGACGATCAAACTGCCTAGGGTTCCTGAAATTCATGATGTAGTATACGTTAAAGGTATGACTGCTAATCTTCTTTCTGTTAGTCAAACACAAAAAGATCTAACAATCTGTGTTTGATGCGATTCAACCTATAAGAAATGAGTCTGCGAAAAAGTAAGGAAAAGGCAAACATAGACTCAGTTAACGTACCATAATATTTGGGTAAAATTATCTATGGGTTTAATTTTAGCAAATATTTAGAAGGGGCGTCTTCTACAAGTTCTACTTGCTCTACTGAAAATATGTCCTTATGTTCTCCAGAAGAATTTAAGTTAAGCCCTGTATTCACAGTCAATGATTCAGATTCTGAATCACTTCATAATGATATAAAAGATATTGATTATGTGAATATAAAAACATCTCATCTAAATGAACTAAGTAAAGAATTCCTCTTATGTGCAACCGAACTTACTCTTGCACTAAAAAGAGAAGAAAAGCTTCTTGAAGACTTATGTCATATGAAAGCTGAAAATGATCAACTCAATCTTGATATAACCACTCTTAAAGATGATCTATACTCTCTCAAGATTGTGTCCTCATCAAAGATTCAATCCCTAGAAGCAAAGCTAAGGAAAAGTATTGATCAAGAAAAGAGGACTGAGATCTTGAGAAAAACAGCTGCAGATGAATACAATGCCTTAAAAATATCATATGATTCTGAGATAAAGACAGTTACAGAACAGGTCAAGCTAAAAGATGAAATGCATTCGTTAATGTAAGAAATTCAGTTGGCTACATCCTCCTCGGATAAATCCAATAATTCTGATTTGATCTTCCCTTCAAAAAGAAAGAAGAATGACATTAAAGATTCTCGAAAGAAAGTTTCATCTTCTAAAAGGGAATTGGTATTCTCGGAGAATTCCAAGATGAACTAATCACATTAGAGTTTTCAACGTCATCATAAGCATCATCACAGACAATGTTTTCATTGTGGAATCAAAGGTCATGTTGTTAAAGATTGTCAACAATTACCTTGTTCAAACTCCAACAAAACCACTTATGGTCATGGATGTAATATGAGATCTTTTTCAAGAAAAATCAAACATAGGACTGATCTTCTTAAATCAAAGAACTCAGCAAGAGATGTTCATCACAGAAAGAAAGAAGATCTGAAGACTAGATGGAAGTGGATACCAAAGAAGACTATGGAGCTAAACAGAAAGGAGTATGACAAAATTTCCAGTTCATCAACACATAAGGTAATATTTAAATATCTTGATGATAGTCATTTCTATGATAAGTTTGGGTTGTCCATCAAAAGGAGTAAGATCCTTAAGAGAACAGATAAAGGAAAATTCTCTACGACGCTTGAAGAGAATAATCTGTTTCGACCAGATACTTAGTATCTTGGATGGATACACTGTCTCATGAAGTGCTCAAATAATTTTTTGATGAGTTCAGTGTATATTGCACAATAGTTTAAAAAACTTGAAAGATTTATGGAAATATTCACAGAAAGGCACTTTCTTAAAAACTTTAATATTGATAAAATTTCGATTTTTCCATATTAAAGGAGAATATTTGATTTCCATAATCGATGACCAAGTTTTTGGAAACTATTGGTATTTAAATTTTCGGTAATCTTTGTCACTCAAAAGAGAAAAATTCTTGTATATTCCTCTGGAACAAAGAATTATGTACAATACGTATTACCATGCAAAACTTTCTGCAAGGGTTTTAGAAAGTTGTGCTGAAAAGATGACATGTGATCCTTTCGGACTCCATAATTTCAATGGAAACGGAACCACCTCTTGCAATAATGTGAATCACTCACACTTTATGATCGATTACGAAAAGGAGTTTCACAAGATGGCACGAACTTGTGCTGAAACTAAATTAGAGGTATTGATGTTGAAACGTACTCTTGAAAAATCTTTACTTGTTCAAGCTCAGCTTCTCAAGCAACAAGATTTACTTTCCAAAAAAGTAAACGAAAAAGAACCTAACTTCCACAAGGTTGAGGAATTATTCTTCAATCAAGGATCTCTTCAAGGAATTCGGAGAATTATTCCTATCACGCGAAAGAGATCCCAAGATCATGAAGGGTTCTGATGTTCAAGAAAAATAGACATAAGTTTTGATTTATTTCGATTATTTTATAAGGTCTATTTTTTAATAAAACTATCAATTATTTATGAATAAAATTATTATTTTATAATTTTTCTTATGATAGTTTCCAATTACATAGCCTGTGCTTGAGTGTCTATATTATTTCTATGTGTTTTCAGTTTATGGGATGTCTGACTTTGGTTTTCATAACCTTAATATTCAATCTCATATGATGTGAACCCTTATGGTTTGTGTGACTTTTTGATTTAGCGGGATTAAGTTCTAGACTTTGTTGGTAGGCTTTATCAAAGGATCATAAGGTGTTACGATTGAAACTCATATGTAAAAAGTCACAATGTGTTGAATCAATTGTGTTTACATGAGTTGTGTTTAGCATAAACATATGTGTTTCGGGTTTTCAACTTTTGTTATTTGCACGCATTAGTTAAAACCGATTCAACCTTTCTCTGATAAAGGTTGCTTTTGTTGTTGTTCTTTTGTTCTTGCAGGAGGATGACAACATACTGGGGGAGAGTTCTAACTTGAACTTGCGTTTAATGATATATCTTTCTGGGGAGAAGAGGATGTGGAATCTGAGGTAACGAATTTGTTAGTTAATCGTTTTCATTTTTAAGAAAAACCTACTTACATATATTTTGCTTTTGATTAACAAAATTTCGGTACAATTGATATATATTCCATTATGTATGTATGGATGTGTGTTTGTGCGTGTGTGATTCAATTGTTTCCGGTTAAGAAAAACTGTGTCAATTTATTTGGCTTATTGTTTGGTATATTCTTTATTGTTTGATATCAAGTGTTTTTGCTTAACGAAATTTCGGTGCAATTGCGGTGTTATAATGTATATGTTTGTTTCAATTGCTTCTGGTTAAGAAAATAATTGTTCAAGTCAATTTATTTTGGTTTGTATGTATTGTTTATGGCTTAACAAAACACGGGATCATTTGTTTAGTCCAATTCGATTCCGGATAAGAGAAACTAAGTTAATTCTGATCATTGTTAGACTAATCAAATTGAAGGATTCAGTTATTCAAGTCTAATCAAATGCCTTGACAAGAAATACTAGTTAACTAACCTAGTACTTGTCTTGTCTAAAGTGAAAGGTCTAAGTTATTGTGTGAATAATTAGAACCTGATGAGAGAAGTAAAGTTAATTTTGATCTTTATTTTGGTCTTATCGAAATAAGCGATTGTATGTTTACAATCGGTTTAACAAGGGAACTAAGTTTCTTAGTCAATTTGTTAAACTATTAGGAAAAATTGCTTCGGTCAATTGTTTCGTTGATAACATATTAAAACTAAATTACTTATAGTTTCGGTTTTAATATTGGTTATCTAAAGTGGTATGTGAAACCTTCGTGCTTAACTCTTATAAGTTGTACAAGTCTTTTAGATTTGTAAGATCCTTCCGGTTTGACCTTTATTTGCTCGAACCTTTGTCATTTTGTGACAAAAAGGGGGATAAATATATGGAGTAAACAAGTGATTTGCAATCACTAAGGAAAGGACAATTGTGCTTAAACTTTATATCTAACGAAAGAGTAAAGCATTGTTTTTTTTTATAAGTCAAAACATTGTATTAGATAACAAATTTACAAAGAGAAGTTTACAAGAAAAGAGGTCACAGCAACCCCAAAACCTTGCAAACTACTTAAATCTATAATAAGAAACATTTGGATATTCAATTGAAATCAAAATACGAGGTCTTCCATCAGAATGTAAACCTATACCATTATCAAGAAAACAACCCTTCTTTTGCCATATAATCTGCTCCAAAGTTCGCCTCCCTGAAAGTATGAATAAACCTTGTTGAATCGTAATGAGTTCCAACTGCCTGCCACCTTTGTCTAGAAAACCAAGGAAGATTTGAGTTTTTAAAGGCTTCCACAACACTAAAAGAATCTGAATGCACACAGACACGCCTAATTCCTCATCTTGTAGCCCATTATAGGCCCACGATAATTTCATACAATTCTGCCAAAAAATTTGTCGTTACGCCTAGGCAAATGGACATAACTCCCAAGACTGCACAATTTGCGTCTCTTGCCACCACACCAGCACCGGCCACCCCTGGGTTTCCTCTCGCCGCACCGTCACAGCAAATTTGTATCTCGTTCTCCTCCGGAGGCTGCCAAAAACATTCTTTTGGCTGAAAATGCTTTACTCTCCTATGACTCACGCGGAAATAGTCAATGATCAAAATGTCTTCAACAATGTTCTTCATGAAGCCTTTTAGACGGACAGAATAGTGTTGAATAAGCTTCAACACCCTCTTGAAGAATAAACTCCAGTTTGGTTGCTGACGTTGAAAAACAGCCCTATTGCGCGCTGCCCATAGTTTTGACCTGATGACAAGATTAGAAAGCCTCCACAGGTCACGAATCATAGTACTCCTCCCTTGAGCTGCTTTACAAGACACCACAAGATTAACATTAGGCATTAAGTCAAAAATATCAGCTATCCAGTTCCAAGCACGACCAACAAAGCTGCAATGGAAAAGGATATGGTCTAGTGTTTCTTCCGCAACTCCACACAAGCTGCAACGGCTGGAAAGCTGTATTTTAAATCTGTTTTGGATAATATCATACGTTGCACAAGCATTACGCAGGAACTTCCAGTTTTGGGCAGCTAATGTAGGGTGAATTTCCTTCCTCCATAAAAGGGATGCGCCTTCAAACTTGGGATACTTCTGACGGATTAGCTCATTCGTTGAACTAACAGTGAAAGCACCTTTGTAATCTGGCATCCAGATTCTTAAATCTTCACCAACCATAGGAGTAGTCAAAAGGTTAACATCTAATCCAGCTGTTTCCATACGGTATAAATGCTCCACCGGGATATTCCAATGCCCATCAACCATAATAGTACTAACCAGCACATTTCTATCCAGGGTATAGTCATTAAGGATTGCAGCAATACTCATATTTGAAAACCAAGCGTCATAATAGAGAGAAGTATCCCTACCGTCACCCAATAAAACTTTAATGTTAGATTCCACCATCTTGTACACTCTTCTAATACCCGGAAGAATAGAAGACTTCAAACCATTCACCTTGATACACCCATTTCTACCAAATAATTTAGCACGAAGAAAGCCAACCCACTTTTTCTTCGAAGAACGAATTTTCCACCAAAGTTTCATAAGCATTGCATCATTCATTGTAGCCATACGAGTTAAGCCCAAACCCCCCTCCTCAAAAGGATAACAGACTTTATCATAAGCTACAACCACAGCATGGCTAACATTAGAATCCCCCGACCAAATAAAATTCCTAATTGCTCTTTCACACTGTAAAATGAATTTACGCGGCCATTTATAAATAGCCATATTGTGAATATAATAGATAGCAATAACAGTCTTGACAAGCACCAAACGATCATGGAAAGATAACAAAAAACCTTTCCAACCAACAAGTTGTGTCTTGATCTTCTCCACCACACCCGAAATCTGATGATAGCGAACAGTGCCCAGCATAATTTGAACTCCCAAATAACGATCAGGAAAAGTGGCTACACTCATACCCAAATGGTTAGCAAGATAATTCATTCTACTTAAAAAACCACCCCCATAATAAATCTTGCTCTTCTGTCTACAAACAGTTTGACCAGAAGCTCTTGATACTTACCCAACAAATCCAGCAGATTGTTGAGGCTCTTAAGGTTTCCCTTACAAAAAATCATAATGTCATCAGAAAAAAAGAGATGAGTAGGAGAGATACCACCTCTAGTTACCATATGAGACATCTTTTTTTCATGAAAAAGCTTCGTAATATTTCTGCTAAGAACATCTTCAATCAAGACAAAAATCAAAGGAGAAAGGGGGTCTCCTTGACGTAAAACATTGACTAAGGGGGGAAAACATATCATATTGTTGTGTAGTTATGTTGACTACAAAAGGGGAATAACAAAGATGTTCGAATTGAATATCTACCTATCTTACCTTTAGGGGGAGTATTAGCTTTGTTATTCAGATGTCAACATCGGCATTTATTAATTGAATATATGCAGGTTATTGTGTTGTTGGAACTTGGAATCAAGCGTATGTATAATGAATTCTTGTAATTTGTTTATCCATATGTATTAAGAGTTTTGTCATTAAAATTGACAAAGGGGGAGATTGTTAGAGCATATCTCGGTTGAACCTACCAAGCGTTGGTATGTCAAGTTTGGTTGTCATACTTTAGTGAACTAAAACTCATCTAAGAGTCGCTTGATTATGTACTAGAGACAACTTCGTATAGGTTAAACTAGAAAGTCTAGGAATATGAGACATACAAGTATTACTCGACGACCTGAAGAACGTGAAGAAGTAACGAACTACAACGACGACATCATCCTCCCTCTTGAGGTTAGTAATATTGACTTGAACTTTTTCATTCCTAACGTATCTTTCAAGTCGTGCTATATTGAAAACATAACTGCGAAGGTGTGAATGATTATTTTACTCTAGTAGTGGGACATGATCATATTGATCATAGTATTAAGGAATTAGACTACGAAGTATAACGCCTATCTTTTGAATTTCGTAGATATGACATCGACATAATTGTATGAATGCTATTGTGATTATATGTATGAGTAAAGGTGAAGATTTCATCCTAGGAAACAATGTTTACATTTATTTAAAGGAAGTACATTTATGAACTTGTTTTATGGATCAAAAGGGAAATCGCTAGGCTTATTGATATTGTTATTCATTGCATATCTTTGGATTACCAATATGTGTGAGTTAGTAGAACCGATCATAACTTGTTATTTATCTTGGTATAACTAATCACAATGCCTTACTTATGATTTAGTATGACTAGTTTTGATTAATTAGTGTAACCGATCCTAAGTAATCACCTGAGATGGTATGATCGATATTTGTAATTGGTGTGACCGATCACAAAAGAATTGTGTAATCGATCCTTGTAATTGGTGTAACCGGTCCTAGTAATTGGTGTAACCGATCCTGGTAATTGGTGTAATTGATCCTAGTGACTTGTGTAACCGATCACAAGCAATACCATGAGTATATGGTAAACGATCCTGGTAACTGACGTACCCAGTCCTAGTAACTGGTGTGTCCGATCACAAGTAATCCATATTAAGGTATAACCGATCCTAGTGATTGGTAGAACCAATTCAACCCATGATTGTGATTTGATATTTCATCAATCACATAGTTGCCTTGGAATACGGATGAACCAATTCTAAACTTGTTTGGAAGTGTGGTATAATCGATTCCAAGATTGAAATGAAAGATGATTTACAAAGAAAATATGTTAACATAATTTGATTACGAACAGTAACTCTTATATTTTATTGTTCAAAGTTATTCCTTAATTACTCAAGGAGATCCATGTTCGAAATAAATTAATAATCTTTTAATTAAGGTTGTTAGTTTTGTATGCTTTAATCACTAGCAATTAAATGCATATCTCTAGAGAATAAAAATTAGTAATGTGCATTTACTAATTGGAGATTTTCTATTGAGAGATTTCGGAAAATATTGGACAAAGCATTTCCAGGAATTATTAAAACCGATTTGGGCATTTATTGCATATCTTGAGAATAATTCGGTTTTAGAAATTCCTTGGTGTCCAAACATCCTTGGTCTATAAATACCTAAGTTTGCATTTCTAGCAAACTATCCTAAGAGCTAGGCAAACTTCATCTTTTTGTTGTTTCTGGTGGAGACGTCTATCCGGAGAGGAAAGTACCCTAATTAGGCAAAATCTCTCACGACCACTCATTTAAAGACTTCTGTGGGATCAAGAAGATCTACGAGTACCGTTGGTGGGAAACTAGATAATTGCAGTTTATTAGTTTTCGATTGATTTGATTGACTAACAGTTGTTGAACTTTGATTGCACCTAGTTTGTTTATTCTTGAGAATCTTCTCTTCTGATATAAGATTCACTCAAACTAGATCGAAGTGTCGAAGGGATCTTTAGAACTGTTTGTAAATCTAAAAACATCTTGTGATAATCCATTATTAACAGATTTCGTTATGTGCGTGATTGATCACAAGAGATTCAAGTGGTGTTTTGCAGGTTTAATTGAAGATTAAAGAAGATTTGAAGACGAAGAAGATTTCTTATTGGTTTCTCATACCTTTGTGTAGCACAAACCTTGATCGGATGGGATCCAACTAGAACCGTATTTATTCAATTGATTAGTTGCGTGAGATCGGTAACACCTAATAGTTCTCTTGAGTTCTATTTTGATGTTACAAATCTGGATTTTATTACTTAGGTAATAGAGATTGGATTGATAAAACCAAGCAAAGGAGTTTATTAGTTTAAACGGAAGAGTCTTTGCATATGACTTGAGATATCTTTATATGAAAAGAATCAATAGAGTTGGTACCAAACAGATTTGTTGTTCCTTTACTGTTTGGAATACGATCCAAAGGAATTGTTCCAGTGCGTGCACTTATTGAATGTCGGAAGCGCAGGGATACTGAAGAAACTAAGTAAACTAGGTTTACTTGCTTAGTCTAAACTATACAAAGTTGTTTTATATTTTGTATAACGGCTTAATTCTGAGAGTATTTAATTCTGAACTTGGTCCCGGGGTTTTTCTGCATTTGCGGTTTCCTCGTTAACAAAATTTTGTTGTGTCTTTTACTTTTATATTTCCGTAATTATAATTAAAAGTAAAATACACAAACGTTAACTCTGTATTACTTGATAGTGATCCTATAGAGTTTTGCTAAGTCCGAACCTATTATCAAGTAATCACACTTTGATTGTTGTATTCTCTCGATCTCGTATCCATAGACGATCACACAAAGTGTGAATACCAATTTGTGGTATTGTCTCGACTTTGTCCATAGACAATCACTTTCGGTAAGAGGACTTATAGGTGGATAAATAAAAGATTTTGGTGTATTTGGGTATCCTCGTCTTTTCAACCTACAGTCAAGAACCCTAAATACTCCTTATGAGTTGTGGTACGGCAAGAAACCCAACGTACACTATCTCAGAGTGTTTGTAAATAAGTGCTACATTCTGAAAGGTCTAGAACAGAAAGGAAAATTTGATTCTAAAAGCAATGATGGTATCTTTCTTGGCTATGCATCTGATAGTCGTGGTTTTCGAGTTTTTAATCTCAGAACCCAAGTTATGATGGAATCTGCAAACGTCATCATCGATGATCTGAGCAATTTTCTTCATGATATCTCTCCTGCTGAATTGCCTCCAACTGAGACTATTGAGAAAGTCAAGGAAATTCCGGAATCAGTAGAAGTTGTTCCAGCAAATGTTGATCCTGATATTTCTTGTGACGAGGAGAAAATCCCTAACCAGACTATTCATGTTGAACAAGAAAGTGCTCCTCCTCGGCACCTCTGGGTTCAAAGGAATCATGATACTAACAGTATTATTGGAGGAAATGATTCTACAGCTAAGACGAGAGGACAAATTCAAAATATTTGCAATTTTGGTTGTTATCTATCGCAAGTAGAACCGAAAAATATTGATGAAGCTCTTAGTGATCCCTTTTGGGTGAATTCAATGCATGAAGAGTTAAATCAATTTCAAAGACAATATATATGGGAGCTTGTACTGTAAATACCCTCAAGCTCGTCAACGCTATTAGATTAGTCAAGTGATGGATTAGCCGATAATAACTCGGTTAGTTTAACACGAACATTAATTAATAGGAATTAATCTAACAACGATCTAGCCACGAAACTAGTACCGTTGAATAGGTCTCGGTAATTTTGTAGAATAGACTACTCGAACGTGTCAATCGAATATCGGGCGAAGAAGATAAATATGAAAGGAAAAGTAGTCTTTTTGGTTTGGACCGGCCTGGCTGCCCTTAGCAATTTTCTGGGAGCCTTTATAAGTTTCGGTCGACCTTATCCCTTGTCGATCGAGAGGATAACTCTCATTCTATTTTCTTCATTCTTATTTCTTCTTCTCTTTCTTCTTCTCGGTTTCTTCTCTGCTGATGATTTGTGTGTCATGCATGAGGGTTTTGGGATTGAATCAAGAGTAGAAAGATTAAGAGTTGATTGTTGGTGGAGATGTTGATGTTTTGAGTTCGGGAAAAGAAGAAGATGATGTTGTTGTAATCAGAATTAAGGTTTACAGAGTTGATTGATGTTTTAAAGATATAGAAGATGAAATATAGATCTATGGCGAGTTGAAGAATCATGGGTTTAGGTTCAATTGAAGTTCTGAAATTTTCTTGGATATGAACTGAGAACTAGGGTTTCTGAATGTGGGTTTGAGATTTGATTAAAGATGAATTAGAAAATGAAATCGATATCTAGGGGATTAAATTAAGATGGGTTTGGATGACAAAGAGGATTAGAATCAAAAGTAGTTGATGAGATTGGCGTTGGTGTTGATTCGAGAGTTGGTTCAGTTCAAAAATTGGAGAAAGAGGTAATTAGAGTTCTTAGATTTATTTTCTTTAATTACGTTTAGTGAATTCGAATTGATTAAGTTCCTCATGGGTTTGTTAAATTGAAGTTAGATGGAGTATGTGGAGTTCCAGTTTTGGTTTAATTGTAAAATCAAGAGTCATAATTAGGGTTTCTGTGGATACATTTGGGAATGCAAATTAAGGTTGTTGATAGAGGAATGGGGTTGTGCTGAGTTAAGAGAATATGCTTATGTTACTGTTGTGTGTTTTGATGATATTAAATTTGAAGAACAGAGGGTTGTGGGTGTTGTTGAACTGTGCAATTGAGTTAGTGGAGGTTTTGGTGGTGTGTGATTGGATTGAATGAATGTTAGGAGATTAAAGCTGTGTAATTTTGTTAGTGGTATTGAACTGGTGGTGCATAAATGATTTAGATGAATATGATTGTTGTGCTGAGTTGTTAACAGTCTGAAATGATGGTGATTATAGAATTGCAGTTAGGTTTTATGTGAAAGAAAGTATGTTGATTGTTGGTCTATGGGAATGGTTGCAGGTGAAGTTAAGTACAGAGTGTTTGAAGTTACAAGTGTTGTTACTGGTGTTGTGAAATTTCATAGTAGAGTTGTTGGTGCTCTTGTAAACAATAAATAGTTATGCAATTTAGATGTTAGTGTTGTTGGTATAGTTTAAGATACATGAGAAGGATATGAAGATGTTGTTGATTTGGTAGAGAAGCTATTGGAGATCACAAATGTAGAAGATGATAGTGAATGGTGTTGTTGTTGTGTGTTAGTTGCAGTAACAGGAATTGACTCTAAAGAAGATATGTTGTTTTCTGAACTAGGGTTGATGTTAGTCTCAATGGAAGCTTGCTTCTGCTACCTAAAGGTAAGTTGTTTGTATTTGAGTTTGTGTTTTGAAGTTATTTTAATTGAATGAATTGTACTTAGCTTACGAATTTCAGTCAGTAGATGTTAGTATCAATTTAGTTATAAAACAGAGTGAAAGTTTGTGGTGCAACAAGAGATTTAGACCTATTAGTCATCCCAGTCAGTCCGGCTGAGTTGTCTGACTTAGATCATCTGACTGAGTTAACTCGGTGACCAGACTTGACTCAGTGAACCTTGACTGAGTTGGTCTCTTTGACCATTGACCATGGACTTTGACTTTTGGCCGACGTTGACTGTTAATTGACCCCGTTGACCGTTAGTCGACTCGGGTAGACTGGACCTTAATTAATGGGCTTGGTTTTAGAGATAGTTTCTATGGAACTTGGTCTGGACCCTTATGGTTTGAATTAGTTTTCGACTTCTTCTACGAAGTTATAGATACTCATAAGACTTAGCTGATGGACTATAATTACAACCTAATTAATTTAGCAACTCTTAGATATGCTAAAGATAGATAATAAAAGGTGTAGCACCATAAATGGGCTTAGAATCATTCGAAAGATTTTTTGATGCATGTGTGAGCCTTTTGGCTAGATTCTTAGACTTCTTGTGTGATTAACAGTTAGTCTATATTAACAACGATCGATTCAAAGGATGAACCAGTGGATCGTGGATCTCGAGATAGGCGTGGCTTGTCATCAAAAGAGGTGGGAATACATTTGACTCTTTTGTAACCGTTATTGTTTCTTTTTACAAAAGTTTACGTTTAACAATCATGCATTGTTTGTTTATGCATTTCATGCTTTATTTAAATTGCATTGTGATAATTATGTTGATTTGTTAATCTTTCCATTTCTTGGAAAGGACTTGTATTGATTGTTTGTCATATGAATTGTTAAGGGAAATGAGAATTTCCACGTGTGGTATATAGGATACACTCCTTCATAATTATATCTACATGAATTCAGCTTTTATGCACTATATAGGTCATCAGTTTGCGAGTTCGGAATTGGTGATATCAATAGCTATATAGGTGTGATTTGCGATTTCGGAATTACAACCATATTATACATTGTTTGAAGAAGGAGTTTTGTCCATATACATGTTTGTTTATTGAGTGACTTGGTCACTTTTAATGCTTGGGAAAACATTATTGTTTTCCAAATCTTGACTATGATTACTTAGAAGTTAAATATTAATTATTCCCACTTTCAGTTTCAGAGACAGACCAGAGTTGCGCAACAAAAGCTTCAAGGGTTAATTTCGTTAGTTGGTTAATTTTTACTATGTTTATTGTATTTGTAAACCAAATGACTATTGTATATATGTATCATTTGAGAGGAGTTCTTGTATATATATATATATATATATATTTCTGACCCGGGCTAGTTTTGGGTTAAGTTTTGTAGCAGATTTTTCTTAATTGAATGTTTAAGTAAATGGTTTAGTTTTTGGCGTCTCTTACTTAGTTAATCTTTTGGATTAGTCAGCTGCTAGCTTAGGGGGCGCTACATTTGTTGGTATCAGAGCTCACTATTAGATCTTATATGGGAAAAGTTAGAAATAGCCAGTGTCAGTTAGTGAACTAGATTAGTTTAGAAATGGGTTGGGTTGTGAGATAAATCTTAATCACTAAAATCTATCAATAATTAAAAGTTTTATTTGATTGATTGATTTGTTGTTTGATTGTTTGTATATGCAATGAAGTAAAAAAATTATAGGGTACACCAATAACTTCAGTTAATAGGGTTTTGAGAATAATTAATCTAAAAAGTATGAACACGTAGACAATATATTACTATATAAATTGTGAGATTAGTATGTTGATAGATCTTGTAAATCACATAGAAACTTAATGAACGCATTGACTTATGAAGAGTAAACAAATTATAGTTACATAAATGTTAATAATATTTTTGGGACTTAATAATTAATAAAATATTGTAAAAGTAGTTAGAATAATACTTCGACCATCAGTGTTAATAGTAAAATATTATAATAGTAAATAGATGATAGTCAAAGTAATAATAATTTTAACAAAGTAATGATTAGCATTATCATTAGTATCATTGTGAACTTAGCTTAACTAAAATTTCATTAAAGATACATAAATAGTAATTATGATTAAATAGTTATTGAAGATCTAACAATGATTAATATTAATAATTGTTAGTGACGAATTAAATTAATTACAAATTAGGGATATATTTTTTGTTTAAACTAGATAATTTATAATACTTGTTAGGTGTTAGACTTAAGAAAGCGAGGATATAATATATAAATAAAAAAAGACCCAACTTGTTAGTAATCTTGTAACGAAATTATTTTTAATCAAATCAATGATCCAGTAAAACTTCTAAAATGAAACAAATACACATGAAGTAGTAATAATAGTATTCGAACGCTTAGTGTAATATTAGGATTATCTTTAGTCTAACAAATCCTATATTGTTAGGATTCATAAATAGATTCAATCATCTTTTGAAATGGAAAATTAGTACGACGAATTTAAATTGTTAGAATTTAGATTAATAATATATTGAGCATAATTTAAATTAAAATCTCATTAACAAATATATAGCGATTAAATAATGATTAGGATTAAATAGCTATGGAAAATTATTAGTGCTTATCTACGATTAAGTTATGCAAAGTTAACTAATAACAAATTAGAATTATATGTTTTGTGTTTAAATCAGATAATTAGTACATGACTTATTAGGTAGGATTAAGAACGTGAAGTCATGTAATGTGTAAAATAACGACTAAACTCGTTAACGATCTTCTACCTAGATTATTTTTAGTCCAATAGATGACTAACTAAACCACTAAATTATATACATGAAGTGATATTTGTAGTACTTGAATGCTTAGTACAAAATTAGACTTAAAGGAAAACAAATTTGTCTATTAATAGGATATGTTATATCAATAGAAAAATGTGAATACTATTAGGATATATTATAATTTTATGAAGACTCAAATTTAGGTTTTAATAAATTACCAACGCTAATATTTACCAAGATATAGTACACAGATTCAATCTGGATAAATAAAATCTATTACATCAATCCTTACGTGAAACTAGAATTATATTACAAGATTAGGACTTATTAAAATTAAACTAAGTAGTTTTTCTGGTCATATTTTAGTTATGCTAGTAATCAAATAGAAAAATTTATAAAACGATAATGAATGATAATATAATTAAGACAATGACTTTTGTTAAGATAAGCAAATAATAATACGATATAGTACTGATTATTATAAAATTTAGAATTATTGTAAATATCATTTGGATAATAATGATAGGATGGTATTAGCAAAATGTAATTTTTATCGGTAGTACAACTTAAGGATTACTTAGCAATAATATAAATATTAAGAAAATAAAGTTAGATCAAATCGAATCTAGTATTAATAACAAAATTAAAATTAACATTATGATTGATTGATTACGATTAACTTTTATCGGTCTAAGAAATAAGAAATAAATGTAATGATAATAATAAAATATTACTATCAAATAACTCTGAAAAATTATTAGCGGTTATTTACTATATATCAAGTCACATAATGAAATAAACAAATAGATACAACATTATACAGTAACGTTGGGATAATAATTATAACATTCAGTTATTCTTTAATAGTACATGAATTTAAAAATTATTTAGTTATAATAATATAGTTTCGTATGAAACTAATATTCGATTGTATTAAAATAAAATAAAAAATAATAATAATAATATTAATAAATAAATAAAATAAAATTGGATGATTAAATTGTTTAAAATGTGTAAACTATTTATATATTTTACGAAGTAAATTTATAGGACTCATACCAATTACCATAAAATTTTAGAGATTAATTAATCTTAGTAAATTAATACTTAGTTAATTCAACACTGGGGAATAGTGAGGTTGGTAATTCTGATGTGTTCAGATGATACTTGTTACGTAGTAGGCACTGTCGGGCGTCATGAACCTAGACAGGGCAACTGCATTCTTGTATCACTAGGCATTGAAGGGGGACTTGCTTCTTTTAGTGGAATGATAGATCCCAAATTTTAACTAGAAACTTATTTATAGAATATTTTCTCTCGTAATTAGAACCAGTAACTTATTGAAATGGAAATTAGTATGAACCTAAAGCCACAAATTTTAGTTGTTAGAAGCCATATAGGTTTGTGCTTTGTTTCTTGTTGTTTGCGCTTAGATAAGAGATAGGATTATCTCTATAAGGTGGGGAGTTTTTGAAGACCAGAAGGATGGTTTGATTTTCGAGGACGAAAATGAATAAGGTGGGGAGAATGTAAAGACCCTCAAGCTCGTCAACGCTATTATACTAGTCAAGTGATGGATTAGCCGATAATAACTCGGTTAGTTTAACACGAACGTTAATTAATAAGAATTAATCTAACAACGATCTAGCCACGAAACTAGTACCGTTGAATAGGTCTCGGTAATTGTGTAGAATAGACTACTCGAACGTGTCAATCGAATATCGGGCGAAGAAGATAAATATGAAAGGAAAATTAGTCTTTTTGGTTTGGACCGGCCTGGCTTCCCTTAGCAATTTTCTGGGTGCCTTTATAAGTTTCGGTCGGCCTTATCCCTTGTCGATCGATATTTAACTCTTATTCTATTTTCTTCATTCTTCTTCATTTTTATTTCTTCTTCTCTTTATTCTTCTCTGCTGATGATTTGTGTGTCGTGCAAGAGGGTTTTGGGATTGAATCAAGAGTAGAAAGATTAAGGGTTGATTGTTGGTGGAGATGTTGATGGTTTGAGTTCGGGAAAAGAAGGAGATGATGTTATTGTAATCAGAATTAAGGTTTATAGAGTTGATTGATGTTCTGAAGATATAGATGATGAAATATAGAGCTATGTCGAGTTGAAGAATCATGGGTTTAGGTTCAATTGAAGTTCTGAAATTGTCTTAGAGATGAACTGAAAACTAGGGTTTCTGAATGTGGGTTTGAGATTTGATTAAAGATGAATTAGAAGATGAAATCGATATCTAGGTGATTAAATTAAGATGGGTGTGGATGACTAAGAGGATTATAATCAAGAGCAGTTGATGAGGTTGGCGTTGGTGTTGATTCGAGAGTTGGTTCAGTTCAGAAATTGGAGAAAGAGGTAAATTAGAGTTCTTAGATTTATTTTCTTTAATTACGTTTAGTGAATTCGAATTGATTAAGTTCTTCATGGGTTTGTTAAATTGAAGTTAGATGGAGTATATGGAGTTCCAGTTTTGGTTTAATTGTAAAATCAAGAGTCATAATTAGGGTTTCTGTGGATACATTTGGGAATGCAAATTAAGGTTGTTGATAGAGGAATGGGGTTGTGCTGAGTTAAGAGAATATGCTTATGTTACTGTTGTGTGTTTTGATGATATTAAATTTGAGGAACAGAGGGTTGTGGGTGTTGTTGAACTGTGCAATTGAGTTAGTGGAGATTTTGGTGGTGTGTGATTGGATTGAATGAATGTTAGGAGATTAAAGCTGTGTAATTTTGTTAGTGGTATTGAACTGGTGGTGCATAAATGATTTAGATGAATATGATTGTTGTGCTGAGTTGTTAACAGTCTGAAATGATGGTGATTATAGAATTGCAGTTAGGTTTTATGTGAAAGAAAGTATGTTGATTGTTGGTCTATGGGAATGGTTGCAGGTGAAGTTAAGTACAGAGTGTTTGAAGTTACAAGTGTTGTTACTGGTGTTGTGAAATTTCATAGTAGATTTGTTGGTGCTCTTGTAAACAATAAATAGTTATGCAATTTAGATGTTAGTGTTGTTGGTATAGTTTAAGATACATGAGAAGGATATGAAGATGTTGTTGATTTGGTAGAGAAGCTATTGGAGATCACAAATGTAGAAGATGATAGTGAATGGTGTTGTTGTTGTGTGTTAGTTGCAGTAACAGGAATTGACTCTAAAGAAGATATGTTGTTTTCTGAACTAGGGTTGATGTTAGTCTCAATGGAAGCTTGCTTCTGCTACCTAAAGGTAAGTTGTTTGTATTTGAGTTTGTGTTTTGAAGTTCTTTTAATTGAATGAATTGTACTTAGCTTACGAATTTCAGTCAGTAGATGTTAGTATCAATTTAGTTATAAAACAGAGTGAAAGTTTGTGGTGCAACAAGAGATTTAGACCTATTAGTCATCCCAGTCAGTCCGGCTGAGTTGTCTGACTTAGATCATCTGATTGAGTTAACTCGGTGACCAGACTTGACTCAGTGAACCTTGACTGAGTTGGTCTCTTTGACCATTGACCCTGGACTTTGACTTTTGGCCGACGTTGACTGTTAATTGACCCCGTTGGCCGTTAGTCGACTCGGGTAGACTGGACCTTAATTAATGGGCTTGGTTTTAGAGATAGTTTCTATGGAACTTGGTCTGGACCCTTATGGTTTGAATTAGTCTTCGACTTCTTCTACGAAGTTATAGATACTCATAAGACTTAGCTGATGGACTATAATTACAACCTAATTAATTTAGCAACTCTTAGATATGCTAAAGATAGATAATAAAAGGTGTAGCACCATAAATGGGCTTAGAATCATTAGAAAGACTTGTATGATGCATGTGTGAGCCTTTTGGCTAGATTCTTAGACTTCTTGTGTGATTAACAGTTAGTCTATATTAACAACGATCGATTCAAAGGATGAACCAGTGGATCGTGGATCTCGAGATAGGCGTGGCTTGTAATCAAAAGAGGTGGGAATACATTTGACTCTTTTGTAACCGTTATTGTTTCTTTTTACAAAAGTTTACGTTTAACAATCATGCATTGTTTGTTTATGCATTTCATGCTTTATTTAAATTGCATTGTGATAATTATGTTGATTTGTTAATCTTTCCATTGCTTGGAAAGGACTTGTATTGATTGTTTGTCATATGAATTGTTAAGGGAAATGAGAATTTCCACGTGTGGTATATAGGATACGCTCCTTCATAATTATATCTACATGAATTCAGATTTGATGCACTATATAGGTCATCAGTTTGCGAGTTCGGAATTGGTGATATCAATAGCTATATAGGTGTGATTTGCGAGTTCGGAATTACAACCATATTATACATTGTTTGAAGAAGGAGTTTTGTCCATATACATGTTTGCTTATTGAGTGACTTGGTCACTTTTAATGCTTGGGAAAACATTATTGTTTTCCAAATCTTGCCTATGATTACTTAGAAGTTAAATTTTAACTATCCCCACTTTCAGTTTCAGAGACAGACCAGAGTTGCGCAGCGAAAGCTTCAAGGGTTGATTTCGTTAGTTGGTTAATTTTTACTATGTTTATTGTATTTGTAAACCAAATGACTATTGTATATATGTATCATTTGAGAAGAGTTCTTGTATATATATATATTTCTGAGCAAGGCTAGTTTTGGGTTAAGTTTTGTAGCAGATTTCTTAATTGAATGTTTAAGTAAATGATTTAGTTTTTAACGTCTCTTATTTAGATAATCTTTTGGATTAGTCAGCTGCTAGCTTAGGGGGCGCTACATGTACCTTGTCCCTTCAATATCAATATTGTTGGTACCAAATGGATATTCAAGAATAAGTCTGATGAATATGGCACCATTATCAGAAACAAAGCCAGACTTGTCGCTCAGGGATATTCACAGATTGAAGGTATCGATTTTGACGAAACCTTTAATCCTGTGGCACGCCTTGAGTCCATGGGTTTGTTATTAGCTCATGCTTTTTTTTTAAGGTTAAGCTGTTTCAAATGGACATAAAATCCGCGTTCCTAAACGGAAATTTAGAAGAAGAGGTCTTTGTCGCTCAACCAAAGGGATTTGAAAATCCCGATTTCCCAAATCATGTACTTAAACTCAAAAAGTCATTATATGGGTTAAAACAAGCACCTCGTGCCTGGTTCGAAAAACTAACTACTTCTCTTCTTAGGAAAGGTTTTTCGAGAGGTGGAGCTGATAAAACGTTGTTTACCAAATGGAGTGGGAAAGATGTTGTCATTTCTCAAGTTTATGTAGATGATATCATCTATGGATCAACTTCTAAGAAACTTGCAAAAGATTTTCAAGTCTCTCTTGGTAAGGAGTTTGAAATGAGCAATGTTGGTGAATTAAATTTTTTTTAGGATTACAGATTCAACAACATGAGGATGGAATTTACTTATCTCAAGAAAAATATGCTAAGAATCTTGTGACAAAGTTCAGTATTGATAAGTCAACTCCAAAACTAACTCCTATGCCCACCACTGGTAAACTACATCGAGATGAGAAAGGAGTAAGTGTGGATCAAAAACTTTATCGATCTATCATCAGAAGCCTTTTATATCTAACAGCTACTAGACCTGATATTGCTTTTAGTGTTGGTTGTTATGCTAGATTTCAGGCTAATCCAAAGGAGTCTCATCTTGCAGCTGCAAAAAGGATCATGTGATACATTCAATATACTATTGGGTATGGTCTTTCTTATACTTTTGATACTAACACTGATCTTACTGCCTATTCGGATGCTGATTGGGCAGGATGTGTGGAAGACAGAAAGAGTACATCTGGATGTTTCTACTATGTATGATTGAATCTTGTGGCTTGGCATAGCAAGAAACAAAATTCACAATCTCTCTCAACATGTGAAGCAGAATACATTGCTGCAGGATCATGTTGTACTCAACTTCTACGGATGAAACAAATGCTTGTTGATTATGTAATTGACACTGGAATAATGAAAATCTTTTGTGATAACTCTAGCATGATTCGCATCACTGAAAATCCTGTTGAGCACTCAAGAACTAAGCATATCGACAGCAGGTATCATTTTATTAGAGATCTCTATGAAAATGGATCATTAGTATGGAATTTGTGCCTTCCGAACAAAAATTGGCTGATATTCTCACCAAACCTCTAGACACTGCTACGTTTCAACACTTACGTCAGTCTATTGGTGTTGTTTTGGTTCATTAGATTTCTCGTTGTTGTATTGCCCATGGATCTATCAACATCTTTTGGGCAATAAATGCTTGAAGTTTCAGTGAAGTGTTGTTTTAATTCCTCATTTGTTTCTAGTTGTAGTAGTTTGTTGATGTTTAGTATCAAAATGTCCAAAGAAATCCTTCTTTTCTTGTAAAAGCAAGGTCGCTCTTGTTGTTCTTTCGGGAATGACATTTTATGGGGGGGAGTTCTTAACTGAACTTGTGCTTAATTTCCAAATCTTTGTGAGGAGTGCAGCTGTGGAATATTGTAGGAGTTTTCTTGTATATTTATAAACTCCTTGATGAATACACTAAGTTTCGACTATGTGAAATCATCGAGACAAATTTGATATGTTCTCTTTTAGTCATGAAGTATCTCTATGAGAATTTCATTGTGATCTCGCTAATTTTCGAACCTTTGCCAATTTATATTGACAAAAAGGGGGAGAATTATTGTGTAGTTCACGCTACAAATACATATGGTTTAATGATCATTATGTCAGGGGGAGTGGTTTTCATTGTGAGATGAAGTATTGACTAAAGGGGAGTGATACATATCACCATAGTATTATTGTCAAATTTGTGATACAATTGAACTTTGATGTTGTCTAATAATACTATGAAACCGTATAACAATAATTGAGAACAATGGTTTTCTTATTGTTATGGCTACGGATCTTCAACAAATATGATGCTGAGTTGAACACGTTCAGAATCACTGGAGTACTTGGAAGTGATGAAGATTTAGAGTAATGTTGAAGAACCAAGGAAATCAAGCATTTGGATGAGAAGCTACAAAATTTATTTATTTTGTAATTCATATGTATTGATAGTTTTGTCACTAAAATTGACAAAGGGGGTGGTTGTTAGAGCACTGCTCGGTCGAACTCGCAAGTGTTGCTATCTCAAGCTTATTTGTCAAGTTTAGTTGCCAAAACTGTAAGTCTTGATTTCTAGTCTACTTATAGCCATGTCTCGGATTATGATAGAATGTGTAGTTGAGCTTTAGACTTCACACCGTTCATCGATTGAAGACGAAGAACTACTAAGGGGAGCTTGTGGAACTTCATCAACAAAAGGTATGTGGAGACTTGAACTCGTCTATCATTCACTAGTTTATTTATATTCTATCTCCTATCGATACAAAAGTCAGATATCTATATAGACTTTATTTTATACACCTTTGATATTTCGAGTTGAGTTTAACTCACTTACATATTTCTCGAAATATGTGTTGGTAAGCTTTCGCTTTAACCAAGTTCATATTTTATTCTTGACGAAAGTCAAAAGATGATCATGTGAAAATTCCTGGTAACATCTTACATAATTTGTGTGAGACAATCATTTGATGTAGACTCGGAATGTTTCGCATTGATCTATTGATCACTTGAAAATTGCTTTGAATCTAATAGTTTGTTTGAGACAGCTATTCCCGTATTCTAAGAATGTTTCAATGATTGAAATGGAGTTTGGAACGATTAACCATTGATTGGATATAGCACAATATGCGTACTTGTATGCTAACTATTGCAAGTTACTCCAAGTCCGGGAACCATGGTATGCATACTCATATGCATACTGGTTTGATAGTTGAAGTCGGGGAACTTAGTATGCATACCTGTATGCGTACCGGCTTAACAGCTCAAGTCGGGGAATTCAACTGAGTTTGGTTGTGTACGACAGTATGCGTACCCGTTCGGATACTGGCGAACCCAGACCAAGTCCGACTACTTAGGTATGCGTACCTGTTTGCATACTTGAGTGGGTTAAGTTCTAAAACCGGTTTGTTCATGAACAAATACATTTATATAATAAGGGATGCAATCTTTTGCAAACCGTGGCTATAATGTTCATGGATTGATTCGAGTGAATCAAAATCAATTTTGCTTCAATTGTGTCTTGTATACTTCTATGAGAATATAAACAATTGAACAACTCTGTAACTAGTTTCATTTGAGTCATTTGAACTAGTTATGATAAAGATGAACAAGGTTGATATGAAAGTGTTCATATGGCTAACTTCGGTTAACTATTGTTGAGCCAACTAAGTGTACACGTTTAGGTACGGTTACCCATATCTAAATGAAGTCACATTTCATTTGTGTGTAACAAGCTATGTTCGATCTAATGGTTGGAAGATATTAGCTTGAATCTAATCAGGTTTTCATCTAACGGTGAATATTGAATGCTTTGTGAGTAAGGTGGCGTTGATTTCAAACCCAGATTTGAAGACTATATAAAGGAGACTCTAGCAACTGGGAAACCTGCGACTAGAGTCGATTCTCCTTTAACCTAAGTTTTTCCTAAAACCATTATAGGTTAGGACTTAGAGACTTCATTGGGATTCTGAAGACATACCCAACTATTTTCTCTGTAGTTGCGTGTTCTGATCTTACTGTGTTCTATAGTATTGATTACTATCTTCTCTAAGATTTGCTCGAGATTTAATCTCCGATAGGTAAGATAAAAAGTAGTCACAAACATCCTCGTCTCATCGTTTGTGATTCCACAACATCTTGTTTCGCTACCATACGATTAAGATTATTCCGAGGTGATTGATATTACTAGGATGTTCTTCGGGAATATAAGACTGGTGTATCAATTGGTTCTTGTTCACCTTGATTTATCAAAAGACGGAACAAAAACTCGTAGTTATTTCTGTGGGAAACAGATTTATCTATTAAATATACTTTTCTGTGTGAGACAGATTTGTTTATCAAGTCTTCGACTTTCGGTCGTATCAACTCTTAGTTGTGGGTAAGATCATCTAATGAAATCAAGTGCGCAGGAACCAGCGTGGTTCAAGAGGCGTAAGGAACACGAATGTACCTTAATCAGTGTGAGATTGGTTAGGGATCAACTACATTCCAGTCCGAAGTTAACTTGTAGTAGGCTAGAGTCTGTAACAGCTTAATACAGTGTGGTGTTCTAATCTGGACTAGGTCCCGGGGTTTTTCTGCATTTGCGGTTTCCTCGTTAACAAAATTTCTGGTGTCTGTGTTATTTCTTTTCCGCATTATATTTTTATATAATTGAAATATCACAGGTTATGCGGAGTTCAACCAATCGGTGAATCCAACCTTTGGTTGTTGATTGAAATTGATTGACGCTTGGATATTGGTCTTTGGTACCAGTCAAGTTATTTCTCATATTAATCCGGTTCACAGATTTCTATCTGTCCGATTGCAGAGTTGATTTGAGAAATAGAGATATAACTCTTGGGTGTATTTTCCTTGATTGAGTCTTCCGTCTAGTCGATTCTCTTGGAAATATATTGGATTTAGTCCATACAGATTGCCTAAACGAAATATTGGGTGTGGTTGTTAGACCCCCGCTTTTTCAGCTACTACTACTTCTCCATCATTGCTTGAACGACGAAAATGGAGTCATTCAAAACTATACTCCATCAATCAAAACCTTCGCAACCTTTTAGACCCACTCTTACAGAACACATGGAAAATGCAATCTGACACATCGATATTTCAATTTTTAATCGACACATCTGATTCATCCAAACTAGGTCGACAATAATTGAAAATAATGAGAGAGAGTAAGTCGTGCACCTCCTTTCATCCGCCCTAATTATTCCAGTCAATACCGCTTATGTATAGGTCAAAACCACTAAAACTCATATATTACCACCTTTTATCCTCTCAATTTTTCTATTCAGATCTACCTTTGCTTCTGGTTTTATCCCCTTTTTTCTATTTTTTTCTATTTTGCTTTCTCTTTTCATTTAATTCTCTTGGTTTTATGTTTCACAAAAGGTTTATGTGTTGTTTTCCTATAACTTAGTGAAAATTTCTGTTACTTGAACCCTTTGTTCTCCCCTTTCTGTTTGGATCTTTAATCTACTTAGTCCTTCTTGGGATTCTTCCGACTATTTTTTTCTAGTTTTTGTAGATTTGGGTTTTAATTGGGTCTTTTAAGGTATCTTTGTAGATCTGTTTTTTCCTCTTTCTCTTAAGATCTTTGCTCTTTTCTGTTTTGATTTTCTCTTCTGATCGGTGTTTTGTTCTCTCGGGTATCTCCAGAGATTGATTTAGTTTTTAGTTGTGTTTTCTTAAGTAGTCTTTTATTTTACAGTGTAATCTGTCGTGTGATCTGAGTGGTAAACTCAGTGGTTTTTCTCCCTCTGTTTAGGCGGCCTTCAGTTTTAATCGAGCTTTCTCCTTTATTTTTTCTGTTTTTCATGGAGGTATATTTTGCAGTTGTTTAATTAACTGAGTTAAATCTAAGTTCTCGAAAACCCATTGATAATTTGCTTCTTGAAATTAATTTTCTTTGTGATCTCTTGGATGGTCCTTACATCTCAGATGAAGACCTCAAAATTATTCTGATTACACATCGTTGCAGTCCATTTATGTATGTTATTTAAAATCCAGAGTGTTATAATTGTTTTCCGGCAACCGGTACCAATAAAAATGGTGACCTAATTACGTGTGTAGTCGGCGGCGAGTCTTTACCAGACAATACTAGGTCAACAGTCGGAACTGCTAATGATTTCTTCGGCGAGTCTTCCTATGTTAAGGTGATGCCTGACCAGAGTCAAAGGTCATATCAAGTTAATAATTAGTATGATCAAGTCATTACTTGGACTGGTCAAAGTCAATTGGTGGGTCAAGTCATTACTTGGACTGGTCAAAGTCAATCGGTGGGCCAAGTCAATACTTGGGATGGTCAAGTCAATGGATCGGTCTATCTAATAGTTGGAGAAACAATGTCTTGTCCTCTTTAGACTTTTATAGTTATCTCTCCTCTATTTCACGTAGTGGAAACTATTTTGTTAGTCACATGGAGGCTGTGGTGGTTTATTTTTTCATAATTTTAAGTCTAGTCCATCATGATGTCCATCTCTTAGAGATTGATAAAAAAAGATGAGAATGAACAGTTTTCTATGTTAGCTTCCCCTGGTCTTAGCCATATAGAACATCTCCATGAGGCGAAAAATGATATTGACCTCTTTGGTATAGAATATTGTTGTTTGGGTTTGTTTATCAAGGTTGGGCTTTTTTGTGGGGGTGTCTACATTGCCTGCCATTGCATTGCAGTTAAATATGTGGATGTTGTTAGATAAATAAGAGTTGATTTCTACTTGTTCTCGCGAGAGTGTGCGTGTCTTACTAGATTGACTTTTAGAAAGTATGACGCAAGTTGTGTTTGGAACAAGTTAGCAGTTGTGAGAATTATTTCTTCTAGGAAAATCATACGTGATTTCTATTTGTTCTCTCGAGTGTTGAATGGCTTCGTTACTCTGACTTTAGGGAGTATGAGGTAAGCTGGATAATTGGTATAATTGGCTTGCTTATTGAGGTTTATTGGTGGGTCGATTACTTCAGAGAAAGGTTTATTCCTTGTTCTAGGAAGGATACTAATATTTTCTGGTTATTTGAGTTCTCTCATGTTATCATATGTTCTGAAATAATCCACGAAGAGAATGTTGTGCTTTCTCTTCGGTTTATTGGTGGGGTTAATTTGCTAAGAGTTTGGGTGGGTATCTGTACCCATGTGTATGTTCAATGGATTGTGTTTCGACTTTTTGTGCTGAGTGCTTCTCAAATTTATCCTTCGATGCGTTCTATTCGCTTGAGCAATCGAAATCTTATGCTGGAATTCGAATTACATTCTTGCTGGATATACCTCGCTAGCATACCTTTAAGCAAGTTTAAACCCTTTGGGGGCTTGGGCTGTAAGTATTTATATTTGTTGTGGGTATAAAGTGACTTTAATTGCTGGGTATAAGTGGTTTAGTTGGATGTATACATGAAATTTTTTATCTTCTCAGCAGGTTCTTAAGGGTCTTTTGATTATTTTCTTCTCTTTCACTCAGTCTATTATATTATTCAGTTGGGATGATTTGATGGATTTCAGTTTGCACTTTGTCTGGATATACCTCGACATAAGACCTTTAAGCCATTTGACTCCTTCGACGAGGGCTTGGCCAGTAAGTACATATAAGTGGTGTAAGTGTAAGATGTATTTTATTGATCGTCACAAAGGGATTGTTTAGATGTGGGCAGAATATGCATGTGAAGTTCTTGGTTTTTATCTTAGCTACTTGTTTATTTAGTGGCTTGGGTCTTCCTCTCGGCGGGTTCTCGAGGAATTTTTCACTATGTTCTTTTTTTCCAATCAGTCTTTTGGCACTCTTCTGTTTGGAGGCAACTGGTCTTGGTTCACCTTTGTTAGTCATCTTCTTCTTCTGGGAGGAGGGATGCACCTTTATATGTCACGCGTGGATCATTTGTGAGAATTAAACATTAACACATTCACGTCTTGAAAGAGGCCCCGGTAGAAGTACATTGTAATCATGGTCGAAGTGGGGATGATGAAGACTTCGCATATACAATTGATTTCTTCTTAGTACTTTAACGTGTGAGGAATCCTACTTCACTACTTGGTAGCTTTGACTCTTGTCTAGACACATATCTGTATTTCCTTTTTAGTGCCTTTATTTCGTGTTATATTAGTTTACCTTGCTTTTCTTATGCTAGTTTCCGTAAGGGTTCAACCTCCAGTTTAGTGTCTACTGACTGTGATGGCTAATTTGTAATCGTCGCTTATAGAAAAAAATTAAAAAAAAAAGTAATTATTTGTGGGCATACTCGACTTGGGTGTTATGAAAATAGTCTTAAAAGTTATCATCAAATGCATTCTCAAGGTTTAAGTCTTGATAATTTCACATTTCCTTTCATTTTAAAAACCTGTGTTGAATTTTCGTTTATTCGTATCTTATTTCAACTAACCCTTCTGTTTCTCTGGGGTTCGAAAGTCATAACAGATATCATGGGTTAGAAGAGAGGAGGAAGTGCCTACTTCTCAATTAGATTCAAGGATATGTTATCTCCTCAATTTCATCTTCATTCGAGCCAATTTTAGGATCAACAAGAAAGTTGAGATTTAAATCTAAAGCAACGGGTCTCTTTCCCAATTGGACTTTAAGTACAAAAATAAATTATTTCTCAAAATTTCCATGATCCTAATAAGATATCGGCAGTAAGTCTCAAGGAGTTTCCCATTTAAGTACAAAAAGGAAATTACCTCTGAAAACTTGAAGTACAAAAAAGAAATTATTTCCCAAAAATTCCCATGATTCTAATAAGATATCACCAGTAAGTCTCAAGGAGTCAGGCACTTTTATGAGATTAGATTTTCCTTCTTCGAAAGAAAGTTTGTGTTTTTTGTTCAGTTCATGGACATGGAGTCTCATAGTCTACAGAAGTTACTATTTACAGGTCGTAATTACAGTTGTACTTGGATACGGCGAGTTGTTTCTAGCTTATGTGTTTCTAATAGCTTGTGTGTTTCTAAAATATTTTCTATTGACCGATCAAAAGGGAAAAAAAAAATCAGAATCAGAACCACTAGAGCCCAGAAGAATAATCAAGATGGTAACTATGTAATTCCGATTGCTTCATTTTCCATGCAATGTTTTCATAATAAACCTCTCTAGATACTTCTCTAAATACATTCAAATTCCAATACTATTTGAATTCCCCTGCACATACTACAGTGTCGTAGTATACAGACTAATTTTACAAAAAAAAAAAAAGTTTTTGAAAGCTTTATTTCCTGCCCTTTATAAGATCACTAGAGTGCAAAATGCAACCATTCAAGAGTGTGTTGATTTGAGTCATGGGGTCAGTTGGAATTTAGCTTTTTGCAGGCGGTTAACAGACAAAGATTGAGGATGTAGCTTATCTATTAGATCTAGTATCAATGTTTAACCCTAGAGATGGTGGTGATGCAAGAGTCTGGTTGCAGGGCAGAAAACCTTTTTCGGTAACGAAGTGTTATAAAGCTTTGGAGGTTGATGGTTTGCTTTTATTTTTCTATAAAAGTCTTTAGAATCCAAAAATCCCATAGAAGGTAAATTTTTACGTATAGAATTTATGTTATGTTGCTGCCCCAACTATGGATACATATAGAAATTCTTTCCAGGTCTAAGGCGGCCGAATCAAACAATCATATTTTCCTACATTGTGAAACCATTAGAGAGGTTTGGCTATTTTTCTTGGAGGTGTATAAATTATAATGGGTTTTCAAGAATCTTTCAGGCATACTATTTGGGAGTGGAACAGGAAAAAGGGTTCAAGCTCTAACTTGTGGAAATTGAACTATTATCCCTCCTTCTAACAGGCCTTCACAAATATCCTTGCCCACTATATTAATATCCATAATCTAAAAATAAGGGAATTCAATTAATTATACTTTCCTTTAATACCCTTTTGAGACTTTAATGTTCACTTTTATATTTTAGATCTGAAAGGAAACGATCTATTTTCACTTATTCTTTCTTCGCCATCACCACCACCCCACCTGACATTACCGTCACCTTGCCACCACCACCACCATCGCCATCCCCATCTCTGCTACCACCACCACCATCTTTTGACACACCACCGCAACCACCACAACCATATTTATCTCCACTATCAACAACATTTAGAATTACAGAGAGAAATATTTTCTTTGTCGGAAGTAAATCTCAGATGCAGAAATCAAGTTTGATAATCATCATCAACAGTTTATATTCTTCTTCTTCTTATACTCCTTATTTGTAAGAGTGATTTTGATGGTCAGTTGAGCATTTAATTATTCATGAGATTTGATTTTAGGTTTCGATTTTGTGGTGATTTTGAATTGAAGATTTGAAGTTTTGTAGAAGCTTAGTCAATAACTAAATCTGGATTTGGTGACCTGGTAGTGCACCAAGGAGATATTAGAGAGCTTGGTTTGATGGGTTAGTAGTCTTCTTTATTCAGGATTTTGTTTTTACATTTTCATCAAGTTTTGTCATAAAATGTTGATTACGGTTATATTTTGGAAGTTTAAGAACTAAAGTTGTAGCTGGTTTAATGGGAATCCTTAGAAGCTTTTTGCTGGATCTAATTATTGTTCTTAATTGGTTAATGGTTCATAATTTTTTTAATATCATGTTGATGTTGGATTTATGCTTTAGATGATTGTTGCTGGATTTAATTTTTGATAATTATTGTGGTTTGTTGCTAGGTGAACAATGTTGGTGGCTACTGCAATGAAGGATATGAAGTTGTTGTTGTTTATAAAGCTACATGTGATGATCAATGTTGTTGATTATATATTTTTATGGGATCAATTATTGTTGTTGACCCAATTTTTTATGGGATCAACTACTATTGTTGATCCCATTATGGGATCAACTCTTGTTGTTGACCCAATATTTTATGGGATCAACTACGGTTGTTGATCCATTTATGGGATCAACTCATGTTGTTGGCCCAATTTTTTATAGGATCGACTACTGTTGTTGATCCTTTCAACTCCTACTGTTGACAATATTTCCTTGGATAAGTATAATCATGCTTGTAGTTTAAATCATGCTTGTAGTTTAAATCATGTAAATTTCTTGCAATGTTGAACTTGTGGTGCAATGGTAGCATAACCGACTCCATGTCAGATGATGCGTGTTCGACTCACGCCAAGTTCACTCCATTTTTACATGGATCAACTTCTACTGTTGATCCTTTTTTTTTGGATCAACTACCATTGTTGATCCCCTAAACTTGATCAACTTCTACTGTTGATTCTATTTTTATTTGGATCAACTATTGTTGTTGATATAAAAATATATGAACCAGTGGTGACGATGGCCGCGGATTAGTGGTGACGGCGGTGGCGGATTAGTGGTGGTGACGGCGACGGCCTGGTGGTGGTGGAGGCCTGGTGGTGGTGTAATGGTGGTGGTGAAGGAGTGGTGGTGGAATATTAGTGGTGGTGGCGGTTGGTAGGTGGTGGTTGTTGAACGGTGCTGGTGGATGATAGTTGAATGTTGGCGGTGGTGGTGCTAGTGGTGGTGGTGAAGTGGTAGAGGAAGAAATTCTTTCCATTTTGGAATAAAGAAAAATATCATATGGGTGGGGGTATTAAGGTAATCTAATTTCAAATGGATAAGGTTATTAAAAAGTATGAACATATTTATTGTTGTATAAGGATATATTTATTGGTGCTCAAAAGTAAGGATATATAATTAATGTACCCCTCTAACTTAAGGAGACAGATTTGAGACATTATACCTTTTGCAATTTGGTGGTCCATATGGTGGGAGAGAAATCATAAATAGTGATGCTAATCTACAATTGGTTTTTAGGAACAAAGATTTTTAGTGAAGTGAGCTTAAATAGAAAGATTTATAAGATTTTTAGTGAAGTGAGCTTAGATAGAAAGATTTTTAGTGAAGTGAGATTAGATATGATTTTAAATAATTGGGAGGCCGCAATGTTCTAATTAGCCTTAGGTGTATTTGGTTTTGTTTTTTCCTTTTTTCGTTTCTCTTAGTGATGAACTTAATATATTGCCCTTTTTGAGTCGATAAATAAATAAATAAATCCGTGAACAAATTAAAAACTGCTATAGATGAAGTATTCATATCCATAGCCAATAACAAAGTATACAAGAGCAGTTGACTGACATTGATAAAACTACCCTGTCAAAACTCATTAAGCATGAAAATACAGAAGCTATCATAAACCCTATCCATAGCAGATGACAAAACAACTAAAGCTACTAGATGTTGTGCTTTCTCCTGACCTTACCCTGTCCTTGTTTTTTACCCCTGCCTATCTTGAATTTCTTTTTCATCTTCTTTCCAATAACCTTCAAAGACTTGTTTCCAGCATCACCCATTTCCACATCTATCAGAACATAAGACAGGTTAGGCATTTGATAAAACTTTAACTTTAGAAGACAAAAACATAATAAAGAAAGACCAGAACAGAACAGGTTAAAGATGGTATGTAAAATAACTAGATTTGGAGCAATTGGTTGACGTTAACAGGGCACATGAAAATGGGTATTTCAACACTGTTCAACAATCTATCAAGTATCAATACATATTATGCTGAAGTTCTACAAGACTGTAAATAGTCTGGTTCCATATTAGTATGTAGAAAATTAAATAAATATTGCTGGCATATACAACTTGCAATCATGGTTATGAACGGTTTAGTTTTTGGTTTTGCAATCTGAATATAACTTGCAGTATTGCGGAATGCATTAATTCATATCAAATGCATTAATTCATATCAAACTTCTAACAATAACTTTTCTTTCAGATTCTTACTTTAGCACCCTAAGCATACTATTCAAATCCAATAATCCCATTTTCTCATAAAAAAAAGTATCATAAATGATAATCAATTTCTTGAGAAAAACATAGTTTTATGCAGCAGGGTCTTCCATATTATCACCAAAGCACCTAGCCTCAACCTGAGCACCCATTGACTGATGAAAAAAACGAACAAGACGCTCACCTCTAAACAAATATTCACAAAAACTCTTATGGAATTCTTGGAATCCAGACCTTCAACATTTTTTGCTGGCATAATTGAACTTTAAATACCATAGAATAAATCAGTAACTTTCGACTTAATTAAAAAAAAATACAGCACAACCAAAGACCGCTTGGAAGGAACAAATTATTTATGAGTCAAAACCAAATTATCTTCTCACAAAACTAAAAAAGTGAAGTTAACACCCATGACTGAAAACTAAAAAAGTGAAGTTAACACCCATGACTGAAAACTAAACTCCAAAAATACATAAAAATACATAACTTAAAGATGTATATGAGAAAGTTATCCAATGCATATATGAACAAATAAAATTGAAACAAGATTTTTTTCTCCATGAACTACAAAAAGGAGTTTCAATTAAAAAAAAAAAGGAAAAAAAGAGTTACCCATGCTGGAATTGGTGATGGTGGTATCGGTAGTGATTTCCATAGGATTTTTATCATGCTTGGTATAAGGACGTACAGGTAGTTTAGGAGCATTCATGGCAGCTTGTGTAGCAGCATATTTTGCAACGTCTTTCTTTTCATGAAAAGGTTCTGTTATTTCCCTTCTAATACTTCTTAATCTCTTCTCTCTTTTGGATCTTAAAGATTTCGCCATTGTTAACCACTACCAGCTTCGGCTGCGGATGGTTGAGAATTGATTTTAGGGTTAACTGAAGGCGAAAGAAAAGGGCTTTTGATGGGGGTATTCGTTTCTTTATATATCATTCATCTTGCACGTGTTGATTCTTTTTTCTTTCGGGGTATTCAGCTTGCACGTGTTGATGCTTATTACTTGTTTGTTTTAGATTTTAGTTTAGGTTTCACCTATTTGTCCCAACACTTTTCATATTGGCCACCCTCCTCGGCTAAAGTAATTTTTTTATTATTACTAGCTTGAAACCCGTGCTACGGATTGGGACTGCTGGAATTTTTTACATCGTCATTTCATGTTCACTGAGGCGGGGCTTCGTCCCGCATCCGTTCTAATAAGAGTTCTAATAAGCTATAGAATTACTATTCAATAAATTGACAATTGACAGTTACAACTTTATAATAATCAAATATATAATATTATTATGATTTGAAGATCTAACATGATTTTGAAAACTAATTTCATGCAATTTTACAAGTAAAGTAAAATATTTTAAGCTATAAATACATAATTAATTTTTTTTTAGTATTTAACCCGTGCTTCGAACCGGGTACGACAGAATCTATCCTCAGTTGGGCAAAGCCCTGCACCCGTCCGAGAAGGGATCTCAATTAACAACTGCAGTGTACCATGAAAACTCCAATTATCATATTTATTTTTTTGAAGCAATTATTTAATAGATTAACAATCTGAACCAAATTATTCACCAATTACATATTGTTTAAAGGGTTGGAGATTAAGAAATCCTCTTAAATAAAATACTTTTGAAAAATTATACCGACCTTTGAAATCAATCAGTAGTTCATTATATTACATGTGTCAGTACTATTGGTAGTTAACTGAAACATCATACTTTCTATAAAGTTGTATCAATGTCTGATATTGGAGACACTAAAAAAAACACGATATTAATATAAAATAGATTGAAAAACCTAAATGGTGCACAACATATGAATTGCTTTTCATCAAAGAAAATGTCATCAAGGAAATGCATTGAGATATGTTTCTTCTAAAATCATATATTTGTGTTAAGAATTAAGGGACCAACTCAACTGCTCTTCCAGCCTCCAACTTCTTATAGTTAAATGAAAAATCACACTCATTAGCCATTATATAGGCATCGATATCTGAAGTTAGAGACACTAAAACATCGTGATATTAATATAAAATAGATTATCAACTCTAAATAAGGCAAAGCATATGATGTGCTTCTCGTCAAAGAAAATGTAATTAAGGAAAGGTACATATATATTTTTCTTCAGAAATCATGTACTTGCGTTAAAAATAAAGCGGCTAACTCAACTGTTTTTGTAGGCTCCAACTTCTTGTAGTTCTTGTAGTTGAATGAAAAATCACACATATTATGTAGTTGTGTTGATATTTAACATTAAAGACACTCAAAATAACACGATATTAATATAAAACATATTGCCAACCCTAAATAGTCCAAAGCATACAAAGTGCTTCCCGTCAAAGAAGTAATCAAGGAAATGTCATTAGTCATTATATAAGCATCAATACGTGATATTAGAGACGTTAAAAAAATCATGATATTAATATAAAATAGATTGCCAGCTCCAAATAACACAAAGCATGTGAAGTGCTTCCCGTCAAAGAAAATATAATTAAGGAAACACACATATATATTTTTCTTCAAAAATCGTATACTTGCGTAAAAAATCAAGCAGGTAACTCAATTGTTTTTCCCAACTCAAACTTCTTTTAGTTGAATGAAAATCAAACATATTATACAGTTGTGATGATATCTGACATTAGAGATAGACACTAAAAATAACACGATCTTAACATAAAATAAATTGCTAACCCTAAATATCGCAAAGCATGTAGAGTGCTTCCCGTCAAAGAAGTAATCAAGAAAATGCACTGATATATCTTTCTTAAGAATCATAAGCTTGCGTTAGGAATCAAGCAGCCAACTCAAGTTCTCTTACAGGCTCCAAGTCCGTATAGTTAAACAATAAATCACACTCATTATATGGTTGTATCATTATCTGATATTAGAGATATTACACGATATATAACATAAAAATACCTTGCAAATTCTAAATAGTGCAAAACAGATGAAGTGCTTCCAGACAAAGAAGTTGTAATCAAGGAAATACACTAATATCCACTATGACCCCGTTTGAATACCCGTGATTATTGTCTTAACTGTATGGATCACCTATTAATAATTTGAGTTTTTTTATTGGCAAATGGAATCTGAATTATGACTCCTACTGGTCAGAATTGTATTTATTGTTAAAATAAAATAGATTTTCAACTATAAATATTATAAAGCATATATATGAATTGCTTCCCGCCGAAGATGATGTAATCAAGGAAATTCACCGATCTATATTTTTAAGAATCATATACTTGCGTTAGGAATCAAGCGGCCGGCCAACTCAAGTTCTCTTCCATGACCCAAGTCCCTATAGTTAAATGAAAAATCACACGCATTGTATAGTTGTATAGATATCTGATATTAGCGATACTAAAATATTAATATAAAACAGATTTTCAACCCTAAATAGTGAAAACAATATAAAGTGTTTCCCGCCGAAGATGATGTAATCAAGAAAATGCATTGAAATATCTTTATTCAGAAATCATGTACTTGTGTTAAGAATCAAGCGATCAACCCAACCCAGGCACCAACTCCTTATAGTTAAAATGAAAAATCACACTCAAATACTAATATATGATATTAGAGACATTAAAACAATACACGATATAACATAAAATAGTTTTCCAATTCTAGATAGTACAAAACAGATGAAATGCTTCCCGTCAAAGAAGTTGTATCAAGCAATGAACTAACATCCCACTAAGATCCTGTCTGAATACTCGTGATTGTTACTTTAACCGCAAGGATTGTCCACTAATTAATGACTGGAGTTGTTAGAGCATAGCTCGGTCGACATTGCATGTGTTGCTATATCAAGCATGTTTGTCAATATTAGTGATCAAAACTATGAGTCTTGATTTCTAGTCTATTATAGCTAAGTCTCGGACTAGGATAGAAAATTGTAGTTGAGCTCAAGGATTTCATGGCGATTCATCATACAAACGACGAAGATCTACTCAAGGAACCGTGGAACTTCATCAACAAAAAGGTATGTGGAGACTTGAACTTATCTATCACTCAAAAGTCTATCTATTCTATCTCCTACTTCTTATGAGACAAAAAGTCGTATGTTATATCGACTGGATCATACACATTTGACATTTCGAGCTGAGTATTCACTACTTATATTTTTCTCGAAATAGTGTGTTGGTAAAGCGTTTCGCTTTGATCAAGTTTATCTTCACCTAGTGACGAAAGTCATGAAAAGTTTCAATTACTTTGAGAATGGCTCTAACGTGAAACAATCTGTGAATAACGGCTATATAACGTCCTCTGAGAATGTCTCAATGATTGGAATGAGAGTTTAGATTGCATAACCATGTATTCCTTAATCCGAAGTTTTCGAACTTTGCTGATTGAGAGAAACCGGAGGAATTGGCTTTGCAAGTCCGCGAACTGACGGAAGTTCTCTTGCCGAGAATTTATGCTGGGATTTTCCAAAACCTCGTTTGCGTGTTTAGTCCGCGAACCTAGTCCGCGAACTGGCGGAAGTCTCTTTGCCGAGATTTTCTGCTGAGTTTGGAAAACTCTGCCGGTTGCCTTAAGTCCGCGAACTTGTTTGTGAGCTTAAGTGGTTATGATCTAAAGATGTGCTCTGAACATGAAACTTAAATTACTAAGGAATGCTTTATGCAAACCGTGGCTATAAAGTTCATGAGCCGATTCATCGAATCGAATCATCTTTGTTTTAATTGTGTCTTGTGTAGTTACATAAGATCTCATAGCAATTGAACAACTCTCTAACTAGTTCATTTGAGTCAATTTAAATAGTTATGGTGAAGAAGAACTAGGTTAATATGAATTGCTCATATGGTTAACCTTTTGGGTTACTATGTTGAACCAACATACACGTACACGTTTGGGCATGGTTTTCACAAACCCAGTAAACGTCTACCCAAGTGTGTGTGACAAGCTAAGTTATCTAACGGTTGAGAAATATTAGCTTTAATCTAAATCAGATTTTCATCTAACGGTGAATATGGATTGCTTTGTAACTAAGGCTAAACCCTGATTTGAAGGCTATATAAAGGAGACATCTAGCATTGTGCAAAACTAATCCCCACACGTCTGTGTGATACTAGTACGCTCGCTAGAGTCGATTCTCCTTTAACCTTTGGTTTTCTTCCGACTTAAAAACTTCATTGGGATTGTGAAGCCAGACCGATACTGCTTTTATCGTAGTTGTGTGATTTGATCTTGCATCTTCTATCATACAAGTACAGTCTATTGATTGGCTTGAGATCGTGAGAGTTATAGGATAGGCAAGATAAAGAAGTCACAAACATCTTCGTCTCATTGTTTGTGATTCCTCGACAAACCGCTTGTGTAGTCAAGAAGGATTGTTGAGAGGTGATTGATTAATCTAGGCTGTTCTTCGGGAATATAAGACCGGATTATCAATTGGTTCATGTTCACCTTGATTTTATATCATAAGACGGAACAAAACCTAAGGTTTTTCTGTGGGAGACAGATTTATCCTTTGATAGACTTTTCTGTGTGAGACAAATTTGTTTATTATCAAGTCCGCGATTTTGGGTTGCAGCAACTCTTAGTTGTGGGTGAGATCAGCTAAGGGAATCAAGTGCGCAGTATCCTGCTGGGATCAGAGACGTAGGAGTACAACTGTACCTTGAATTAGTGGGAGACTGATTGGGGTTCAACAATAGTCCAGTCCGAAGTTAGATTGGAGTAGGCTAGTGTCTGTAGCGGCTTAATACAGTGTGTATTCAATCTAGACTAGGTCCCGAGGTTTTTCTGCATTTGTGGTTTCCTCGTTAACAAAATTTCTGGTGTCTGTGTTATTTCATTTTCCTCATTATATTGTTTATCTTTATAATTGAAATAATACAGGTTGTGCGTTTGTGATCATCAGTTGGAAATCCGACCTTTGGTTATTGATTGATATTGATTGATCCTTGGACATTGGTCTTTGGTACCGTCCAAGTTATTCCTTGTATTTGATTAGTACCTACAGTTTCTGTTTGAGGAAATCAAATCAAGAGAGAGATATAAACTCGTTGATATACTTTTAATTGATTGAGTCTTGTTGATTCTCTTAAAAGTATATTCGGGTTTGTCCATACAGATTGCTAAGCGAAATATTGGGTGGTGTTGTTAGACCCCCGCTTTTTCAATTGGTATCAGAGCAGGCAAACACGTTAAAGACCTTATAAGTCTGTGTTTGTAGGGATCTGATTATGGACGAGTCTATCTCTAATAACGTACCAGTTCAGAAATTACCAGATGATTCTAAAAGCTTGGATTCACCTGAGAGAACTGTCACATCTAAGTTAATATCCAAACATTCTCTTGATGTAAAAACTGTTGATTGGGAAACTCTCCTAGAAGAACAGTTGGATGAACTTTCTGATGAAGGTGATTCAGATATTGATAGAGATGTTGATGAGGAAGTCTCAGAGTATGTTAAGTTTTTGGATTCGTGGAATATGAAGAAGATTACAACTTCTCATGTCACACCTCTTCTGACTCCTCTCTGTCGAGAAAACAAGAAATTGAGAAAATGTTACGCAGGTGTTTATTTTTCGAATCGTTCTACCGAATCGATCCTCAAGGATTCTGAGGAAAACCTACGTATGAAGTCACTTGAATGTGATAATCTTTATCAAAAGTACTTTTTGTTGGAAGAGAAACTTGCAGAATCTGAAGCAAGGTTTAACTTCCAGCAAACAAGTTTTGACGACAGAAAAAGCGCTTATCTCACTCGAGAAAAACGCCTTGAGGCTGATTTAGCTACTGCTCTTGATAAAATCAAGATGTTGGAAGATGACTTGAAAAAGTTCAATACTAGTTCAAGCAAATTAACCACTATGTTAGGAGCAAGTAAAAATCCTCGTGATACACGAGGATTGGGCTATAAGGGAATAAATGCTCCAAGTACTAGCAAAGATGTAAAATTTGTCAAGCTAGTGATTCTTCTCAACAAAAGGTATCCAATGATGGAAAAAGTGAAATACCTTCTCCGGAAGTTAAGGTTCAAAAGAGCAAAGTTTATCAACCTCCAAAGTTAGCACACACGGATCGAGGTAAGAACATTCATTATGTTTGCCACTATTGCGGAAATAAAGGTCACCTGGAAAGGAGATGTCGTTTCCGTATAAGGAATGAGAAACTTCATGATGTTCTTGTTTGGGCATCACAAGAAGTTGTGAAACCAAGATCATGCGTTAAGACTGATCCCCTTAACATTATAGGTTGTAATTGTCCAACCTTTAGGCAAAGGAATCAGTACTATGATAGACATAGATTTGCCTATAAACGTCGTGCGAATCCTTTTCATAATCGTAATGGTTATCAAAAGGATAACTTCGTAAAGACGAAGACAAGATCCGATGCTCCCAATTGGAGAAAGACTAACTTGCAAAAGAATAATCAGTCCAATTCTCTTCCAAGAATTCTAAAAGAGAGTGATGGGAAGAAGGTTCCGACTGTTCCTAAACGCTCTCAGAAGTGGATACCGAAGAAAGACAATGATGTTTTGAGTGTGAAAAGGAATGATCTTCCAGAAAACTCCATGACTATGGAAAAGGCAGTATCCATGATGTTGGAACTTAACAAATTTTTTGGAAAAATGAAATTGGATGTGAAAGGTTCTAAAAGTGATCTCTTTCATGATAATCCAAAGGTCACTTGTGGTGAGAAAGACTTTATTCACCCCAACGCAACTTCATTGTATTGGAAGTGCATCCTCACCAAGGAACGCCCTGCTTTGTATACGGTGAGGGAAGCACAAGAATTGGGGCACATAGATTATGTTCGGTAAGGCGGTAGAATTCGATTGGATTCATCTAAAAAGGCATGTCTATAAACTTGAGCAAAGATTTGTACTTTTATTTGCTTAAAATACTTATAATAATCTTGCTTATCGTTCATTTCAACCTAACTTAATATGTGTTTAAGGTTCTTAAATGTTTAGGTTTGAAAATAATAGTTCGGGATATTTGGACTACATGGTACACATACCAAGTATGCATAACAACATTCAAAATCAAAATCCAGGGGTTTAAGTTCGCAAACCCGTATGCATACTTGACGTCGATATTCGGTAAACCTTTTTTGGCCGTAACTTCTTCGTCCGAACTCGGATTTACCTCATTCTTTTTGCATTCTCTTCCTTATTGAATTCCCTTCAAAATGAAGATGAGAATTGTTGAATTTGGATGAGTTAATATTGGTCTTTGTCCTGTCTCTTGTTTTTTAGTGTTTGCTCCGTTTCGTTGCACTTGTTCTATTCGCTTGGACTTGGGCACTGGGATTCTTGGAGAAATCCTACTCTAAGTTATTTTGTGGCTGTTACAAGAGTGATGTTGGTGAATCACAAAGAAAGAAGTTCGAGAATGGGTAGTAGTTCACATTGCTATATATTCTTGAGCGTTCACAATTATCTCATGTGAACTATGGTGCATAGTCGTCAATGACTTTGTATGTTAAGGAAATCTTTTTATACGCTTTTGGTAACCATTCTTGGTATAAATACGTGCGAAAAAGATTGATTCTACCTTCTAAGGGCAAAGATTGTTATTGCAGTATTAATCTTTATGATTTTATGATATTGCAATTGTTTATGGGATATGTATTGTTTGCATCCGCGAACTTGAAGGTCCCATATGTTGTCAAAAGTAAAGTCGTTCATAAATTGGTATTCGTATTGATGAAAGGACGAATGGACTTTTGACAAATACAAAAGTTATGCCTGCAGTCATTTATTTGACGAAAAATAAGGTAAAATATTTTGTGTGACAAGGATAAAGTATATTATGTCGTTATGCATATAGTGATGAAAAGATAGAATAGATCCTTGTATGTATTCCACGGTATTGATCTTCTTTGATCCATTCTTTTTGTATTACCGTGAAGGCTCCATTGTGTGTCTTATGTTGAGCACGATACAACTAAGTCGATTGTTCTTATTGGCTTTGTTGGTTGTTCCATAAGATGCTATATGTTGAGCATTATGAACTAAATTAATCATGTTGGTTGGTTATTTAGTTATTTGCTCCGAAAGTCTTCTTTTGTCGAGCAAAACTTTTGACAATCAAAGTGATTACCTTTGTGATTAGTTTGGTTGTTTGTATTCCAATTAGATTAATTATGGATTCTCTTGTAATTAGTCTAGTTGAGTTTTCATATATTCCACAAGTTCTTGTGTTGAGTATATGAACGGGTATACTAACTATGTTCTATTGGTTGATGTAGTCGTATATTCCGTAAGGTTTTCCTTATATTGAGTATGTGAATGATTAAGTTAGTCATCTCCGTATGATTACCTTAGTCGTAGCTCCGTAAGTTTACTTATGTTGAGCACAATCAATTAAATTGATCACTTTTATGGTTTGATTTAGTTGTGTATTCCAATTAAAAATCATGGGTTTACTTGTGATTAATTTGATTGAGTTTTGGATATAGAAAATCATTTTCCTATGGTGTTTGGTGTCCAGTTAAAAATCCTTCTTTTCTTTCAAAATTAAGGTCGCTCTTGTTGTTCTCTCGGGAATGACATCAAATGGGGGAGAGTTCTTTTGAACTTGTGCTTAATGGTAATATCTTGCCGGGTGTGCGGCTGTGGAATTTTATAGGGGTTATCTTGTATCTTAAAACTCCTTGATGAATGCATTTAGCTTCGGCTTTATGATTGCATCTAAATTAAGTTTGTATGTATTTCTTGTTTTAGTCTATGAAACGTCTCTTCGAAACGTCTTTTCTCGGAAATTTCATTAGGAACCCGTTCTTGTACCTTTGCCAATTTTATTAACAAAAAGGGGGAGAATTAATGTGTAGTTCTACTACATATACATATGGTTTTCGGATCATTGTGTAAGGGGGAGTGGTTTCCATGTGAGATGGAGTATTGACTAAGGGGGAGTGATACATATCACCGTAGTATTATTGTTAAACTCGTGATGCAATTGGACTTTGATGTTACATAATAATACTATGTCACTGTATAATGATGATCGAGAATCTCGATTTCTCTCATTGTTATAGCTACGGATCTTCAAAAACGGTGATGCTAAACTTACAACCTTTGGGATTATTGGAGTACTTGGAAGGACGAAGATTTCAGGGAACGTTGAAGATTAGACTATGGAATAGGAGCCACTAAAGTTTATCTTTTTTGTATTCCATATGTATTAATAGTTTTGTCACTAAAATTGACAAATGGGGAGATTGTTAGAGCATAGCTCGGTCGACCTCGCATGCGTTGCTATATCAAGCATGTTTTTCAATGTTAGTGATCAAAACTATGAGTCTTGATTTCTAGTCTATTATAGATAAGTCTCGGACTAGGATTGAAAAGTGTAGTTAAGCTCAAGGACTTCATGGCGATTAATCATACAAACGACGAAGATCTACTCAAGGAACCGTGGAACTTCATCAACGAAAAGGTATGTGGAGACTTGAACTTATCTATCACTCAAAAGTCTATCTATTCTATCTACTACTTCTTATGAGACAAAAAGTCGTATGCTATATAGACTGGATCATACACATTTGACATTTCAAGTTGAGTATTCACTACTTATCTTTTTCTCGAAATCGTGTGTTGGTAAAGCGTTTCGCTTTGATCAAGTTTATCTTCACCTAGTGACGAAAGTTATGAAAAGTTTCAATTACTTTGAAAATTGCTCTGACGTGAAACGGTCTGTGAATAACGGCTATATAACGTCCTCTGAGAATGTCTCAATGATTGGAATGAGAGTTTATATTACATAACCATGTATTGCTTAATCCGAAGTTTTCGAACTTTGTTGATTGAGAGAAACCGGAGAAATTGGCTTTGCCAAGTCCGTGAACTCAGTCCGCGAACTGACAGAAGTTCTCTTGCCGAGAATTTCTGCTGGGATTTTCTAAAAACTCGTTGGCGTGTTTAGTCCGCGAACTGGCGGAAGTCTCTTTGCCGAGATTTTCTGCTGAGTTTGGAAAACTCTGCCGGTTGCCTTAAGTCCGCGAACTTGTTTGTGAGCTTAAGTGGTTATGATCTAAAGATGTGCTCTGAACATGAAACTTAAATTACTAAGGAATGTTTCATATAAACCGTGGCTATAAAGTTCATGAGCCGATTCATCGAATCGAATCATCTTTGTTTCAATTGTGTCTTGTGTAGTTACATAAGATCTCATAGCAATTGAACAACTCTCTAACTAGTTCATTTAAGTCAATTGAACTAGTTATGGTGAAGAAGAACTAGGTTAATATGAATTGCTCATATGGTTAACCTTTTGGGTTACTATGTTGAACCAACATACACGTACACGTTTGGGCATGGTTTTCACAAACCCAGTAAACGTCTACCCAAGTGTGTGTAACAAGCTAAGTTTTCGATCTCACGGTTGAGAAATATTAGCTTGAATCTAAATCAGGTTTTCATCTAACGGTGAATACGGATTGCTTTGTAACTAAGGAAAAACCCTGATTTGAAGGCTATATAAAGGAGACATCTAGCATTGTGAAAAACTAATCCCCACACGTCTGTGTAATACTAGTGCACTCGCTAGAGTGATTCTCCTTTAACCTTTGGTTTTCTTCTCTAAAACGAGGTTAACGACTTAAAAACTTCATTGGGATTGTGAAGCCAGACCGATACTACTTTTATCGTAATTGTGTGATCTGATCTTGCATATTCTATCGTACGAGTACAATCTATTGATTGACTTGAGATCGTGAGAGTTCTCCGATAGGCAAGTGTTTATGGGTGAAAACTATTTCTGCTGGTTTTGGTAATTTGGGGTGTGTGGATGAGAAATGAATCTAAACCCTAAACAAATGCACTGCACGGGAGTGCTTTTGATTCGAGAAATCAATCTGTACAATTCTGGCCTAAACCAAGAAATGGCCGTTCCGGACTTGCTTCGGTCACAAAGTGAAGGAGATCGGGTTGATCTTAGGGAGGGAAGTGAAGAAGGTGTTGAGATTGTGAAGGTGTTGGATATGTATGACTTGTATCAGAAAGCTGAACTGGCTTGCAGAATGTAAGCTATCAGTTCTGGTGTTGGAATACGTTGTATCCACACTTGATTTCTGTTTCGTCTTGTCTTGTTCGGAAATAGGGTGGAGAACCTATTTATACAAGTCATTGCGCCTAACCCACGTTTCTTAGTGGAGTCGTGGTAATTGTCACACGATCAGGTAAAGCCCACTTCTCCCATCATCACTAACCGTCCATGACTTCCTGACACGTTCTTATGATGGCGCGTTGTGCGTTGCACGCTGTAAACCGCCAGACCAATACCCCAATAAGTATCCCCCAGTTTGTGACATGATTAATGTATCGAGTGTGTGGATTTTAGGACCCACAAAAGGTAGCATGTGATGCTAGATTAAATAATTAAGTTATTTTAGGAAGTCGATATTTATGAAATATCGTGTGTATTCTATGCATGTAATGCATCGAATATATTCAGCACGTATGAAGCATCGCTATTTTAAGGCTTAATGGAGTAAGTCACGATTAAGCGTCTTAAAATAGCATCACGTACGACCATCTTCGAGTGATCGTTTGGAGTCTGTACAGGTAAGCCCTGGCTTGGCCGATCACTCTGTGTGGAAGAGTGGTGGACAGTGATCGTGGTGATGCCTCACTGGTCGCCTAACTCCTGTCTTAGGATGTCCGTCCAAGCTGGCGAAGTTGGACTGACGAGATGACTTGCGATCCACATCTGCGACCGTTGGATTAGGGTTTAGGAGGTGCTCAAACACCAACCTTTAGCTTGGTCGAATCCAAGCATGGGACGCGTTTTTGGCAAGACCGATTGGTCATGCGTGTAGAAGGCATGCCGGTGTACACGTCCGTACCTCGCTGTCCCATGGATATGCGATCTAAGCCACTCAATTTTTCCGGTAAAGTTGAGTGGTCGAGATCAGTTTGCAATAGAAAACCGCGCGACCATGCCTAGTTTGGGCACACGAATCGAGACACCTAGCCATGGTTTGTCTTGGTCGGTTGGACATGGAGATAGATGGGTCCACATTGATCATGTTGATACTCTCCGGACCTGCTTAGTCTATTCCTGGTCCCTTCATCCAAGCTGGCGAAAACGAACGCTCGTGATCAATTTGCGACATATGCATGTCGCAAACCCTTATTAGGGTTTCCAGCCGGTTGCGTGCATGCTAGTTTGGCCGATCGAAATTCAACCCTACACTCCTCATCTGGAGAGGTCGATCGTGTGGGATCCACATTGGGCCAGTGGTGAATACGCCAATACCTGTATGGCGGCTATAGGTCTGATCTAAGCCATCCAATCATGCTGGTGAAGTTGGATGGTCGTGATAAATTTAAGATCTTTAGTGGAATTTCCTGCGACCCTTTGAACCTCATGTCGGTCGAACTTCGGGCAACTGTACGTGATTATGTGTCTAGGTCAGGGGAGGATCGATTATGCATGCGTGAAGGGGGCCCGCAGGTGTGCAGGACAACGTTTGTCCAACCGTCCATGGGATGATCTACGACGTCCAACTATGCCGGTGAAGTTGGACGGACGTGATGAATTTGAGACTGTCGTAGGCGGCCTTTGTTTGTACGACTCCTCCAAGCCGCTCCATACCATCCTGGACATCCAACTTCAGGTTGGTTTTTGGTGGTAGTTTGGGAGACATGGTAGGTATTCGACCAACCAGGGCATAAGCGGGCCCACTGGTGGTCATTAAGGTGGTAGCCTGCTCCTGCTGAGGATCGTCTATGCTGGTTAAATCATGTGGACAACTTGCGTGGTCGTGATTATTTCTGAGACTGAGATGGACAATCCAGATGCTCGATCGGGCTAGTATAACACACCGAGAGATGTATGCTCAATCGGGATAGTATAACACACCAAGAGAGGTGGGCTCAATCGGGCTAGTATAACACACCGAGAGATGTGTTCTATACGGGTATTTCGTGCATGCCTCACTATTAACACTTGGAGATTCGTGTCACTCTGCTGAGAGAAACACTCAGTCATCATGCCGCACTAATAATGAGAGTTCTGCGGGAACAACATGGGAAATACAAGGCTAGTCATGCATTAATTAATAATGTTGTAAATTCACAGGGTATATGGGATTGTTGCTACATGCTCCAACCTGGATGACTTTTGTGTATTTAATTCACAGAATACTGGGATTGTTGCCACATGCTCCATTCTAGGTGAATTAGTAAAGTGAATAAGTATTCATTACTTATCAGTGGCTTTATCCTTTGCAGGATGTCAGCGCATAAATTTGGTTTTACAATTTTAGCCATGAACTAAAATCCACCATCAACATTAAGTCCCCTGCCTAGCACATAATGGTTGCATCATTGTGGGGTAAGCATGAGATGGTGACATATACAGATAAAATTTATGAGACAAAGTTAGATGTTACCAGGAGAGACGGGTCGTCATGTCCTTGGAGCATGTCACGTTCAAGAGGCGTTCAGGCGAGCGTTCCCCTAGCGTGATGTCGGTATTTCCTGCTTCGACCGACCTTGCTATGCCTGCTTCGGTCGAGAGCCTGCTTCGTGATTGCTCTGCTCGAACGTGGGGCTGATGTATCTGCTTCGATCAAACACGGTTCCACCGTGTACATGTAAACGTCAGCCCTATCATGTGCCTGCTTTGCCCGTACGATTGATGTGCTTGCTCGAGTGTCATCCTTTCTACTTCGACTAAACACCGACCCAGCTAGCTTAACCAAACACCGGCCTTGCTGCCTGCTCGAACGTGGGACCCACCGCGTGCTTGCTTTGCTCAAAAATGAACCATGTGTGCTCAAATGTGAATGTGGGTCCTGCAGAGAACGTTGAAGCAGCTTCTGGAGCGAGCAGGTCCTGGAGAGCGTTAAAGCAACTTCTGGAGCGAGCAAGTCCTGGAGAGCGTTGAAGCAGCTTCTGGAGCGAGCAAGTCCTGGAGAGCGTTGAAGCAGGATTCCGAAGCGAACGTGGGTCCCAGAGAGAGCGTTGAGGCGGCTCTTGAATAGACCATTGAAGCAGCTTCTGCTGGAGGGAGCGTTGAAGTGGATTCCTCTTTAGTTTGATTTACCCTTGCGAATTCCAAGCTTCTTGATTGACCATCTCTCTCGTGTTGAAGAAGTTCTAGACTGACGGTGAAGGAACTTCATGCTGAACCTCAGTCCCCAAGCGTGGTTTACATGGTTCTATCTCTGTTCGTAGTGGTTGTTGCCATGGTGAAGCTCGGGCACTGGTATCAACAAACGAACAACGGTTCTTAGCTGCGGCTGTGATCAGAAGAGACTGACAGGAAGAGGCGTGACAGCTACTGGTACGAATTTGGCGGTGTCTCGTTATTAGAGCGAGAAGCATGATGGAACCGATAACTTCTTGATGTTTCCTCTAGAATGAAAAAGAGGGAGACAGTCCCATGTACACGAGTATCCACTGAGCCTTCGACTTGATAGATGTTGTCACGCTGGTTTAATGAGGCCGTCTTTACTACGTTGCATTTCATAGACATCCAGGAATATTACTGATCTTTGACAATACGTCTGTTCTCTTGAGTGTATACTCGTATTTTAACATCTTGGAATCATAATGATAGCGTGCTTGCATCCATGTTTGAGATGGACAACGCGCTAAGAAGTCCCCAGTCACACTCCTTTGGTAACGCAACTACTTCTTCTACGGGAGACGAAATTCTGGTAGCGTCTCTTAATGTTTCTGCCGTCATCTTGGACGTTGTTTCATCATTGTGGCAGTCGTGTATGCGGTACTAGAATTGGAGTTGGCGCGCAGGATGTTGTATCTCGGTGGTTTTCCTCTTACTGCTTCAGCGAAACTGCTAGCACGACAGATGCTGTTGTAGATGAGCGTTCAACAGCTCCAGAGGATGACCAACAACGCAGATTCTCCAACATAACATGATAGACATGCACCATCGTCTGATAGAGTGACTCGCCCGGATCTTGCTCGACATGACGCGTGCACATCGTTATCTTCTTGATGCTGCTCCCTTGAGGTATCGACTCCAGTGGAAGATTTCTGTCATAGAGTGTTGATACGTTTCACAACATTCTTTAAACCAAATGGCAGTACGGTATAATAAAATTTCCGAGAGGAGTTCGAAAAGCTATCTTACTTGCGTCATGCTCGTACATACTTATCTGGTTGTAGCCGCTACATCCATCCATGGAGGAGAACATGCCGTGTCCGCTGGTTGCATCTACTAACATGTCGATGTTAGGTAGAGGAGAATCATTTTTGGGTCAGCATCTGTTCAAGTCCATGCATCACCTTGTCTGTCCATTTTCCTCGTGTATGAACTGCGACTCCAAGCGAATATGTCCTGGTACTCTTTGAGAAGTTCCACGAGCTTCGTGCGTTCATCCATACACAAGGTTGAGCTGATGGAGATGGGCCTAGGAGATTCCTCAACGATTTCAATCTCATCAGTTGTGGAGTTGGTGCCATCTTGCAGCTGTTGTGGAGCATCTAGCACTTCTTCTTGTGGCTCGTCGTTCTTGAAGCACTCAACTGGGCGGAGAGACTGGGTACCAGTCTCCCCTGCTAATTGCTAACAACGGCGTCGGTATATCGTTTTCCCCTTCTGATCACGGCTTGCCTCGAAAGCTCGTTCCCTCTTGGTGTGGACGTGGGTTGCGGTTTCACCGGATAAAGAAGAGTGTCTGGTCAGCAAAGGTGCATCGTGGTGGATAGCCCTCAATGATGAAAGTTGGCCCTCCTCCTGGATTGACGCCCACGTGGGGAGTGGGGTGCACAAGACTTTGTCTGATCCTTCCCGCGGAGTTTCCCTTGGCTCAAACAGTTCCACCCCGCATATTAGTGTGTAAAGAGACAATGATGCAGGAATACAGACGACTTCCTTATTCAGCATAGTCTTCAGGCACTGGTGATACGTTGAAAGGACGACCCAATTGTCATGAAGCCACGGTATCCCTAGTATCATATGATAGTCCGGATCCTTCTCTATGACTTTAAATTTCACTTTTGACTGAACGGGCCATACAGATAAATTCAGATTGACATACCCGTATTTGCTGGTCTGGTTTCCTTCAAATTTTGTCATTGTGGTAGGCTGTCGTATGATCTTGCATGGGCGAACCTTGGCTGTCCTGAGAGTCTTGAGAGTGATCACATTCGAAGATACTCATGTGTCGATGAGGGCCCTCTTGAACTCTGAACCCTTGATGCGTGCGGTAACATGTAGGGCCCGGTTGTGACCTTCCTCCGCCATCATGTCGTCCTATGTAAATGTAACATTATTCACAGATGTTTCTGGTACGTTTGAGACTTATGGACGTGGTGGAGTTAGGTGCACGTCCAGGGCTATCTGGTTGATTGCAGCAAATGTCTCCGCCCGCTGATTCTTCGAGAGGTGTAAAAGTTCACACAAACTTTCTACTAGAGAAGTCGCTTCCTGATCCACTGGCCTCCGGTTCGTAGTGAAACTATTGACTTGAGGAGGATCGTTGTGAGGATCAATCTCCAGTGTAGGAGTCTCCATGACAGGACCGCTCATATCTGATGTCATCTTGATGAGGAGATGTCGTTTATCGCTTCTTTGGTCAGGTCCATGTAGGCCCGCGCCGCTGAAGTACCTGCTCCGGGTGCGTTGAATGCGTTCCTTGTTGGCTCCAGGGGCTGTCTTGGATCTTGTGGCAACCGATCAGTTAATATATTGAGAAAAGTGAGTACCTCTTTCTGAGTTACAGCCATGTCCGTATGTGCCTTAGCAAGGACTTCTTGTCTCTCCATCAAATCCACCATAGTAATAGGGGGTTGTCCTCCTCTGGCTCCTCCGATCCTGAGGCAGGAGTGGTAGTTTCCCTGGTGACGGACGGAGGCGTTATACTCGATGAGACGCCGGGATTTGCAGCTTCTCTGGCTCTGGTGATAAGAGGCGTCACACCCAATGGAACATCTCCTCCTGCTCCGCTGGTGATGGTGGTAGAGGACGTAATTCCACGAGATACATTGATTGCATTGACAAGTAACACCACCAATCGGGATATCAACGCCGAGAGTGTTGTCGGCACTGGCTCCGTCGGGATTGGTTGCTGATTCAGACCTAAGATCCACCATTTTGCAATATGAACAAATTAAAATCAAATTGAAAATTGATTTTGCAACCGAGAGATTAATCTCCCACTGTGGTCGCCAATTGTTTATGGGTGAAAACTATTTCTGCCGGTTTTGGTAATTTGGGGTATGTGGATGAGAAATGAATCTAAACCCTAAACAAATGCACTGCACGGTAGTGCTTTTGATTCGAGAAATCAATTTGTACAATTCAGGCCTAAACCAAGAAATGACCGTTCCATACTTGCTTCGGTCACAAAGTGAAGGAGATGGGGTTGATCTTAGGGAGGGAAGCGAAGAAGGTGTTGAGATTGTGAAGGTGTTGGTTATGTATGACTTGTATCAGAAAGCTGAACTGGCTTGCAGAATGTAAGCTATCAGTTCTGGTGTTGGAATACGTTGTATCCACACTTGATTTCTGTTTCATCTTGTCTTGTTCGAAAATAGGGAGGAGAACCTATTTATACAAGTCATTGCACCTAACCACGTTTCTCATGGGAAGTGGAGTGATGGAGTAGTGGAGTCATGGTAATTGCCACACGATCAGGTAAAACCCACTTCTCCCATCATCACTAACCGTCCATGACTTCCTGACACGTTCTTATGATGGCGCGTTGTGCGCTGCACGCTGTAAACCGCCAGACCAATACCCCAGTAAGTATCCCCCAGTTAATGACATGATTAATGTCTCGATTGTGTGGATCGTGGGACCCACAAAAGGTAGCATGTGATGCTAGATTAAATAACTAAGTTATTTAGGAAGTCGATATTTATGAAATATCGTGTGTATTCTATGCATGTAGTGCATCGAATATATTCAGCACGTATCAAGCATCGCTATTTTAAGGCTTAACGGAGTAAGTCACAATTAAGCGTTTTAAAATAACATCACGTCCGACCATTTTCGAGTGATCGTTTGGAGGCTGTACAGGTGTAGATGGTGGATTTTCGACAAGGGCTAAAATCGTAAACTCATAATTATACGAAGCTCTGATCCAGCAATCAGACGTGAGTATCGAGACACGGGTCTCTCATCGAATTCTCAACGTAGAGTACTTTCTCTCAGAGTACATGTAGATATGTAGTCTCACGACTGGACAACGACATATCTCATGAATACTGAACACTTTCAGTGATTAATTCTATATAATATCACGAGATGGACGGCTCCTAGACAGCTTGCTCTGCTAGTATAGAGCGATAACGTCTTCAGGAACAAACAACGAGTTTACCCTGACTATATAAAGGATATGACTACCGACAAGCTCATATCGGGATAATTAATGCTCCTAGACAGCTTGCTCTGCTAGTATAGAGCCACAAAGTTAATTATTCCTAATTACAATTGCTCTTATTCCATGGTCGAATCCACGACTGGTCCCATGGAATGTCAATAAAAATTGCTCCTATTCCATGGTCAAATCTGCGACTGGTCCCACGGAATGGCAATAAACAATTGTTCTGATTCTATGATCGAATCCACGTCTTGATCTCATAGAATAGCAATAACTATATTATCTCATTACTCCGATTTCATGATCGAATCCACAACTGGTCTCATAAATGGTAATAGATAAATCTTAATTACTCCGATTCTATGGTCGAATCTACGATCCCATGGAATGGTAATGCTCACTTTATTATTCTGAATTCGTAGTCGAATCCTCAGCTGATCCTATGAATTAATAATAAACATCTTATTACTTAGTTTTGCGAATTATTCTTCACCGAATTCCACAATTAGTAATAAATAATCAACAACCGGGCGTTTGAGCTACCTCTAAGTAAGCCCCGATTCAAATGGTGAAAGTGTATTCAACGACGATGCACTAATAGTCACCGTACGAACGAGTATTTCAAAATACAACGAAACGATGAACCTATGCAAAATAGGGAAGAAAATAATAAATAATTAAAAATATTGACCAAGGTGCTGGGAACACGGACACACGACCTACCGACCGTGCCGTGGCCAGTTCCATGCCAGTTTATATTTTTAATATATTTTTATTATTTTCCATGATTTGATGAAAATTCTCTCATCTGATCAAATCTCCTTCTTCTCGAGGAAGCTCCTCGGTTTCATGGTACTTTCATAAATCCATAACAAATAATATAAAATTAAGTAAAGGAGTGTGGGGCGTGACCATTGGCCAACCGGCCATGCCTTGGTCCCAGCAGGCCCTACACCCCACGGTTCTTTATTATTATTATTATTATTTTATTATTATTATTTCTCCAATTTCATGAAAAAACTCCTTGATTTCATGGTATTTTTTGCACAAATCATCATATAATAATAAAATAAAATAATGAAAACTTGTGGGACCGGGCCACTAGCCGGTCCCACACTCCCGTTGCTTTATTATTTTATTATTATTTATCTTATTTTCCTTGAATTCATCAAATTCCTTGATTTTATGGTATTTCTCTCAAATTAGGAAAAATTCCCTCAAATCATCAAAAATACCTAAAAAAATATTAAAAAATTATAAAAAAACTCGTGGGATCGGGCCATAGCCGTCCGGCCATGCCTCCATGGTCTCACACGCCTGTGTTTTTATTATTTTAATATTTTGCTTCCATGAACTCATGAAAACTCAATCAATTCATGGAAACTCCCTAAATTCATCAAATTTCTCAAAATTCATGAATTTTTCATAAAATCATCAAAATATTATAAAATTAAGGAAAAGACACCACGGGACCGTGGTCACGACCGGCCGACCATGCCTTGACCACGGCGGTCCCACGCCTCCTCATTCCTTATTTTATAATTATTTTTCATCATCTCATGGTGTTTTCCTCAGTTTCGTCGAAACCCTAATTTTGGCATATTTTCTCGAATGGATGCTCAATTGCAGGCCAGAAAATATCAAAATTCTCAGGACTGAGACGCGGACGCCTTGGGGACACGATCTCTCTATCTTGACCGACCAAGATTGGCTCTTTGGCTCACGGAGGCCGGTCCCATCAATTTTCACAGTTTTGACCTAATTTGCACAATCGCTCGTATTAGGTCCAAAACTCTTCCAAACACTTTGGATTTTCATGAAGTGATCGTCAGGCGGTCACGTGACAACCCTGGGCCGGTTTCATGACTCCATGTTCGGTCCCTTGCCTCGTCATAATTTGGTTTTCTCACCTAAGGCTCAGACGAGCATTTTTGAATAAATGATTAAGCCAGCATTTAATCATTCTTCCACCAACAAATCGTCAACTCTTCAGGAGTTCTTTGTATTTGCTCACATGAGCATATGGACACTACGTGGCTGATCCACGGTCCCATGCAGTCGCTCCCTCCTTCGTCCCATGGTTAAAATTCTGACGAACCATGAATTGATCATCAATTGATCAAATTAGGGTTTCCGAATCCAAGGATCATCATTCCAGATTCCAACCTTAATAATTTTACGATGACCTCATGGTCATTAATCTTATTAATTATGCTCGGTTCAACAACCAGTACTTTAATTAATATTTTGGTCACGCTGCCAATAATCCATTAGATGAGCAACACTTGCTCAGACGATCAAATATTCAACAATTCATCACATGAGCAACACTTGCTCAGATGATAAATATTTTCTCAAACCAAGGAATATTGGTTCAACAATCACTATTCGACGATCCATCGAATGAGCAATACTTGCTCACTTTATCGTAAGAACTATACCTCTGTCTCATGAGATGTTCAATTCGTGAGTTTCAGAACATCATGTTCAACTCATCAACTACATGGACTCATCGTCCCATCAAACCACGAAGTCATCAATTGACTAACAAACCACGATACGTCAATCGTGTCACTTTGGGGGATATCACTTAGGGTTTTGGTCTGGCGGTCTACGGCACGTGTGTTCAAACACACTATGGAATGTGAGCAAGTCGTGCAATCAGTTGAAGGAATTCACAAGGTAGTGGGTGGAAAATCGACCAAGTCTCCACACATTGAGAAACTGGTTTCAAACACGACCTCTACTTCCCCACTCCTTGATTCCATCAACTGTCACACTTCATGGGGTCGTGGTGTCTACAATTCCAACAATATAAATAAGTCTCTGAATCATGATTGAATCAGCATCATCAATCTCACGTCAAACTGACAACACGAGATCATCAACTCATCAATTGAGAAACTACTCTCAATTGAGCAATTTCAATCACTCAGAGCTTATCATATTCAGAATATACACACCCACAATCTTTGATTACCATTGATTCCACACATTCTCAGCTTCTCTCCTACAGATCAACCCATCCTCTCTTGTGACCGAATTTATTCTGGAACGGTCATTGTCTTGATTTAGGTCGGAGTACTACAATTTGATCCCTCGAATATAAAGCACCCCCTTTGCAGCGGTGCATCTGTGTGAGGTTTAACATTTCGCTCGGTTCGAGGAGTCTCCTCCGTACGGTCGTCTCCTCAATTCCTTAAAAACCAGCAAATCGTTTTTCCCCATCTACAGATTGGCGACCAGAGTGGGAGATCATTCTCTCGGTTGCAATCTCACAATTTCACAAGATGGTCGGTCTTAGGTTTAGGTTAGTCACAAGTTCCAACGCAAACGACGCTAGCACTAGCAACAACAACAACAACGACAGCGAGGATATCCCGGAAACGGTTCCGGCCTCTAACAATGACAGTGGTGATGTTACTCCTCCTCACGTCAACACGGAGGGTCATCTTTTGTTCGGTCGACACCCTGAGGAAGTCAGAGGAAATCCACCACCTACCATTGCTGATCTCATCAAAGTACAAGAGACTCTTGCAAAGAATCAAACCGATATGGCTACAGCACAAAAGGAGCTATTTAATCAACTGAAGGCTCTCACTAATATAATGTTAGGGAAGACCCAAGGAAAAGGAAAAGAGAAGGAAAAATCCTCAGACGCTGATCCTGAGGTAATCCCGATTCATACAGTGGATGATGATGAAGTCTGTAAAGCTGCAGACGGTCCATCAGCGAAGGAGTCATCAAACTTTATCACTCGGGAAGATTTGAAACGCCTTCTGGAGAACCGTGGAAAAGACAAGACCCCACATGTCCATCGTCACCAGCCTCCATACCCTGCTGCTACGCAAAAGATTCCTCTTCCAAAAAGTTTTATCTCTCCAACCTTTACTTTGTACGACGAAACCGGCAATGCTCGGGAACATGTTTTTCGGTTCCTGGAAGCTTTGGGTGAACATCAGCATAACCATGTTGTTCGCCTCAAAGAATTTTCAAAATCCTTGAAAGGCAGAGCATACACCTGGTACAACAACATCGCACCAGGAACTATCAACAGTTGGGGAGAAATGGTTAATGCTATATATAGGAAGTATTTCTTCGTTTCAGAGCAAGTTACCCTCTATGATCTCGGAAGGATGTTTCAAAAGAACAACAAATATCCTAAAGATTAAGTGAAAAAGTTCAGAGTTCAAGCGTTGGATTTCCATGATCCGAATGTCATAGAGCAGCAACTTGTGGACTTATGCATCGACGGAATGATTCCAGTCTACAGAGCCTTATTGGAGAATCTCAGGTTCCATACCTTCTCAGTACTCCATGAAGCATCCAAGAGATCGGAAACTACTACGCCCGCTTTACTGGAAATAACAAAATCTACAAAGGCTGAATAACCGTGAGACACTCGAGGTAGCAGACGTCTGATCAAGAATCAGTAAAACCTCCATCCTTCCACAAACACTGTTGCAGAAGGGAGCAAACGGAAAGCCAAACCGCAGCGCAAGCATACCTTAGCTCATTGAAAAGCACAAATGAAGGATAGTCAAGATGCACTAGCCTCTGACCAACGCACAAGAGTTCCTGATCAAGAAGCACCTGACTTTCCTTTTTCCATTGAAGAGGTGACTTCTACAGGTTCGTCAATCATCCCACAAGCGATTGCGGAGTTTTAAAGCACATTTTCAAAGAGAAGGTTGATCCATAATATCTTCAACTGGGACTGAAGGAGTACACAAGAATCCTCTCCCAGTCAGAACCTTTACACTCTCTGAACAACCTATCAAAACGGCAGTTCAATCCTTGGTCGAACGTGAATTGTTATCTGTCGAAGGCACAAAGGAGAACATGCTCACAGTACTGAACCACATCGTGTCAAGAAGTCCATTCCGAAAATACTTCTTGAGCCTCCAGCCACGGACCAAGAGATGTACGACTGGGGACTGCTTACCACAGTTAATCTCATAAGAAACGAATTTGGAAGAACGTTGATCGATGCTTACACCGCCATCAACAACATTCCACCGAAAACCATCGGATCCACATGCATCGCTCGACAAGAAGATACTCATGCTCCATCTCAATCAGAGACCCTGAAGGAGCGCTCAGAAATACTTATGGCTACATCATTCTCAAAGTGAACATAAGTTCAACCTGGACAGAAACCAAGTTTCACATAATCAGGAAGATCCAGGATATGACATGTCCTTCAGACGAGCGTGGATCCACGCTGAAAAGATGGGTACTTACAAAGCGCCTTTGGTTACACATCTCTCCAACGAAGAAAGTTCTGATCCAGAAGATTTGACGGACATTCCATCATCAGAGTACTTTGAGGAATTTCGACGAGGTTGAAGCAAGAACCTGCAAAATATGCATAGACATTCATCAAGAGGTTCCGCGCTCAGGCAAGTCTCATTCCATGTCTATGTCATTTATTTACCCACATGCTATCCTAGCATGGGGACTTAATTATGCTAGCAACTCTACAAGACGTTATGAATGGTAGCTTCACCGCATTAGTATTTTACCAAGTGGTTGAATCTGACGTTTCTCCGAATCAAGCACTGAAATATTCATTACTGACGTCCAAACATGGCAAAGAACACTTTGGGCGTTTCTCCTGCTAGTCCATGTGTTCCACAAAATCAGAAAGCTCTAATGTCTGCACAAGTGTCGAATCCCACTACTGCAACGAAAGGGATGCTGAATCAACAGAAGATACTCCAGGGCCGAGACGATCAAACCCCTAAGATATTCGATGCTTAAGGAATATACGCTTCAACACTCAAGCATCTAAAAAAGCTATCAAATTGTACTCCCAATCAAAGAGTACAACTTCAACACAAATATCTCGATGATGACACATTGATTCAACACCAGCACGATCAAAGTGTAACTAAACAATAAGTCTTCATTATCCCATGATAAGACTTCTGAAGCATATACAACATCATTCATACATGGATGACACTAACTCCTTCAATATATACTGGGCAACCTGAGGTGATTCCGTGAAACTTCATCAACGGGTTTTCTCTACATCACAATCCCCTGCATGATTGAGGAACTTTCTCTCTACACCAATCACATCCAGTATGAAAACTGTTGATGCTATCTACCGCAACAATGTTGACTCACTGACAAATCCAGATCGTGGTAAAGTTATGCTTTCAGGAGCATTCAGGTTGAACTCTCAGTACACCTTCATATTACGGACGCTCAACTTATCAACTAGTTCATGAATGTAAAAGGCTCACTGGATGAAGGATCAAAGTTTATATCTATAATCATGGTTCTAGCCTTTTCGGTCTTTGGAGCAACTTCAACCATGGTTTCAGCATCAACAATAATCTCTAGAGGAACACCATCCATGATCTCAGCATCAACAAGGATCTCTGGAGCGTAATCATTCATGGTTTCAGCACCAACAACGGTCTCAGGAGCAACATCCTCAGGGCTTCATCAACTAATCATTCTCTGAAGTGTTACACATGAAGCAGACTTCTCTAAGACCAATGATTCATATCAAGATGCGCAGACCTGATAACATGCTCACATGAAAGTCTTCCCAAAGCTGGCATGACTGGTGGGCATAATCCAATGTCTTCTACAAGATGTTCTCATCACCTCTATAAATGAGATACAACACACTCCAGGACATGGGTCTGCAAAAACGTACTAATGGGTGAGGAATGGGACAATGCTTCCTCAACTAAAGATGTTCGTCTATGTCTCTTCTACAACATACCAAAAGGGCGTATCAATCGGACATACCAGCTGAAAGATACGACATTTACTGTCAGGTCTATGAAATCTGAAAATTTGCACGGGATTACAAGTTATGAAAGTGCATACTTTATTGATTTCCCTAGACATCTACAAACTTAAGAATTCTGGTTGCATATGATTCCTTCGTCTCTTAACTTCAAAAGTTGGGGTCAATCGTCAGATTCCGACGTGGTATCAGGTTCCTACAACTTCCTGAGCGTACAACATGCAAACAACAATTTTTAGACGGGATTCATAACTTCCACAGTCGAACGGTGTCCACCAAGTCCTTCCGCTAAATCCTTCATCAAGGTACCTCCAACTTCGACCACCTAGGTCTTTACATCAATTTTTCTACCTGGGTCCTCTATCTAGGTCTCACCAGAAGAAGGGAAAACGAAAGGGAGAGACTCAACAAAATACTGGGGACTGACGGTCCACTTGTCAAGACGATCGATTTCACAATCCAAAACCGATCAAGAAATCAAGACCATAATAAAACCTCACATCTCTCAGAAGTCCAAGGTTCAAGATATCATGGAAAAAAATTAAAGAAAGTCAGCAAAATAAGATTTCTGCTTTTCTTCATCCTCCAAGACTTGCAAAGCAGCTTTCTCCGCCTCCAGCTTCTTGGTCAGATCAGAAAATTCATCCATCTTCTTCAACACGGCATCATTGGTGGTGAAAGAAGTGTCACCTTCCACCGCTTTCCTTATAGCATCAATCTTTTGACGAAGCCACTTCAGATTGAAGCCAAGTTCTTCAGCTTTCTTCAAGTTGTACTCCCAATCAAAGAGTACATCCCGGGTGACAGTATTTCCAGTTGTGATGCGGATATCATTTATAAAACGCAATATGGCTTCTACTTGCCTTGTCAAGAAATAACTATGCCCTGGATCCTTGGTAACGACGATGTTCCCATACATCTTCCATGGTTTCTCGTACAAGCCTGCATATCCAACGGGAACGTTGAATCCACCAACTAGTTCATGATACAGGAGTGAAGCATCGAACGGAGGATCAAAAGAAACTCCTGCACTTGGATATTCATGCACCACTATACGGTTCTCAATTACTGGAGCAGCCTCCAGGGCAACAGTTTCTTCAGTATTCTCTAATGGTGTTTAGGTTTCTTTTATCACTGAAGCAGCAACAGTTTGAGTTTCTAAGACTTCAATGACAACCTTCTCATGGCCTTGAAGTGCAGAGATGGTTGTCTCTTCATCAATAACTCCAGGGCAGTTTGAGTTATCCTCATTGGTTTCAATATCCTCAACTTCGATATTTGGCACCTAATACGAAGATTACATGAGGTTAGAGTCATTTAAGATTGAAACCAAATGATATCATAAAATACATCATACAAGCAATCCAACATTATCAATATTAATCATTATACACTCAAGGCACGAGCAAATAGCATGAAAGTCATGAAAATACGTTTTACGGTAACCTCGTCTGAAGAAACTGTACTCTGACCTGTACTAAAGGACAAACTGGTACGAGGAATCTGAAGATGGGTTATAAACTATTCTCTTCGTATATATGTCCTCTACAACGTCTCAAAATTTCACGACAATCCGATGAACGAGCAAAGAGATGTGGCTAAAACATGGAGCAACATGCCATCTGAAAAAGTTCTGAAGGTCTCCTGGAAGTTCACTATTTCGCCTTTTTCAGGACCTAAACATGCTCAAACTTCAAAGATCTTCTTTGATAAAGCTTGTAAATTTCCTGGGATTGAAGATACATATGCAAACCGCGAAAATCAGACTTCGGACGAAGATTCTACAGCGTTTCTAGTAAAATCTGAAGTCTGACATTTTCTGGTGACGTATTTCGGAAAAGTTATCCATGAATTCACATGGATTTTCATTCATTCATTCACGAATCAGCGATATCATACTTCTTTGAAGAAATTACAGGAGATATACTTACTAAGGGAGTCTCTAAATCATTTGAAGGCTCGACGATGCCAGAATCTCCGTTGACAACACCACTATCTCTATTCGGCTCGGGATTTCAGGAATTCTCCATATTCCCATCTTCCAAAGAAGAGTGCGCTTCATCAACATGATTCTTATGTACAATGATTTCTTCCTGGATTCATCAACAAAAATTATTATTATTTCATTCAAGGAGATGCCGCGATCACCTGCACGAAAGAGATATTTACATCGACTTCTTCATCAGTACTGGATTCCTGAATTGTTCGCCTGGGAACAAGTTGAAGACCGTCAATCGATGGAGAAAAGGTCTGAAAAGAAATAACAAAACCTTGGTCTCGTGATCCTAATTACACGGGAAGGAAAAAGTCATGACACAAGGAGCGCTAACAACTCACCAAAGAAACGGCTGGGGACTGCACGTCATTTGCTAACATCCTGTAGTCCTTACTTCTGGGTGCTCCGCTCCGAAGACTTTCTTCCATTTCCGAGGAGTCTACATTGATCTGAAACCTCACTACATGATCATCCTGTGGTATAGTTGATGAAATAACCAGGACTACAACTCAGTATGAAGGATCTCTCACCATCACTCAGAGGTCCCAGAAGTACCATTTCTTGAAGTTACACCCGCGGAGATGTCATCCCTGGAAACATCGTGTTTGAAAGTGTCATCATGGGAGCCAGTCATTCTTGCAAAGTGGCTGTGACAGATGCATAACATTCAGCGCATCATTTATACAAAGCGCAGGATTCAACAAAACAACGAATCATGGAATAAAGATGCTCACATCAGCGTCTGCAAAAATGCGTCTGCGCTAAAACGGATTCCTTTCTTGGGCCCGGCCCCCGAATCCTAAACGACCAAGGTCCCATCGTCCAAATCAGCGGTTCAACACCAATTTATGCTCATCAAACGACGATCCAATCATGACATTGAAGCCTTCATCAAGTCGTGGTTTGCTCATGCTCTCTAAATCCGGTAACGTCTCAACTTACGACTAAGTTCAATTACTGGTATCATTATTTATGGCCGGAAAATCACCATTTAATGCTGACCGAGGAACACAGCTTTTCTCAGTAAGCAGGGGACTTAATGTAGATGGTGGATTTTCGACAAGGGCTAAAATCATAAACTCACAATTATACGAAGCTCTGATCCAGCAATCAGACGTGAGTATCGAGACACGGGTCTCTCATCGAATTCTCAACGGAGAGTACTTTCTCTCAGAGTACATGTAGATATGTAGTCTCACGACTGGACAATGTCATATCTCATGAATACTGAATACTTTCAGTGATTAATTATATATAGTATCACGAGATGGACAGCTCCTAGACAGCTTGCTCTGCTAGTATAGAGCGATAACGTCTTCAGGAACAAACAACGAGTTTACCCTGACTATATAGAGGATATGACTTACCGACAAGCTCATATCGGGATAATTAATGCTCCTAGACAGCTTGCTCTGCTAGTAAAGAGCCACAAAGTTAATTATTCCTAATTACAATTGCTCCTATTCCATGGTCGAATCTGCGACTGGTCCCACGGAATGGCAATAAACAATTGTTCTGATTCTATGATCAAATCCACGACTTGATCTCATAGAATAACAATAACTATATTATCTCATTACTCCGATTTCATGATCGAATCCACAACTGGTCTCATAAATGGTAATAGATAAATCTTAATTACTCTGATTTTATGGTCGAATCTACGATCCCATGGAATGGTAATGCTCACTTTATTATTCTGAATTCATAGTCGAATCCTCAGCTGATCCTATGAATTAATAATAAACATCTTATTACTCAGTTTTGCGAATTATTCTTCACTGAATTCCACAATTAGTAATAAATAATCAACAACCGGGCGTCTGAGCTACCTCTAAGTAAGCCCCGATTCAAATGTTGAAAGTGTGTTCAACGACGATGCACTAATAGTCACCGTAAGAACGAGTATTTCAAAATACAACGAAACGATGAACCTATGCAAAATATGGAAGAAAATAATAAATAATTAAAAATATTGACCAAGGTGCTGGGAACACGGACACACGACCAACCGACCATGTCATGGTCAGTTCCACTCCAGTTTTATATTTTTAATACATTTTTATTATTTTCCATGATTTGATGAAAATTCTCTCATCTGATCAAATCTCCTTCGTCTCGAGGAAGCTCCTCGGTTTCATGGTACTTCCATAAATACATAACAAATAATATAAAATTAAGGAAAGGAGTGTGGGGCGTGACCATTGGCCAACCGGCCATGCCTTGGTCCCAGCCGGCCCTACATCCCACGGTTTCTTATTATTTTATTATTATTATTATTATTATTTCTCTAATTTCATGAAAAACTCCTTGATTTCATGGTATTTTTTGCACAAATCATCATATAATAATAAAATAAAATAATGAAAACTTATGGGACCGGGCCACTAACCGGACGGCCATGCCCTAACTGGTGCCACACGCCCTTTGCTTTATTATTTTATTATTATTTATCCTATTTTTCCTTGAATTCATCAAATTCCTTGATTTTATGGTATTTCTCTCAAATTAGGAAAAATTCCCTCAAATCATCAAAAATAACTAAAAAATATTTAAAAATTATAAAAAACTCGTGGAACCGGGCCATAGCCGGCCGGCCATGCCTCCATGGTCCCACACGCCCGTGTTTTTATTATTTTAATATTTTGCTTCCATGAACTCATGAAAACTCCTTCAATTCATGGAAACTCTCTAAATTCATCAAATTTCTCAAAATTCATGAATTTTTCATAAAATCATCAAAATATTATAAAATTAAGGAAAAGGCACCACGGGACCGTGGTCACGACCGTCCGACCATGCCTTGACCATGGAGGTCCCACGCCTCCTCATTCCTTATTTTATAATTATTTTTCATCATCTCATGGTGTTTTCCTCAGTTCGTAAAAACCCTAATTTTGGCATATTTTCTCGAATGGATGCTCAATTTCACATCAGAAAATATCAAAATTCTCAGGACTGAGACGCGGACGCCTTGGGGACACGAGCACGCTATCTTGACCGACCAAGATTGGCTCACGGAGGCCGGTCCCATCAATTTTCACAGTTTTGACCTAATTTGCACAATCGCTCGTATTAGGTCCAAAACTCTTCCAAACACTTTGGATTTTCATGAAGTGATCGTCAGGAGGTCAGGTGACAACCCAAGGCCGGTTTCATGACTCCATGGTCGGTCCCTCGCCTCATCATAATTAATTAGGTTTTCTCACCTAAGGCTCAGACGAGCATTTTTGAATAAGTGATTAAGCCAGCATTTAATCATTCTTCCACCAAAAATCGTCAACTCTTCATGAGTTCTTCGTATTTGCTCACGTGAGCATATGGACACTAGGTGGTTGATCCACGGTCCCATGTAGTCGCTCCCTCCTTCGTCCCATGGTTAAAATTCTGACGAACCATGAATTGATCATCAATTTATCAAATTAGGGTTTCTGAATCCAAGGATCATCATTCCAGATTCCAACCTTAATAATTTTACGACGACCTCATGGTCATTAATCTTATTAATTATGCTCGGTTCAACAACCAGTACTTTAATTAATATTTTGGTCACGCTGCCAATAATCCATCAGATGAGCAACACTTGCTCAGACGATCAAATATTCAACAATTCATCACATGAGCAACACTTGCTCAGATGATAAATATTTGCTCAAACCAAAGAATATTGGTTCAACAATCAATATTCAACGATCCATCGAATGAGCAATACTTGCTCACTTCATCGTAAGAAATATACCTCTGTCTCATGACATGTTCAATTCATGAGTTTCAGAACATCATGTTCAACTCAGCAACTACATGGACTCATCGTCCCATCAAACCACGAAGTTATCAATTGACTAACAAACCACGAGACATCAATCGTGTCATTTTGGGGGATATCACTTAGGGTTTTGGTTTGGCGGTCTACGGCACGTGTGTTCAAACACACGATAGAATGTGAGCAAGTCGTGCAATCAGTTGAAGGAATTCACAAGGTAGTGGGTGGAAAATCGACCAAGTCTCCACACGTTGAGAAACTGGTTTCAAACACGATCTCTACTTCCCCACTCCTTGATTCCATCAACTGTCACACTTCATGGGGTCGTGGTGTCTACAATTCCAACAATATAAATAAGTCTCTGAATCATGATTGAATCAGCATCATCAGTATCATCAATCTCACGTCAAACTGACAACACGAGATCATCAACTCGTCAATTGAGCAACTACTCTCAATTGAGCAATTTCAATCACTCAGAGCTTATCATATTCAGAATACACACATCCACAATCTTTGATTACCATTGATTCCACACATTTCTCAGCTTCTCTCCTACAGATCAACCCATCCTCTCTTGTGACCGAATTTACTCTGGAACGGTCATTGTCTTGATTTAGGCCGGAGTACCACAGATTGATCTCTCAAATCTAAAGAACCCCTTTGTAGCGGTGCATCTGTGTGAGGTTTAACATTTCGCTCGGTTCGAGGAGTCTCCTCCGTACGGTCGTCTCCTCAATTCCTTAAAAACCAGCAAATCGTTTTTTCCCATCTACAACAGGTAAGCCCTGACTTGGCCGATCACTCTGTATGAAAGAGTGGTGGACGGTGATCGTGGTGATGCCTCAGTGGTCGCCTAACTCCTGTCTTAGGCTGTCCGTCTAAGCTGGCGAAGTTGGACGGACGAGATGACTTGCGACCCGCATCTGCGACCGTTGGATTAGGGTTTAGGAGGTGCTCAAACACCAACCTTTAGATTGGTCGAATCCAAGCGTGGGACACGTTTTTCGCAAGACCGATTAGTCATGCATGTAGATGGCATGCCGGTGTACACGTCCGTACCTCGCTGTCCCATGGATATGCGATCTAAGCCACTCAATTTGTCTGGTAAAGTTGAGTGGTCGAGATCAGTTTGGAATAGAAAACCGCGCAACCATGCGTAGTTTAGGCGCACGAATCGAGGCATATCCATGGTTTGTCTTGGTCGGCCGGACATGGAGATAGATGGGTCCACATTGATCATGTTGATACTCTCCAGACCTGCTTAGTTTATTCTTGGACCCTTCATCCAAGCTGGCGAAAACGGACGCTCGCGATCAACTTGCGACATATGCATGTCGCAAACCCTAATTAGGGTTTCCGGCCGGTTGCGTGCGTGCTAGTTTGGCCGACCGAAATTGCACCCTACACTCCTCATCTGGAGAGGTCGATCGCGTGGGACCCACAATAGCCAGCCTCGCCACTTCCAAAATGCACACACTTTCCTTGCCAGTGCCGGCCTTACCAACGCTCATCACTAATCATGCCAGTCCGTGCCGGCCATGCGGTCTGCGCCAGCCACACCTTCCTTATCGGTACCAGCCTTACCAACATTCAACACTGGCCATGCCCTTCCATACCAGCGTTTCCCTTCCAGCGCCAGCATTACCAACACTCAACGCTAGCCATGCTGACACTGTGTCAGCGATGCCTCCCTTGCCAATCAACGCCCGACCTTTCCAACCCGCGCTTTCCCTTTGCCAACGCCATGCTCTGTCAAGTGGCCCACACCCATTCCAAGCTTATTGGTGCTGACAAGTCCCTTCCATGTCAAGTCTATGCTAGCAGCTCCGCCTCGCGTTCCAAAGCCTGGCCCCAAAAACACCTAGTCATACTGGGATTTGTGAAAAGCTGCCAGATACGAGGATTGTGGATTCTTACTTACATCTCGAAAAAGGTCCGACAAATCTCCTCGGCCCTCTTTCACGACTTACTGTCTCAATTCTATCCTCGTCTGTCACCATCTTATGCTTACCTCGCAACAAGGCCCCTGTTCCAAGCTAAGCATGGGACTTAATGTTGATGGTTAAAACCGTAAAACCTCACGTATAGCATGACGTCACCAGTGACACTAGCACATTTATTAGAACATTTAACGCGCTTATGTAAAAATCACCACGGTACCCTTTTTCAAATACTAAATTAGGGTTTCGATGCACGAAACCCTAAATTCACACATACCGCGCAACCATTACGCAAAAAGCATGGCAAACATGCCAAATGCACGCACCGTGCAGTCATCACGCAGAACATAGCGCAATCACTGCGCAAAAGCATGGCAATCATGCCACTCACACATGTCACACAACAAGCCAAATGCACGTACCGTACAAACATCGCGCAAAACATAGCAATTGCACGTACCGTGCAATCATTGCGCAAAAGCATGGCAAACATGCCAAATGCACGCATCGTGCACTCACCACGCAAAACATAGCAATTGCATGTACCATGCAATCATTGTGAAAAATATGGCAACCATGCCAAAACTACAAATAACGCGCAACCGTTGCGCTAAATATGGAAACCACGCCAAACCACAAAACAACGCACAATCATCACGTTAACCATGCCAAAAATCCAAAACGCACTACCATTGGCACATGTCGTGCAACCCTTGCAACCTGGTATGCCAAGACGTGCAACCTAGGGCCAAAGCCGCACACGCGCCATTGGCACATGTCGTGCAACCCTTGCAACCTGGCATGCCAAGCCGTGCAACCTAGGGTCAAAACCGCCACACGTGCCATTGGCACATGCCGTGCAACCCTTGCAACCAGGCATGCCAAGCCGTGCAACCTAGGTCCAAAGCCGCCACGCGCGCCATTGGCACATGTCGTGCAACCTTTGCAACTTGGCATGCCTAGGGCCAAAGCCGCCACACACGCCATTGGCACATGCCATGCAACCCTTGCAACTTGGCATGCCAAGCCGTACAACCTAGGGCCAAGGCATACCACACATGCCATTGGCACATGTCGTGCAACACTTGCACTTTAGCATTACCACTTGCACCCGACATGCAACCCAGGGCCAAGGCATACCACACATGCCACTGGCACATGCTGAGCAACACTTGCACTATGGCACTTCCACTTGCACCCGACGTGCTACCCAGGACCAAGGCATGCCACACATGCCATTGACACATGCCGTGCAACTCTTGCACTTTGGCATGCCGCGCCTACATCAAAGCCACGATTCCTCTTATACAAAATATCGACCGTCAAAGGTCGCCACTGAGACGGCAAGTCTCTCAAGCTAAACTTATCAAACACCAGCGACATGCTACATTTTTTCCACGAAAACACTCGAGACATCAAAACGTATGTCACAAACTGGGGGATGCTCATTAGGGTTTTGGTTTGGCGGTCTACAGCATGCGGCATACATGCCCGTTTCAAGAAAGTGTAATAAGAATAAAACGGTTAGTAAATGCAGGAAGTAATGGTGAAACGCTCTTTCATTATAGAACATCAATTCCATCAAATTCCATCAATACCAGGCGTTACCACCTCTTCCCATTTAACTAATCCGCTTCTTTTCTTACGGGGCCAGAGTACGTTTCACTTGGACTTGTATAAATAGGTTTTACCTATTTCCACCAAGATACAAGTTTTTGGTCAGGAAGAAATACAACACTCAGAAAAGCAACTCTTGCTAGCTTTCTCAAAGCTTTCATCTTCTGATACAAGTCAAGTACTACTCTTCCATAAATGCTCTGGTCTCAACACTCTCTTCGCTTCCCTCCCTAAACCATCCCTTCTCCTCCTCTTTGTGACCGAAGCAAATCCGGAACGACCATTTCTTGGTTTAGGCCAGATTTGTATAGATTGATTTCTCGAATCTAAAGTACTCCCGTTCAGTACATTTGTTTAGGGTTTAGATTTGTTTCTCACCCACTCACCGAAATTACCAAAATCAGCAGAAACGATTTTCACCCATAAACAATTGGCGACCACAGTGGGAGATCAATCTCTCAGTTGCAAAGTTGACTTGCGGTTTCCAGCATTGCCTTTCTAGTTCTATTCTTTCAGCATGGTAGATCTAAGGTCTGGATCCGCGACAAACTCTGAAAGCACCAATACGGAAACTGCTTCTGGCGCTGATGGTTCTTCCAACGACACTGCTACATCACTTGCTGACCTTGGCAACACGGAAGGCGCCCCTTCAAGCATTACACCACCAGTCACCAGAGCCAGGGTCGCCTCCACTCCGAATACTCCTACGCAATCCGCCAACCCAAGCGGTACGGAAGGTGGTCCTTCAAGAATTACACCACCAGTTACCAGAGCTCGAGCCACCGCTACTGTCCCTAACACTTCAGCAAGCACGTCACCTCCAACTGCCGCCCGAACAACGTCTACTCCACCACCAGGGCGAGAAACCAGAGGAGTCAGACCTTATGTCACCATCGCCGATCTGATGGAGAGACAAGAAGTTCTTGCTAGAGCCCAGACAGACATGGTTTCGACCCAGAAAGAGGTGCTTGTTTTTATCAAGGCCCTAACAGAACGGCTGCCACGGGAGTCACGCCAGCCGGGATCAAGGACTGACACTCCCAACAACCCTGAGGCCAGCACCTCAACACTGCGGGAACTGCGCCGACCAGAGTCAAGGATAGACATTCCCAATAGCCCTGGGGACGGCACCTCAGCAGATCGCACTGACACAGGAGAATAAATTCGTGCTGGAGCCTCGATAGCAAGAAATCATCCGTCCAATTTTGTCACACGATAAGATTTGGAGCGGCTTCTCCAAACCTGAATCAAAAACGACGAGACGGATACACATCAATACCAACCTCCTTACCCAATGGAGATCCAAAGAACTCCCCTCCCAAGAGGGTACTCGTCTCCTCAGTTCGCTTTGTATGATGGAACCGGTAATGCACGAGAACATATCTCACGTTTCCTGGAGGCCTTGGGCGAACACGAGTACAACCACGTTCTCCGCTTAAGGGATTTTTCGAAATCGCTTACCGGAAGAGCATACACGTGGTACAACAGTATCACACCAGGCAGCATCCGCAATTGGGGTGAAATGGTTACGTCATTCTACAGGAAGTATTTCTTCGTGTCTGAACAAGTCACTCTCTCAGATCTAGGGAGGATGTTCCAACAAAATAACGAGCATCCAAATGAGTTCGTCAAGAGATTCAGGATCCAAGCACTGGACTGCCACGATCCGAATGTGACCGAACAACAATTAGTGAATTCATGCATCAATGGCATGACTCCCATCTACCGTGCCTTATTGGAGAACCTACGATTCCAGAAGTTCTCCGAACTCCATGAAGCTGCCAAACGATCAGCCACGACAGCTCCGGCTTTATTAGAAAGAACCTGCACGAATGGTGTAACGACTGCCCCGCTGTCTCCGACATGGACTCGGTGAAATTTAATTCTCCGTGAATATGCGGAGTACCAACGGCTAGACGGTAAGACCCTGTGCACCTTGATATATCCAGAGGTGAAGATGTGCGCGAAGTACAGAGAAGCGCGCGCCTCCTTAACAAGTCGTACAACACTGGCCCCTCCTCTTTAAGCGTGGTGGAAGAAATAGGGAAGAGGAAAGCCCCGATGATGGATCAGCACCCTAAACGCACAACCCCGACACGACTGGCTGCTCCACCGCAGAAAGTTGCGACTAAGGCTCCCGAATCTCAGCATGAAACAAGAGAGAATGATCTGGACTTCTTGTTTCCAATCGAGGAAGTAATCGAACTTTTAGAAGCATGGGTTCAAGATGATTTCATCAGACTGCCGCCTCTCAGACGCCCACCAACTGAGGCCGAGATGGCAAACCCCAAATACTGCCACTACCACAGGTTCGTCCATCACCCGAATAGCGACTGCAACAAGCTGAAGCACATTTTCAAGGAAAAGGTAGAAGCAGGAGAGCTTCGTTTAGGGAACGAAGGAGTACATAGAGACCCGCTTCCCGTAAGGAATTACGGAATCTGTAGGGACTCCGTAGACGAAACCGTACAGTCCATGATGCAACACGTATGTGAAATCCTATGCTTCACCAGCGTACAACGCCAAGATATTTTCGCGGCCCTTAACTACATAGTGTCTGGCAAACGGCTTTTTCCTGCTACATAAGCCGCACCAAAAGCACAAGTCTTCCCCGAGGATGCTACTGAGAAGCGCAACTGGGGACTGCTAACCACGGTCCATTGAAGAGCACCGAATTTAGCAACACACTAATCGATGCGGCCTCAGAATTCAACGTTGTTACTTTCAAGACCCTGAAAGCAGCAGGAATAACAAAGCAAGAGGTTGTCCGTTCTCCATCAATTATCAGGGACCTTGAGGGAAGAAACCTAAACGCACCCGGCTACATCAATCTCGAAACCAGCGTAGGAAATACTGCGACACATGGAAGGTTCCACATTTTTAAAGAATTGAGTTACGACATGGTCCTGAGACGCCCGTGGATACTCGACAACAAAACAAAACTAGGAACATCCCCTCTACCCATGAAAACGCCCGAAAGGATATCCAACAAACCAGCCAACCTGCTGTTGTGTCAACAACTTACTGATGGAACTCAGTTACCTAGGGAAAGCCTGCCGACGCTGGCTCACGAACTCCGAACCCAAGTAAGTCTGACTGAACAACCCTCTATACAATCAGTCACTCCTCGTCGTAACCCGTCATGGAGACTCGGCGCGATTATCGAGCACGATGCTGTCAAGAGGTGTGAATGGAACGCTGGGCCCTTCAAGCGTTTCGCCAAGGACTTGAAAATTTCCCTCGAAGATGACGAAAGCAGAAACCGAGCAATCGTACAACAACCAAACCCGTTCCAGATCCGAGATATGGTGGTCAGGGCTACCTCATTTCAAGTCGGAAAAATGACAGTGGATATGACGGTTCGAAAGAACCCACCTAAAGGAAAGGAAGATGAACCATATCTGGTGGCTGACATCCTTTTAGGCGGTTATTGCAATCTCATCAACACAGACAAATTGGAAGGTATGGTGGTTCACTCACGATGGCTCGAACCCTTCAACACCTGAAATGTCATACTGCCTCGCCCTCCGACATATTCTCTCTGACATTTCCTCCAGCAATTTCCCTTTCCACCATTATAATTGTATTCCCCCGAGATAAATGCACCACTTGCATTTTTCCAGCAGGGTTCCAGTTTTTCTATTATTAAGCAATCTTATCTTTCCCCTCCAGTAAAATTTCCGAATCTCAAAAAAAAAAAAAAAAAATTACCCGTCCAAACCTAATCAGAAATTAGAACCATACCAAGAAGACCATTTTCAATCAACTGGAAGCTCCAGAAAAAATGACACAGAAAGAAAAACAATCCTTTCCGGTAGAAGTCTCCGGTTTATAAGTTTTATTCAATACAAAGCCACAAGAGGTACACTGATCAGCAAAATACCAAGTTCAGCATGAGTACAAGAAAAAGGGGATTTGCAAGACATCAAAACGACTAGGCAACAAGAAAAAGTAGTAAAAAGAAGAAAACTATTCGCCAGCAGAAGCTCGAATCCCTGACACCCCTATCAGAGCTTCTTCAAACACTTTCCCCAGCAATCCCTCGGGCAGCAAAGATTCCATAAGGAAGACGTGTCAACAGCAACAGCCTCCATGTCCCACCTGGACACCGTCTCAGCAGCGACGATATCCAACCTCTTCCTAGCTTCCGCTCCAGCAGTTGACCCGATGTACGCCACCATGATTCCCCCAACATCACCAGCAAAGTTTTCGCCGTACGTCCCATAATTTTTCTCAGCATTGTTTTGAGGAGGGTTCCCTGACTCATCCATGTAGGAATCCATAGAAGTCTGGGCATTCCCCTGTGCCTCGCATGGGTAGATCAAAGGAATATCCTGGATGATTGCTCTGATTTCACAAAACAGAGACCCGATCCTGTCCAATGATTCCTCATAGGAAGAAGATCGGTCTTCACCAATCCCGGAACATCTCTCCAAAGATCTGGCGGTGTCACCGTTACTAGGAGACGCCATCACGATATCGCGAAAAGAACGAATCTTACCTTACCTGCACCAACAAACAACTAGAAAGAGGGAGATGACGCAATTTCACAAGCAGTATATATACACAAACCCTAAAAAAGGGAAAGGGAGAGTATTTCATGGACGTAACGTTTCTAGATTTTTTTGTAGAGGGGAACAATTCTCTGCTAAAGCCACGTATGAAGAAAGGCAGCCAGGCCTGCAATAGTCAGCCTCTCCACTTCCAAAATGCACACACTTTCCTTGCCAGTGCCGGCCTTACCATTGCTCAGCGCTAATCATGCCAGTCCGTGTCGGCCATGCAGTCTGCGCCAGCCACACCTTCCTTATCGTACCGGCCTTACCAACATTCAACACTGGCCATGCCCTTCCATACCAGCGCTTCCCTTCCAGCGCCAGCATTACCAACGCTCAATGCTAGCCACGTCGACACTGTGTCAGCCATGCCTCCCTTGCCAATCAACGCCCGGCCTTGCCAATCCGCGCTTTCCCTTTGCCAACGCCATGCTCTGTCAAGTAGCCCACACCCATTCCAAGCTTATTGGTGCTGACAAGTCCCTTCCATGTCAAGTCTATGCTAGCAGCTCCGCCTCGCGTTCCAAAGCCTGGCCCCAAAAACACCTAGTCATACTGGGATTTGTGCAAAGCTACCAGATACGAGGATTGTGGATTCTTACTTACATCTCGAAAAAGGTCAGACAAATCTACTCGGCCCTCTTTCACGACTTACTGTCTCAGTTCTATCCTCGTATGTCACCATCTTAAGCTTACCTCGCAACAAGGCCCCTGTTCCAAGCTAAGCAGGGGACTTAATGTTGATGGTGGTTTTTGAACAAAGGGTAAAACCAAAAAACCTCACGTATAGCATGGCGTCACCAGTGACACTAGCACATTTATTAGAACATTTAACGCGCTTATGTAAAAATCACCAGGGTACCCTTTTTCAAATACTAAATTAGGGTTTCGATGCGCGAAACCCTAAATTCACACATACCGTGCAACCATTACGCAAAAAACATGGAAAACATGCCAAATGCACGCACCGTGCAATCATCACGCATAACATAGCAATTGCACGTACCGTGCAATCACTGCGCAAAAGCATGGCAATCATGCCACTCACACATGTCGCACAACATGCCAAATGCACGTACCGTGCAAACATCACGCAAAACATAGCAATTGCACGTACAGTGCAATCATTGCGCAAAAGCATGGCAAACATGCCAAATGCACGCACCGTGCACTCATCATACAAAACATAGCAATTGCTTGTACCATGCAATCATTGTGCAAAATATGGCAACCATGCCAAAACTACAAATAACGTGCAACGGTTGCGCTAAATATGGCAACCACGCCAAACCGCAAAACAACGCGCAATCATCACGTTAACCATGCCAAAAATCCAAAACGCACCGCCATTGGCACATGCCGTGCAACCTGGCATGCCAAGTCGTGCAACCTAAGGCCAAAGCCGCCACATGCGCCATTGGCACATGCCGTGCAACCCTTGCAACCTGGCATTCCAAGACGTGCAACCTAGGGCCAAAGCCGCCACACGCGCCATTGGCACATGCCGTGCAACCCTTGCAACCTGGCATGCCAAGCCGTGCAACATAGGGCCAAAGCAGCCACACGTGCCATTGGCACATGCCGTGCAACCCTTGCAACCTGGCATTCCAAGCCGTGCAACCTAGGTCCAAAGTCGCTACACGTGCCATTGGCACATGCCATGCAACCCTTGCAACCTGGCATGCCAAGCCGTAGTACCAAACCCTCCACGCACGCCATTTGCACATGACGTGCAACCCTTGCAACTTGGCATGCCTAGGGCACACACACCATTGACACATGCCATGCAACCCTTGCAACTTGGCATGCCAAGCCGTGCAACCTTGGGACAAGGCATACTACACATGCCATTGGCACATGCCGTGCAACACTTGCAGTTTGGCATTACCACTTGGACCCGACATGCAACCCAGGGCCAAGGCATACCAGACATGCCATTGGCACATGCCGAGCAACACTTGCACTTTGGCCCTTCCACTTGTACACGACGTGCTACCCAGGACCAAGGCATGCCACACATTCCATTGGCACATGCCGTGCAACTCTTGCACTTTGGCATGCCGTGCCTACATCAAAGGCCACGATTCCTCTTATACAAAATCTCGACCGTCGAAGGTCGCCACTGAGCCGGCAAGTCTCTCAAGCTCAACTTATCAAACACCAGCGACATGCTACATGTTTTCCACGAAAACACTCGAGACATCAAAACGTATATCACAAACTGGGGGATGCTCATTAGGGTTTTGGTTTGGCGGTCTACAGCGTGCGGCATGTATGCCCGTTTCAAGAAAGTGTAATAAGAATAAAATGGTTAGTAAATGCATGAAGTAATGGTGAAACGCTCTTTCATTATGGAACATCAATTCCATCAAATTCCATCAATACCAGGCATTGCCACCTCTTCCCATTTAACTCATCCGTTTTTTTCTTACGGGGCCAGAGTACGTTTCACTTGGACTTGTATAAATAGGTTTGACCTATTTCCACCAAGGCACAAGTTTTTGGTCAGGGAGAAATACAACACTCAGAAAAGCAACTCTTGCTAGCTTTCTCAAAGCTTTCATCTTCTGATACAAGTCAAGTACTACTCTTCCAGAACTGCTCTGGTCTCAACACTCTCTTCGCTTCCCTCCCTAAACCAGCCCTTCTCATCTTCTTTGTGACCGAAGCAAATCCGGAACGGCCATTTCTTGGTTTAGGCCAGATTTGTATAGATTGATCTCTCGAATCTAAAGTACTCCCGTGCAGTACATTTGTTTAGGGTTTAGATTTGTTTCTCACCCACTCACCAAAATTACCAAAATCAGCAGAAACGATTTTCACCCATAAACAAGTAGGCATCTCTTCAGCCCCGCAGAAAATAGCCAATAACAATTTCTATGTTAAATTGCACCCACAAATAATCATGCTTACCCTATTCCAATGTAATTATTCTGGAATTGCTCTCGCACCTGAAAATTCTGGAATTGCTCTCGCACCTGAAACACATAGATAGTCAACAAACAAACTACAACCTTATCAGAAACCGAATTGAGACCTAAATAGAAATTGGTACTTAAATTTCACCTTTTCAAACATACACTTTTAATGAGATGTCGACTTCCTAAACCACCTTTCCAAACTAAAAATTTTGATTTTTTTGAAAAGATCAAACCCATAAACATCATGGACTATATTGAAGATGGGTAAAAAACATACCACCAATAAAAGCTTAATATATTGACCTCCCATCACCGCAACCTATTGATTACATGCAAAACAAACAATAAAAATAGATTAGACAACAAAATCCTAGATTGTAAGAAACGGAAGAAAAAAACCCGAAAAGAAAATAACGTGCAAACAATGAGGTTTGGCTTTCGCTTGAAAACCCGAAAAAAATAACGTGCAAACAATGAGGTTTGGCTTTCGCTTGAATTATTTATATTCAGTCACCAAAAAGTAATTTCGATAAGAAATTACTTTTATTAAGAAAAAATATCAATCAATATCTTAAAGAAAGAAAATTAGACAAATTATTTTCATAATTTATAAACAACATATTAGTATTGATTAAAAGATTTTTAATAATAATAGTAACGACAGCTTGATAGTAGTATTATTAAAGACTACGTACTGATATTTTTTCCCCCAAATAACCGTGTGTGTATTAAAGACATACCTTTTTTAAAATCATATTAATATTAATTAAAATACTTTTTTACCTCATTGAAATGGATAAAATGTTTGAAATTATTTTCTATGTCAGATTTATGAATATGCTTGGATTTTTTTGTCAGTTTTTAATGCATAAACATGTCTGGATTTTCTAGATATTTATTATTAATATAGTCATTTCTAGATTTTTTTCCTTATAAAAGATTCAAAAACATAAATCTTATTATTTTATTCCATAAATATGTTGAATTGATATCCTTTTATCTCAGTCATAAGTGAACGAAATTAATATAGTAGCTTTTTTTATTTTCTGAATTTTTTATGATAAATAATTGAATTGATTTTTATTTTATTTTAATCATAAATTTTCGAAATTAATATAGTAGTTTTTTTTGTCATTTTTATATCTTTTTTCATATAAAATATCAAAAATATAAATCTTATTATTTTATTCCATAAACATGTACTGATAACAATGAATTATAGAATAAAAAAAAAAATCATACAAAGCTTTTGGTTGGTAACCTAGCAACAAAATTATAGAATAAACATGTTGAATTGATTTTTTTTATTTTAATCATAAATGTCAGAAATTAATATAGTAGTTTTCTTTGTCATTTTTAGATTTTTTTCCTTATAAAAGATTCAAAAAATATAAATCTTATTATTTTATTTCATAAATATGTTGAATAGATTTTTTTATTTTAATCATAGGGGGATTTTGTGTTTCCCCCTCAAAATAAATAGCTATTTTGCGTTTCCCCCTTTGTTAATTCATAATTTGTAAAACCCTCTTTCCGTTATAACTGTTGTCACCACCCGCTCATTAGCGTACGTGCGATTCACGTGTGTACACTAGCAGTGATTACCGGTCAGAAATGAAGCCTGTGTTATTTTTGCACAGCCCTATCTCTCTGTTCCTGTGGCAAAATTCCTATCCATCCACATATCCGCCATTAACAAGCTTGAGAGAAAAACTCAATCACTCGGATGTGGGTTTATAACTTTATAATTGCATTCCTCGCGAATCAAGTTCATCGACACCAATTTACAGGTTATGCCATCGAAACCATCATCAAACAGTAAGAATAAATAATTGCATTCACTCTTATTTATACAATGGTCTGTACATGGAAAAAATAGTTTGCCTCCATTAATGACCTTAACCATTCAGGACCATTCATGTTATCCATTATAACAAATGAACAATCGATCCAACTTAATTTGAAAAACACAGAAAGAAGGAAATGAATACTAGAATTTCATTTAAACCCCAAAACAAAACCAAAAAATAAATAATCCCATTTTTTGATTATTTAAGAACTTTCCATGGGTTTTTGGAACCCCATTCTTTTATTGTTCACTCACGATATGAAAAGATAAGGGAACCAAAATCCATCAATTTCGCAGGGTATTTCATTACGGCGCTATTTGTTCATTTGGAGGTGGTGGAGAATTGGGCGACGGAGGAGTCAGTGGTGGTGCAGGAGGTGGAGAAGATGATGATGTTGTTTTTTGGGTTACTTTAGGATTGTTATTTTACTGTTTAGTATTTTATTATGACACGCACGTGAATCACACGTGCACTGTTTGGCTGGATGATGACGGCAGTTATAACGGAAAGGGAGTTTTACAAATTATGAATTAAAAAAGGGAAAACACAAAATAGCTATTTATTTTGAGGGGGAAACACAAAATCCCCCTTCTTTTATTGTTCATTCACGATATGAAAAGATAAGGGAACCAAAATCCATCAATTTCACAGGGTATTTCATAGCGGAGCTATTTGTTCATTTGGAGGTGGTGGAGAATTGGGTGACGGAGGAGTCGATGGTGGTGCAGGCGGTGAAGAAGATGATGATGTTGTTTTTTGGGTTACTTTAGGATTGTTATTTTACTGTTTAGTATTTTATTATGACACGCACGTGAATCACACGTGCACTGTTTGGCTGGGTGATGACGGCAGTTATAACGGAAAGGGGGTTTTACAAATTATGAATTAAAAAAGGGGGAAACACAATATAACTATTTATTTTGAGGGGAAACACAAAATTCCCCTTAATCATAAATGTCCGAGATTAATACGGTAGTTAAATAAATATATGTTGAATCTTTATTTTCAGGATTTTCGCAATAAATACATGAAATTAATATAGCAATAAATAAATATAACACATAAATATGGTTTTAATTAATGTGACTTGAACAATGGTTACAAACTTTACCATATTAACCATTGGCTTTGTTTATATTAGTAAATTAACTGTATTAATGGAACCCGTAAGATTGTGTTCACGTAAATAATTAGTCCGCTTTGACTAAGTCAAGATATTAAGGAAACCGGAGGAGTGTACAAAACTACCCCTATTAAATGCTACGTTATTACTAAAAGGTAAAGGAGTATATGGAGTATGTAAGAAAAATACATTGGTAATTATAATATTTATAGAAATATTTAAATAGAAGATAAAAATAAAAATCTTTATGGATTGATTTAATAGATTTGTTTCCCATCGAGGAAGATATAATTTAATATTTAGATTGGCGATATTTAAAATAATTTTATAATTGTAAAAGTTTGAAGGATATATTTATGAGTTTGACTAAAAATTATGACTATAAATAGAAGTTGGCCAGTATTTTAGGACGGACGAAAATAGAATAGAGGACAGAAATTTTACAACAGAGGGAGTAGATTTTTTCAGATACTCTTGTTTATGGGTGAAAACCATTTCTGTCGGTTTTGGTAATTTAGGGTATGTGGATGAGAAATGAATCTAAACCCTAAACAAATGCACTGCACGGGAGTGCTTTTGATTCGAGAAATCAATCTGTACAATTCTGGCCTAAACCAAGAAATGGTCGTTCCAGACTTGCTTCGGTCACAAAGTGAAGGAGATGGGGTTGATCTTAGGGAGGGAAGCGAAGAAGGTGTTGAGATTGTGAAGGTGTTGGCTATGTATGACTTGTATCAGAAAGCTTAGGGCTGTAAATTGGGCCGGGCCGGGCTGCCCGGCCTAATTATTAAATGGGACGGTATAGGGCGGGCAGGAAAATGTCTTACCCATGAAATTAAAAGGGCCGGGCGGACAAGATTATTTATCTACAGTTAGTACCCATGGCCTGCCCAAGCCTGTTATGTAATTTGGGCTCGGGCGGGTAGGGCCGGGAGGGCCTTGAATATTACTTAAAATTAATATTACAAAAATATATATGTATTATTAAAACTAAAAAGAAAGTAATGTAATAACGCACAAGTATTACTTAAAATTAATAATCAAATACGAGATTGAAATGCGAACAAGATAAACCAAACTTTTTATAATTTTTCTTGAATTGAATCATCAGATAAGGAAACTGCCTTAGATTTTGCTCAATATCTATATGGTTAACAAATTTAGATTCCTATGGAGTAAAAGTTAAGAAACACATATGAGAACTATGAGGAAAATGAAAACAGTCATTTAGGCTAAGTAAATGGATACCATTGACGGGCTAATAGGGCGGGTAACATTGATGGGCTAATAGGGAGGGTATTGGGCCGGGAAAGAAAATTTGACTTGTGTCATGTGCCCGCCCTCTTATTTAAATAGGCTAGGTCGGGCTATCCCGTAATGGGCCACGGGCACCCATGGGTTGTCATGGGACAGGGCGGACGGTACTGGGCCTTGGGCTGCCGGGCAAAATTTACACCTCTAAGAAAGCTGAACTGGCTTGCATAATGTAAGCTATCAGTTCTGGTGTTGGAATACGTTGTATCCACACTTGATTTCTGTTTCGTCTCTTGTTCTTTGGAAATAGGGAGGAGAACCTATTTATACAAGTCATTGAGCCTAACCCACGTCTCTCATGGGAAGTGGAGTAGTGGAGTTGTGTGTTAGTGTCACACGACCAGTCTTGCCCACTTCTCCCATCATCACTAACCGTCCATGTCTTCCTGACACATTCTTGTGATGACGCGTTGCACGCTGCACGTTGTAGAATGTGATGCTAGATTAAATAACTAAGTTATTTAGGAAGTCAATATTTATGAAATATCGTGTGTATTCTATGCATGTAATGCATCGAATATATTCAGCATGTATGAAGCATCGCTGTTTTAAGGCTTACCGGAGTAAGTCACGAATTTAAGCGTCTTAAAATAGCATCACGTCCAGCCATTTTCGAGTGATCGTTTGGAGGCTATATAGGCAAACTCTGATTTGGCCGATCACCCCATGTGGAAGAGTGGTGGACGGTGATCGTGGTGATGCTTCACTGGTTGCCTAACTCCTGTCTTAGGCCGTCCGTCCAAGCTGGCGAAATTGGACGGACGAGATGACTTGCGACCCACATCTGCGACCGTCATATTAGGGTTTAGGAGGTGCGCAAGTACCTTCTTTCAGCTTGGTCGAATCCATGCATAGGAGATGTTTTTGGCAAGACCGACCGGGCATGCGTGTAGACGGCTTGCCGGTGTACACGTCCGTACCTCACTGTCCCATGGAGATGTGATCTAAGCCACTCGATTTGTCCGGCAAAGTTGAGTGGTCGAGATCGGTTTGCAATTGGAACCGCGCGACCATGCCTAGTTTGGGCGCACGAATCGAGGAATCTAGCCATGGTCGGCCTTGGCCGATTGGTCATACATGTAGACCGGCCCACGGCGATTGTGTTGACATGCTTGGGACCCTTTGAGTCTACATCTACACCCTCCATCTATGCCTACGAAGATGGATGGTCGCGACTGATTTGCGACACCTGTGATATGCTGCAAACCCTAATTAGGGTTTCATGTCCACGCTACTTTGGATGGACGAATTGGCAAGCTACGCTCCTCTTTTGGGGAGGCCGACCATGTGGGGCCCACATTGGGACGGTGGTGAACATGCCAATAACAGAGAGAGTAAGCTCGACCAGTGCTACTTTTATTATGGAGTGAGAGATGGTATTGAGTTTTTAGGTTGTTGATTTACCACCAAAAGTTGAATTAAATTTGAGTATAATTATTACCATTTTTAGTTGTTTTCTTCTTCATCGATCTCTTTTTTCGTTAAACAAAAAACATTAAAGAATAGGTGTGGAGTGATTCTGGCTAGGGAAGGCTACGACGGTACCTCGTATATGGATAGCAAGTGGGCGCTTATGCCCTCCATGACCCCATCAAAATCGCCCCTATTAAAAATTTATCCAAAGAAAAACTAGTGACCCAATGTTAGAATTTTTTTAATTGTAGTACTACATGCAAGAACTTATTATTTCTTTATCTTTTATCTATCATTTAATTCGTCGAAAAATAAATAAATTAACCGACAAAGTATAAACCATTACAATGGAACATTCCACTATTAAAAATCTAGGGCAAAATATCTAAACTTTGGGTGAGTCGGACATCAACAAGATTATATTAGTCTAAAAACACATTTGATGAAAAAGGTTTAGAGGTAAGTAATCAACACTGGATGTTCAAAACTCTGAAGTGGAAGAACAATTGTAGTCGTTTGGGATATGACGGATTTGATTTCTTAACTTCCTAAATAGTTTTCGAATTTTAGACGTCACTAGATGAACGACTAAGAAAAGTTGTTGACGATAAAAGTATAACTGTTTGGAATAATCGTAATCGTCCAGAATCTGACGAGTCCAAATTCCGAATTTTCTTAATAATTTTTGAATTTTAGGTGTCAATACATTAAAGACTAAGATCAGTCTTAGTATTCCATGCTACTTCTGTCAAAGGTTGTTGTGGTCGTCTAGACTCCAATTATCCAAAAATGTCGTAGTTGTCATACTGAACTTAGAAAAAATGAGTGATTGTGGTGTCAATGGTATGGACTAATAATGCTAAGGTGTCGCGTTTATAGAAGGGGATGCATACTCAAAGTATGGATCTCTCATCCATACTAGTCCGTCCTACTTACTACCATGTTTTCTTTTATTTTTATGTTTTTTTGGTCCATTTTCTTTTCATTGATTTTGAGTTTATTTTTGAACGTTTTCATTTTTGTACCCATAAGGATATCTTGAAACGTTCAGGGCATTTTCCTACCTTTAACCTAAAATCATTTGTCACGCCTTTATCACACTCAAAGTCCTAACTTTTTGTTTTTGTAATCCGGAAAAAATCTGTTTTTCACCGAGTAGATTTACTTTTTAAACACCTTCATCTCCATGTATGATTGATAACCCTGAAATACAACATCAATCTCCAGATTATTAAGTCATCTTTAGAGGTTTGTCATTTTCAAGTCATCTTGAATTATATGACCAACAATTGCTACTCAAGGCAAATACAGATTTATCGCTCCCGTTGAGAAGCTTACACAATGATCTAACGCATTACAGCTAGGTAAAAACATCTCCTTACCTTGTGTTTTGATTGGTGATCTTAATGTAATATCGGATTTATCAAAAAAAAATATGGTAGTAATCAAACTTTATCTAGTTTAATTCATTTATCCAACACATTATTCGAACTCTTTATCCTTTTGGGATTATGCAAGACTTCCTAACATATTCGATAAATTGCCCACAATGATAACAAAATTTATCAGAGTTGGAACTTTGCAAGGTATTAACCTCATTCTTTATCAAGGCAAGACGTTGTAAGAATTCAAGAGCATCTCTAATGGCTTTAAAGAGATCTTCGTCTATATACAATCCCTTATCGAATCCTTTAGAAGATTAAGAGACAACCTTTTACAACATCGAAGCCTAGTATTCTTGACTGATAGGTCATTGACTTTTTCCCTTCGTAAGGGAACTTTTCTTTACCTTTATATTCTTTTCCATTAACTACTCGATCAGGAGTCTTAGTTGAGTTGAGAGCATCTAGAGGAACAAAACAATCAGTTGATCCCCTAATAGAAGACACTGAAGAATCGTTAAGGTATTCCGGTGTAAGTTACAGGTGAACGAAACAAGCCTCCCAAACAGTTACCCATTAAGATAGAACTTTTAGGAACAATATAAACACAGATGTGTTAGGTATAACGGTGTCTGCTGGCTTTGATACCAATTAAAAAGGAGAGGATACCAATTACACCACCAACTTTTTCGTTCGACAACCTGTTGTTGATGGTGAATTTTTGACAAGGGAGATTATGGAAAATTATCCTTGCCCTAGTCATAGAAATATAATGAAAATCCCTGACCTGGCATTAGGATTATTGAATCTGTATCAATACAATTTGTATTCCGCAAGAAAATCAATAAAGCCTATTCAATTGACGGACCGAATAGTCCTAAATCTATTCAAAATATGTATATGTATGCCAAATTTCGGGGCTTTCCCCATCAGAAACCTCGTTATTTTATGTGCGCCAATATACGCATCGTTTATGCTATATACATGGCATTTTTCATATTCAGAATAGGGTTTGACACCATTCTTGAGTTAATATGCTACTGAGAGTATCATATTTAGTACATAGTCATATCAGTGTTGTCTCAAGTCGCAAACTCCCACAGCTGAGTTCCTTAAAAATGCTATAGCGACACTGTTGCATTCAAATTCGTACTGGAATAACATTATACTTCAAATCTAGGCTCGACATATTTCCCTAAACTCAAACCCTAGGTTATCATATCATGTGGATTGCGACACACTGGCTAAGTATAGCCAAGCCCGCGGCATATACTGCATATCCCATAATACCTTGGCTAGCTACGACCGAGGACATAATACAACTATTGTAGATCACATCGGTTTGGCTAAAATAAGAATGGACTAATTTCTTGGTTGGAATCATCCCAAAACCATTGTCTAAGTCCATGGCACAACTTGGAAACCACAGCCAAGACCATGGCATATGGCGCGCACGCCATTACCACGTCATGGCATGGCCGCGCATTATTTTCGGCCTTGGCAGCTATGGCCAAGGCCATGGCCTGTGGCGCGCGTCATTGCCGCCTATGGTCACATGGAACTACCGCGCCATGTCATAGACCGCGCGGCAATTTCGGCTTTGGTAGTTGCGGCCAAGGCCACGACCTATGCTCCGCGCCAGCCAAGGCCACTTCCTATGTTGCGCGCCATTCTCAGCCTTGGCGGCCGTGTCATATGCCGCACGTTATTCTTGGCCTTTGGCAGCCATGGCTTACGTCACGAGTCATTCTCGCACCTGGGTAGCCATGACCAATGCCAAAGTGTAAAATGCGGTATTTTAGGATCTTGGCCAGTTTTGTGGCATAACCATTATAGCTTTCAAGGCCATTACCAATCAACAGCCTAAAAAGGATCTAACCTTATCTCATGCGCCTCTCATGATAGCCTATCTCTATTCCTAATCTAACTTGGCCATCCTAGTTGAAAAATCATATTTTAATAGCCTTGGCCGAATTGAGGACAAACCTTAATCCTCGGCCATGGACTATGCACATCATTCATATGCCAATATCGAGCCATAGAAAAACGTGCATTAACTCAATCCCCATGAAATGCCATAGACATGCTACAATGTTATACACATACTATAAAGGTCTATGGATCGGGAGATATCCGATAATTTTAGCATGGTAGCATTGGGCATGGAACGCCACTTCTAAAGTCGCGACTTACCTAGATCACGGGCCCACAACATACCACACGCCCCCTTTGAGTGTAAAGTATGACGTTACAAATCTCCTAAACTGTAGATTAACTTATTTAACTCATGGCTAATTTATGGTCTGGCAATTTCTCTCTCATTGATCATGACCATGGCAAAATATACCGAGCTGCTATAAAACCGCAACTTACTGAGCAAGCTCTAGTGCCAGCGCACATTAAGGGCCACAACGTGCCAAACCCTAATACGGCAATAAACTACCATGCCACCTCGCGCCAATATCTCCAACTAGATCTAATTTTAGTCGTGGCAGCTAAGGCCAAGGCTATTGAGCCATCTTTTGGATCTTAGCTCATTAGGCCAAACATAATGCCACTGCATGCCATGGCTGCACCATTTTAGGCCACTACGCCACTTGCTATTTTATCACCATAAAAAGGCCATTCAAAGGCCACGCGATAATTAGCACTCCAACATCTCACGAAGAGATTATGGTCTGGAATATTTTTATCCATTTTGGATGTGGCATAAAATGTGCGCGTGTTATGCCACTTTTACGCCATTAGCATGCCACTCTAAATTATAATACCTTAACTAGCCGCTAACGCGCCAAGTCATTCTCTAGCGCCTCAACAAAGCATGAATGTTCCACGGTTGGTCTTGGCCAAACTGTTTTCACGACATCTTCTGCTCAACATATCCCTAAGGCATATGGCATATCAATGGCTACGATTAAGCCTAAAATACGATGAGATCCATAAGTCATCCAAAATACTTAAGAAACATTAAAGTAAGTCATATGGGGGGATTATTCATGGGGTATTGGTCTGGTGGTCTACGAAAACATGCGGCGTGTCAACAACCCATGTGAAAAGTTAAAGTAGTGTGACGGTTACTGAAAAAGCGGGAGTCTAACAACCAGACCCAATATTTCGTGCAGCAATCTGTATGGACTAATTCCAATATCATTTCAAGATAATAAACTAGACAGACAGACTCAATCAAGGAAAATATCCAAGAGTTATATCTTTGTTTATCAATGTAATCAGCAAATCAAACAAATAGAATCTGTGAGCCTGATTATTATGAGAAACAACTTGAACGGTACCAAAGACCAATGTTTAAGTGTCAATCAATTTCAATCAACAACCAAAGGTTGGATTTACCAATTGATTGAACTACGCATAACCTGTGATATTTCAATTATATAAACAAATATAATGCGAAAAAGAAATAACACAGACACCAGAAGTTTTGTTAACGAGGAAACCGAAAATTCAGAAAAACCTCAGGACCTAGTCCAGATTTGAACACCACACTGTATTAAGCCGCTACATACACTAGACTACTAAGTGTTAATTTCGGACTGGAATGTAATTGAGCCCTAACCAAGTCTCACACCGATTAAGGTACAATTGCGTTTCTTACGCCTATGAATCCTAGTACTACTCTACGAACTTGATTCCCTTAGTTGATCTCACCCACAACTAAGACTTGCTACGATACAAAGACGAAGACTTGATAAACAAATTTGTCTCCCACAGAAAAGTCTATTCTGATAGATAAATCTGTCTCCCACAGAAATACCTACGAAGTTTTTGTTCCGTCTTTGGATAAATCAAGGTGAACATGAACCAATTGATAATCCGGTCTTATATTCCCGAAGAACAGCCTAGAAATAATCACCTCACAATAATTTAACTATATGGTAGTAGAACAAGTTATTGTGGAATCACAAAGAATGAGACGAACTGAGGAAGAGCTTTGTGATTACTTTCGATATCTTACCTATTGGAGATAAATCTCAAGCCAATCTTAGAGAAGATAACACTCAATACGATAGAATAAGTAAGATCAGAACACGCAACTAGTATCTATCACACAAGAGGTGTGGGGATTAGGTTTCCCAGTTGCTAGAGTTATCCCTTATATAGTCTTCAAATCAGGGTTTGATAGCTTTGAAACAAAGCAATCAATATTCACCGTTAGATGAAATCCTGATTTAAGATTCAAGCTAAGTTTGCTTAAAATCAAAGAAATATCTCTCCACCGTTAGATGGTCTCATCTTGGTACACACAAATCAAATATACCTTCATTTAGATATGGGTAACCGTACCTAAATGTGTATATTGAGTTGGCTCAATAACAGTTAACCGAAGTTAGCCATATGAACACTTTTCTATTAACCATATTCATCTAACACTTCTGAATAAAATGATAATAAAATGAATCTAATTGTGTTACTCATAGAGTTTTTCAATTTTTTATATTCTCATAGAAGTATACAAGACACAATTGAAACAAAATCGGATTTGATTCAAGAGAATCAATTCATGAACATTTAGCCACGGTTTGCAAAGATTGCATTCCTTAATATATAAATGTATTTGTTCATGAGTATGAAATCGTACTTAACCGATTTTAGAACTTAAACCAATTCGGTTTGAAAACAGGTATGCAAACTTAAGTTGCGGACATTAGTCTTGTCCGACAGTTTGCAAACGGGTATGCATACTGTCGCACCGGACCGCAACTCAGGCAAAACCGTTTGCAAATGGGTATGCAAACTTGGTTCCCGGACTTTGACAGTAAAAACCGTTCGCATACTGGTATGTGTACTTGGTTTCCGGACCTGAATTACACTACAACAGTTTACATACTGGTATGCATACTATGTTATATCCAAACAATGGTTACTTGGTCCAAACTCCAATTTAAATCATTGAAACATCCTTAGAAGATGAAAATAGCTATCTCACACAAACTACTAACTTATAAGTAATTTTCAAGTGATTGAATGATCAATAGGAAACATTCCGAGTCTACATCAAATGACTGTCTCACACAAATCATGTAAGATGTTTCAAGGCAATTTTCACATGATCATATTTTGAATCATTGTTTAGTTTCCCAAAAATAAATTATTTCCACCTAAACTAGTCAAGAATAATGATGAACGTAGTTAAATCAAAAAGCTTTCCAACATATATTTCGATAAAGATATAAGCGAGTTAAAATCAACTCGATATCAAATGTGTATAATGTAAAGTATATATAGCTATACGACTTAGTCTCAATAGGAGATATAATAGAATAAACTTCTGAGTGCTAGATAAGTTTTAGTCTCCACATACCTTTTGTTCATGAATTTGCTCCAAGCTCTCCTCAGTAGATCTTCGTCTTCAATCGATGAACGCCGTGAAGTCTAAAGCTCAACTACACATTCTATCCTAATCTGAGACATAGCTATAAGTAGATTAGAAATCAAGATTTATAGTTTTGATCACCTAAACTTGACAAACAAGCTTGATATAGCAACGCTTGCGAGTTCGACCGAGCAGTGCTCTAATAGTTACAACAGTTGGAGAGATAATGGGCACAGTATAAAAGGGATTTCCAGAAACTTCCCTGATTTATCTCGCATCATCTCATCATCTCCATCTCTTCATAACGCACGATCTCCACTACTTACGAGAAAGGCAATGCGTATTCTAAACTACCATAAATAGGCTACTTAGCTTATTCAGAAAAACAGAACAAGCTTCCATACCAAATAAGCTTTGTTATTCTTTATAGTTTCAATACCCAAAACACAAAATCCCGTACCATTCATTTTCTCAAAAAATTTTTGCTTCCCTCCCCTAAGTTCAACCCATCTTCGTCTCCTCGTGACCGAAGCAGAACGGAATAGCTACTATCGTAGTTTAGGCTTGTCCTGTTCCATTTTGATTTTCGAACCTAAAAAAATGTACCACATCGGTGCATTTGTTTTGCCTAAAAGTAAGTTTTAGGTACTAACACCTGTATGCACAAAACCTAATACAATTGCAAGTACAGCAGAACCCCAATAAATTAATCTGCAATAAATTAATTACCATAATAAATTAATAATTTTTTCCGGTCCCGAATCGGAGACAACGTTATGAATTAATAACTCTCTAAATTTAAAAATTAATAAAATAGGTCCCATCCAATTTATAAATTAATAACGCTCTAATTTACATAAAATTATTTTTACATTTATGTTAACTTGGTAAAGAATTTGTGACCTGCTTTTTCTTGAAATTGATGTCACATTGGATATCAACTTGGACTCTATTAACATTCGAAGAGTTTTGGTGTTGTCGTTTGGTGATCCAACTATTCAATGTCTTCATAGCTTCGATAGCTTCTATGCGTGAAGGTGACTCTATAACTACAATTTCATATTTAGATTACACATCGTCACTTTCTTCACTTCCCATGATACTCTCAATTATTTCCTCGTCATTCAAAAATCCGAAATAGTATTCTCTTGAGGGTAATTCAAAAGGTATCCATTATCCATTTCATTACGATAACTTCATCCCTTGATTAAATTTTGGATTTCTATAGTGCCTTAATTATCAAACATTTCACTTGAATTCGTTGACAAGGTGTTATCCATTGAACGAACATCTATTTTCCAAGCTAAAATGGCAAGGTTCATTGCGTCTAAAACATTAATCTTCTCAAGATTGTTCTCCTACCTCATAAACCTCCAAAAGACTACCACATGATCGAAGACGATAATGCATCTTGAAATCTCTTATATATGATCCCTGCGCTACAAAGGTTCAATCTTTGATGTAGTATTTGGTGACAAAAATTAATATTTTGAGAGATTAATAAATAAATTAATAACAATTATTTTATCGATAATTTAATATCACGATAAATTGATAAATTTTTCTGGTTCCAACGCAATTATTTTATAGGGGGTTATACTGTAGATCTAAATTAAAGATCCTTGATCAATATGTATATAAAGTTTTTCTATCTCTTCTACTATCAGTATGTCTAAACTGATAATTCTGTGATCCTGATTATGTAGAAGAGTTCTTGGGCGATCTCACAAATTAATATCCAAGATCTATCTAGTCGTATCCAAATCAAGAAGGATTTCAATTCTAACATGGTATAAAACTTGCGAGCTATCTTTCAAGATATAAATTCAACAATAACAAGTATCTTTATTGATCACGATTAATAAGTACTTAAACTACCTAGATTACATACGTACTACTTGTGCTATTCCTATTATAAAGATACAACAATATAATGCGGAAAAGGAAAAATACAAGAACCAAAAGTTTGGTTAACAAGGAAAACTGTACCTAAAGAAAAACCCCGGGACCTCGTCTATCTTTGACCACCAAACTGTATTAATCCGCTACAGACACTAGCTTACTTACTACCAGACTTCAGATTGTAATATAGTTGAGACCGAATTAACCCTTCACGCAATTTAGCCGCAATCATGCTCCTTATGTCTCTTGAACCTCGCAAGGAATTATGCAATTGATTCCCTTAGCTAGCGTCCTTTACATCCTAAGAATTGCTTCAACCTAAGTGAAGAATTTTGGTACCAATCTTCCTCTAACAAATAAGCCTATTTGATTTCCCTTTTGATCTTTCAATCTAAATTTGGATATTTTTTTGCAAAAAAACAAAATCTAGTAAACCTCGCGAATCTAGAGAACTTACACTCAGTTAGATGACAAGCCTGGATTACTAACCACCTCTCAAAAATAATCCAAAAAAATTGAAAGAGAGTTTAGATATCTATCCTTAGGAATCACAAAGTCCGAGACGAAGAAAACTTTGTGATTTATATCTATATCTTTCTTGATCTGAGATAACAAGAACCTCAAAGATCAATAAAAACAAAATTGATACACGGACTATTGGGTAAAATATAGTCAGACTGGGCTTCACGAATCCCTAAGTTAAGTGTTTAAGTCGTAACCTAATTATGTTTCTCAGAGGAAACCTAGGTTTCTAGAGAACGACTCTATCAAGCAACTAAGACAAAGAAAAGTCAGGTATTAAGAAATTATGTTGCACGAGTCTCTCTATTTATATATTTTCAAGGCTCTAGGTAGCTTTGAATTCAAGCTAAGATAACTTGAGATTCAAGCAAAGGATTTTTCAGTTTAGATGAAATTCTTATTAGGAATTAATGTAAGCATGTGAGAAGTTTGCCTAGTAATTACACAGAAGAATATACATTATGGTCCCGAGTTTTGGAACCACGTATAATGATAGTTCGTATTGGTAAATATGCTTAGCTTATGAACTTTAAAGCAAAAGTCGTGTTTATGAACACTCAAGACTTAAACCATGATTCACAAACATAGAGTGATTTAGTGAACAAAGTTGTCTTAAAAGTGTTTATGAGAGTTGTCCAAATGTATTTGTCAAAATAGTTTATGGGCATATGCTTAGTTCGATACTGGGTAGGTATGTGGGTACGCACACTTATGGACCAGTCCGTGAACTCAGGTTGGTGGGGTACGCGTACTGGGTATATGTACCTTCCTCTCATTCACGAACTCAAGACCTTAGGGTACGCGTACTTGGTATGCGTATCCACTTTATTCCGGAACTCAGATCACTAGGGTACATGTAGTGGGCATGCATACCTATTCTATATCCAGAATTTCAGTAAGTTCTAAAACTTTCTTTAAACAATTCGATACATCCCCAATCGCCATAGATAGTCAATATCATTGCTTGGGCAATTTCCTAATAATCAACTTGAAACACAAATACTCACGAACGATAAATTGTTCTTAACCAAGATTGTTAAGGATCTACGAACATCCATTATTTGAATCATATTTCGACAGCTTTATCAAGATAAGTTTGACTGAAAATTTCTTCTTTACAATATTAAATCTACTAAAATCATACGATATAATCTCGTAAGATAGAATGGTAAATGTCATGAGTAAATAAGATTGTCCAGTCTTCACATACCTCTTCGTTGATGAAGTTCAAATATCTACTTTTGATCTTCAGTCTTCAATATTAGAGGTTTATATTCATTGATGTTTGATACTCAACTACCATACTCTAATCCTAGTCCGGACTTGACTTTAGTAGATTAGAAATCAAGATATAGTTTTGTGCAACTAACATTAACAACAAGCTTGAGATAACAAAACTTCCAAGTTCGGCCTAGCAGTGCTCTAACAACATCCATGTTCACTTAAATTTCATAAACTTTTTTGATGTTTTATATCTTGGTTGACCCGCCCAATTTTTCCATCAGACCTTTTCGCTTCTTGGAATCCCCTTACTATGGCTTCCCCCTTCCCGACTTACCTCAAAACTACAACACATTTCTTCTACTCTTTGTTGTAGGAATAATAAGGGTTTAAAGTAATATACATAAAAATGTTCATTCTCTAAATAACAAATTGGAAAAAATCCAACATATCTACATTTTTCTCCTTTGAGTCAAACCCATAATATTCAGGATGAATTAAAATAATGGTACAAAATCCGCACCGGTTAATTATCAGATAAAGATCATAATGTAAAACCTCTTATCCTAGAGTAGGTGTTAATAAGTAGTAGCAATGTTGCTTTTGGAATTTACCAGTGCATCTATTGAATAAGAAAACATTGCCTCTATTTAGGGATAGATCATCCGTCCAAAAAGGGTGGGACAAATCTGAACGTCCATATATTTGGGTTATTTTCCAAAGCGGGGTTTTTTCTGTTTAGCAAAATTCTAGGGTTTTAATTAAATTCGATAAATCGGAGGGAAAAACGAATATTAAACAAAGTTAATGAAGATGTTATCAGAACGGATGAGATAAAGAACTGTGAATAATATCGAACTCCAAGTCTCTCATGTCGTGATTGGTGACTACAAAAATCAGAAAAGGGTTTCCATGATTTATCTTGATAGACTTTTCACTTTAGATTGAAGGTATTATGGCCTTCAAAATCTCTTCGAAGGTAATGAAGCTGTCGACACTTATAACTTGTGAAATATGTAATTCAGATTCTTATATACAAATGTGCAAGTAAATGTTAATTAAGTATTGTATGGAGATGGTGGCTTTTGCTTGAGGCTTTAATTATACATGACTGAGATAAACTGATCCAGAGATACACTTACTGACGTCCATTCTTTATATATGCGGATGAGGTTTATTATTTTGAACGGAAAAATTATGTGGCGGACTGAAAGCAAACCCTATTGAGAGCGTATAGGGATGAGGTTTTATTATTCATTTTACAGTTGCATCAAATCACTTTCCAGTTGCATCTATTGTATAGGGACCAAAAAGAAGAAAATTGGACACAAATATAACAACATCAGCGTGGATACTCGGTGATTAATAGAAACTCATCTTTCACAGAAGCAGCAGACCTTTAAATACTCTCGATTACAATCCCCAGAAGTGTTGTGTGTGCATTCCCCCGATGGGTATGGGAAGGATTGTAGATGCATGCCAAGTATAAGTTAACAAGACACAAGACAAATCGGTAGCGGCCATCTTTTTTTTTTTTTGGAATTTGATTGATTATCGATTGTGGGGCTTATTTGATTTGTAATTTTTAGGCGAGGAGACGGGCATGATCCATCAATTGCTTTATGTTCACAAGAACCGTGGTGAACTGGTAGGATTAGAGGCATATGTGAATAAGGGGGAATGTGTACACATGACAACTTTACCTGTGTCCAACTCTGATAGCAGTTTCTGATGGTGTATTGATAGTACGGGAGCCCGCAATTGCATCAAAAATTTTGGAGGTAAATCAAGCTACAATCTGAATTTTATACACAATTAATATATAAAATTGGAAATGATTATCAGTGTCCAAAAGTATTGTTTGACGGATACTAGAATGGCATTAGCTCCAAATACAATAAGATTCTATACATACCCTGGAAAATGTTTCAAAGTAGTTTGCTAAAACTAATTGAGATTCAGTGTTCCATTATTCTCTAAAAATTCTCAACTCATTAAGTATGTAGCTTCACTAAGTAGTCTGTTTTTTCATTGAGTGTATTGGCCATGAAAATTAATGTAGGAGTTTGTTCCTGAACAAACCCTTGCATATGACAGTCAATATGATGTTTATATTGACAAGGGGCTGGCGAGATGTCAAGTAAACTATCACCGGTTACGGTAATCTAAAAGTAGTAAATACTCGCAACTTTGTGAATATAAAGTAGTTCTCACCTAATCTAACTGAAATGCAACAACTAATTAAAAAAAAATTGGACTGAAATCTTCTGGCCCCTCTCCTTTCAAACTTGCGTCTTGCTGCTTTATGTGTTCAATGGCATGGTTTGCAGTATGTGTGGTAGTGATTGGAATCTTCTGGCCCCTCCCCGTTTCAAACTTTTGACCTCGATTTATTTATCTTCTGCAAGTGTTAATTGTAAAAATTTGTTTGTGTTTATTTTTGAGGTTTAACTTTTGTAGGAAATTAACTGAAGTAAATGATTTCGTTCATTTGTTCTTGATAGAATCTTCCTAGCTACCAAGCGATTCACGTCACTTAAGCAAAGGATTGATGAACTCAAAAAAAAATTAAAAAAATTAAAAAAAAAAAAAGAAAACACAGAAGAAAAAGAAAAAAAGAAAGATATTTATCAAGGATAGTTTCCTCGCAACTAATTATTTTCTTACTGAACTCCGAGATCAACTCCATGTTGATTATCTAATAAAATGATTTTAAATATAACATACATTGTTAACGATTAACACCTCGGCCAAAAGCTCAATGGCCTCATGTAAAGGTGCTATCCAGAACTTTTGCATCACACGATCAAAATTTAATTTGGCAAGATGGACAAATTATGTTACTCCATAAGAGTTCTCCCTTGCTCCACTGATAGGCATCTTCTTCAAAGGCGTGTGCAATCTAACATACGGACGTGTTTGAAACAAGAATCGATGCTACCATTGGTCTAAAACGGCTCTTTTGTGGACATCGTTTACTAAGTTTAGGTATGTGATGATAAGTCCTTGCCTAAGGAATAGTTGGGTCATTGGGTGGTGATATCACTGACCTGAGTTCGAAACTTGCTGGAAAAAAGTTATTTACTGATCATAAAAAAGAATAGTTAGCAGTGGAGTTGGCAAACTCCATGGGAATTTATAATCCATGGTAGTACGTCGATATGACTAAAATTCTAGCAAAATTATACTCCCTCCGTCCCACTATTAAGTGACCTAGTTCAAGTTTGCACAATTTTTAAGGCAAGCAAGGGGAAAAGTATTTTTAAGCACTTTTTACAATTATACCCATATGGATAATAAATAGTGAAATTTTGAAATGATTTATCTCTCAAACTACATCACAGATGTTCGCAAAATTCCTACCATTGAAATTTTTTTTAAAACATCTACATAACGAATATAAACATGACTATCAAATTATGCATATTTCTTATAATCAAATAAAAGGATAATTTTAAAAATATCTCATTGTTTAGTGATACAGGTCACTTAATGGTGGGACAAAATCTAAAAGTAACTAGGTCACTTATTAGTGCGACGGAGGGAGTATCTTACAGTGCAAAAATGGTTGAGCCCCGGCCGTAGGCCCGGGTGGTACCTAGTATATCTATATTATAAAAAGAAGTGGTATGTGTGTAGCCTTACAAATCCGACCATCGATTTAGTCATCCCACGATGGAGATTGATCGGTTATATGTCCTATATAGACGTCCGTCCGATCCCTTGGCTTCCTAATAAAAATATGATTCTAAAGATTATTTAACGGCGTCGGATCCTTGGATTTCTTAATTTGACTGCAGCGTCGGATTTCCTAATTTGACTAAGTTTCCGTTAATATAGGCTAACACTAAGTAGATGTATTTATAGAACAGAAGAGCGTCATTCTTTAACGGTTTCACCAACAGATGGTCTTCTATCTATAGTTCTTCCCCTCCATTAACGACTTCTAATTCTTAATTTCGTCTCTCTATATCATAATAATACTGAGTTATTAATACACAGTTTCACCAACAGATGGTCTTCTATCTATAGTTCTTCCCCTCCATTAACGACTTTTAATTCTTAACTTCGTCTCTCTATATCATAATAATACTGAGTTATTAATACTAAGTTATTATTATGGATGATTTAAAGGATGGATACGGTGAAATAAAAGAAAACAGAGCTGATGACTTAAAAAAAAAATTGGTCTAAAGAGAAAAGGAGAAGAAAGAAAACCTAATAGAGGAAGAGGAGTGAATTGGGTAAGAGGTTTTATGTTTAATGCAACCAAATATCTCCTTACTAATACATCTTCACGGAAAACATATGGCTAAGGGTCTGTTTGGCTTATGTTTGGTGGATGACCCTCCATGAAGATTATTCGTATACACCAGATATACTCTGGTCCATCGAACGTTCAATCATCCAATAAGCATATTGATTTGTACCATAACTTTCTCAAAAAAATTTAAGTTAGCCTCAACTAATCTAAAAGCTATTTTTAAAAAACAAATAAAATAAAAAACATGGTAAAGATTTATGTGCGAGATTTAAGTGTCACAACCCCGACCAACAAAACATTAGGGAATGTTTAAGGACCACGGTCGGGGCTGTGAGCCCCGACTAATTTGACACAACCACAAATACTAGAGACGCAAATCCGAACTAACTTATAAACTCGATGTTTGACCGTTATAATCTAATTAGTTTTGCGAATGACTAAAAAAGATTTTGGTAGAATACGGACCAGCCGATCAAACAACAAAACGAAAACGAAAAAGGTTGAACCCCGGCCGTAAACCGGGTGATACCTAGTCTATATTATAAAAAAAAGTAGTGTCTGTCTAGCCTGTTGAATCCTACCCTTGATTTTATCATCTCACGGCATGGATATAAAATTGAGCGAGGGATATTTTTGAGCGTCGGATCGGGAGACAAGACAAGAGGACGTTTCCTAATACAACTATGTTCGGTCGGTTATCTTCTTTTTGTTAAAACCGATCCGGAAAGGAACGCTGGATTTCCAATTATAGTTGTGTTTCCTATTATAACTGTGCTTCCTGATCCCGGTAAAACTGGGTAGGCTTCCGTAATATGTCTTTTTCCTGCAAAAATTCCAGAACAGAGTTTAATAAGAAAACGAATGTGGTAGAAGTTCGAGTCTGAATAAAGTACCAACAACGTTTCAAACCCTATAAAAACTCCGCAATTTGGTTGGCATCCTCCCCAGTTCTCTGTTTCTGCATCTTTTTCTGCAACAATGGCAGCTTACGGGGAAGAAGGGTATGTGGCCTGAATACTTGATAGCCTGATAAAGCCGTTATGGATTCGTTTTGGATTGAAATTCTTTGTAGCGAAATCGATTTGGAATTGTAATAAATCTACCACGTGATCTTGCTGCCGTATTTTTAGGTGATTAATGGATGAGTTATATGATCAATAGATTTTTTAGTTGATTAATGGATGAGTTATATGATCAAGAGATATGGGTTTGCTTTAGATTCGAGTTCTTCGCAGGGAAACCGATCTGGAACTACTAATCGAGCCATTAAGAGAAAAAAAAAATGAGTATCAAGCCTAATTCTCACATCTATAGCCAAACAAGCCTCCTGCATCTTTCCTAGAAAAATGCCAACAAGGTATTCATCCCTTCTACCTGTTTCACAATTTCTTTTATGCGAATCACATGATTTGTATCTACTTTTATTAAATTCATCAATTCCCCTTGGTTCTTTTTATGTGGAATCAGTCACTCTAATGTATATTTTTCATTGTGGGTGTTTACAGTAATTTTATAACTGAATTTGAGTGTTTCCTTGAATATATATATTCAACATCACTTAAGTATTCCGCTCTCTCAAATAGAATATAAGTAACACAGTAACACTCCTAACTAAATTGGGTTAGTTTTTATACATCTAATTCAACTACAATAGCAAATGTGGTTAGGTGTTTCAACACTATCCCAGTTTAAGCTAGGAAGTAAAGATGCCGCCAACTGCGTTATTATTGTAGGTTACATGAATTGCTGATATGCAACGCCATTGTAAATAGATAGCCAGATCACTTAATGTAACACGTACAACCAATCATGCCTCCTGGCTAAGGTTGGGTAATTGTGCTCAAAGGTGTTTGCAACATCTTGCAACATCTCAAGGCTATATAGTTCTTGCAACTTACACCCTGTCAGCTGACAGGGAAAAAAAAGCCGCGATGCATCAACAACAATGCAGGGCTGTATAGGTTTGGTTTCCTACCCGGTAGGTAAGGATTCATCATTTCTTTACTGTCTTCATTGTCTAATTTATGATATTTGTGTTTTCGGATGCAACGTGCATAGTATTGCTCAAACAGAAGTGATTTCTTTGTTCTTTTTTTGGAATTGATTTTGATGTTTTGCTACTTTTTCTTGGTTTCTACTATGTTTAGTTGTTCTTATTTAGTTTTATTAAAAAACTGATTGCAGTTGAAAATTGAAAGTGCAACATGATGGCTTAACATTATTTTGTGTGGACAGGTGAAATTTGAGAGCGTAGTCATTCGTGTGGTTCATGGTATGCAAGCCTATAATATAATCTCTTTAAGATGTCTCTTATATCTCGCTGAAAATTGCATTAAGATACACAGATTTGATGTATCTTTAAATACAATTGAGATGGATTATCAGTTATTGGTTGCCAACTACTTTGCTTATTATGTTGGAAGTTGTACGGGATGATCTTCGAGTAATCAACTATCTTAATAAACTCCAGGTATCTCCAACTTTTCTAAGATGCGTACTTTACTTTATTTGTTTTTAAGTTCTATGGAAATTTGCAGCCGGGTACATCTGTTGCAGCATGTTTTCGTGGTTCTCAGTGACAATAAACCAGTATGCAATTTTAAGAGAGTGTTTGGATCCAATAAAAGGTACATTTTCTTACTTCCTCATTCTAAGATTTTGTACTGATTGGTCCAGTTTGATTGTAAGGCATCATATAAGTCTTCACACTAAATGTCCAGCTGATGACTGATTTTTTTGACACAATGACTCATATAATTTCTCACATCTGAATGGTTTTAGCATGTCGGGTTACCATAGTGGAGCATCACTCATATAACAAATCAAATGTTTCAGTCTTGGGTGTCGTTTTTCTCTCTAATCCAGAGGTAAAAAAAACCAAAGCAGCATCAAGAGATTGGAAATCATTATAGCTATCAGAGAAATGCAAGAAAAGGACCTTAAAACTACCAACCTTTACTGCAGATGGTTGTAGATACCATGAGGATGCTTCCAATCAAAGTTACTGCAAAAAAAATGAAGATTTTGGGTAAGCAGGTGTAAATATATATACATATATATTATACAAGGCACATGACATGATTTTCTCGATGCAGATGCATTCATCAAAAACAATTCAACGTACATTAGTTGCAAGTACGTAAACATGATAGGTGGACTTTGGAGAAAAATTCACTACAGGTCTTCAATTATTAAAAAGATAAATTCATTCTGATGTTTGGTTCTCCAATAGATGCATTCCTCTAAATGATTCACGGTACATTAGCTGCAACAGATGCATATTAGTTTATGCATTTTAATCTTTATAATGCGATTGCAGGTTAAGAACGTAAGCACTAAATTATGGAGTTCTTTATAAAGATTGGGTGAGCTTACTGATTTGGCGGGGCTTAAGATTCCAAACCTCAAGGAGGCTTTGCTGGGCTGTTGTTCCCGACTAATTTGACTGACCAGCAAAATACAGAAACAATAGACTGGCAAATTTGCAAAAAAAAAGAAAAATGCAGCAATCGACTGGCAAATATGCAAAAAATAAAATAAAATAAGAAACCACACCCAGAGTCGTATGCCGGGTTCCAATAAAACAATGGGATAGCAGGATCGAGATAACCTTAACTTTGTCACAACTAAATTTCCTAATACAGCTAGATTTCTGAATTTAACTTCCTAAATAAAAATGACTAACCTTAAGGTTGAATATTAATTTTCAAAGTGAAAAATACTACAACCCCTGCTATATGGGTTCAATATATAGAAGCCCCACTAAATGGATCATTCACTATCAACTCCATACTTTATGAAAATGATATTGCTAGGCCCAAAAAAACAATTTTTCTTCAGATCTGGTCCATAATTAATTATTACAAATTTTGATAATGACAACACTACCCTTTTGAATATATACAAGAGGAAAATCATAATCAATTTTCATTTTCAATTTTTATTTCTCTTTCCTCCAGACGAGATGATTTTCTTCTGTAAAAATGGTTTCTATTCAGATCTATTTCTCCTTCGAAATTCAATTCTCAAAGACAATAACAACGTCGACAACTCTTACTCTTGAACTTTCAGTGCGTATCAATGAAGAAATTTAATGAAAATCGTCAAGAACAACCGGAAATGAGGATATAATCATCAAATCCTGATGGGAAAGGTAAGTTTAATGTATCATAATCGTTTCATTTGATTTTGAATTACTGATTTGTTGATTTTCAAGTCGATTTCGAAAAATAATTTTTTTAATAATTTTTGAAAACCTAATCTATCTGATTTCATCTATAAATCGTCATTCAAAACATGATCAGAATATAAATCTATATCTATTCCATCTTGATCTCTATTTTAAGATTGAAATTTTCGAGAAATTTCTAGGGTTTCGAATTAAAGTTCGATCTAACTTTTAATATGTATTTTTGATCGATAATTTGAGTTTATTTATGAACTCAGAGCTTCTTAATCTTTGTGACCCCTCAAACGAGATTTGAGTTTCTTGTACTTTCAAATTTCGATCTAGTTTGAACTCATAAATGTTCTTCATCTGTTGTTCCTAATCATTTAAGAAATATTTTAGTTGATTATATGAGATATGAAACGAGTATTATATGTTAAACAACTGCGTACTGAAATTGTAATACAGTTCAAGGCGTCAACTGTCCTACGTGTGATAATTCTACATATTATTGTCCGCTTAAGATTTCTTACTTATTCTTTTTTATGTTACATAACTATCTTCTACGGCTTAGTTCAAAGAAAGTTCTGGATGCTGAAGAAAACATGAGTTACACCAATTTTAACATCATTCATAGATCCTTCAAGTTCAGGAGCTATAATTGTCTTAAGTAAAATTCCTATAATGAAGTTCAGGAGTTAAATGGTTGTGTAAATTTTAGTTACACATGATAATTGTATGTGTAATTGCTAGTTACACATCATAATTGAATCTGTAAAAGCTTGAGTAAACCTGATATGATGCATAGTTCAGTTTACTAGTTTGCGTATATGCCCGAACTAGTTACAACCTGGGTATTAAACGTTGTATCAGTTTGCTTTTGCTCTAAAACCTAATGGTCGTTGCACTTCTTAAGTTTGTTGAGTTGATTTCTTCTTCTTAACTTTTCACATTGAATTGCATTTGTTTGCTGCTTACTAGTGGTTGTTTTCTTTCTTATTTATTTTTGCAGGTTAGTTGTCGTGTGTTTGCTGCTGCGCGCACAAGCTAAATTTCATGTGTAATTGCTGGATATACAAGCTAAATTGCATGATATCGTTGACTGTGTCAAGTACTTACAACTTCATATTAAGGTACTTGTCCCTCCTATATTCATGTGTTTCATTTGGACATGGATAAATTGTGCAAAAATGACGCAATAGTAGCATCTGGAAGTACTAGGCAAAGTTTTTAAAATTTTCTAGTGAATTTCCTTTTAGATTGGTATCATGCATGAGTCTCATACTTGATGATACTATTCTTTTTATTATACTGAAGTATGCCATACGTTGTTGTTGTTGATCCTCAGTTTATGTCCGAGGATATACTAACCGAATGTGTAACTACTAGTTACAGTATCTAATTGGATGTGTAACTTCCGATTACACATGCCATATGCATGTGTAACTTCCGGTTACACAAGTCGTATCATGTGTAACTTCCGGTTACACAAGTCGTATTACACATCTACTTAAGTTCTTATTGCAACTGATCTCTTAATTGTAATTTATTCACTTAGTTCCTGCAAATTAGTAAAGCAGTTTATTTGCCAGTTGTGCATTTTTTTCCTTTTTAAGTTGCCTTGTTATTGGGATCCGTCCATAAAAACAACTTTTTCGTCGTGTGATTGCAGTTCAGGAGATTTCATCTAACAAGAAGAGCAAATACTTCATTTTAATCTGATATTATGGTACCTTTTTGTCTTATTACTTTGCAGGAAAACTATATGTAGAACAAACTTGTGAGACTTGCATGCGTCTTTCTTCAGGTCCTCATTCGGTATAATATAATTAATGGTGAGTTACCCTGTGTCATTTAAAACTTGTTTTTAGCTCTGACATGTATGCTTGTCTTTGAACCTTGTTAGTATGATGCTTTGATGGAATTTTTTGGTAGTAAGATGCATTTTTAACTTCTAGTTACACTAGTCAGACGCACGTGTAACTCTTTTCTACACATGCTAAAATGAACAGATTTTACAGCCAAAAAAATTCACATGTGATGCATGTGTAACTGTTTAGTACATAACCCATATGCTAAATATATGTATAACTAGAAGTTACACATGCTAATTAGATGTGTAACCTCTAGTTACACATGCTGATTGTATGTGTAACTTCTGGTTACATAGATTTTACCTGTTTACGAACTTTTGCCTCCTTTTATGTATTTGACTATATTTTTTTCCTGGAATATGCAGATTTGCTTATTTTTATATTTCAGGTTTCAGATAACTTCATAAAAGCTAATTGCTTAAATGGTCTCGCTGGAATTGGAATTGACGCTGAATACACAAATCATACGCATGTGTAACTATCAATTACACTAGATAGATGCATATGTAACTCTCAATTACACTAGACAGATGCGTGTGTAACTTCTAGTTACACATGCTAAGAAATTATTATAAATGAATATTAAAGTAATACATGTACTTTTTTTATGCGTTCTTTTTGATGTCTATTTTTTGATATGTAACTTTGCATTACACATGTCATAAGGATGTATAACTTCTGGATACACATGGCATATGCATGTGTAACTTATGGATACACATTCACAGTATACTTTAATAATTTTGGGCCTAGATTTAATAATTTTGGGCTTAAATTTAAATTTTGTTAAATTTGGGGCTTGACAATATATAAAAGGGTATGGATGTTTTTTAATAACTCTGGGCCTAGATTTAAACTTCTTTTAATTAAGGGCCTCATATTATGGGTTATCCATGGGTTGGGCCTTAGCCTAATTTTCCCATTTTCAAAAGAATTTAGAGGTCGTAGCCCACGATAATTTGACCGACAAACAAAAACCGGAATAATGGACCGGCAAATCACCAAAAAAAATTTAGGAACCACCACCGAAGACTAATGTGACTCGACCAATAAAACACTCAGGATAATAGGATCCAGATAACTTGAATTGGAGATTGTAAGCCCCGAATATTTGACCACGACCAACGAAACATTAAGGCATGCTTAAGATGCCGGCTAATTTACCATTGCCAACAAAACATTAAGGTATGTTTAAGAGGCCACGGCCGGGTTGTAAGTCCCGGCTAATTTCACCACGACCGACAAAATAGTAGGGTTTTTTAATAGGCCATGCAGCCCCGGCTAATTTGACCCGACTAACAAAACCTAGGGCGTATTTAAGAAGCCATATGATCGGGGCTGTAAGCCACAGATAATTTGACACGACCAACAAAACATTAGGGTCGCAAGCCCTGACTAACTTATAGACTCGATGTTCTCTTATAAGCCACTTTCGTTAATGACTAAAGTTTTGTGGAAAAATACTGACCAGCCGACCAAACAAACCAAAAAAAAAAGAAGGTTGAGTCCCGATACCTAGTCTATATTATAAAAAGAAGTGTTGTCTGTCTATCCGGATATATCCGACCATCGATTTCGTCATCCTGCGGCGCGGATCAATAGTTGGAGCCGGGGAGGGATATTTTTGAGCGTTGGATGCCTGGGTTTCCTGATTTTATCACCGTACTGTTTATAATGTGCTTTCCTAATACAGACGCCAGACACTAATTGTATATTGAACGTTACTTATCCAACTCTGTTTCCGTAAATATTGTTGTGTCCTAATTTTGATAACAAGAAGGTCTATTAAAGACTTCCCCAGAATCTTCTTCCATTCAATTGGGTTTGAAAAGAATTGATTTATCGATTTACAAATATGAGGTACGCATAGTATCCGATCATCTGCTTCGCAAAACAAATCGGAAAATCTGTTTATTCTAACACTCAATCTATGTCTCTAAGAAGATGATGTATTTATCTTATCGGCTGTTTCCCTGACTAAATTCAGTTTCTTCTCCTAGCTCTAGGTTCTTTACAAACCTAAACCTAGAATCCCGTTCTTTTGCTTTGTTTGGTTTCATTTGTTTAATTTTGTTTGGTTTTTTATGATCAATCATCAGCATTTGTTTGATAAAACAAATCGGAGAATTTGTTTATTTTGACATTCAAACAACGTTCTATGAATTGTTGTTGGCGTCTGTTAATTGTTTTGTTTTTTAACAAATTTGTTCAGACCATCTTCGAATTTATCGCCAGATATTCAACCTACGGCAAAACTTCCGCTGGAAAGAGGTGTTATGAAACTGAGATGGAATCTTACGAAGGAAGAGCAAACAAGAAGGAAAATTGGCGACATAAAATCAAAGAGACACAAAGAAGTGAGAGGTTGATGGTGGATGCAATCGAAAGAAAAGAAGAAGAGATGTTGCAAAACTAATGCTGGCTCAGAATAAAAATGATGAACATACCATTACCAAGGAAGCAGTAGCAGAAAATAATAAAGAAACATAGGATGGCAAAGGTAATAAAAACAAGAAATGTATGAATGATTAATTTGTTGCGACACTCTCGCAATAAGTAAAATTCTCAAAAAATACATTTTCTTGAATGGCAAAATTGAGATTGCGAAATGCAAATACGATATGATGATGTGCGAGAATCTCGCAGAGATAATGAATTTTACAGAAGACAATCAGAGAATAATGACAAAAGAGAAAGGGGCGAACCTTTATGGCGTACACCCTAGTTCGCGAATACAATTTCGCAAGAGGCAAATGTAAGACCTAAAGTACGTCATATAAGGAGGTACCTGTTGCATGGCTCAGGGAAAGGCTACACCGCCACCGGAACCTGAGTCATGGAGATTTGGGGTCAATAAATCCCATCCGGGAGAGGCACCTTGGATTCTCAGCTTAAGCATATGACTTAGGTTGGGCGACTAAGGTAATAAGGACTCTCCCAAGGAGTGCAGAATATGATCAAGGCGTCGAGGTACACGGTTGACTCAAGAGTTCCAGGGGCGTTTGAAGCGTACCTTTCCGTTCTTGACAAGTCTTGGCTTATACTGTACTCGGCCCGAAGAAAAACCCACTTAGGATGCAGTCTCATAACCATAAACCCTATAGGTAAAAGGGATAAGAGGCTGAGAAAACAACTGGTTGTTTTTAAGACCGTATGGGAGGATCCAACCTTGTATGGTAGAGGTACGCCTCCTTGAAGGGGCAACCAGGGGGAAGATAAGGGCGGCACCCTCCATTAGGGAGCTGATAAGTGTCTTAAGACGCAAATGTCATGTGGATTTTTACTCGCAAGGGTATTAAGGCTTGTCATATTTGTGCGACAATCCTGAAGAGGCAATAATACAAAAGAAAAAGATAAGACAAGATTAATGGGTTTTCGCATGCAAGTGCGAAGACGTCCTGCGATTTCGTCGCAAGACGCCAATGTCATGGGGATTTATTTTCGCAAGAATATTTAGGTTTGTCATATTGTCGCAACATTCCTGAAGAGGCCATAATACAAAAGAAAAAGTTAAGGCAAGATCAATGGGTTTTTGCATGAAAGTGCAAGAACGTCCTGCGATTTTGCCGCAATGACAAGAGGTGGCATAATAAGACCTTTAATTAGTAAGGAAAAATAAGACCACACAGGAATGAGATTTTGAAAAGAATAAAAATTCACTTCGCATAAGATTGCGAAATTATACATAAATAATTGCAAAGTTGAGGAACAAAATGAGAAAAGTCTGCAAAATCTCTCATTTGGATACAAATAACAGAGGCAAGTATGGGAATGAATGAAATCAGAAAATGTTAGTTGTCTCCATATGATAGATTTAAACAAAAATTCAACTCATATGATTATATTGATTAACTGTATTGCAAGGAAGAATTGTTTTAATGAATGCAGGTCAAAATGAAAGAAACTCATATATTAAGGAATATGGGGAACCAAAAGAATTCGCAAATAAACAGAAAGAAGGAATAAATGTACAAGTATTATAGAAGATCAAAGAAAGAAACAAAGACTACTTCTTAGTTGATCCTTCATCATCTTCATCAGACTTGTTCCCTTCTTCGTTTGCATCAGAACTTTCATCTCCATAAGAACCTTCATCACCATCAGATTCTTCATCATCAGCTTCGCTATCAGAAATAATCAGACTGGGAATATTCTTTGGGATCTCCTCCTGTAGATGGGGAAAAACGATTTGCTGGTTTTTAAGGAATTGAGGAGATGACCGTACGGAGAAGACTCCTCGAACCGAGCGAAATGTTGAACCTCACACATATGCACCGCTGCAAAGGGGGTGCTTTAGATTCGAGAGATCAATCTGTAGTACTCCGGCTTAAATCAAGACAATGACCGTTCCAGAGTAAATTCGGTCACAAGAGAGGATGGGTTGATCTATAGGAGGGAAGATGAGAAATGTGTGGAATCAATGGTAATCAAAGATTGTGGGTGTGTGAATTCTGAATATGATAAGCTATGAATGATTGAAATTGCTCAATTGAGAGTAGTTTCTCAATTAATGAGTTGATGATCTCGTGTTGTCAGTTTGACGCGAGATTCATGATACTGTTGATGATGCTTCAATCATGATTCAGAGACTTATTTATATTGCTGGATTTGTAGACACCATGATTCCATGAAGTGTGAAAGTTGATGGAATCAAGGAGTGGGGAAGTGGAGATCGTGTTTAAAACCAGTTGCTCAACGTGTGGAGACTTGGTCGATTTTCTACCCACTACCTCGTGAATTCCTTCAACGTGTGGAGACTTGGACGAAGGAGGGAGCGACAACATGGGACCGTGGATCAACCATGTAGTATCCATATGCTCACGTGAGAAAATACGAAGAACTCCCTGAAGAGTTGATGATTTGTTGGTGGAAGAATGATTAAATGTTGGCTTAATCATTTATTCAAAAATGCTCGTCTGAGCCTTAGGTGAGAAACCTAATTAATTATGAAGAGGTGAGGGACCGACCATGGAGTCATGAAACCGGCCCTGGGTTGTCCCGTGACCGCCTGTCGATCACTTCATGAAAATCCAAAGTGTTTGGGAGAGTTTTGGACCTAATACGAGCAATTGTGCAAATTAGGTCAAAACTGTGAAAATTGATGGGACTGGCTTCCGTAAGCCAAAGACCCAATATTGGTCGGTCAAGATAGCGTGCTCGTGTCCCCAAGGCGTCCGCGTCTCAGTCCTGAGAATTTTGATATTTTCTGACGTGCAATTGAGCATCCATTTGTGAAAATATGCCAAAATTAGGGTTTCGGCGAAACTGAGGAAAAACACCATGAGATGATGAAAAATAATTATAAAATAAGGAATGAGGAGGCGTGGGACCGCCATGGTCAAGACATGGTCGTCCGGTCGTGACCACGGTCCCGTGGTTCCTTTTCCTTAATTTTATAATACTTTGATGATTTTATGAAAAATTCATGAATTTTGAGAAATTTGATGAATTTTGGGAGTTTCCATGAATTGAAGGAGTTTTCATGAGTTCAAGGAAGCAAAAAGTATTAAAATAATAAAACAAGGGCGTGTGGGACCGTGGAAGGCATGGTCGGCCGGCCAGGGCCCGGTCCCACAAGTTTCCCTAATTTTATAATGATTTTATGAAAAATTCATGAATTTTGATGAATTTAGGGAGTTTCCATGATCTGAAGGAGTTTTCATGAGTTCAAGGAAGCAAAAAGTATTAAAATAATAAAACAAGGGCGTGTGGGATCGTGGAAGGCATGGTCGGCCGGCCAGGGCCCGGTCCCACAAGTTTCCCTAATTTTATAATGATTTTATGAAAAATTCATGAATTTTGATGAATTTAAGGAGTTTCCATGAACTGAAGGAGTTTTCATGAGTTCAGGGAAGCAAAAAATATTAAAATAATAAAAACAAGGGCGTGTGGGACCGTGGAGGCATGGCCGGCCGGCTTGGGCCCGGTCCAACGAGTTTTAATAATTTTTTTAATATTTTTTAGGTATTTTTTAATGATTTGAGGGAATTTTTCCTAATTTGAGAGAAATACCATGAAATCAAGGAATTTGATGAAATCAAGGAAAAATAATAATAAAATAATAAAACAAAGGGCGTGTGGGACCGGCTAGGGCATGGCCGGCTGGCCAAGGCCCGGTCACACAAGTTTTCATAATTTATTTTATTTTATTATTATTTGATGATTTGTGCAAAAATACCATGAAATCAAGGAGTTTTTTCAAGAAATTAGAGAAATAATAATAATAATAAAATAATAAGGAACCGTGGGTGTGGGCCGGTTGGGACCAAGGCATGGCCGGTTGGCCAATGGTCACGCCCCACACTCCTTTCCTTAATTTTATATTATTTTTTTATGGATTTATGAAAGTACCATGAAACCGAGGAGTTTCCTCGAGACGAAGGAGATTTGATAAAATGAGAAGATTTTCATCAAATCATGGAAAATAATAAAAATGCATTAAAAATATAAAAACAGGCGTGGGATTGACCACGACACTTTCGGTCGGTCGTGTGCCTGTGCTCCCAGTACCCTGGTCAATATTTTTAATTATTTATTATTTTCTTCTCTATTTTGCATAGGTTCATCGTTCCGTTGTATTTTTGAAATACTCGTTCGTGCGGTGAGTGTTAGTGTATCATCGTTGAATACACCTTCACCATTTGAATCGGGGCTTACTTAGAGGTAGCTCAGACGCCCGGTTATTGATTATTTATTACTAATTTTGGAATTCAGTGGAGAATAATTCACAAAACTGAATAATAAGATGTTTATTATTAATTCATAGGATCAGCTGAGGATTCGACTACGAATTCAGAATAATAAAGTGAGCATTACCATTCCATGGGATCGTATATTCGACCATAGAATCGGAGTAATTAAGGTTTATCTATTACCATTTATGAGACCAGTTGTGGATTCGATCATGAAATCGGAGTAATGAGATAGTATAGTTATTGCTATTCTATGATATCAAGTCGTGGATTCGATCATAGAATCAGAGCAATTGTTATTGCCATTCCATGGGACCAGTCGTGGATTCGACCATGGAATATGAACGATTGTAATTAGGAATAATTAACTTTGTGTCTCTATACTAGCAGAGCAAGATGTCTAGGAGCATTAATTATCCTGATACGAGCTTGTTGGTAAGTCATACCATTTATATAGTCAGGGTAAACTTGTTGTTTGTTCCCGAAGACGTTATCGCTCTATACTAGCAGAGCAAGCTGTCTAGGAGCCGTCCATCAAGTGATGCTATATAGAAATAATCACTGAAAGTGTTCAATATTCATGAGATATGTCGTACATGTACTCTGAGAGGAGGTACTCTCCGTTGAGAATTCGATGAGAGACCCGTGTCTCGATATTCACGTCTGATTGCTGAATCAGAGCTTCGTATAATTATGAGTTTACGGATTTAGCCTTTGTCGAAAATCCACCATCTACATTAAGTCCCCTGCTTACTGAGGAAAGCTGTGTTCCTCAGTTAGCATTAAATGGTGATTTTCCGCCATAAATAATAATACCAGTAATTGAACTTAGTCGTAAGTTGAGACGTTACCGGATTTAGAGAGCATTAGCAAACCACGACTTGATGAAAGCTTCAATGTCATGATTGGAGCATCGTTTTATGAGCATAAATTGGTGCTAAACCGCTGGTTTGGATGACGAGTCCTTGGTCGATTAGGATTCGCGGGCCGGGACCAATAAGGATATCCTTATTTTAAGAATAGACGCTCGTTTGTTCATTAGTTTAAATAACAAACAAAATAGACTTGAGTCTAATGATATAAAGTTTTGTTTATGAGCTTTCACGAAAACCAAAATTTTATCTTTGTGAGATTTCACAAAATGGAATAAACTCTCGTTCCAAAGGTGAATGCTCGCAAGAGAGAAAAGTTTTTTTTTTTTTGAAAAGACGTGCGTCTGTTAATAATTTTTTTGAAAATATACTCTCGCTTCAAAGACAGATGCTCGCGCGAAGGAGAAAAAGTATGTAGATATATTTTTCAAATTTACATGGGTTTCACGTTAAATATTTACATATTTTGTAAAATCATGTTTTGATTTTGAACAACTGTTGAAAGTAGACAATTATACATGGTGAAATAATGTCTGTGAGTTTTCACAACTGTAGAATGGACGTCTGTCCAATTTTCGAAAAACCAGTGGATGTTCACTCAGTAAAAACTTTACGTGGGTTGTCCACGGTTTCATGAAAATCAATTTATGATTTTTGAGCAATTAATGGAAGCAAGCAATTGTATACATGATGAAATAATGTATGTATGAGTTTGGCGATATTATAGTGTATGCACACATGTAGAAAACCAGCGAATGTTCATATGAAAGGTTATGTGAATTATTCATAGTTTCATGAAAAGTCAGGTGCTGGTTTTAAATAATGAATTTTGCTCATCTTGGCAAGTTTGAAGAGGCGAGCAAGTTTTTCGAGGGTTTTACGTTATTATCACTAAGTTCGTGAAACGTAAATAGGTAAGAGTGGAGGATTACCATTTTTGTAGACGCTGTCGTGAGCACCTTTAATCCATGATTCATTGTTCTGTCGAATCCTGCACTTTGTATGAACGATGTGCTCTGAGTGGTGAGAGATCCTTCATACTGAGTTGTATTCCTGGTTATTCCGTTAGCTTTACCATAGGATGATCGTGTAGTGAGATCCCGGATCAATGTAGACTCCATGGAAATGGAGGAAAATCTACGGGAGCGGAGATCCCATAAGTAAGGACTATAGGGTGTTAGCAAATGACATGCAGTCCCCAGCCGCTCCTTGTGTCATGACTTTACCCGTGTAATTAGGATCATGAGATCAAGGTTTGTTACTTCTTTTCAGACTTTTGCTCCATCGATTGACGGTCTTCAACTTGTTCCCGGGTAAACAATTCATGAATCCAACACTGATGAAGAAGTCGATGTAAGTACCCTTTTTTGTGCACGTGATCGTGGCATCTCCTTGAATGACATAATAATAATTGTTGTTGAAGAACCCAGGAATAAATCATGGTATATAAGCATTATGTTGATGAAGCGTGATCTTCTTTGGGATATGAGAATATGGAGAGTTCCCAAAATCCCGAACCGAATGAAGATAATAGAGTTGCCAACGGAGATTCCAACATTGCCGAACCCTCAAATGGTTTAGACACTCCCCTAGTAAGTATATCTCCTGTGACCTCTTCCTAGAAGTATGAAATTGCTGATTTGTGAGTGAATGAATGAAAACCCATGTGAATACACGAGTAATTTTGCCGAAATACGTCACCAGAAAATTTCAGACTTCAGCCTTTAGTAAAAACGTTGTAGAATCTTTGTTTGGGGTCGTATTTTCGACATCTTAATATGTATCCTCAACCCCATGAAATTTCCAAGATTTATCAAAGAAGCTTTTTGATTTTAGACCTTGTTTAGGATCCGAAATCGACGAAACAGTAAACTTCCAGGAAACCTTCAGAAAATTTACAGCTGGCATGGGGTCCAATGTTTTGGCCACAACTCTTCGCTCGTTTCTCCAATTATTGTGAATTTTGGATATGTTGTAGAGGACATCCATACGAAAACAATGGTATATGACCCATACCTAGATTCTTCACCAATTGCTCCCAGATCGTCGGTTTGCACAGGACAGCATAAAATTATTTCAGACTGGCTTGTTGTAAAACACTCATGTTGCGTCTTTAGACCATTCGCTTGTGTCTTGAACGGTTGGTGAAGGATTGATTTCATTGATTCAATTGAGATCAGGACTCCTTGATTGGCACATGAGCATGGTGCTTGATTACCACCTTGTTTCTGTCAGTCGTAGAAACATTACTTCTGAAACCCTGGTCATGGGACCATAACTGAGGTTGCTCTCAAGAGGGGATGATGTAATGACCATGGTTTCATGTCCCGGTGGTAGAATTTCTTTTATGATGAATGATTAGCACTGGAGATCCCGGCACCACGAGTGTTGGGCTGTGAAATTGATCGTCATGATCGGTGGACCGACAGTCCCCAATATATTGTTGAATCTCCCTCTTTCGTTTTCCCTTCTTCTGTCAAGACCTATATAGAGGACCCGGGTAGAAAAATAGATGTAAAGACCTAGGTGGTCGGAGTTGGAGGTACCTTGATGAAGGACTTAGCGAAAAGACCTGGTGGACACCGATCGACTGTGGAAGTTATGAATCCCGTCCACGAATCTCTGGTTGTGCGTTGTATGCTCTGGAAGCTGTAGAAACCTCATACGACGTCGGAATTCGATGATTGACCCCAATTTTTGAATCTAAGAGATTGAGTTATCACATGAGAAAAGAATCAATCAATTTGGAGTTGTAGAAGTCAGCCAAAGAGGCGTGCACATTTGTAATTTGTAATCCCGTACAGATTTTTCAGATCTCGTAGACCTGACAGTAAATGCCATATCTTTTAGCTCGTATGTCCGATTGATGCGCCCTTTTGGTATGTTGTAGAAGATACATATAAAAACATCTTTTGTTGAGGAAGTATTGTCCTATTCCTCACTCATTGATACGTTTTTGTAAACCCATGGGCTGAAGTATGTTGTACTTTAACTGTAGAACATCTTGTAGAAGACTTTGGCTTGTGACCGTCCACCATGCAAGCTTTCGGAAGATGCTCATGCTAACGTGTTTTCACGTCTAGATACCTTGATATGAATCATTAGTTCTTGGAGAAGCCTGCTTCATGTGTAACACTTCAGAGAACTGTTAGTTGATGAAGCCATGTCATGAGGATGTTTCTCCCGTTGTTGATGCTGAGATCACGATTGAGTTTTCTCCATATATTCTTATTGATGCTGAGATCATGGAAGGATTTCCGCCAGATATCCTTGCTGATGTCGATGCTATGGTTAGAGCTGCTCCAGAGATCGAAAAAGGATGGAACCATGATTATTCGTTGCTCCTCCATTCAGTGAGCATTTATATTGACGAACTAGTTAGTGAGTTGAGAATCCGGTATACTGGGAGTTCAACCTGAGTGCTCTTGAAAGCATGACTTATCGTGAAGCGGCTTTGTAAGTGAATCCACATTGTTGTGGAAGACAGCAACATAAATCTCCATTCTGGATCGGTGAAGGGAAGAAGTTCCTCTGTCATGTAGGGTTTTGTGATGCAGAGAAGTCCCCGTTGATGAAGTTTCACGGAATCACCTCAGGTTGTCCAGTGTATGTTGAAGGAGTTAATGCCATCCATGTATGAATGATGTTGCATCTGCTTCAGAAGTATTATCATGGGATAATAAAGACTTATCGATTGTAGTTTAGTAACACTTTGATCGTGCTGGTGTTGAATCAGTGTAGAGATATTTGTGTTGAAGCCAGAGGCGCCCTTATCGAAGGTGTACTCTTTGATTGGGAGTACAATTTGAAGGCTTCTTAGATGCTTGATTGTTGAATCATCATATCCCCTAAGCATCAAATGTCGTAGCTTTGATCATCTCGGCCCTGAGTATCTTTTGTTGATGCAGCATTCTTCTCGTTGCGGTAGTAAGATTCAACACTTGTGCAGCCATCAGAGTTTTCTGATTTTGTGGCACACATGGATGCTCCTGCAAATCTATGGAGAAACTCCCAAAGTATTCTTTGCCATGCTTGGACATCATCTCGGTAATGAATGTTCGGTGCTCGATTTGGAGAGGCTACCATTCACAACGTCTTGCAGAGTTTCTAGCAGAATTGAGTCCCCATGCTAGGATAGCATGTGAAGAAATAAATGACGTAGACACGGGAGGAATGAGACTTGCCTGAGTGTGGAACCTCTTGATGAATGTCTATGCATATTTTGTAGGTTCTTGCTTCAATCTCGTCAAAGTTCGAAATTCCTCCAAGTGCTCTGATGATGGTATGTCCGTAAAATCTTCTGGATCAAAAATTTCTTCATTGGAGAGATGTGTCACCAAAGGCGCTTTGTAGGTACCCATCTTTTCAGCGTGGATCCACGTTCTTCTGAAGGACATGTCATGTCCTGGATCTTCCTGGTTATGTGAAACACGGTTTCTGCCCAGTTTGGATTTATGTTCATTTTGAGAGTGATGTAGCCAGAAGTATTTCCGAGCGCTCCTTCAAGGTCTCTGAGACGGGAGCATGAGAGGCTTCTTGTCGAGTGATGCCTGCGAATATGATGGTTTTCAGTGGAATGTTGTTGATGGCGGTGCCAGCATCGATCAACGCTCTTGCAAATTCGTTTCTTCTGAGATTGACTGTGGTAAGCAGTCCCCGGTCGTGCATCTCCTTGTCTGTGGATGAAGGTTTCAAGGAGTTTTCCAGGATGGAAATACGTCTGACACAATATGATTCGGTGTTGTTAACATGTCTTTTCTTTGTGCCTTTGATGAATAGAGCAATTCACAGATATGCTCGATCAACGATTGGACTGCTTCTTCGACTGGTTCTTCGGAAAGTGTAAAGGTTCCGATTGAGAGAGGATTATTGTGTACTCCTCCAGTCCCCAGTTGAAGCCATGGTGGATCCACCTTATATGTTGAAGTTACTTGTTTGATGATTGATGAGTCTATGAAGACGGCGGTACCTGGGATTCTCCATTTTTCCTTCAGTTGGCCCTCTATGATGAACATCAAGTTTATCGTATCATCTTGAACCCAGACTTCAGGTAACTCGGTCACTTCAGGGAGGTTTGAGTCTGTCCGATCATTTACCGTTTGTTGATGCTAGGTCGAGGTTTGTGCATCTTGGTTATCCTTCCTTTGTGCTTTTGAAGGAGCTGAGGTATGCTTGCACGGCGGTTCGACCTTTCGTTTGCTTCCTTCTGCAACAGCGTTTGTGGAAGGATGGAGGTTGTACTATTTGTTGATCATACGTCTGCTACCTCGAGCGCCTCGTGGTTCTTCAGCCTTTGTAGCTTTTGTTCTTTCCAGTAAAGCGTGCGCAGTAGTTGCTGATCTCTTCGCCGCTTCATGAAGCTCTGAGAAGGTCTGGAAACGAAGATTTTCCAATAAAGCTCTGTAGACCAGGATCATGCCGTTGATACACAAGTCTACAGTTGCTGCTTTGTGACATTTGGATCATGACAGTGCAGGGCCTGGACTCTGAATCTTTTCACGTAGTCATTGGGATGTTCGTCGTTCCTCTCTCGGAAAAGGAATCCTTTGCGTAGCAGCAGGGTATGGAGGCTGGTGATGATGGACATGTGATGTCTTGTATTTTCCACGGTTCTCCAAGATGTGTTCCAAATCTTCCCGGGTAATTAAATTTGATGATTCCTTCGCTGATGGATCGTCTGCAGCTTTGCGGACTTCATCATCATCTACTATATAAATTGGAATTACCTCAGGATCAGCGTCTGAGGACTTTTCCTTCTCTTTTCCTTTTTCTTGGGTCTTCCCTGAAATTGTATCAGTGAGAGCCTTCAGTTCATTAATAGCTCATTCTGTGTTGTAGCCATATCGATTTGATTCTTTGCAAGAGTCTCTTGCACTTTGATGAGATCATCAATAGTAGGTGGTGGATTTCCTCTGACTTCCTCAGGGTGTCGACCGAATAAAGGATGACCTTCCGCGTTGACATGAGGAGGAGTAACATCACCACCGCCAATGTTGGGAACCAGAATTGTTTCCGAGATGTCTTGATCGTCGTTTTTGTTGCTAGTGCTAGCACCGTTAAAATTCGTAGTTGAGCCTGACCTAAGATCAACCATCTTTGTGAAATTGTGAGATTGCAACCGATAGAATGATCTCCCACTGTGGTCGCCAATCTGTAGATGGGGAAAAACGATTTGCTGGTTTTTAAGGAATTGAGGAGACGACCATACGGAGGAGACTCCTCGAACCGAGCGAAATTTTGAACCTCACACAGATGCACCGCTGCAAAGGGGGTGCTTTAGATTCGATAGATCAATCTGTAGTACTCCGGCCTAAATCAAGACAATGACCGTTCCAGAGTAAATTCGGTCACAAGAGAGGATGGGTTGATCTGTAGGAGGGAAGCTGAGAAATGTGTGAAATCAATGGTAATCAAAGATTGTGGGTGTGTGAATTCTGAATATGATAAGCTCTGAATGATTGCAATTGCTCAATTGAGAGTAGTTGCTCAATTGATGAGTTGATAATCTCGTGTTGTCAGTTTTACGCGAGATTCATGATATTGTTGATGATGCTTCAATCATGATTCAGAGACTTATTTATATTGCTGGATCTGTAGACACCATGATTCCATGAAGTGTGAAAGTTGATGGAATCAAGGAGTGGGGAAGTGGAGATCGTGTTTAAAACCAGTTGCTCAACGTGTGGATACTTGGTCGATTTTCTACCCACTACCTCGTGAATTCCTTCAACTGATCGCACGACTTGCTCATAATTCCATCGTGTTTTTGAACACACGTGCCGAAGACCGCCAGACCAAAACCCCAAGTGATATCCCCCAAGTGACACGATTGACGTCTCGTGGTTTGTTAGTCAATTTATGACTTCGTGGTTTGATGGGACGATGAGTCCATGTAGTTGCTGAGTGTCGAACATGATGTTCTGAAACTCATGAATTGAACATGTCATGAGACAGAGGTATAGTTCTTACGATGAAGTGAGCAAGTATTGCTCATTCCGTGGATCGTTGAATATTTATTGTTGAACCAATATTCCTTGGTTTGAACAAATATTTATCATCTGAGCAAGTGTTGCTCATGTGATGAATTGTTGAATATTTGATCGTCTGAGCATGTGTTGCTCGTCTGATGGATTATTGGCAGCGTACCAAAAATATTAATTAGAATACTGATTGTTGAACCGAGCATAATTAATAAAATTAATGACCATGAGGTCGTCGTAAAATTATTAAGGTTAGAATCTGGAATGATGATCCTTGGATTCAGAAACCCTAATTTGATCAATTGATGATCAATTCATGGTTCGTCAGAATTTCAACCATGGGACGAAGGAGGGAGAGACTACATGGGACCGTGGATCAACCATGTAGTGTCCATATGCTCACGTGAGCAAATACGAAGAACTCCCTGAAGAGTTGATGATTTGTTGGTGGAAGAATGATTAAATGTTGGCTTAATCATTTATTCAAAAATGCTCGTCTGAGCCTTAGGTGAGAAAACCTAATTAATTATGATGAGGCGAGGACCGACCATGGAGTCATGAAACCGGCCCTGGGTTGTCCCGTGACCGCCTGACGATCACTTCATGAAAATCCAAAGTGTTTGGGAGAGTTTTGGACCTAATACGAGCAATTGTGCAAATTAGGTCAAAACTGTGAAAATTGATGGGACCGGCTTCCGTGAGCCAAAGAGCCAATCTTGGTCGGTCAAGATAGCGTGCTCGTGTCCCCAAGGAGTCCGTGTCTCAGTCCTGAGAATTTTGATATTTTCTGACGTTCAATTGAGCATCCATTTGTAAAAATATGCCAAAATTAGGGTTTCGACGAAACTGAGGAAAAACACCATGAGGTGATGAAAAATAATTATAAAATAAGGAATGAGGAGGCGTGGGACCGCCATGGTCAAGGCATGGTCGTCCAGTCGTGACCACGGTCCCGTGGTTCCTTTTCCTTAATTTTATAATACTTTGATGATTTTATGAAAAATTCATGAATTTTGAGAATTTTGATGAATTTTGGGAGTTTCCATTAATTGAAGGAGTTTTCATGAGTTCAAGGAAGCAAAAAGTATTAAAATAATAAAACAAGGGCGTGTGGGACCGTGGAAGGCATGGACGGTCGGCCAGGGCCCGGTCCCACAAGTTTCCCTAATTTTATAATGATTTTATGAAAAATTCATGAATTTTGATGAATTTAGGGAGTTTCCATGAACTGAAGGAGTTTTCATGAGTTCAAGGAAGCAAAAAGTATTAAAATAATAAAACAAGGGCTGTGGGATCGTGGAAGGCATGGTCGGCCGGCCAGGGACCGGTCCCAAAAGTTTCCCTAATTTTATAATGATTTTATGAAAAAATCATGAATTTTGATGAATTTAGGGAGTTTCCATGAGTTCAGGGAAGCAAAAAATATTAAAATAATAAAAACAAGGGTGTGTGGGACCATGGAGGCATGGACGGCCGCCTTGGGCCCGGTCCCACGAGTTTTCATAATTTTTTTAATATTTTTTAGGTATTTTTTAATGATTTGAGGAAATTTTTCCTAATTTGAGAGAAATACCATGAAATCAAGGAATTTGATGAATTCAAGGAAAACTAATAATAAAACAAAAGGGCGTGTGGGACCGGCTAGGGCATGGCCGTCCGGCCAAGGCCCGATCCCACAAGTTTTCATATTTATTTTATTTTATTATTATTTGATGATTTGTGCAAAAATACCATGAAATCAAGGAGTTTTTTCAAGAAATTAGAGAAATAATAATAATAATAATAATAATAATAATAATAATAAAATAATAAGGAACCGTTGGTGTGGGCCGATTGGGACCAAGGCATGGCCGGTTGGCCAATGGTCACGCCCCACACTCTTATCCTTAATTTTATATTATTTTTTATGGATTTATGAAAGTACCATGAAACCGAGGAGTTTCCTCGAGACGAAGGAGATTTGATAAAATGAGAAGATTTTCATCAAATCATGGAAAATAATAAAAATGCATTAAAAATATAAAAACTGGCGTGGGATTGACCACGACACGGTCGGTCGGTCGTGTGCCTGTGCTCCCAGTACCCTGGTCAATATTTTTAATTATTTATTATTTTCTTCTCTATTTTGCATAGGTTCATCGTTCCGTTGTATTTTTGAAATACTCGTTCGTGCGGTGATTGTTAGTGTATCATCGTTGAATACACCTTCACCATTTGAATCGGGGCTTACTTAGAGGTAGCTCAGACGCCCGGTTGCTGATTATTTATTACTAATTGTGGAATTCAATGGAGAATAATTCACAAAACTGAATAATAAGATTTTTATTATTAATTCATAGGATCAGCTGAGGATTCGACTACGAATTCAGAATAATAAAGTGAGCATTACCATTCTATGGGATCGTATATTCGACCGTAAAATCGGAGTAATTAAGGTTTATCTATTACCATTTATGAGACCAGTTGTGGATTCGATCATGAAATCGGAGTAATGAGATAGTATAGTTATTGCTATTCTATGATATCAAGTCGTGGATTCGATCATAGAATCAGAGCAATTGTTATTTCCATTCCATGGGACCAGTCGTGGATTCGACCAAGGATTAGGAGCGATTGTAATTAGGAATAATTAACTTTGTAGCTCTATACTAGCAGAGCAAGCTGTCTAGGAGCATTAATTATCCTGATACGAGCTTGTCGGTAAGTCATATCCTTTATAGAGTCAGGGTAAACTTGTTGTTTGTTCCTAAAGACGTTATCGCTCTATACTAGCAGAGCAAGCTGTCTAGGAGCCGTCCATTATGTGATGCTATATAGAAATAATCATTGAAAGTGTTCAGTATTCATGAGATATGCCGTTGTCCAGTCGTGATACTACATATCCACATGTACTCTGAGAGAAGGTACTCTCCGTTGAGAATTCGATGAGAAGAAAGATTCTTTGCGAGAAGAAAGATTCTTTGCGAGTTCCTCTTTTTCAGCTTCAAGTTCCTCAATCTTTTCATGATATCTACTTTCAGAATCTGCGAGCAAAATACAATCAATTATTAACTTGATGAAAATTCATAAGAAACAAAAGATTAGTAAAGAAGAACAGTTAATAACCTTCTATGTCAGAAATCATATCTCTAATCAAGGCTGTATGCTCAACTTGGAGACTAACATTTACACCTAAATCTTTTCTGGCATCATCTAAGTTTTTCGCAGCCCAAGCAAATTCATCCTCATTACTTACAAGAAGACGACAACGAATTTGGTTTTCTCTTTCGCAGATCTCGATGTTCTTGCAGTTAGCTTCATCTCGTTCAAGTTGAACTTCAAGAAGAGTCTCTTGGAATTTCGCCAAAGCTTTAGCACCTTGATCAGAGATGCGATCCTTATCATCTATGAGACCGCTAATTTTGGTTCTCAACTCATTGATTTTCTCTTTAGAATTAAGAAGGAGACGCTTAAATCGGTTGGCCAAGCCTAAACTAGATCTATGGTCAATTTCTAAGAGGCGAAATTTGGATCTAAGTTCATTCAGAGAAAGAGATGAAATTCTATCATTTGAGAAACTATTTAAAGATTTATTAAAACACTCTAGAAGGGTGTCATTATCCAAGGCATTAGGAAATGAACGAAGAATGGTAGCTTCATCAGAAAGACCATAAATGTCTGCAAAAAAGGATCACTTAAATAAGATAAAACAACAGGATGAATGAATGAAGGGAAAGGAGAAAAGTAACATACCATAGAGATGATTATTAGCTTGCTGAAGGCTAGAGATTTTGTTCTTATACGAAGAAGAATCAATTTCTAGTTGTCTGTTTTTCTCGCGAAGACATTTGACTTCAGCTTCCAGTTCTTCATTCTTTGTACGAAATTGAAGATTCTTCTTTTCAAGATTTTCGCGTCTCCTCTCTATATCTGAGGCAACGGCGAAAGAAGCTTTTCCAGCCTGCGAGAAAATATAAAAAGTATTAATATAGAAAAAGATTTTGAGTTACAATAATGAAGAAATAAACAGGACAAAAGCATACCAGGCTATTGAAAGAATGCAAAAAATCGGGAGTCACTGATCTAGAAACTCCACGAAGAGAACTATCACCATCCAGTAAAGGGACATCGCAAATTGTAGCGAGAGCTTTGCAGGTATTAGCGAATTGGCTATCTCCCATTCCTTGTAAAGAATTAGAAAAGAGGCCAGAGAGCTTATCCATAGAAGATTCAGGTGGAGAATCTTCACTTGCGACAAGGTCATCATTATCCTCATCATCCTTGTCACTCTCGGAATTTTCATGAGAAGGAATAGTTGAAGGAGAAGAATAACGGATTTTTCTCTTCTTTGAAGGAGGAGCAGTTGATTTTTCCCTGTGAAGAGCACCTTTACCATTATAACCAGTCTTCGCAATATTGGCAGGCTCTTCTATTTCAGCAATAATCTTCACACACAAATAAAAGTAAGAAATGGAGGCAACAGTATACTATTTAAAATCATAAAAGGATATTTGTTACTTCATCTGTGTACGAGCGAAGAGCTAATAAGGTACTAGCCTTCCCAGTCATGTGATAGCTATCTTTCAGTTAGAATTTCGAAAGAGTTAGCGAATAAAAGAATAAAAATAAATAAAGAGATGGACATGAGCGAAACTGGAAGAAACATACCTCTTTCTCCTTCTCGGGCCAAGAGAATACCCAAGTTTGATAAGTAGCGAGATTCTCAAGAAGAAAATTTGACCCAGCAATGTAAGGTCCTTTCAGCATCAGGGGAAAAACACACCATTTATCATCTTTGGATTGGCGAGGAGTTGTGTTCTTACCAGAATGCCAATCAATGTCTTGCATGAGTATTTTAGCTTCATCAATGTTATCTTTCTTTTTCAAACGAATACCCCAGCGAGTATTCTCTTTCTTCATGGAGATCAATTCATAATTTTCAAAGAAACTCGCTACTGTGTATTTCTCAACAATTATCTCAAAGTCTGCGAATTTAGGATCCCTAAGTTCTTTGGAGTACAGAGATCCTTTACCAGCACCACGATTAGCGAACTCTAGCATCAGACGGATGCAATCCCCACTCAACTGGAAGATAGCTCGCGAAAATCCCGAATGAGCGAGAATTTCATAGAACAGAGGAATATCTGGGTCGTAAAGAGGAATGGGGAGACCTGCGAGAATTTGACCTAACGAAATTATGATTGATTGATCATCACAATATTGATCAGAAAAAAGTTTGATAGAAAGAATTGACTTGGCACTTTCACCAGGAATGGTAGAAAGTGTGAAACCTTTCTCAGCAAGATCTTTTTGGACGTCTTTTAAATTTTTCTCATGTTTGTGGCCACTTGGAGGCAAATCTGAATATAGAGTATGGGAATGAATATGAAAGAATTAAAGAAGAAAGAATTACAGTAGCAAAATTTACGGAAGAACAAAAGAGTTGCAGAGATGAGAAAATTAAAAGAAAAGAGAAAGTAAAAAGAAAATGGAAAGAAGAGTAAGAACAATATATAAAGGAGATTTTCTTACTCGAAGAAATAAACACCATTAATTCGAAAATACGTGGGCGGTTGAAAAACAACGGTTACAGAAGACGTGTCAAGAAATAAATGGAAGAAAGGATATGTGTGATAAATGCAGAATAAGAAGAGATGGACAGTTGCGGAAGTTCACATCATTCTCTACTTCGCAGAGAAGATATGAGAAGAGGAAAGATGTAGGATCAGAATCTCGCAACAATAATGCCTCAACGATATTATCAACAACACAACACAATAGCGTCGCAGAACAATTTCAGAAATGACATAATAAACGACGTTAGCTAAAATCATGAGAAAAATGTGATGGTTCTGCGAAAATTTAAGAGTTTGCGAGATTAACATTTGTAAGGTTGCAAGAATGTCGCTAGACATATCCGAAAATAAAGGACATATTAGCTGTCATCCACTAGGTACTTCCCTATAAATAGTCGTTCAATTGTAAAGGAAAGAGAGAGATCTTTTTTGAGTAAGAAACAAGTAAATAGGAGAGAGAAAATCTAGAGCAGTGGTTATTCTTGATTTCTTTATCTTTTCTTGTAAGATTGTTCAAAGATTCATCAATAAAATTAAGATTGTTAATCTAAAATGAGTTGAGTGTTAATGAAATCATATGAGGGGTGTAGTGTAGGATTTCCTGCAACTACAAATATGATTGTACTGTTACGATAGAAGATGCAAGATCAGATCACACAACTACGATAAAAGTAGTATCGGTCTGGCTTCACAATCCGAATGAAGTCTTTAAGTCGTTAACCTGGTTTTAGAAGAAGAAAACCCAAGGTTAAAGGAGAAACGAATCTAGCACGCAAACTAGTATCACACGTAAGGTGTGGGGATTAGTTTTGCAGAATCCTAGATGTCTCTTTTATATAGCCTTTCAAATCAGGGTTTTTCCTTAGTTACAAAGCAATCAATATTCAACGTTAGATGAAAATCTGATTTAGATTCAAGCTAATATTTCTCAACCGTTAGATCGAAAACTTAGCTTGTCATACACAAATGACTGTATGCTTCTAGGTTTGTTAACCGGACCCAAACGTGTACATTGTTGGTTCAACAATAGTCTACCCAAAGAGGTTAACCATATGAGCGTTTCATACCAATCATGTTCTTCTTCACCATAACTAGTTCAATTGACTCAAATGAACTAGTTAAGAGTGTTGTTCAATTGCAAGGAGATCTTATGTAACTACACAAGACACAATTGAAGCAAAGATGATTTAATTCACTCGAATCGGTTCATCAACTTTAATAGCTACGGTTTGAAAATACATTCCTTAGTCTTTTAAGATTAAGTTCAGAAATCATCTTTAGATATATAACCTTCTCAAGTTCGCACACTAGGTTCGCGGATTTAAGACACCGGATAGAGTTTACAAACTCCAGCAGAAATTCTCGGGTTCGAGAACTACGCCGGTTCGCGGACTGGGTTCGCGGACTTGTCTCACACAAGTTTTTTGTCAACTCCAGCAGAAATTCTCGGGTTTGAGAACTTCGGCAGTTCGCGTACTTGGCACTTGCCATACTTCCGGTTCTCTTGATCAACAAAGTTCGAAAACTTCGGTTCAAGGAATCCATTGGTTATGTAATCTAAACCCTCATTCCAATCATTGAAACATTCTTAGAGGACGTTATATAGTTGTTACACTATTTCTCGTCAAAGCAATTTTCAAAGTGATTGAAACATTCATTACTTTCATAACTAGGTAAAGATAAACTTGGTCGAAGCGAAAAGCTTACCAACACATATTTCGAGATATGGATAGGCGAGGTATACTCGGCTCGAAATACGAAATGTGTATGATCTAGTCTATATATATAGCATACGACTTTTGTCTCAAAGAGTAGGAGATAGAATAGATAGACTTTTGAGTGACAGATAAGTTCAAGTCTCCACATACCTTTTTGTCAAGAAGTTCCACCGGTTCCTTGAGTAGATCTTCTACTTGTATGATGAATCGCCATGAAGTCCTTGTGCTCAACTACACTTACTATCCAAGTCCGAGACTTATCTATAAGAGACTAGAAATCAAGACTTATAGTTTTGATCACTAACATTGACAAACATACTTGAGATAGCAACGCATGCGAGTTTAACCGAGCAGTGCTATAACAGATTGTGCGTCAGAATGTGGTGTGCCATAACATAGTGCGTCGGAATATGGTGTGCCATAATATGATATGTCCAGAACAAGGTGTGCTTGAATATGGTGTAACTTGGTGTGCCACAAGATCGTGTGTCAGAACGTTATGTTCCATAACATAGTGCCTCGGAATATAGTGTGCCATAACACGATATGTCCAGAACAAGGTGTGCTTGAATATGGTGTGACTTGGTATGCCATAATATTGTGTGTCAGAACGTGGTGTGCCATAACATAGTGCATTGCAATATGGTGTGCCAGAAAAAGATATGTCAAGAACAAGGTGTGCTTGTATATGGTGTGACTTGGTGTGCCATAAGATTGTGTGTCAGAACGTGGTGTGCCATAACATGGTGCGTCGGATATGATGTGCCATAACATGATATGTCCATAACAAAGGTTTGCTTGAATATGGTGTGACTTGGTATACCATAAGATTATGTATCAGAACGTGGTAGTGTGCCATAACATGATATGTCCAGAACAAGGTATGCTTGAATGTGGTGAGACTTGGTGTGACATAAGATTCTGGGTCAGAACGTGGTGTGCCATAACATAGCGCGTCGGAATATGGTGTTCCATAACAGGATATGTCAAGAACAAGGTGTGCTGGGTGTGCCATAAGATTGTGCGTCAGAACGTCGTGGCCCATAACATATTGCATCGGAATACGGTGTGACATAATATGATATGTCCAGAACAAGGTATGCTCGAATATGGTGTGACTTGTTGTGCCACAATATCGTGTATCAGAACGTAATGTGCCATAACATAGTGCGTCGAAATATGGTGTGCCATAACACGATATGTCCAGAACAAGGTGTGCTTGAATATGGTGTAACTTGGTATGCCATAAGATTGTGTGTCAGAACGTGGTGTGCCATAAGATAGTGTGTCGGAATATGGTGTGCCATAACATGATATGTCCAGAACAAAGTGTGCTTGAATATGGTGTGACTTTGTATGCCATAAGATTGTGTGTCAGAACGTGGCGTGCCATAACATAGTGCATTGGAATATTGTATGCCATAACATGATATGTCCATAACAAGGTGTGTTTGTATATAGTGTGACTTGGTGTGCCATAAGATTGTGTGTCAGAACGGGGTGTGCCATAACATAGTGCGTCGGAATATGGTGTGCCATAACATGATATGTCCATAACAAGGTGTGCTTGGATATGGTGTGAGTTGGTATGCCATAAGAATATGCCTCAAAACGTGGTGGGTCATAACATAGTGCGTCGGAATATGGTGTACCATAATATGATATGTCCAGAACAAGGTGTGCATTAATATGGTGTGACTTGGTGTGCCATAAGATTGTGCGTCAGAACGTGGTGTGCCATAACATAGTACTGCAGAATATGGTCTTGCATAACATGAAATGTGAAGAACAAGGTGTTTTTGAATATGGTGTGACTTGGTGTGCCATATGATTGTGCATCTGAATGTGGTGTGCCATAACATAATGCGTCGGAGTATGGTGTGCCATAACATGATATGTCCAGAACAAGGTGTGCTTGAGTATAGTGTGACTTAGTGTGCCATAAATTTAAGTGTCAGAACATGGTGTGCCATAAGATAGTGCGTCGGAATATGGTGTGCCATAACATGATATGTCCATAACAAGGTGTGCTTGAATATGGTGTGACTTAGTGTGCCATAAAATTGTGTGTCAGAACGTGGTGTGCCATAACATAGTGCGTCCGAATAATGGTGTGCCATAACATGATATGTACAGAACTTGGTTTGCTTGAATATAGTGTGACTTGGTGTGCCATAAGATCGTGTGTCAGAACGTGGTGTGCGATAACATAGTGCATTGGATTATGGTGTGCCATCATATGATATGCCAGAACAAGGTGTGCTTGAATATCGTGTGACGTAGTGTGCCATAAGATCGTTTGTCAGAACGTGGTGTGCCATAAGATAGTGCGTCGGAATATGGTGTGTCATAACATGATACGTCCTGAACAAGGTATGCTTGAATATAGTATGACTTGGTGTGCCATAATATTGTGTGTTAGAACGTGGTGTGCCATAAGATACTACATCAGAATATGGTCTTCCATAACATGATATGTCCAGAACAAGGTGTGCTTGAATATGGTGTGACTTGGTGTGCCATAAGATCGTTTGTCAGAACGTAGCGTGGCATAACATAGTGCGTCGGAATATGGTGTGCCATAACATGATATGTCCAGAACAAGGTGTGCTTAAATATAGTGTGACTTAGTGTGCCATATAGTTGAGTGTTAGAACGTGGTGTGTCATAAGATAGTGCGTCGGTATATAGTGTGCCATAACATGATATGTCCAAAACAAGGTGTGCCTGAATATGGTATGACTTGGTGTGCCATAAGATTGTGTGTCAGAAAGTGGTGTTCCATAACATATTGCGTCGGAATATGGTGTGGCATAACATGATATGTCCAGAACAAGGTGTGCTTGAATGCGGTGTGACTTGGTGTTCCATAAGATTGTGCGTCAGAACGTGGTGTGCCATAACATAGTGCGTCCGAATAATGGTGTGCCATAACAAGATATGTATAGAACATGGTGTGACTTAGTGTTCCATAAGATTGTGCTTGAATATGGTGTGACTTAGTGTTCCATAAGATTGTGTGTCAGAATGTGGTGTGCAATAACATAGTGCGTCCGAATAATGGTGTGCCATAAAAAGATATGTACAGAACATGGTGTGCTTGAATATAGTGTGACTTTGTGTGCCATAAGGTCACTTGTCAGAACGTGGTGTGCCATAACATAGTACGTCGGAATATGGTGTGCCATAACATGATACGTCCAGAACAAGGTGTGCTTGAATATGGTGTGACTTGGTGTACCATAAGATTGTGCGTCAGAACGCGGTGTGCCATAACATAGTATGTTAGAATATGGTGTGCCATAACATGATATGTACAAAACAAGGTATTGTTGAATATGGTGTGACTTGGTGTGCCATAAGATTGTGCGTATGAATGTGGTGTGCCATAACATAGTGCGTCGGAATATGGTGTGGCATAACACGATATGTACAGAGCAATGTGTGCTTGAATATGGTGTGAGTTGGTGTGCCACAAGATCGTTTGTCAGAACGTGATGTTCCATAACATAGTGCGTCGAAATATGGTGTGGCATAAAACGATATGTTCAGAACAAGGTGTGCTTGAATATGGTGTGACTTGGTGTGCCATAAAATTATGTGTCAGAACTTGGTGGGCCATAACATAGTGCGTCGGAATATGGTGTGCCATAATATGATATGTCCATAACAAGGTGTGCTTGAATATGGTGTGACTTGGTGTTCCACAAGATCGTGTATCAGAACGTTGTGTGCCATAACATAGAGCGTCGGAATATGGTGTGCCATAACACGATATGTCTAGATCAAGGTGTGCTTGAATATGGTATGACTTGGTGTGCCGTAAGATTGTGTGTCAGAAAGTGGTGTGCCATAAAATATTGCGTCGGAATATGGTGTGGCATAACATAATATTTCCAGAACATGGTGTGCTTGAATGTGGTGTGACTTTGTGTTCCATAAGATTGTGCGTCAGAACGTGGTGTGCTATAACATAGTGCTGCAGAATATGGTGTGCCATAACATGATATGTAAAGAACAAGGTGTTCTTGAATATGGTGTGACTTGGTGTGCCATAATATTGTGTGTCAGAATGTGGTGTGCCATAACATAGTGCGTCGGAATATGGTGTGCCATAACATGATATGTCCAGAACAAGGTGTGCTTGAATATGGTGTGATTTGGTATGCCATAAGATTGTGTGTCAGAACGTGGCGTGCCATAACATAGTGCATTGGAATATTGTGTGCCATAAGATCGTGTGTCAGAACGTGGTGTGCCATAACATAGTGCGTCGGAATATGGTGTGCCATAACATGAAATGTCCAGAACAAGGTGTGATTGAATATAGTGTGACTTGGTGTGCCATAAGATTGTGTGATAGAACGTAGTGTGCCATAAGATAGTGCGTCGGAATATGGTGTGCCATCACATGATATGTCCAGAACAAGGTGTGCTTGAATATGGTGTGACTTGGTATGCCATAAGATTGTGTGTCAGAACATGGCGTGCCATAACATAGATCATTGGAATATTGTGTGCCATAATATGATATGTCCAAAACAAGGTGTGCTTTTATATGGTGTGACTTGGTGTGTCATAAGATTTGTGTCAGAACGTGGTGTGCCATAACATAGTGCGTCGGAATATGGTGTGCCATAACATGATATGCCCAGAACAAGGTGTGCTTGATTATGGTGTGACTTGGTGTGCCATAAGATTGTGCGTCAGAACGTGGCGTGCCATAACATAGTGCATTGGAATATTGTGTGTCATAAGATCGTGTGCCAGAACGTGGTGTGCCATAACCTAGTGCGTCGGAATATGGTGTGTCATAACATGATATGTCCAGAACAAGGTGTGATTGAGTATAGTGTCACTTGTTGTGCCATATGATTGTGTGTCAGAACGTGGTGTGCCATAAGATAGTGCGTCGGAATATGGTGTGCCATAACATGATATGTCCAGAACAAGGTGTGATTGAGTAAAGTGTCACTTGTTGTGCCATAAGATTGTGTGTCAGAACGCAGTGTGCCATAACATAGTGTGTTAGAATATGGTGTGCCATAACATGATATGTCGAGAACAAGGTGTGCTTGAATATGGTGTGACTTGGTATGCCATAAGATTGTGTGTCAGAATGTGGCGTGCCATAACATAGTGCATTGGAATATTGAGTGCCATACCATGATATGTCCAGAACAAGCAATGCTTGAATATAGTGTGACTTGGTGTGCCATAAGATCATGTGTCAGAACGTGGTGTGCCATAACATAGTGCGTCGGAATATGGTGTTCCATAACATGATATGTCCAGAACAAGGTGTGATTGAATGTGGTGTGACTTGGTGTGCCAAAAGATTGTGTGTCAGAACTTGTTGTGCCATAACGTAGTGCTTCATAATATGGTGTGCCATAACATGATATGTCCAGAACAAGGTGTGCTTGAATATGGTGTGACTTGTTGTGCCATAAGATTGTGTGTCAGAACGCGGTGTGCTATAACATAGTGCGTCGGAATATGGTGTGCCATAACATGATATATCCAGAACAAGGTGTGCTTGAATATGGTGTGACTTAGTGTGCCACAAGATCGTGTATCAGAATGTGACGTGCCATAACATAGTGCGTCGGAATATGGTGTGCCATATCACGATATGTCCAGAACAAGATATGCTTGAATATGGTGTGACTTTGTGTGCCATAAGATTTTGTGTCAGAAAGTGGTGTGCCAAAACATATTGCGTCGGAATATGGTGTGCCATAACATAATATGTCCAGGACAAGGTGTGCTTGAATGTGGTGTGACTTGGTGTGCCATAAGATTGTGTGTCAGAATGTGGTGTCCCATAACATAGTGATGCAGAATATGGTGTGCCATAACATGATATGTAAAGAAAAAGGTGTTCTTGAATATGGTGTGACTTGGTGTGCCATAAGATTGTGCGTCAGAACGTGGTGGCCATAACATAGTGCGTCAGAATATGGTATGTCATAATATGATATGTACAGAACAAGGTGTATTTGAATTTGGTGTGACTTGGCGTGCCATAAGTTTGTGCGTCAGAACGTGGTGGGCCATAACATAGCGTGTCGGAATATGGTATGCCATAATATGATATGTCTAGAACAAGGTGTGCTTGAATATGGGGTGACTTGGTGTGACACAAGATCGTGTGTCAGAACGTGGTGTGCCATAATATAGTGCATCGGAATATGGTGTGCCATAACATGTTATGTCCAATACAAGATGTGATTGAATATAGTGTGACTTGTTGTGCCATAAGATTGTGTGTCAGAACGTGGTGTGTCATAACATAGTGCGTCAGGATATGGTGTGCCATAACATGATATGTCCAGAACAAGGTGTGATTGAATATGGTGTGACTTGGTGTGCCACAAGATCGTGTATCAAAACGCGATGTGCCATAACATAGTGCGTCGGAATATGGTGTGCCATAACACGATATGTCCAGAACAAGGTGTGCTTGAATATGGTGTGACTTGGTGTGCCATAAGATTGTGTGTCAGAAAGTGGTGTGCTGATGTGATTTTCAATTGAGTTATAGTAAGATGATTCGTTCACTCAGATTTGTTGACAATTTGTTTCAAGACTTAATAAAGAAAATAAGGAAAAATATATATACAAAATTTGTCACAGGATGAAGAGAGACCGGGACTCGGGATTTCACTACTTTTCATATTGTTGTGGTTCAGTCATTACTTCTAGACAATATAGCTCAAACAAAATAAGTTGTGACTCTAGTTCTTTGCCAAAAATAGATTTCGTAAAATATTATTTGTAAGTTAAAAGCATGACGCATCTGAAGTAAATAGAACTAAGCATGCGACATCTAACAAAATAAAAAATAATTAATAGAAATCATAAAGCAATTAAATCTATGCAAAAAGTCAATAAAAGAATTAATTCATTTACCACAATCATGAAAAGTTGCTTCCTCCGTTGTCCCAGTGATGGGGTCTAGCTCTGCATGGTGAAAACACACTCAAAGGATTTTTCATTGCTCAAAAAGTGTTTACAATGGTGAAAATGAGGAAAAACAATTAAAACCGGATTTGTAACAGTTATTTTTGTTACAAACCTAATTTTTACAGAGAACGATATGAATAAGGTGTCACTGCCACTGTAGCATATAAGACTGTCTTGCGACTGTCGTATTCAGTGTAGCATAAACGACTGCTTGTGTGGGTCAATGTTCTTCGTCTTCTAGGGTTTCTGCAGCAGCAGAACCAACTCTGCAACTCAATCAAACTCCTCTTTTTTCTTCCCATAACACTCCATACCCTCTCTGTGGTTCCCCAGGACTCTATATATACTCGACAGGACCCCGGATTACTCCTCATAACTCCAATATATCCGGCAGTTAATCAAGAATATATCCATGCAAGATTCGGGAATATTTCTTCCCTGATTTAATTCTCCACGCGTATACAGCTGCAAAACTCTCCTTGTTTATCTCTGACACGGCCTAACTGGTGGCTGGATCCTTCTAAGCACAAGAACAACAAATCTTGGGAAAATCCGTGAAATACTTCTCTCGGATATGTGTTGCTCTTCTTAATTCTCTTGGACAATTCAGCCCAATTTAGATGAATCCAACGACTATACCAACTCTGTCTAAGCATAACAGGCCCAAACTAATCCACTTGAGTGATTGAATCACTCTAGAAATCTCCAAAACCGAATCCAGCAACACTCGGGTTTTGTTGAGAAAAACACGTAACTCCCTGTCTCCCTCAATCTTGATGATTCAGCCAATTATGATCCAAACGAACACCCATACCATCTTTCTATTGTCATATGACGTCTACCCATGAAGTTTCAGCGATTGAGTTAACCTCTAACCCCTCCAAATTCCGATCGAAAAGTTCATAGTTTGAGAATGAAAATTTCCCGCCATAACAAACTTAAACGAAGAAGAAAGGGTTGTCCCTTATCCAACAGCTGGGGTGCGAATAGAAAAGAATGTGCCCCTTAGTAATTGAGGTGCCCCTTAACCAACGGTGAGAGTCCGAATAACACGTGTCCTCCAAGGGTGCCCCGGGCAACTTTTCGAGCCGAAATTTCCAAAAAATACCTACAAACACACAAAACACCATAATAAGGACGAAAACGAGTACTAACAATACGAGACATTGAGGACAAATTAGACACATAAATGCGTCTATCAAATACCCCCAAACTTATTATTTGCTAGTCCTCGAGCAAAACTAATAAAAAATAAAACCTAGTTAATCTCGGGAGGGTTTACCAGAGGTGTACCCACAAAACCATTACTCCAGACCCTAGATATCTACGCAGAACCTTGGAAGGCACTAAAGAATCTCCTTGGTTGGCATACAATCACCGACTACAGGAGGAAGTACCCTGATGCGAATTCCAATTGTTGTACACGAGTTTTCACTCAAGCATACTAAAATTCATATAAAGTGACAGAGCTCTACGCAGATAGTTTCTGGACATCATAATCGGAGTCAACCAATCACATGGAAAGGTTAAGAAGAAGGATAAATAAAAAGATGGTTAAAAGTGAACGGTGTTTCCCATATCTGTCTGAAGGCCTCTGCCAGGATGAACATATCCTAATGGACTGAGATACCGGTCTGACTAATATCAACACAACTGGCATATATAAGGGGACCAGTGGTCGATAAACCTAACTCTAGGTCAACACAACTGGCATATACAAGATAACAACTTGAATCGTGTGGCCCACCAAATCACTTAAAAAATAAAAACAGAAGGATTAGGATTCAACGAGATATGGCGAAACTACCATGTTTTTTTTTTAATTCTAACACCTGAGCTCTATGCTTTTATGAATAGACTCTTAATATGTTTCCATCTAATCAGATTGGTTCCTCAACTCCTACAACCAAAATGCTTCCATCCACTAAGACTGGTTAGTGCCATCCTTAATAAACATAAATTTCTAGGTTCTGGAGTTTTTTTTTTTTTACTGCAACTAAAAAGTTTCTCCCATACCCCCAAACTTAAATCTAACATTGTCCTCAATGTTCTAAAGATAAAATTAAACACATGAACAAGGATAAACTGTTACCACTTGAAGCAAAAGAGTTAAGCAAAGATATTACCGTGTTGCATGAGCATGGGTTACCTCCCAAGAAGTGCTAAGTTTAAAGTCTTCAGCCAGACATTGGAAGAATTAGTCACCTCGTAGAATCATATAGCAGTAGCCGGAATAATTGTGGGTCATCTGGATCAAAAAGTATTACCCACAAGAAGAGGAAAGTGCAACAGACCAAGAAGATACCGAACATACCCTCGCGTAAGACAACTACATCTAGTTGTGGTTCAGGCTCTATAAAAGGGTCTAAGTAAAAAGTTTTTCTGGAATGGATTTCCTCAAAGGCATTCTGAATATCAGGCTGAAGAGTCTGGAAATACTCAAGTAAGAACTTAGAAGCACATAACAACAACCTGAATAATTGGGGATCCTCTAAGTCAATTAGATTTGACTCACACAACTGACCACAATGAAAGAGGTGGTCTTCCTTAAGAAAATGTGTTGACCCTAATATCCTAAAGTGATTAGGTTTAGTCTCAAAACTTAATAACCGACACATCTTAAAATCAAAAGTTCCCACATTCGGGAGAAAAGTTTTTAGTGGGAAAACAAAGTAAATCTTGGTATCATAGCCTGGGTTACCATAGGATGGGTTTCTAACAACTGAGCTTCTTTCTGGACATCATTAGGTTCGGGAAAACGTGTATGAAGATAATCTTGTAAGATGATTGAGGCACAAATTTCAAGTCCTACAGGAGGGTACTTTCTAAGAGTTAAAGCACACGGACAATGATAATCACCCCCAAACTTAGAGTTTTCTGTGTCTCTAGAAAGACTAGTCACAACTTCCCTAATTTCTAGGTCATCAGATTCCTGGAAATGGTCAATAGATTCTTCTAAGTTGGGTTCATCCTCACTCATTTCTACGAGTTTATCATCTTCTAAGACTAGTGTTTCTAAATCGCTAGATTCTAAAACAGTATTCTCAGAGTAAACTCTTTCCTCTAAACCATCATCACAATCATATAAAGGATTATCAGAGAAAGTTTCATATAAAGGCTCATCAACTAAGGTTTTAATCATAGTTACCTCCTCCGATTCACTGATAGGCACATCAAATAATGGATTATCCAACATACTGCAGGCTAAAGGATCATGAACTACATCGTCTAAAAGGTGGTATCTCTAGTCAAATCCACATCCTTTTGAATAGGTGAATAATTATTAAAATTATTTGGATTTGTACTAGAAATAACACGATCATTATAAAGCTCAACCGGAGTAACAAATTCCTGATCACTATGCCTACATATTTCATGTTCTTCATCAATACTATCCTCATCATAATCATCACTATAATAACATGAAAATGATCGAACCTTATCAAAACAAGTAGTGTTACCAATTCTAACCTCGTCATCTTGATTATGTGAATAAAAACTATCCTTATTTTCGAGGGTGGTATTGGGAAAACTACACTGGAAATTAAGACTATCCTGAGCAAGTTTTTCCACAATCCTATTTGTATCTCAGTAAATTGCTTGAGGGTCTCTTCTAGAGATAACTTAGTTGACCGCTCTACGGACTCTTCTGGGAGAAGAATATTATAAGTCTCTTTCATAAATAACTTCCGTGTTGACTCATTGAAACTCTTGAGAGACTCTTCTAGAGAAATAGAAGGATTGTTTTGCTCGTATGACCTGTGGGTATGTGGATAGTAATTGGGCTCAATGGTATGGACCATAACCTTCAAAGTTTCGCGTTCCCAATCACTATTCACACTATGGTCATAAAAAGGATAATGTCTAAGCTGCTCAGTCGGATACTCATTGTATTGGCTATTATAATACCAGTTCGACATCCTAACTGCAAGGGAATTCTAAACAAACACAAAGAAGGCTGACTCGACCACAACAAGCCTATTTTATCTAGCAAACAAAAGCATGATGGCTCCACTTAGATTGTTTCTAGACCAGCTTCTAATCCTTCGAAAGGGAATTCGTTACAATTTGAGCAAACCCCTCTGGAATCAATCCGAGTCAAAGTAAGTTGAATAGAGGCGAGGGAAGCTGCGTAGAGCTTTGATACCCAAGGCCTCACCGCATTACAAGGCGGCGCAGTCACGCATTCAACTCACAGAAACCATCATGAACTTCGAAGTATGCTTAAAAGATAACCAATATTTTTCGAATGACTTTCCTATTAAGCTCGTTACCCTATCGGTCTCGTTCTAGTCCAAATTTTAAGGCTTAGGTTCGCGTAGGTTACGTGTTCCTAAGGCGGGCAAGAAGGAAACGGTGATGAAATCCGAGTCCTTATCTTGATTTGGCCAGGCCTTGCCCTTTACTAGAAAATTAAATCCGATTTCAGGTCCTCAACATATAAGCATACAAAATCATCCAGTAAACCCGCTGACAGGGGATTCGCGGGTGTTTAGAATTCTTACCTCCCGTTCCAGACGGGGGATGAACCGTTGAAGTCGACTCGGGCCACGACTCCTATGTCATGTACGAACCCGAGGGGCCGAGACGATATCGTAATCGCGTCCTTCTCTGCACAGTTTATTTAAAACTACCCTTCCGTAGGGTTTAAAAAAATAATAAAAATAATAAAAAAAAAAGTCCAATGTCCAAAAATAAAATGTCCAAAAATAAATTACAAAATAAAAACTTAATTACAGTTTCTAAAAAAATAAAATAAATTATTTAAAAAATTTCTTTTCACTCCTTTTGGATTTCTCTTTTCTTTCTTTTGGCTTCGCTTTTTTTCAGCACTTTCTCTTTTCTTTAGCTCAGTCCAAATCTGAAAGCAAACAAAAATACCAAAAGCGTAAAAAGAACAAAATAAAAAACCTAAAAACAAATTATAAACAAATCCGCCGGCGGCGCCAAAAATTGATGTGATTTTCAATGAGTTGTAGTAAGATGATTCGTTCACTCAGATTTGTTGAGAATTTGTTTTAAGACTTAATAAAGAAAATAAGGAAAATATATACACAATTTGTCACAGATGAAGAGAACCGGGACTCGGGATTTCACTACTTTCATTTGTTGTGGTTTAATCATTACTCTAAACAATATAGCTCAAACAAAAGAAGTTGTGACTCCAGTTCTTTGCCAAAAATAGATTTCGTAAACATTATTTGTAAGTAAAAGCATGACGCATCTGAAGTAATAGAACTAAGCATGCGGCATCTAACAAAATAACAACAATTAATAGAATCATAAAGCAATTAAATCTACGCAAAAAGTCAATAAAAGATTAATTCATTTACCACATCATGAAAAGTTGCTTCCTCCGTTGTCCCAGTGATGGGGTTTAGCTCTGCATGTGAAAACACACTCAAAGATTTTTTCATTGCTCAAAAAGTGTTTACAATGGTAAAAATGAGGAAAAAACAATTAAAACCGGATTTGTAACAGTTATTTCTGTTACAAACCTAATTGTTACAGAGAACGATATGAATAAGGTGTCGCTGCCACTGTAGCATATAAGACTGTCGTGCGACTGTCGTATTCACTGTAGCATAAACGACTGCTTGTGTGTCAATGTTCTTCGTCTTCTAGGGTTTCTGCAGCAGCAGAACCAACTCTGCAACTCGATCAAACTCCTCTTTTTCTTCCCCTAACTCCATCCTCTCTGTGGTTCCCCAGGACTCTATTATACTCGACAGGACCCCGGATTACTCCTCATAACTCCAATATATCCGGCAGTTAATCAAGAATATATCCATGCAAGATTCGGGAATATTTCTTCCCTGATTTAATTCTTCACGCGTATACAGCTGCAAAACTCTCCTTGTTTATCTCTGACACGGCCTAACTGGTGGTTGGATCCTCTAAGCACACGCAAAGAACAACAAAGCTTGGGAAATCCGTGAAATACTTCTCTCGGATATGTGTTTGCTCTGCTTATTCTCTTGGACAATTCAGCCCAATTTAGATGAATCTAACGACTATACCAACTCTGTCTAAGCATAACAGGCCCAAACTAATCCACTTGAGTGATTGAATCACTCAGAAATCTCCAAAACCGAATCCAGCAACACTCGGGTTTTGTTGAGAAAACCCGTAACTCCCTGTCTCCCTCAATCTTGATGATTCAGCCAATTATGATCCAAACGAACACCCATACCATCTTTCTATTGTCATATCACGTCTACCCATGAAGTTTCAGCGATTGAGTTAACCTCTAACCCCTCCAAATTCCGATCGAAAAATCCACAGTTTGAGAATGAAAATTTCCCGCCAAAACAAATTTAAACGAAGAAGAAAGGGTTGTCCCTTATCCAACAGCTGGGGTGAATAGCAAAGAAGGTGCCCCTTAGTAATTGAGGTGCCCCTAACCAACGGTGAGAGTCCGAATAACACGTGTCCTCCAAGGGTGCCCCGGGCAACTTTTCGAGCCGAAATTTCCAAAATATTTATTTCCAAAAAATACCTACAAACACACAAAACACCATAATAAGGACGAAAACGAGTACTAACAATACGAAACATTGAGGACAATTAGACACATAAATGCGTCTATCAAATACCCCCAAACTTATTATTTGCTAGTCCTCGAGCAAAACTAATAAAAAAATAAAACCGAGTTAATCTCGGGAGGGTTTACCAGAGGTGTACCCACAAAACCATTACTCCAGACCCTAGCTATCTACGCAGAACCTTGGAAGGCACTAAAGAATCTCCTTGGTTGGCATACAATCACGACTACAGGAGGAAGTACCCTGATGCGAAATTCCAATTGTTGTACACGAGTTTGCACTCAAGCATACTAAAATTCATATAAAGTGACAGAGCTCTACTCAGATAGTTTCTGGACATCATAACCGGAGTCAACCAATCACATGGAAAGGTTAATAAGAGGATAAAGAAAAAGATGGTTTAAAGTGAACGGTGTTTCCCATATCTGTCTGAAGGCCTCTGCCAGGATGAACCTATCCTAATGGACTGAGATACCGGTCTGACTAATATCAACACAACTGGCATATAAGGGGACCAGTGGTCGATAACCTAACTCTAGGTCAACACAACTGGCATATACAAGGGCACCAGTGGTCGACTTTATTGAATTTATTCCGGTTGGTCTGATGGTCTGGCTTTTTTTTTTTTGGTATCTCAATCACCCTATTTCCCTAGCAAAGGTAACAACTTGAATCGTGTGCCCCACCAAATCACTTAAAAAAAAAACAGAAGGATTAGGATTCAACGAGATATGGCGAAACTACCATGTTTTTTTTTAATTCTAACACCTGAGCTCTGTGCTTTTATGAATAGACTCTTAGATGTTTCCATCTAATCAGATTGGTTCCTCAACTCCTACAACCAAATGTTTCCATCCACTTAGACTGGTTAGTGCCATCCTTAATAAACATAAATTTCTAGGCTCTGGAGTTTTTTTTTTTTTACTGCAACTAAAAAGTTTCTCCCATACCCCCAAACTTAAATCTAACATTGTCCTCAATGTTCTAAAGATAAAATTAAAACATGAACAAGGAGAAACTGTTACCACTTGAAGCAAAAGAGTTAAGGAAAGATATTACCGTGTTGCATGAGCATGGGTTACCTCCCAAGAAGTGCTAAGTTTAAAGTCTTCAGCCAGACATTGGAAGAATTAGTCACCTCGTAGAATCATATAGCAGTAGCCGGAATAATTGTGGGTCATCTGGATCAAAAAGTATTACCCACAAGAAGAGGAAAGTGCAACAGACCAAGAAGATACCGAACATACCCCGCGTAAGACAACTACATCTAGTTGTGGTTCAGGCTCTAAAAGGGTCTATAAGTAAAAAGTTTTTCGGTTGGATTTCCTCAAAGATCCTTCAGGAAGAGTCTGGAAAACTCAACTAAGAACTTAGAAGCACATAACAACAACCTGAATAATTGGGGATCCTCTAAGTCAATTAGATTTGACTCACACAACTGACCACAATGAAAGAGGTGGTCTTCCTTAAGAAAATGTGTCGACCCTAATATCCTAAAGTGATTAGGTTTAGTCTCAAAACTTAATAACCGACACATCTTAAAATCAAAAGTTCCCACAATTGGAAGAAAAGTTTTTGGTGGGAAAACAAAGTCAATCTTGGTATCATAGCCTGGGTTACATAGGATGGGTTTCTAACAACTGAGCTTCTTTCTGGACATCATTAGGTTCGGGAAAACGTGTATGAAGATAATCTTGTAAGATGGTTGAGGCACAAATGTCAAGTCCTACAGGAGGGTACTTTCTAAGAGTTAAAGCACACGGAGAATGATAATCACCCCCAAACTTAGAGTTTTCTGTGTCTCTAGAAAGACTAGTCACAACTTCCCTAATTTCTAGGTCATCAGATTCCTGGAAATGGTCAATAGATTCTTCTAAGTTGGGTTCATCCTCACTCATTTCTACGAGTTTATCATCTTCTAAGACTAGTGTTTCTAAATCGCTAGATTCTAAAACAGTATTCTCAGGGTAAACTCTTTCCTCTAAACCATCATCACAATCATATAAAGGATTATCAGAGAAAGTTTCATATAAAGGCTCATCAACTAAGGTTTTAATCATAGTTACCTCCTCCGATTCACTGATAGGCACATCAAATAATGGATTATCCAACATACTGCAGGCTAAAGGATCATGAACTACATCGTCTAAAACGGTGGTATCTCTAGTCAAATCCACATCCTTTTGAATAGGTGAATAATTATTAAAATTATTTGGATTTGTACTAGAAAAACCGATCATATAAAGCTCAACCGGAGTAAACTTCCTGATCACTATGCCTACATATTTCATGTTCTTCATCAATACTATCCTCATCATAATCATCACTATAATAACATGAAAATGATCGAACCTTATCAAAACAAGTAGTGTTACCAATTCTAACCTCGTCATCTTGATTATTGTGAATAAAAACCATCCTTATTTTCGAGGGTGGTATTGGGAAAACTACACTGGAAATTAAGATTATCTGAGCAAGTTTTCCACAATCCTATTTATATTCTCGTAAATTTCTTGAGGGTCTCTTCTAGAGATAACTTAGTTGACCGCTGTACGGACTCTTCTAGGAGAAGAATATTATAAGTCTCTTTCATAAATAACTTCAGCGTTGACTCATTGAAACTCTTGACGACTCTTCTAGAGAAATAGAAGGATTGTTTTGCTCGTATGACCTGTGGGTATGTGGATAGTAATTGGGCTTACAATGGTATGGACCATAACCTTCAAAAGTTCGCGTTCCCAATCACTATTCACACTATGGTCATAAAAAGGATAATGTCTAAGCTGCTCAGTCGGATACTCATTGTATTGGCTATTATAATACCAGTCGACATCCTAACTGCAAGGGAATTCTAAACAAACACAAAGAAGGCTGACTCGACCACAATAAAACCTATTTTATCTAGCAACAAAAAGCATGATGGCTCCACTTAGATTGTTTCTAGACCAGATTCTAATCCTCCGAAAGGGAATTCGTTACAATTTGAGCAAACCCCTCTGGAACCAATCCGAGTCAAAGTAAGTTGAATAGAGGCGACGGAAGCTGCGTAGAGCTTTGATACCCAAGGCCTCACCGCATTACAAGGCGGCGCAGTCACGAATTCAACTCACAGAAACCATCATGAACTTCGAAGTATGCTTAAAAGAATAACCAATATTTTTCGAATGACTTTCCTATTAAGATCGTTACCCTATCGGTCTCGTTCTAGTCCAAATTTTAAGGCTTAGGTTCGCATAGGTTACGTGTTCCTAAGGCGGGCAAGAAGGAAACGGTGATGAAATCCGAGTCCTTATCTTGATTTGGCCAAGCCTAGCCCTTTACTAGAAAATTAAATCCGATTTCAGGTCCTCAACATATAAGCATACAAAATCATCCAGTAAACCCGCTGACAGGGGATTCGCGGGTGTTTAGAATTCGTACCTCCCGTTCCATACGGGGGATGAACCGTTGAAGTCGACTCGGGCCACGACTCCTATGTCATGTACGAACCCGAGGGGCCGAGACGATATCGTAATCGCCGTCCTTCTCTGCAAACAGTTTATTTAAAAGTACCCTTCCGTAGGGTTTAAAAAAAATAATAATAAATAATAATAAATAAATAAATATGTCCAATGTCCAAAAATAAAAATGTCCAAAAATAAAACTTTACAAAAATAAAAAACTTAATTACAGTTTCTAAAAAAATAAAATAAAAATTATTTAAAAAATCTTCTTTTTCACTCCTTTTGGATTTCTCTTTTCTTTCCTTTTTGGGCTTCGCCTTTATTTTCAGCACTTCTCTTTTTCTTTATCTTAGCTCCAAATCTGAAAGCAAACAAAAGTACCAAAATGCGTAAAAAAGAACAAATAAAATAAAACCTAAAAACAAATCTATAGACAAATCCCCGGCAGCGGCGCCAAAAATTGATGTGATTTTCAATTGAGTTATAGTAAGATGATTCGTTCATTCAGATTTGTTGAGAATTTGTTTTAAGACTTAATAAAGAAAATAAGGAAAAATATATATACAAAATTTGTCACAGGATGAAGAGAGACCGGGACTCGGGATTTCACTACTTTTCATATTGTTGTGGTTTAATCATTACTTCTAAACAATATAGCTCAAACAAAAGAAGTTGTGACTCCAGTTCTTTGCCAAAAATAGATTTCGTAAACTATTATTTGTAAGTTAAAAGCATGACGCATCTGAAGTAAATAGAACTAAGCATGCGGCATCTAACAAAATAACAAACAATTAATAGAAATCATAAAGCAATTAAATCTACGCAAAAAGTCAATAAAAGAATTAATTCATTTACCACAATCATGAAAAGTTGCTTCCTCCGTTGTCCCAGTGATGGGGTCTAGCTCTGCATGGTGAAAACACACTCAAAAGATTTTTTCATTGCTCAAAAAGTGTTTACAATGGTAAAAATGAGGAAAAACAATTAAAACCGGATTTGTAACAGTTATTTCTGTTACAAACCTAATTGTTACAGAGAACGATATGAATAAGGTGTCGCTGCCACTGTAGCATATAAGACTGTCGTGCGACTGTCGTATTCACTGTAGCATAAACGACTGCTTGTGTGGGTCAATGTTCTTCGTCTTCTAGGGTTTCTGCAGCAGCAGAACCAACTCTGCAACTCGATCAAACTCCTCTTTTTTCTTCCCCTAACACTCCATCCCCTCTCTGTGGTTCCCCAGGACTCTATATATACTCGACAGGACCCCGGATTACTCCTCATAACTCCAATATATCCGGCAGTTAATCAAGAATATATCCATGCAAGATTCGGGAATATTTCTTCCCTGATTTAATTCTTCACGCGTATACAGCTGCAAAAATCTCCTTGTTTATCTCTGACACGGCCTAACTGGTGGTTGGATCCTCTAAGCACACGCAAAGAACAACAAAGCTTGGGAAAATCCGTGAAATACTTCTCTCGGATATGTGTTTCTCTGCTTAATTCTCTTGGACAATTCAGCCCAATTTAGATGAATCTAACGACTATACCAACTCTGTCTAAGCATAACAGGCCCAAACTAATCCACTTGAGTGATTGAATCACTCTAGAAATCTCCAAAACCGAATCCAGCAACACTCGGGTTTTGTTGAGAAAAACCCGTAACTCCCTGTCTCCCTCAATCTTGATGATTCAGCCAATTATGATCCAAACGAACACCCATACCATCTTTCTATTGTCATATCACGTCTACCCATGAAGTTTCAGCGATTGAGTTAACCTCTAACCCCTCCAAATTCCGATCGAAAAATCCACAGTTTGAGAATGAAAATTTCCCGCCAAAACAAATTTACACGAAGAAGAAAGGGTTGTCCCTCATCCAACAGCTGGGGTGCGAATAGAAAAGAATGTGCCCCTTAGTAATTGAGGTACCCCTTAAACAACGGTGAGAGTCCGAATAACACGTGTCCTCCAAGGGTGCCCCGGGCAGCTTTTCGAGCCGAAATTTCCAAAAATATTTATTTCCAAAAAATACCTACAAACACACAAAACACCATAATAAGGACGAAAACGAGTACTAACAATACGAGACATTGAGGACAAATTAGACACATAAATGCGTCTATCAAATACCCCCAAACTTATTATTTGCTAGTCCTCGAGCAAAACTAATAAAAAATAAAACCTAGTTAATCTCGGGAGGGTTTACCAGAGGTGTACCCACAAAACCATTACTCCATACCCTAGCTATCTACGCAGAACCTTGGAAGGCACTAAAGAATCTCCTTGGTTGGCATACAATCACCGACTACAGGAGGAAGTACCCTGATGCGAAATTTCAATTGTTGTACACGAGTTTGCACTCAAGCATACTAAAATTCATATAAAGTGACAGAGCTCTACTCAGATAGTTTCTGGACATCATAATCGGAGTCAACCAATCACATGGAAAGGTTAATAAGAAGGATAAAGAAAAAGATGGTTAAAAGTGAACGGTGTTTCCCATATCTGTCTGAAGGCCTCTGCCAGGATGAACATATCCTAATGGACTGAGATACCGGTCTGACTAATATCAACACAACTGGCATATATAAGGGGACCAGTGGTCGATAAACCTAACTCTAGGTCAACACAACTGGCATATACAAGAGCACCAGTGGTCGACTTTATTGAATTTATTCCGGTTGGTCTGATGGTCTAGGCTTAATTTTTTTTTTTTTTGGTATCTCAATCACCCTATTTCACCCTAGCAAAGATAACAACTTGAATCGTGTGCCCCACCAAATCACTTAAAAAATAAAAACAGAAGGATTAGGATTCAACGAGATATGGCGAAACTACCATGTTTTTTTTTAATTCTAACACCTGAGCTCTATGCTTTTATGAAAAGACTCTTAATATGTTTCCATCTAATCAGATTGGTTCCTCAACTCCTACAACCAAAATGATTTCATCCACTTAGACTGGTTAGTGCCATCCTTAATAAACATAAATTTCTAGGCTCTGGAGTTTTTTTTTTTTTACTGCAACTAAAAAGTTTCTCCCATACCCCCAAACTTAAATCTAACATTGTCCTCAATGTTCTAAAGATAAAATTAAACACATGAACAAGGATAAACTGTTACCACTTGAAGCAAAAGAGTTAAGCAAAGATATTACCGTGTTGCATGAGCATGGGTTACCTCCCAAGAAGTGCTAAGTTTAAAGTCTTCAGCCAGACATTGGAAGAATTAGTCACCTCGTAGAATCATATAGCAGTAGCCGGAATAATTGTGGGTCATCTGGATCAAAAAGTATTACCCACAAGAAGAGGAAAGTGCAACAGACCAAGAAGATACCGAACATACCCTCGCGTAAGACAACTACATCTAGTTGTGGTTCAGGCTCTATAAAAGGGTCTAAGTAAAAAGTTTTTCTGGAATGGATTTCCTCAAAGGCATTCTGAATATCAGGCTGAAGAGTCTGGAAATACTCAAGTAAGAACTTAGAAGCACATAACAACAACCTGAATAATTGGGGATCCTCTAAGTCAATTAGATTTGACTCACACAACTGACCACAATGAAAGAGGTGGTCTTCCTTAAGAAAATGTGTTGACCCTAATATCCTAAAGTGATTAGGTTTAGTCTCAAAACTTAATAACCGACACATCTTAAAATCAAAAGTTCCCACATTCGGGAGAAAAGTTTTTAGTGGGAAAACAAAGTAAATCTTGGTATCATAGCCTGGGTTACCATAGGATGGGTTTCTAACAACTGAGCTTCTTTCTGGACATCATTAGGTTCGGGAAAACGTGTATGAAGATAATCTTGTAAGATGATTGAGGCACAAATTTCAAGTCCTACAGGAGGGTACTTTCTAAGAGTTAAAGCACACGGACAATGATAATCACCCCCAAACTTAGAGTTTTCTGTGTCTCTAGAAAGACTAGTCACAACTTCCCTAATTTCTAGGTCATCAGATTCCTGGAAATGGTCAATAGATTCTTCTAAGTTGGGTTCATCCTCACTCATTTCTACGAGTTTATCATCTTCTAAGACTAGTGTTTCTAAATCGCTAGATTCTAAAACAGTATTCTCAGAGTAAACTCTTTCCTCTAAACCATCATCACAATCATATAAAGGATTATCAGAGAAAGTTTCATATAAAGGCTCATCAACTAAGGTTTTAATCATAGTTACCTCCTCCGATTCACTGATAGGCACATCAAATAATGGATTATCCAACATACTGCAGGCTAAAGGATCATGAACTACATCGTCTAAAATGGTGGTATCTCTAGTCAAATCCACATCCTTTTGAATAGGTGAATAATTATTAAAATTATTTGGATTTGTACTAGAAATAACACGATCATTATAAAGCTCAACCGGAGTAACAAATTCCTGATCACTATGCCTACATATTTCATGTTTTTCATCAATACTATCCTCATCATAATCATCACTATAATAACATGAAAATGATTGAACCTTATCAAAACAAGTAGTGTTACCAATTCTAACCTCGTCATCTTGATTATGTGAATAAAAACTATCCTTATTTTCGAGGGTGGTATTGGGAAAACTACACTGGAAATTAAGACTATCCTGAGCAAGTTTTTCCACAATCCTATTTGTATTCTCAGTAAATTGCTTGAGGGTCTCTTCTAGAGATAACTTAGTTGACCGCTCTACGGACTCTTCTGGGAGAAGAATATTATAAGTCTCTTTCATAAATAAATTCCGCGTTGACTCATTGAAACTCTTGAGAGACTCTTCTAGAGAAATAGAAGGATTGTTTTGCTCGTATGACCTGTGGGTATGTGGATAGTAATTGTGCTTACAATGGTATGGACCATAACCTTCAAAAGTTTCGCATTCCCAATCACTATTCACACTATGGTCATAAAAAGGATAATGTCTAAGCTGCTCAGCCGGATACTCATTGTATTGGATATTATAATACCAGTTCGACATCCTAACTGCAAGGGAATTCTAAACAAACACAAAGAAGGCTGACTCGGCCACAACAAGCCTATTTTATCTAGCAAACAAAAAGCATGATGGCTCCACTTAGATTGTTTCTAGACCAGCTTCTAATCCTTCGAAATGGAATTCGTTACAATTTGAGCAAACCCCTCTAGAATCAATCCGAGTTAAAGTAAGTTGAATAGAGGCGAGGGAAGATGCGTAGATCTTTGATACCCAAGGCCTCACCGTATTACAAGGCGACGCAGTCACGCATTCAACTCACAAAAACCATCATGAACTTCGAAGTATGCTTAAAAGAATAACCAATATTTTTCGAATGACTTTCCTATTAAGATCGTTACCCTATCGGTCTCGTTCTAGTCCAAATTTTAAGGCTTAGGTTCGCATAGGTTACGTGTTCCTAAGGCGGGCAAGAAGGAAACGGTGATGAAATCCGAGTCCTTATCTTGATTTGGCCAAGCCTAGCCCTTTACTAGAAAATTAAATCCGATTTCAGGTCCTCAACATATAAGCATACAAAATCATCCAGTAAACCCGCTGACAGGGGATTCGCGGGTGTTTAGAATTCGTACCTCCCGTTCCATACGGGGGATGAACCGTTGAAGTCGACTCGGGCCACGACTCCTATGTCATGTACGAACCCGAGGGGCCGAGACGATATCGTAATCGCCGTCCTTCTCTGCAAACAGTTTATTTAAAAGTACCCTTCCGTAGGGTTTAAAAAAAATAATAATAAATAATAATAAATAAATAAATATGTCCAATGTCCAAAAATAAAAATGTCCAAAAATAAAACTTTACAAAAATAAAAAACTTAATTACAGTTTCTAAAAAAATAAAATAAAAATTATTTAAAAAATCTTCTTTTTCACTCCTTTTGGATTTCTCTTTTCTTTCCTTTTTGGGCTTCGCCTTTATTTTCAGCACTTCTCTTTTTCTTTATCTTAGCTCCAAATCTGAAAGCAAACAAAAGTACCAAAATGCGTAAAAAAGAACAAATAAAATAAAACCTAAAAACAAATCTATAGACAAATCCCCGGCAGCGGCGCCAAAAATTGATGTGATTTTCAATTGAGTTATAGTAAGATGATTCGTTCATTCAGATTTGTTGAGAATTTGTTTTAAGACTTAATAAAGAAAATAAGGAAAAATATATATACAAAATTTGTCACAGGATGAAGAGAGACCGGGACTCGGGATTTCACTACTTTTCATATTGTTGTGGTTTAATCATTACTTCTAAACAATATAGCTCAAACAAAAGAAGTTGTGACTCCAGTTCTTTGCCAAAAATAGATTTCGTAAACTATTATTTGTAAGTTAAAAGCATGACGCATCTGAAGTAAATAGAACTAAGCATGCGGCATCTAACAAAATAACAAACAATTAATAGAAATCATAAAGCAATTAAATCTACGCAAAAAGTCAATAAAAGAATTAATTCATTTACCACAATCATGAAAAGTTGCTTCCTCCGTTGTCCCAGTGATGGGGTCTAGCTCTGCATGGTGAAAACACACTCAAAAGATTTTTTCATTGCTCAAAAAGTGTTTACAATGGTAAAAATGAGGAAAAACAATTAAAACCGGATTTGTAACAGTTATTTCTGTTACAAACCTAATTGTTACAGAGAACGATATGAATAAGGTGTCGCTGCCACTGTAGCATATAAGACTGTCGTGCGACTGTCGTATTCACTGTAGCATAAACGACTGCTTGTGTGGGTCAATGTTCTTCGTCTTCTAGGGTTTCTGCAGCAGCAGAACCAACTCTGCAACTCGATCAAACTCCTCTTTTTTCTTCCCCTAACACTCCATCCCCTCTCTGTGGTTCCCCAGGACTCTATATATACTCGACAGGACCCCGGATTACTCCTCATAACTCCAATATATCCGGCAGTTAATCAAGAATATATCCATGCAAGATTCGGGAATATTTCTTCCCTGATTTAATTCTTCACGCGTATACAGCTGCAAAAATCTCCTTGTTTATCTCTGACACGGCCTAACTGGTGGTTGGATCCTCTAAGCACACGCAAAGAACAACAAAGCTTGGGAAAATCCGTGAAATACTTCTCTCGGATATGTGTTTCTCTGCTTAATTCTCTTGGACAATTCAGCCCAATTTAGATGAATCTAACGACTATACCAACTCTGTCTAAGCATAACAGGCCCAAACTAATCCACTTGAGTGATTGAATCACTCTAGAAATCTCCAAAACCGAATCCAGCAACACTCGGGTTTTGTTGAGAAAAACCCGTAACTCCCTGTCTCCCTCAATCTTGATGATTCAGCCAATTATGATCCAAACGAACACCCATACCATCTTTCTATTGTCATATCACGTCTACCCATGAAGTTTCAGCGATTGAGTTAACCTCTAACCCCTCCAAATTCCGATCGAAAAATCCACAGTTTGAGAATGAAAATTTCCCGCCAAAACAAATTTACACGAAGAAGAAAGGGTTGTCCCTCATCCAACAGCTGGGGTGCGAATAGAAAAGAATGTGCCCCTTAGTAATTGAGGTACCCCTTAAACAACGGTGAGAGTCCGAATAACACGTGTCCTCCAAGGGTGCCCCGGGCAGCTTTTCGAGCCGAAATTTCCAAAAATATTTATTTCCAAAAAATACCTACAAACACACAAAACACCATAATAAGGACGAAAACGAGTACTAACAATACGAGACATTGAGGACAAATTAGACACATAAATGCGTCTATCAAATACCCCCAAACTTATTATTTGCTAGTCCTCGAGCAAAACTAATAAAAAATAAAACCTAGTTAATCTCGGGAGGGTTTACCAGAGGTGTACCCACAAAACCATTACTCCATACCCTAGCTATCTACGCAGAACCTTGGAAGGCACTAAAGAATCTCCTTGGTTGGCATACAATCACCGACTACAGGAGGAAGTACCCTGATGCGAAATTTCAATTGTTGTACACGAGTTTGCACTCAAGCATACTAAAATTCATATAAAGTGACAGAGCTCTACTCAGATAGTTTCTGGACATCATAATCGGAGTCAACCAATCACATGGAAAGGTTAATAAGAAGGATAAAGAAAAAGATGGTTAAAAGTGAACGGTGTTTCCCATATCTGTCTGAAGGCCTCTGCCAGGATGAACATATCCTAATGGACTGAGATACCGGTCTGACTAATATCAACACAACTGGCATATATAAGGGGACCAGTGGTCGATAAACCTAACTCTAGGTCAACACAACTGGCATATACAAGAGCACCAGTGGTCGACTTTATTGAATTTATTCCGGTTGGTCTGATGGTCTAGGCTTAATTTTTTTTTTTTTTGGTATCTCAATCACCCTATTTCACCCTAGCAAAGATAACAACTTGAATCGTGTGCCCCACCAAATCACTTAAAAAATAAAAACAGAAGGATTAGGATTCAACGAGATATGGCGAAACTACCATGTTTTTTTTTAATTCTAACACCTGAGCTCTATGCTTTTATGAAAAGACTCTTAATATGTTTCCATCTAATCAGATTGGTTCCTCAACTCCTACAACCAAAATGATTTCATCCACTTAGACTGGTTAGTGCCATCCTTAATAAACATAAATTTCTAGGCTCTGGAGTTTTTTTTTTTTTTTTTACTGCAACTAAAAAGTTTCTCCCATACCCCCAAACTTAAATTTAACATTGTCCTCAATGTTCTAAAGATAAAATTAAAAACATGAACAAGGAGAAACTGTTACCACTTGAAGCAAAAGAGTTAAGCAAAGCTATTACCGTGTTGCATGAGCATGGGTTACCTCCCAAGAAGTGCTAAGTTTAAAGTCTTCAGCCAGACATTGGAAGAATTAGTCACCTCGTAGAATCATATAGCAGTAGCCGGAATAATTGTGGGTCATCTGGATCAAAAAGTATTAGCCACAAGAAGAGGAAAGTGCAACAGACCAAGAAGATACCGAACATACCCTCGCGTAAGACAACTACATCTAGTTGTGGTTCAGGCTCTATAAAAGGGTCTAAGTAAAAAGTTTTTCTGGAATGGATTTCCTCAAAAGCATTCTGAATATCAGGCTGAAGAGTCTGGAAATACTCAAGTAAGAACTTAGAAGCACATAACAACAACCTGAATAATTGGGGATCCTCTAAGTCAATTATATTTGACTCACACAACTGACCATAATGAAAGAGGTGGTTTTCCTTAAGAAAATGTGTCGACCCTAATATTCTAAAGTGATTAGGTTTAGTCTCAAAACTTAATAACCGACACATCTTAAAATCAAAAGTTCCCACAATTGGAAGAAAAGTTTTTGGTGGGAAAACAAAGTAAATCTTGGTATCATAGCCTGGGTTACCATAGGATGGGTTTCTAACAAGTGAGCTTCTTTCTGGACATCATTAGGTTCGGGAAAACGTGTATGAAGATAATCTTGTAAGATGGTTGAGGCACAAATGTCAAGTCCTACAGGAGGGTACTTTCTAAGAGTTAAAGCACACGGAGAATGATAATCACCCCCAAACTTAGAGTTTTCTGTGTCTCTAGAAAGACTAGTCACAAGTTCCCTAATTTCTAGGTCATCATATTCCTGGAAATGGTCAATAGATTCTTCTAAGTTTGGTTCATCCTCACTCATTTCTACGAGTTTATCATCTTCTAAGACTAGTGTTTCTAAATCTCTATATTCTAAAACAGTATTCTCAGGGTAAACTCTTTCCTCTAAACCATCATCACAATCATATAAAGGATTATCAGAGAAAGTTTCATATAAAGGCTCATCAACTAAGGTTTTAATCATAGTTACCTCCTCCAATTCACTGATAGGCACATCAAATAATGGATTATCCAACATATTGCAGGCTAAAGGATCATGAACTACATCGTCTAAAATGGTGGTATCTCTAGTCAAATCCACATCCTTTTGAATAGGTGAATAATTATTAAAATTATTTGGATTTGTACTAGAAATAACACGATCATTATAAAGCTCAACCGGAGTAACAAATTCCTGATCACTATGCCTACATATTTCATGTTCTTCATCAATACTATCCTCATCATAATCATCACTATAATAACATGAAAATGATCGAACCTTATCAAAACAAGTAGTGTTACCAATTCTAACCTCGTCATCTTGATTATGTGAATAAAAACCATCCTTATTTTCGAGGGTGGTATTGGGAAAACTACACTGGAAATTAAGATTATCCTGAGCAAGTTTTTCCACAATCCTATTTATATTCTCAGTAAATTTCTTGAGGGTCTCTTCTAGAGATAACTTAGTTGACCGCTGTACGGACTCTTCTAGGAGAAGAATATTATAAGTCTCTTTCATAAATAACTTCAGCGTTGACTCATTGAAACTCTTGACAGACTCTTCTAGAGAAATAGAAGGATTGTTTTGCTCGTATGACCTGTGGGTATGTGGATAGTAATTGGGCTTACAATGGTATGGACCATAACCTTCAAAAGTTTCGCGTTCCCAATCACTATTCACACTATGGTCATAAAAAGGATAATGTCTAAGCTGCTCAGTCGGATACTCATTGTATTGGCTATTATAATACCAGTTCGACATCCTAACTGCAAGGGAATTCTAAACAAACACAAAGAAGGCTGACTCGACCACAATAAAACCTATTTTATCTAGCAAACAAAAAGCATGATGGCTCCACTTAGATTGTTTCTAGACCAGATTCTAATCCTCCGAAAGGGAATTCGTTACAATTTGAGCAAACCCCTCTGGAACCAATCCGAGTCAAAGTAAGTTGAATAGAGGCGACGGAAGCTGCGTAGAGCTTTGATACCCAAGGCCTCACCGCATTACAAGGCGGCGCAGTCACGAATTCAACTCACAGAAACCATCATGAACTTCGAAGTATGCTTAAAAGAATAACCAATATTTTTCGAATGACTTTCCTATTAAGCTCGTTACCCTATCGGTCTCCTTCTAGTCCAAATTTTAAGGCTTAGGTTCGCGTAGGTTACGTGTTCCTAAGGCGGGCAAGAAGGAAACGGTGATGAAATCCGAGTCCTTATCTTGATTTGGCCAGGCCTTTCCCTTTACTAAAAAATTAAATCTGATTTCAGGTCCTCAACATATAAGCATACAAAATCATCCAGTAAACCCGCTGACAGGGGATTCGCGGGTGTTTAGAATTCTTACCTCCCGTTCCATACGGGGGATGAACCGTTGAAGTCGACTCGGGCCAGGACTCCTATGTCATGTACGAACCCGAGGGGCCGAGACGATATCGTAATCGCTGTCCTTCTCTGCAAACAATTTATTTAAAAGTACCCTTCCGTAGGGTTTTAAAAATAATAATAATAAATAAAAATAATAAATAAATATGTCCAATGTCCAAAAATAAAAATGTCCAAAAATTAAACTTTACAAAAATAAAAAACTTAATTACAGTTTCTAAAAAAATAAAATAAAAATTATTTACAAAATCTTCTTCTTCACTCCTTTTGGATTTCTCTTTTCTTTCCTTTTTGGGCTTCGCCTTTCTTTTCAGCACTTCTGTTTTTCTTTAGCTTAGCTCCAAATCTGAAAGCAAACAAAAGTACCAAATCGCGTAAAAAAGAAAAAATAAAATAAAACCTAAAAACAAATCTATAGACAAATCCCCGGCAGCGGCGCCAAAATTGATGTGATTTTCAATTGAGTTATAGTAAGATGATTCGCTCATTCAGATTTGTTGAGAATTTGTTTTAAGACTTAATAAAGAAAATGAGGAAAAATATAATACAAAATTTGTCATGGGATGAAGAGAGACCGGGACTCGGGATTTCACTACTTTTCATATTGTTATGGTTTAGTCTTTACTTCTAGACAATATAGCTCAAACAAAAGAAGTTGTGACTCCATTTCTTTGCCAAAAATAGATTTCGTAAAATATTATTTGTAAGTTAAAAGCATGACGCATCTGAAGTAAATAGAACTAAGCATGCGGCATCTAACAAAATAACAAATAATTAATAGAAATCATAAAGCAACTAAATCTATGCAAAAAGTCAATAAAAGAATTAATTCATTTACTACAGTCATGAAAAGTTGCTTCCTCTGTTGTCCCAGTGATGGGGTCTAGCTCTGCATGGTGAAAACACACTCAAAAGATTTTTTCATTGCTCAAAAAGTGTTTACAATGGTGAAAATGAGGGAAAAAAATTGAAACCGGATTTGTAACAGTTATTTGTGTTACAAACCTAATTGTTACAGAGAACGATATGAATAAGGTGTTGCTGCCACTGTAGCATATAAGACTGTCTCGCGACTGTCGTATTCACTGTAGCATAAACGACTGCTTGTGTGGGTTAATGTTCTTCGTCTTCTAGGGTTTCTGCAGCAGCAGAACCAACTCTGCAACTCGATCAAACTCCTCTCTTTTCTTCCCCTAACTCTACATCCCCTCTCTGTGGTTCTCCAGGACTCTATATATACTCGACAGGACCCCGGATTACTCTTCATAACTCCAATATATCCGGCAGTTAATCAAGAATATATCCATGCAAGATTCGGGAATATTTCTTCCCTGATTTAATTCTTCACGCGTATACAGCTGCAAAACTCTCCTTGTTTATCTATGACACGGCCTAACTGGTGGCTGGATCCTTCTAAGCACACGCAAAGAACAACAAACCTTGGGAAAATCCGTGAACTACTTCTCTCGGATACGTGTTGCTCTGCTTACTTCTCTTGGACAATTCAGCCCAATTTAGATGAATCTAACGACTATACCAACTCTGTCTAAGCGTAACATGCCCAAACTAATCCACTTGAGTGATTGAATCACTCTAGAAATCTCCAAAACCGAATCCAGCAACACTCGGGTTTTGTTGAGAAAAACCCGTAACTCCCTGTCTCCCTCAATCTTGATGATTCAGCCAATTATGATCCAAACGAACACCCATACCATCTTTCTATTGTCATATCACGTCTACCCATGAAGTTTCAGCGATTGAGTTAACATCTAACCCCTCCAAATTCCGATCGAAAAATCCACAGTTTGAGAATTAAAATTTCCCGCCAAAACAAAATTAAACGAAGAAGAAAGGGTTGTCCCTTATCCAACAACTGGGGTGCGAATAGCAAAGAATGTGCCCCTTAGTAATTGAGGTGCCCCTTAACCAACGGTAAGAGTCCGAATAACATGTGTCCTCCAAGGGTGCCCCGGGTAACTTTTCGAGCCGAAATTTCCAAAAATATTTATTTCCAAAAAATACCTACAAACACACAAAACACCATAATAAGGACGAAAACGAGTACTAACAATATGAAACATTGAGGACAACTTAGACACATAAATGCGTCTATCATGTGCCATAACATATTGCGTCGGAATATGGTGTGCCATAACATGATATGTCCTGCATAAGGTGTGATTCAATGTGGTGTGACTTGGTGTTCCATAAGATTGTGCATCGGAACGTGGTGTGCCATAACATAGTGTTGCAGAATATTGTGTGCCATAACATGATATGTAAAGAACAAGGTGTTCTTGAATATGGTGTGATTTGGTGTGCCATAAGATTGTGCGTCTGAATGTGGTGTGCCATAACATAGTGCATCGGAATATGGTGTGCTATAATATGATTGTCCAGAACAAGGTGTGCTTGAATATGGTGTGACTTGGTGTACCATAAGATTGTGCGCCAGAACGTGGTGGGCCATAACATAGTGCGTCGGAATATGGTATGCCATAATATGTTATGTCCAGAACAAGGTGTGCTTGAATATGGTGTGACTTGGTGTGCCACAAGATCGTGTGTCAGAACGTGATGTGTCATAACATAGTGCGTCGGAATATGGTGTGACATAACACGATATGTACAGAACAAGGTTGCTTGAATATGGTGTGACTTGGTGCACCATAAGATTGTGATCCAGAACGTGGTGGACCATAACATAGTGAGTCGGAATATGGTGTGTCATAATATGATATGTCCAAAAAAAAGTGTGCTTGAATATGGTGTGACTTGGTGTGCCATAAGATTGTGTGTCAAAAAGTAATGTGCCATAACATATTGCGTCGGAATATGGTGTGCCATAACATGATATTTCCAGAACAAGGTGTGCTTGAATATATAGTGTGACTTGGTGTGCCACAAGATCGTGTGTCAGAACGTGGTGTGCGATAACATAGTGCGTTGGAATATGGTGTGCCATACCATGATATGTCCAGAACAAGCAGTGCCTGAATATAGTGTTACTTGGTGTGCCATAAGATCGTGTTTCAGAACGTGGTGTTCCATAACATAGTACGTCGGAATATGGTGTGCGATAACATGATATGTCCATAACAAGGTGCGATTTAATGTAGTGTGACTTGGTGTGCCATAGAATTGTGTGTCAGAACGTGGTGTGCCATAACATAGTGCGTCAGAATATGGTGTGCCATAACATGATATGTCTAGAACAAGGTGTGCTTGAATATGGTGTGTCTTGTTATGCCATAAGATTGTGTGTCAGAACGTGGTGTACCATAACATAGTGCGTTGGAATATGGTGTGACATAACACGATATATTTCAATAGAAGATGAGCTTGAATATGGTGTGACTTGGTGTGCCATAATATTGTTTCTAAGAAAATGGTGTGTCATAACATTTTGCGTCGGAATATGGTGTGCCATAACATGATATGTCCAGAACAAGGTGTGCTTGAATGTGGTGTGACTTAGTGTGTCATAAGATTGTGCGTCCGAACGTGGTGTCCCATAACATAGTGTTGCAGAATATGGTGTGACATAACATGATATGTAAAGAACATGGTGTTCTTGAATATGGTGTGCCATTAGATTGTGCGTCAGAACGTGGTGGGCCATAACATAGTGCGTCGGAATATGGTATGTCATAATATGATATGTCCAGAACAAGGTGTGTTTGAATATGGTGTGACTTGGTGTGCCACAAGATCTTGTGTCGGAACGTAATGTTCCATAACGTAGTACGTCGGAATATGGTGTGACATAACACGATATGTCCAGAACAAGGTGTGCTTGATCATAGTATGACTTGGTGTGCCATAAGATTGTGTGTCAGAAAATAGTGTGTCATAACATATTGCGTCGGAATATGGTATGCCATAACATGATATGTCCAGAACAAGGTGTGCTTGAATATGGTGTGACTTGGTGTGCCATAAGATCTTTTTTCAGAACGTGGTGTGGGATAACATAGTGCGTTGGAATATGGTGTGCCATACCATGATATGTCCAGAACAAGCAGTGCTTGATCATAGTATGAATTGGTGTGCCGTAAGATCGTGTGTCATAACGTGGTGTGCTATAACATAGTCCGTCGGAATATGGTGTGCCATAACATGATAAATCCAGAACAAGGTGTGATTGAATGTAGTGTGACTTGGTGTGCCATAAGATTGTGTGTCAGAACGTGGTGTGCGTTAACATAGTGCGTCAGAATATGTTGTGCCATAACATGATATGTCTAGAACAAGGTGTTCTTGAATATGGTGTGACTTGGTGTGCCATAAGATTGTGTGTCAGAACGTGGTGTGCCATAACATAGTGCGTCGGAATATGGTGTGCCATAACATGATATTTCCAGAACAAGGTGTGCTTGAATATGGTGTGACTTGGTGTGCCACAAGATCGTGGATCAGAACGTTATATGCCATAACATAGTGCGTCGGAATATGGTGTGCCACAACACGATATGTCCAGAACAAGATGTGCTTGAATATGGTGTGACTTTGTGTACCATAAGATTGTGTGTCAGAAAGTGGTGTTCCATAACATATTGCGTTGGAATATGGTGCGCCATAACATGATATGTCCAGAACAAGGTGTGCTTGAATATGGTGTTACTTGGTGTGCCCTAAGATCGTGTATCAGAACGTGATGTGCCATAACATAGTGCGTCGGAATATTGTGTGCCATAACACGATATCTCCAGAACAAGGTGTGCTTGAATACAGTTTTACTTGGTGTGCCATAAGATTGTGCGTCTAAATTTGGTGTGCCATAACATAGTGCGTCGGAATATGGTGTGACATAACACGATATGTCCAGAACAAGGTGTGCTTGATCATAGTGTGACTTGGTGTGCCATAAGATTGTGTGTCAGAAAATAGTGTGCCATATCATATTGCGTCGGAATATGGTGTGCCTTAACATGATATGTCCAGAACAAGGTGTGCTTGAATATGGTGTGACTTGGTGTGCCATAAGATATTTTGTCAAAACGTGGTGTGGGATAACATAGTGCGTTGGAATATGGTGTGCCATACCATGATATGTCCAGAACAAGCAGTGCTTGATCATAGTATGACTTGGTGTGCCGTAAGATCGTGTGTCAGAACGTGGTGTGCTATAACATAGTGCGTCGAAATATGGTGTGCCATAACATTATATGTCCAGAACAAGGTGTGACTGAATGTAGTGTGACTTGGTGTGCCATAAGATTGTGTGTCAGAACGTGGTGTGCGTTAACATAGTGCGTCAGAATACGTTGTGTCATAACATGATATGTCTAGAACAAGGTGTGCTTGAATATGGTTTGACTTGGTATGCCATAAGATTGTGTGTCAGAACGTGGTGTTCCATAACATAGTGCGTCGGAATATGGTGTGTCATAACATGATATTTCCAGAACAAGGTGTGCTTGAATATGGTGTGACTTCGTGTACCATAAGATTGTGCGTCAGAAAGTGGTGTGCCATAACATATTGCGTTAGAATATGGTGTGCCATAACATGATATGTCCATAACAAGGTGTGCTTGAATATGGTGTTACTTGGTGTGCTACAAGATCGTGTATCAGAACGTGATGTGCCCTAACATAGTGTGTAGGAATATTGTGTGCCATAATACGATATCTCCAGAACAAGGTGTGCTTGAATATGATGTGACTTGGTGTGCCATAATATTGTGCGTCTAAATGTGGTGTGCCATAACATAGTGCGTCGGAATATGGTGTGTCATAATATGATATGTCTAGAACAAGGTGTGCTTGAATATGGTGTGACTTGGTGTGCCATAAGACTGTGCGTCAGAACGTGGTGTGCCATAACATAGTGCGTCGGAATATGGTGTGCCATAATATGATATGTCCAAAAAAAGGTGTGCTTGAATATAGTGTGACTTGGTGTGCCATTTGATTGTTTGTCAGAAAATAGTGTGCCATAAGATATTGCGTCGGAATATGGTCTGCCATAACATGATATGTCCAAAACAAGGTGTGCTTTAATATCGTGTGACTTGGTGTGCTATAAGATCGTGTGTCAGAACGTGGTGTGGGATAACATAGTGCGTTGGAATATGGTGTGCCATACCATGATATGTCCATAACAAGCAGTGCTTGAATATATTGTGACTTGGTGTGCCATAAGATCGTGTGTCAAAACGTGGTGTGCCATAAGATAGTGCGTCGGAATATGGTGTGCCATAACATGATATGTCCAGAAAAAGGTGTGATTGAATGTAGTGTGACTTGGTGTGCCATAAGATTGTGTGTCAGAACGTGATGGGCCTTAACATAGTGCGTCAGAATATGTTTTGCCATAACATGATATGTCCATAACAAGGTGTGCTTGAATATGGTGTGACTTGTTATGCCATAAGATTGTGTGTCAGAACGTGATGTGTCAGAACGTGATGTGCGTCGGAATATGGGGTGCCATAACATGATATATCCAGAACAAGGTGTGCTTGAATATGGTGTGACTTGGTGTGCCACAAGATCGTGTATCAGAACGTGATATGCCATAACATAGTGTGTCGGAATATGGTGTGCCATAACACGATATGTCAAGAACAAGATGTGCTTGAATATGGTGTGACTTGGTGTGCCATAACATATTGCGTCGGAATATGGTGTGCCATAACATATTGCGTCGGAATATGGTGTGCCATAACATGATATGTCCAGAACAAGGTGTGATTGAATGTGGTGTGACTTGGTGTGCCATAAGATTGTGCGTCAGAACGTTGTGTCCCATGACATAGTGATGCAGAATATGGTGTGCCATAACATGATTTGTAAATAACAAGGTGTTCTTGAATATGTTGTTACTTGGTGTGCCATAAGATTGTGCATCAGAACGTGGTGGGACATAAAATAGTGCGTCGGAATATGGTATGCCATAATATGATATGTCCAGAACAAGGTGTGTTTGAATATGTGTGACTTGGTGTGCCATAAGATTGTGCGTCAGAACGTGGTGGGCCATAACGTAGTGCGTCGGAATATGGTATGCCATAATATGATATGTCCAGAACAATGTGTGCTTGAATATGGTGTGACTTGGTGTGCCACAAGATCGTGTATCTGAATGTGATGTGTATTAACATAGTGCGTCGAAATATGGTGTGACATAACACGATATGTCCAGAACAAGGTGTGCTTGAATATGGTGTGACTTGGTGTGCCATAAGATTGTGTGTAAGAACGTGGTGGGCCATAACATAGTGCGTCGGAATATGGTGTGCCGTAATATGATATGTCCAAAACAAGGTGTGCTTGAATATGATGTGACTTGGTGTGCCATAAGATCGTGTGTCAGAACTTGGTGTGCGATAACATAGTGCGTTGGAATATGGTTTGTGATCGAATTTTAGATAGTGGTAAATAGAGTTTTCGTTCACTCGGACTTGATGAAATTGATTTTTAGATTTAAATTATAAAACTATCAAATATATACAAAATAATAACAATGTTTCGAGAAGTACTAGGAATAGGATTCCACCAAATATTCAAATTCATGCGATTCACCTATTTATTCTAAACCATTATAGCTCATTTAATAAGAATTTTGACTCTATTTCTTTTCCTAAAGTAGATTCTTAAGATATTACTTGTAAATATTAAGCATGGCATATCAAAGAATTAATCCTAAGCATGAACCATCAAACGAAATGACAATTAATTAAGAAAAATCTTTTTTCTAATTTTAATTCAATGCAAATAGTCATATAAAGAATTAAATGAATTTACCACATGATGAATTTTGGTTTCCTCCATCGTCCCAGAGAAAGGTTTAGCTCCACATAGTGAAGACACGCTCAAAATATATTTTTATAGCTCAAATGGTGTTTACAAAGAAGAAAAGGTAGGAAAATAATATAAACCAGGAGTTTGCAACGGTTAGTGGTCGTTACAAACTCATTGTTAGAACTGTTGCGAAGAACTATAGTTATATGTTGTTGCAGAAGAGCTGTCGTTTATGGGTTGAATATGTGACAGTCAAGAACGACAGTTCTTATCAGTTTATTGTTCTTCAGCTTCTCCTTCTTTGCAGCAGCAGAGAAATCTGCTCGGCGGCTTCTTATTATTCTCTGTAGCTTCTCCCAACTCTCGATACCCTCCGTTGCTCCTCAACTTTCTTTATATACACCACAGGACTAAGAACCCCTCGTAATTAAACCCCAAAATCTCCCGTAATCAATCAAGTATATTCAGTTTTATTACCATGCAGATACGGCAAATATCTTTCCCTGTTTCTCTTCTTCGCGCGCATGTTGCTTTCAACGCTCTCCCAACTCATTGAGAACACGTCCCAGATCACGCCTAACTCGCAAAGTACGCAGATTTTCCAAAACCAACCCAACAGAAGTCTGTGTATTGCTCCAACCACTATTTCATCAGATGTCCACGATGTATCCCAAGTTTGTCGAAACAAACGACTATACCAACCCTGTTTTGTAGAAACAAACTGGTTCCAATCCAAATCCGAGATTTAATCTCTCTCAAAACTCCCCATAATCCTTCACAGAAATCTCGGGTTTTTGTGACTTCCCTGTTTTCTTTGAATCCGAGTATTGAGCCCAACTGGATTGAATCCAACACCCATATAACTCCTGTTCTGTCAAAAAGATTAAACCCAAACAGTTTCAGCGATTGAATCTCCTGAAAACACGTTCAATTCTCAAGCCCTAATTTCTGCAGAAGAAAGCCAAGTTTCCCGCCGAAAACAGATTTTTAAAATGGAGAAGAAGGTCACCCCTTATCCAGAGTTCTTGGGTGTCGATAGTAATTAGTGTACCCCTTATCAAATGAGGTACCCCTTATCCAAAATTGGGATACCGAATACAAGTGTCCTCCGAATGCCAAAATCAACTTTTCGAGCCGAATTTTCCAAAAATGTTTATTTCCCAAAAATGCCTACAAACACATAAAATACCAAAATTAGTACAAAATCGAGTGCCAACAATATATAGTATTGAGATCAAATTAGACACAAAAATGTGTCTATCAAATACCCCCAAACTTATTATTTGCTAGTCCTCGAGCAAAACTAATCTAGAAAATAAAATCCAAACTCACTAGGTGGCCCTAGTGACCGAGTTATAATCTCGAGAGGGTTTACCAGAGGTGTACCCACAAAACCTTTTACTCCAAACCTAGCTATCTACGCAGAACCTTGGAAGGCACTAAAGAATCTCCTTGGTTGGTATACTCTCATTGACTACAGGAGGAAGTAACCTGATGCGAAATTCCAATTACTGTACACGAGTTTGCACTCAAGCATACTAAAATTCATATATAAGTGACAGAGCTCTACTCAGATAGTTTCTGGATATCATAATCGGAGTCAACCAATCACATGGAAAGATTAAGAAGATGGATGTAGAGAAAAACGTAGATGGTTTTGATGTTGACTAAGGTGAACGGTGTTTCCCATATCTGTCTGAAGGCCGCTACTAGGATGAACCTATCCTAATGGACTGAGATACCGGTCTGAATAATATCAACACAGCTGGAAAATACAAGGGCACCAGTGGTCGACTTTATTGAATTTATTCCGGTTGGTCTGATGGTCTGGTCTCAATTTCTTTTTTTTCTTTTTTTTTTTATCTCGATCACTCTATTTCACCCTAGCAATGGTAACAACTTGAATCGTGTGCCCCACCAAATCACTTAGAAACATATTTAAAAGAAAAGAAAATAAAAACAGAAGTGAAAAGGATTCAACGAGATATGGCGAAACTACCATGTTTTTTCTAACACCTGAGCTCTGTGCTTTTATGAATAGACTCTATACATCCAATTCAGATTGGTTCCTCAACTCCTACAACCAAGATGCTTCCATCCACTTAGATTGGTTAGTGTCATCCTTAATAAATATAAATTTCTAGGCTTTGGAGTTTATTTATTGCAACTAAAAAGTTTCTCCCATACCACCAAACTTAAATCTAACATTGTCCCCAATGTTCTAAAGATAAAATTAAAAGCATGAACAAGGAGAAACTGTTACCACTTGAAGCAAAAGAGTTAAGGAAAGATATTACCGTTTTGCATGAGCATGGGCTACCTCCCAAGAAGTGTTAAGTTTAAAGTCTTCAGCCAGACATCGGAAGGAATTAGTCACCTCATAGAATAATAAAGAAGTAACCTGAACAACTGCGGGTCATCTGAATCAAAAAGTGTTACCCAAAGGAAAAGGAAATTACAACAGACCATGAAGATACCGAACATACCCTTATCTAATTTTTTAATTAAGACAACTATATCTAGTTGTGGTTCAGGTTTAGGTTCTATAAAAGGGTCTAGATAAAATGTTTTCAAGGGCCGAATTTCCTCAAAGGTAAGATCCTGAAGGTCAGGTTGAAGAGTCTGGAAATACTTAATTAAGAACTTAGAAGCACATAACAACAACCTGAATAACTGGGGATCCTCTAAGTCAATCAGATTTGACTCACACTATTGACCACAATAGTGGTCATTCTTAAGCAAATGTGTCAAACCTATTCTCCTAAAGTAATTAGGTTTAGTCTCAAAACTTAATAATCGACACATCTGAAACTTATACGTTCCCACAATTGGTTGAAAGATATTTGGTGGGAAAACAAAGTCAATTTGGTTATTATCTCCTGGGTAAACCACATCAACCAGAGGATGGGTTTCTAATAACTGAACTTCTTCCTTGGCATTATTAGGTTCGGGAGGGCTAGTATGGAGGTAATCTGGCACAATGGTTGAGGCACATATATCAAGTCCCAAGTGAGGGACCTTTCTAAGAGTTAAACCACACGGAGAATGATAGTCACCCCCAAACTAGATTTTTCAGTGTCTCCAGAAAGACTAGTCACAACTTGGACTCTCTATTCTTCTCCCCAAACTCTCGATACCCTATGTTGCTCCTCAACTGCCTTTATATACACCACAGGACTAAGAATCTCTCGTAATTAAACCCCAAAATCTCCCGTAATCAATCAAGCATATTCAGTTTTATTACCATGCAGATACGGCAAATATCTTTCCCTGTTTCTCTTCTTCGCGCGCCTGTTGCTGTCAACGCTCTCCCAACTAATTCAGAACATGTTCCAGATCACGCCTAACTCGCTGAATACGTAAATTTTGTCAAACCAACCCAACAGAACTCCGTGTATTGCTCCAACCACTGTTTCATCAGATGTCCAGGATGCAGCCCAAGTTTGTCGAAACAAACGACTATACCAACCCTGTTTTGTAGAAACAAACTGGTTTCAATCCAAATCCGAGATTTAATCTCTTTAAAAACTCCCCATAATCCCTCACAGAAATCTCGGGTTTTTGTGACTTCACTATTTTCTTTGAATCCGAGTATTGAGCCCAACTGGATTGAATCCAACACCCATATAACTCTTATTCTGTCAAATAGAGTAAACCCAAGGATTTTCAGCGATTGAATCTCCTGAAAACACGTTCAATTATCAAGCCCTAATTTCTGCAGAAGAAAGCCAAGTTTCCCGCCAAAAACAGAATTTGAAATGAAGAAGAAGGTCACCCCTTATCCAGAATGCTTGGGTGTCGATAGTAATTAGTGTACCCCTTATCAAATGAGGTACCCCTTATCCAAAATTGGGAGTCCGAATAACACGTGTCCCCCAGGTGCCAAAATCAACTTTTCGAGCCGAATTTTCCAAAAATGGCTACAAACACATAAAAAACCAAAATTAGTACAAAATCTAGTGCCAACAATATATAGTATTGAGATCAAATTAGACACAAAAATGTGTCTATCAGTTTTCCATACCATGATATGTCCATAACAAGGTGTGCTTGAATATAGTGTGACTTAGTGTAACATAAGATCGTGTGTCAGAACGTGGTGTGCCATAACATAGTGCGTCGGAATATGGTGTGCCATAACATGATATTTCCAGAACAAGGTGTGATTGAATATAGTGTGACTTGGTGTGCCACAAGATTGTGTGTCAGAACGTGGTGTGTCATAACATAGTGCGTCAGAATATGGTGTGCCATAACATGATATGCCAGAACAAGGTGTGCTTGAATATGGTGTGACTTGGTATGACATAAGATTGTGTGTCAGAACGTGGTGTGTCATAACATTGTGCATCGTATTATGGTGTGCCGTAACATGATATGTCCAGAACAAGGTGTGCTTGTATATGGTGTGACTTGGTGAGCCATAAGATTGTGTGTCAGAACGTGGTGTGCCATAACATAGTGCGTTGGAATATGGTGTTCCACAACATGATATATCCAGAACAAGGTGTGCTTGAATATGGTGTGACTTCGTGTTCGTGTATCAGAACGTGATGTGCTATAACATAGTGTGTCGGAATATGTTGTGCCATAACACGATATCTCCAGAATAAGGTGTGCTTGAAAATGGTGTAACTTGGTGTGCCATAAGTTTGTGAGTCAGAACGTGGTGTCCCATAACATAGTGCGTCGGAACATGGTGTGCCATAATATGATATGTCCAAAACAAGGTGTGCTTGAATATAGTGTGACTTGGTGTGCCATAAGATTGTGTGCCATAACGTGGTGTGCCATAACATAGTGCGTCAGAATATGGTGTGCCATAACATGATATGTCCAGAACAAGGTGTGCTTGTATATGGTGTGACTGGAATGGAATATACCCAACTCACTTATTTTTTGATGATGATGTTTTCTTATTCTGCAATGGAGCTAAGAAGACTTTGCTTTGTCTATTCAAGCTGATTGAAAAATATCAACACAGCTCTGGTCAGATGATTAACAAAGCCAAAAACAAGTGTTTTATTGATGGCACCAATTCAGTCAGAAAGCACCAAATTAGCAATATAATTGGTATGGATATATCTTGTTTTCCAGATAAGTATCTTGGCATCATTCTAGCTCCAGGAAGGGTAACTACAGAAATGGTCTGGCCAATGGTACTTATGCTTCAGAGTAAACTTGCAACTTGGAAATGAAAATTACTATCCTTTCATGATAGACTGATTCTTGTTAAAACGGTGTTGTGCAGTTACCCTCTTTACAATATGGCAGTTTACAAATGGCCATCTTCTGTTATTAAGATCTGTGAAAAACTAATAAGAAACTTTCTATGGTCAGGTGATGGTGAGATTAGAAAGTACAAAACTTTATCTTGGAAGAAGATCTGTGTGCCATACAATGAAGGTGGATTGGGTATTAGAAGGCTAGAAGTATTTAAAAAAAATTTTCTAATGAAAATGATGTGGAAATTGATATACTCATCAGATGAATGGGCTCTGTTTTTTACATCTAAGTTCAAAGATAAATATGGTATATGGTTTTCAAAATGGAAATTATCATCTGTAAGAGCAGGTCTGCAATGGGCTTGGCTTACTTTACAAGAAGACATCTCTTGGAAGGTTGGAAATGGAGCTAACATCTCTGTCTGGTTTGATAACTGGTATGGATCATCCCCACTAATCAATGAAATTGGTTACACAGAATTTATCCATAACAATATGCAATTAAAAGTTCAGAACTTAATCAGGAATAACCAATAGAATATACATCCTCAGTTGCAGCATTTGTTACAGTATGATAATTTGCCTCAGATCCACAGTGGAAGTGATTCCATAATATGGAACCTACATACAAGTGGTCTGTTCAATAATGCAAAGGCAGTGGAGAAAATAAGACACAAGGAAGACAAGGTAGAATGGTCTTCTTATATATGGAGAAAATTTTTGCATCCAACTATTGCCAACAACATTTGGAAACTTCTGCAGGGAGTTTATGTGAATGATGACATGAAAAGAAAGCAGGGATATGAAATGCCTTCTAGGTGCTGTATTTGCAAATCAGAACAGGATTTTATGGAGCATACACTGTGGCTTTTTGAATTCAGTGTTCAGGTTTGGAATTGGATTAGCAATATGTTTCAATTTCCCAGGCCATACTCTTTTTCATATGTTTTCTCTGCAGCAAAACAACACAGTCCTTTCATTGATGAAATATGGACTGTTTCTTCTTGTACTGTCATTAAGGAACTATGGTTTCAAAGAAACAGGATTTTCTTTGAAGGTGGTGATGTTAACTTTCATGGCTTCAAGCACGGGATAATGAAGACAGTCAAAGAACATGGAGTTAGAATAAGAGGAGTTAGATGGAATAACAACTATGAAAATCAAATTCTTAGTTACCTTAAAATTGATTCTTAAATTTCATTTTCTTTGTAAATTTTTTTGCTATGTTATTTGTGTTATATTACCTTTGGTAACCTTTTAGTTTGTCAATAATAAATATAAAGGGTGATTCAGCAAAAAAAAAAAAAAAATTGTATATGGTGTGACTTGGTGAGCCATAAGATTGTGTGTCAGAACTTAGTGTTCTATAACATAGTGCGTCGGAATATGGTGTGCCATAACATGATATGTCCAGAACAAGGTGTGCTTGAATGTGGTGAGACTTGGTGTGCCATAAGATTGTGTGTCAGAACGTGGTGTCCCATAACATAGTGTTGTAGAATATGGTGTGCCATAACATGATATGTAAAGAACAAGGTGTTCTTGAATATGGTGTGACTTGGTGTGCCATACGATTGTGTGTCAGAATGTGGTGTGCTATAACATAGTGCGTCGAAATATGGTGTGCCATAACATGATATGTCCAGAAAAAGGTGTACTTGAATATGGTGTGACTTGGTGTGCCATAAGATTGTGCGTCAGAACGTGGTGTCCCATAAAATAGTGCTGCAGAATATGGTGTGCCATAACATGATATGTAAATAACAAGGTGTTCTTGAATATGGTGTGACTTGGTGTGCCATAAGATTGTGCGTCAAAACGTGTTGGGCCATAACATAGTGCGTCGGAATATGGTATGCCATAATATGATATTTCCAGAACAAGGTGTGTTCGAATATGGTGTGACTTGGTGTGTCATAAGATTGTGTGCCAGAACGTGGTGGGCCATAACATAGTGCGTCGGAATATGGTGTTCCATAACATGATATATCCAGAACAAGGTGTGCTTGAATATGGTGTGACTTGGTATGCAAAAAGATTGTGTGTCAGAACGTGGTGTGCCATAATATAGTGCATCGGAATATGGTGTGCCATAACATGATATGTACAGAACAAGGTGTGCTTGTATATGGTGTGACTTGGTGAGCCATAAGATTGTTTGTCAGAAATTGGAGTGCCATAACATAGTGTGTCGGAATATGGTGTTCCACAACATGATATTTCAAGAACAAGATGTGCTTGAATATGGTGTGACTTGGTGTGCCACAAGTTCGTGTATTAGAACGTGATGTTCCATAACATAGTGCGTCGGAATATGGTGTGCCATAACACGATATCTCTAGAACAAGGTGTGCTTGAATATGGTGTGACTTCGTGTGCCATAAGATTGTGTGTCAGAAAGTGGTGTGCCATAGCATATTGCGTCGGAATAGGATGTGCCATAACATGATATGTCCAGAACAAGGTGTGCTTGAATGTGGTGTGACTTGGTGTGTCATAAGATTGTGCGTCAGAACATGGTGTGCCATAACATAGTGCTGCAGAATATGGTGTGCCATAACATGATTTGTAAAGAACAAGGTTTGCGGAATATGGTGTGACTTGGTGTGCCATAACATAGTGCGTCGGAATATGGTGTGACATAATATGATATGTCCAGAACAAGGTGTGCTTGAATATGGTGTGACTTGGTGTGCCATAAGATTGTGCGTCAGAACGTGGTGGGCCATAACGTAGTGCATCGGAATATAGTATGCCATAATATGATATGTCCAGAACAGGTGTGCTTGAATATGGTGTGACTTGGTGTGCCACAAGATCGTGTGTGAGAACGTGATGTGCCATAACATAGTGCGTCGGAATATGGTGTGGCCTAACACGACATGTCTAGAACAAGGTGTGCTTGAATATAGTGTGACTTGGTGTGCCATAAGATTGTGCGCCAGAACGTGGTGGGCCATAACATAGTGCGCCCGAATATGGTGTGCCATAATATGATATGTCCAAAACAAGGTGTTCTTGAATATAGTGTGACTTAGTGTGCCATAAGATTGTGTGTCATAACGTGGTGTGCCATAACATAGTGCGTTAGAATATGTTGTGCCATAACATGATATATCCAGAACAAGGTGTGCTTGAATATGGTGTGACTTGGTATGCTATAAGACTGTGAGTCATAACGTGGTGTGCCATAACATAGTGCATCGGAATATGGTGTGCCATAACATGATATGTCCAGAACAAGGTGTGCTTGTATATGGTGTGACTTGGTAAGCCATAAGATTGTGTGTCAGAACGTGGTGTGCCATAACATAGTGCGTCGGAATATGGTGTTCCACAATATGATATTTCTAGAAAAAGGTGTGCTTGAATATGGTGTGACTTGGTGTGCCGCAAGATCGTGTATCAGAACGTGATGTGCCATAACATAGTGCGTCGGAATATAGTGTGCCATAACACGATATCTCTAGAACAAGGTGTGCTTGAATATGGTGTGACTGGGTGTGCCATAAGATTGTGTGTCAGAAAGTGGTGTGCCATAACATATTGCGTCGGAATATGGTTTGCCATAACATGATATGTCCAGAACAAGGTGTGCTTGAATGTGGTGTGACTTGGTGTGCCATAATATGTTGCGTCAGAACGTGGTGTGCCATAACATAGTGCTGCAGAATATGGTGTGCCATAACATCATAAGTAAAGAACAAGGTTTTGTTGAATATGATATTACTTGGTGTGCCATAAGATTGTGCGTTTGAATGTGGTCTGCCATAACATAGTGTGTCGTAATATAGTGTGCCATAATATGATATGTCCAGAACAAGGTGTGCTTGAATATGGTGTGACTTGGTGTGCCATAAGATTGTGCCTTAGTACGTGGTGGGCCATAACATAGTGCATCGGAATATGGTATGCCATAATATGATATGTCTAGAACAAGGTGTGATTGAATATGGTGTGACTTGGTGTGCTACAAGATCATGTGTCAGAACGTGATGTGCCATAACATAGTGCGTCGGAATATGGTGTAACATAACACGACATGTCTAGAACAAGGTGTGCTTGAATATGGTGTGACTTGGTGTGCCATAAGATTGTGTGTCAGAACGTGGTGGGCCATAACATAGTGTGTCGGAATATGGTAGTGCGTCGGAATATAGTGTGCGATAATATGATATGTCCAAAACAAGGTGTGCTTGATTATGATGTGACTTGGTGTGCCATAAGATTGTGGGTCAGAAAGTGGTGTGCCATAACATATTACGTCGGAATATGGTGTACCATAACATGATATGTCCAGAACAAGGTGTGCTTGAATACGGTGTGACTTGGTGTGCTATAAGATCGTGTGTCAGAAAACATGGTGTGCGATAACACAGTGCGTTGTAATATGGTGTGTCATACCATGATATGTCTAGAACAAGGTGTGCTTGAATATAGTGTGACTTGGTGTGCCATAAGATCGTGTGTCAGAACGTGGTGTGCCATAACATAATGTGTCGGAATATGGTGTGTCATAACATGATATGTCCAGAACATGGTTTGCTCGAATATGGTGTGACTTGGTGTGCTATAAGATTCCGTGTCAGAACGTGGTGTGCCATAACATAATGCGTTAGAATATGGTGTGCCATAACATGATATGTCAAGAACAAGGTGTGCTTGAATATGGTTTGACTTAGTATGCCATAAGATTGTGTGTCAGAACGTGGTGTTCCATAACATAGTGCTTCGGAATATGGTGTGCCATAACATGATATGTCCGGAACAAGGTGTGCTTGTATATGGCGTGACTTGGTGAGCCATAAGATTGTGTGTCAGAACGTGGTGTGCATAACATAGTACGTTGGAATATGGTGTGTCATAATATGATATATCCTGAACAAGGTGTGCTTGAATATGGTTTTGGTATGTCATTAGATTGTGTGTCAGAACGTGGTGTGCCATAACATAGTGTATCAGAATATGGTGTGCCATAACATGATATGTCCAGAACAAGGTGTGTTTGAATGTGGTGTGACTTGGTGAGCCATAAGATTGTGTGTCAGAACTTGGTGTGCTATAACATAGTGCGTCGAAATATGGTGTGCCATAACATGATATGTCCAGAACAAGGTTTGCTTGAATGTGGTGAGACTTGGTGTGCCATAAGATTGTGCGTCAGAACGTGGTGTCCCATAACATAGTTTTGCAGAATATGGTGTGCCATACCATGATATGTCCAGAACAAGGTGTGCTTGAATATAGTGTGACTTTGTGTGCCATAAGATCGTGTGTCAGAATGTGGTGTGCCATAACATAATGTGTCGGAATATGGTGTGTGATAACATGATATGTCCAGAACATGGTGTTCTCGAATATGGTGTGACTTGGTGTGCTATAAGATTGCGTGTCATAACGTGGTGTGCCATAACATAATGCGTTAGAATATGGTGTGCCATAACATGATATGTCCAGAACAAGGTGTGCTTGGATATGGTTTGACTTGGTATGCCATAAGATTGTGTGGAAGAACGTGGTGTTCCATAACATAGTGCTTCGGAATATGGTGTGCCATAACATGATATGTCCGGAACAAGGTGTGCTTGTATATGGTGTGACTTGGTGAGCCATAAGATTGTGTGTCAGAACTCGGTGTGCCATAACATAGTGCGTTGGAATATGGTGTGACATAACATGATATATCCAGAACAAGGTGTGCTTGAATATGGTTTTGGTATGTCATTAGATTGTGTGTCAGAACGTGGTGTGCCATAACATAGTGTGTCAGAATATGGTGTCCCATAACATGATATGTCCAGAACAAGTTGTGTTTGAATGTGGTGTGACTTGGTGTGCCATAAGATTGGCACGTCAGAATGTTGTGTACTATAACATAGTGCTGCAGAATATGGTGTGTCATAACATGATATGTAAAGAACAAGGTGTTCTTGAATATGATGTGACTCGGTGTGCTATAAGATTGTGAGTCTGAATGTGGTGTGCCATAACATAGCGCGTCGGATTATGGTGTGCCATAATATGATATATCCAGAACAAGGTGTGCTTGAATATGGTGTGACTTGGTGTGCCATAAGATTGTCCGTCAGAACGTGGTGGGACATAACATAGTGCGTCGGAATATGTTGTGCCATAATATGATATGTCCAGAACAAGGTTTGCTTGAATATGGTGTGACTTGGTGTACCATAATATCGTGTGTCAGAACATGGTATGCAATAACATAGTGCGTCAGAATATGGTGTGCCATAACATGATATGTCCAGAACAAGGTGTGTTTGAATGTGGTGTGACTTGGTGTGCCATAAGATTGGTGCGTCAGAACGTTGTGTACTATAACATAGTGTTGCAGAATATGGTGTTGCATAACATGATATGTAAAGAACAAGGTGTTCTTGAATATGGTGTGACTCGGTGTGCTATAAGACTGTGAGTTTGAATGTGGTGTGCCATAACATAGCGCGTCGGGATATGGTGTGCCATAACATGATATATCCAGAACAAGGTGTGCTTGAATATGGTGTGACTTGGTGTGCCATAAGATTGTCCGTCAGAACGTGGTGGGCCATAACATAGTGCGTCGGAATATGTTGTGCCATAATATGATATGTCCAGAACAAGGTCTGCTTGAATATGGTGTGACTTGGTGTACCATAAGATCGTGTGTCAGAACATGGTATGCAATAACATAGTGCGTCAGAATATGGTGTGCCATAACATATATGTACAGAACTAGGTGTGCTTCAATATGGTGTGACTTGGTGTGCCATAAGATCGTGCGTCAGAACGTGGTGTGCCATAACATAGTAGGTCAGAATATGGTGTGACATAACATGATTTGTCTAGAACAAGGTGTGCTTGAATATGGTGTGACTTGGTGTGCCATAAGATTGTGCGTCAGAACGTGGTGGGCCATAACGTGATATGTCCATTACAAACACATACGTATTTTCCCCGGAAATAATACTTTTTTTCTCTCTCCTAATTTTGCTCTGGCGATTTTAGGGTTTTGCACTTTTTTTCAAAAAAAATTCTCGCGCCTCATCTTGGATCATCAGTTTGGTGATTCGAGATGGTTGATATTTCTCAATCTCAGCCGAGAACTCTCACATATTCTGATCAGGTGAAGGGTAAACAACAACTCCCAACAACCATTGTTGATTTAAGTTCTCTAACAACACCAACTGTGAATCCCTGAATCCTTCTACTTGGAAGGATCCGATATATGGAAGTTTAGCCCTATATGGAGGCTGGATTTAAAGGGAGTGAATTTTCAAGACGTGAAGAATGACCTAGAACATCAATGGAAGCTAGGTCAAGGTGTTGTTCAGTTTATACCCATGAATCGGGGTTTTTTCATCAAGTTACAATCTCAAGATGCTAAAAATAAGTTATTGAATGCTGAAGCTTGGTTTTTTGGATATCAAAAGCTAAATATAATCGAATGGGTTACGTTTCCAGGTTTTGACGCTGAGAAACAGCGTTCTTCTCATGCTTCCGGTGAGTTACATTTCCTGGTCTCCCTATTGAGTTTTGGATTGAAAAAACGTTGTTAGCATTGGCAAAATCTTTGGGTACTCCAATTGTTGTGGATAAACGAACTCTAGCTCATGAATACAGACATTTTTCTTCAGTCCTTGTTGACATAGATTTTGCAGAGCCTTCTACGGATGCTATACATGTTACGGTAGGTGGTTGGATTTTTGGCAGTCTGTTGAAATCCAAAAGATCCCAAAGTTTTGTACAAAGTGCAAGATTATTGGTCATAATGACAAGGAATGTTGAAAGAAAACAAAGGCATCTACTGAAATACAAGTTGAAGTTGTTCAACAAGTTGTTCATATTCAACAAAAGGACAATCAAGTTCAAGCTCAAGCAATAGTTAACAAGAATAACAATGCTGGTGGCCAAGGTGGTGAGTGGCAGGTTGCTCGGCGTAAGAAAAAGGGAAAGAAGACTCCTAAAAATCATGTGGTTCATGATGTTGTTGATAACAGTGCTAATGAAGAAGTTGACTTGGAGTTTACTGCTAAGCTGGTGAAAGCTCAGTAGTTGGAGGTGGATATGATAAGGTCCAAAGCTAAATTTGAAGCTGCCTTTGTTGAATTGGCAATAACTAAACAAACGCAGGCTCCAAAATCAATTTTAGTTAACAATGGAAAAGTGGGTGAAACTGATCCATTAACTAAGACAGGTATGGTTGCAACTAGGATTCCTAAACTTGTTAGGACTACCCCTCCGCTCCTCTTTGTGATCAACTAATGGCTGGTGAGTCTTTGCTTAATAGAAACAAATTTGATGTTCTCAATATAGTTCCGGATGTGGCAGAAATTTCAGTTGATGCCAAGTTCAGGGATGAACAAGAGGCTCAAAGGTAACGCATGAAAACCATGCACAAGCTGGTAAATTCTACGGTGGGTAAAAACTCACATCTTGAAACGATTTCTGAATCCGTGTTTGACTTGGGGTTAGAAGTTTCAAACTTAAGAAACCGTGTGGAAAAAGGTAACTCTCCAAGAATAAATACTGGGGCTTCTTCTCAGTTAGCTATTAACTCCCCAAAAGCTAGTTTTTAATACGTGTTCTGTATTGGAACATAAATGGCATTGCACGCCATGCAGCAAGGTGCAAATTACAAGAGTTACTTTATGAATTCAAGCCGAACATCTTTTGCATTGCAGAGCCGAAGGTACATTGTACTTTTAATTTTATACAAGGGTTATATGTGGATGGTTACAAGAAAGAAGTTATTCATAATTCTGTTGGTTCTTCTAAAGGGAACATTTGGATCTTTTGGTCCATTGATATGTCTACGCATGTAGTTGTGAATACTAGTAAGCAAGCTATTACAGTTGAAACGGAGGGTGTGTTGGTATCCTTTGTTCATGCTAGCTGTTTTCAAGTCACTCGAAGAAGGTTATGGCAGCAACTCTCTTCAGTTGATAATAATACTCCGTGGTTAGTTATGGGTGATTTTAATTGTGTGTTACGTAATGAAGAGAAAAAAGGAGGTCGTAAACCGCGGACTTCAGTCATTAATGATTTTAGTGATTAGATGGATGACAATGATCTCTTTGAAGCTGACTTTTTTGGGTCAAAATACACTTGGTCTAATGGTCAATCAGGTGTACGTAGAATCATTTGCAAGTTGGATAGAGCTCTAATTAATGAATCTTGGCTTAATGAATTTGAGAATTAGAGGTGTAAAGCTCTTCCTCGTGAAGTTTACGACCATTATACTCTTATTGGATTTCCTTTTGCTAACTCAAGATCGAAAAGAGCACCTTTAGAGTGCAAAAGATGTGGTTTTCTCACCCTGATTTCATGCGCATGGTTATTGAGAGTTGGAATGCTCCTGTTTCTGGCTCTCCTGCTTTTATTTTTCCTTTCAAGCTCAAACGATTAAAGGCTGCCATGAAAGAATGGAATTTACGGGTCTTTGGCAATGTTTATGCAAAGATCAAGCAGGCTAAGTTGACTATGGAAGTTGCTCTTCGTATTTCAGACGAGGATCTGGAAGACATTACTAAGCTGAGTTCTGCCAAAGAAGCTTCAGTTACTCTTCAGGAAATTCCTTCTCAACAATCCATTATGCTGAAACAAAATTCGAGAAATAAATGGATCACGAATGGTGCTAGTATTACCTCTTTTTTCATACCAATATTCGAACTCACAGGAGCAGTAATCTGATTTCATAATTGGTGGATGATAATGGGAATGTTCTCACGGATTATGATCAAATTAGAGACTATGCGGTTTCTTTTTTTGAGTCTAAGTTTAATGGTGCTGAATTACCCATTGATGAGGAATTATTTCATTATGATCATAATAGTATCTCTTCTGAAGATAGTCAGAGAATGGATGAAATTCATACTATGGAAGAGATAAAGGCTGTTGTTTTTGATCTTGGCGCGGATAGTGCACCTAGACCTGATGGTTTATCTGGTTGCTTCTATAGGCATTGTTGGGATGTGATTCAACAAGACCTTTACAACGTTATTATTTTTTGCTGGCAAGAGAAAATAATTCCTCAAGGTACTAATTCTAGTCTTTTGATTTTATTATCCAAGGTTAGAGGAGCCAACACTCTTCGTAACTTTAGGCCCATTGGTCTTAGTAATTTTTTTCTTTAAAATTTTTACTAAGATTTTAGCTACAAGACTAGGTAGTGTACTTGATAATCTAGTTTCAGAGGAACAAGTTGCTTTCATGAAGGGAAGAAACATCCATGAAAACATCAGTGTGGCGTCGGAGATGGTTAATGATCTTAAAACTAAGCTTAAAGATGGCATTGTGGGTCTTAAACTTGACATCACTCAAGCCTTTGACACGGTGAGTTGGTCTTTTGTTTTGGAAGTTTTTCGGAGGTATGGTTTTTCTCAGAGTTGGTGTTCTTGGATCCTTTCGATTCTTAGCTCGGATCGTATATCTATACTTCTTAATGGTAGCCCGGAGGGTTTCTTTAAGATTACTAGAGAACTAAGGCAAGGAGATCCTTTATCTCCTCTTATTTTTGTTTTGATTGAAGATATTCTTAGTAGAAACCTTTCAAAGTTATTTCTTGAGAAGAAGATGACACCAATGCTTTCAAAAAATAAAAAAGGTAATTCTCCCACTCACCTTTTCTTTGCAGATGACATAATGATTTTCTGTAAAGGCAACATGAAGAGTTTGCATAATCTTCTTGCTTTTCTTGGAAAATATCAAACGGCTTCGGGTCAAACTGTTTGTCGTCAAAAGAGTAAGATTTACTATAGTGGTGGTTCTTTGAGTCGCTGTAGAACAATCACAAATTTACTTGGTATGGAAGTCTCTACTTTTCCGGACAGGTATCTAGGTGTTCAAATTATGCCCGGAGTTGTTAAGTATCGTCATATTAGCAATGTGATTGATAAAATTAAGAACCAGCTTGATGTTTGGAAGGGAAAAATGCTTTCTTTTCGTGACAGAATTATTCTTATTAATTCGGTGATTGCTAGCTATATCATTCACAACATGGTTGTTTATAAATGTCCTATGAAATTCATCCAACAAGATGAGAGAGTGATTCACAACTTTCTTTGGTCTGGATATACTGAGGTTTCAAGAAAATTTGTTGTTGGATTTCCTAAGGTTTGCCGCCCTTTGAATGAAGGTGGATTAGGTATTACTAGTTTGTCTATCACAAACAAGGCGCTCATGAAATTATGGTGGAACATTCGCTCTTCTAACAAGAAATGGGCTCGTTTCTTATGGGCGAAATATACTTCTCGGCTAGGTAGAATTAAGCAACATGGGTGTGAAGTCTTCGATTCTTACGGGCATTAGATTAGTTCATTCAACACTGTGGACAAAAATACCAAAGTACTTCTTGGTGATGGGAGGACTACATCTCTTTATTTTGATGTTTGGTATGGTGATGAGAGTATTGCTGACATACTTGGTGACACTGGCCTAGACAGTACTGTCACGGTTAGTGATATTATTGTTAACAATAATTGGCAGTTGCAGGGTGATCATGTTCAACAGTTGGTGCGAGCTGGTGTGGATTTAACAAATTTGTCGGCGCAGCAAGGAAGGGAAGATTGTAGATTTTGGATGCCTGAGATGAGCGGAAAATTTTTAGTCTCATCAGCAAAACATATCATAAGGAAGAAGTATACAATTTCTGAAGTGTACGGTCTTTTGTGGAGGAAAGCAATACACCCAAAGTTAGCTGCTCAAAACTGGAAGCTCTCAAGAGAAGCCTGTGCAACTCAGGACAAGATCAGGAGCAGATTCAAGGTCGAACTGGCCAACAGATGTTACTTATGCAAGTTAGCTGAAGAGTCTTTGAAGCATATCTTGTGAAGTTTTCCGTTTGCAACTCAAATCTGGCGGTGGTGTTCAGGTTTGTTTAATCTCAGGCCTCATTATGATATTGTGATCTCTTACAAGTCAGTTAAAGGGAGAAGTCGCATTATCAAAGATTTATGGTTGCTAGCCAACATGGTGATTCGTTCGGAGCTGTGGCAGTCAAGAAATATGGAATTTTTTCAAAACGCATCAGTTAATATTCACTTCTTCAAACAGCGAGTCTTCATTTGATCCACGATTTCTCTGTTCGGTTGAAGAGTTTTATGCATAATAATTCAGAAGATTTGGAGATTTTGAACTTCTTTGGTGTGCGGCATAGACAGGTAAAGCATGTAGAACCGATTGAGTGTTTCTGGGTACCTCCAAACAGGGACGAACTTTTATTGTGTTGCGATGGTGCTGCCAAGGGTAACCCTGGTATTGCGGGAGCTGGTGTGGTAGTTCGTGATGCTGATTGCAATTTCGTTGGGGCTATGAGCATTGGGTTGGGAAGAACGAACAATTTCTTGGCTGAGCTTTACGGTATTATTGTTGGATTAGAATGGTCTTTTAAGTGGGATGTTAGAAAGGTTCTAGTTCGTTCAGATTCGGTTGGTGCTATTACGGCCTTGTCAAATTCGAATGTTCCCTGGTTTGTTAAACACATGTGGAAATTGATTCAAAGCAACTATGCTTCCATACATTTTGTTCGTACCTATCGTGAGGCTAACTTTGCGGCAGAAAATATGGAAAAAAGGGGTTGCTCTCTTAGAAATGGTGAAGGGTTGAATTATGATGAAAGACCGTATTTTCTAAAAATTCTTTAGAATATCCAAATATTTCATATTTAAATAGTTTGTAAGTTTTTGGGGTCTTCAGACCTGTTTTCTTGTAAACTCTTTGTACATATTGGCTATTCATCAATACAATTTTGGACTTACCAAAAAAAAAAATGTCCAGAACAAGGTGTGCTTTAATATGGTGTGACTTGGTATGCCATAAGATTGTGTGTCAGAACGTCATGTGCCATAACATAGTGTATTCGAATATGGTGTGCCATAACATGATATGTCAAGAACAAGGTGTGCTTGAATGTGGTGTGACTTGGTGTGCCATTATATTGTGCGTCAGAACGTGGTTTCCCATAACATAGTGCGTTAGAATATGGTGTGCCATAACATGATATGTCCAGAACAAGGTGTTGTTGAATATGGTGTGACTTGGTGTGCCATAAGATTGTGCGTCTGAATGTGGTGTGCCATAACATAATGCGTCGAAATATGGTGTGCCATAACATGATATGTCCAGAACAAGGTGTGCTTGAATATGGTGGGCCTTGGTGTGCCATAAGATTGTGCATCTGAACATGGTGGGCCATAACATAGTGCGTCGGAATATGGTGTGCCATAATATGATATGTCAAGAACAAGGTGTGCTTGAATATGGTGTGACTTGTGTGCCACAAGATTGTATGTCAGAACGTGATGTTCCATAACATAGTGCGTCGTAATGTGGTGTGCCAGAACAAGATATGTCCAGAACAAGGTGTGCTTGAATATGGCGTGACTTGGTGTGCCATAAGATTTTGTGTTAGAAAGTGGTGTGCCATAACATATTGCGTCGGAATATGGTGTGGCATAACATGATATGTCCAGAACAAGGTGTGCTTGAATGTGGTGTGACTTGGTGTTCCATAAGATTGTGCGTCAGAACGTGGTGTGCCATAACATAGTGCTGCAGAATATGGTGTGCCATAACATGATATGTTAAGAACAAGGTGTGCTTGAATATGGTGTGAATTGGTGTGCCACAAGATCGTGTATCAGAACGTGATGTGCCATAACATAGAGCGTCAGAATATGGTGTGCCATAATATGATATGTCCAGAACAAGGTGTGCTTGAATATGGTGTGACTTGGTGTGCCATAAGATTGTGCGTCGGAACGTGGTGGGCCATAACATAGTGCATCGGAATATGGTATGCCATAATATGATATGTCCAGAACAAGGTGTGCTTGAATATGGTGTGACTTAGTGTGCCATAAGATCGTGTGTCAGAACGTGATATCCATAACATAGTGCGTCAGAATATGGTGTGCCATAACATGATATGTCCAGAACAAGGTGTTCTTGAATATGGTGTGACATGGTGTACCATAAGATTGTGCGTCAGAACGTGGTGGGCCATAACATAGTGCGTCTGAATATGGTGTGCCATAACATAATATGTCCAGAACAAGGTGTGCTTTAATATGTTGTGACTTGGTATCCCATAAGATTGTGTGCCAGAACAAGGTGTTCATGCATATGGTGTGACTTGGTGTGCCATAAGATTGTGCGTCAGAACATGGTGGGACATAACATAGTGCGTCGGAATATGGTGTGCCATAACATGATATGTCCAGAACAAGGTGTGCTTTAATGTGGTGTGACTTGGTGTGACATAATATTTTGCATCAGAACGTGGTGTGCCATAACATAGTGCGTTAGAATATGATGTTCCATAACATGATATGTACAGAATAAGGTGTTGTTGAATATGGTGTGACTTGGTGTGCCATAAGATTGTGCGTCTGAATGTGCTGTGCCATAACATAGTGCGTCGGAATATGGTGTGCCATAACATGATATATCCAGAACAAGGTATGCTTGAATATATTATACCTTGGTGTGCCATAAGATTGTGCGTCAGAACATAGTGGGCCATAACATAGTGCGTCGGAATATGGTGTGCCAAAATCTGATATGTCCAGAACAAGGTGTGCTTGAATATGGTGTGACTTGGTGTACCACAAGATCGTGTGTCAGAACGTGATGTTCCATAACATAGTGCGTCGTAATATGTTGTGCCAGAACAAGATATGTCCAGAACAAGGTGTGCTTGAATATGGTGTGACTTGGTGTGCCATAAGATTGTGTGTTAGAAAGTGGTGTGCCATAACACATTGCGTCGGAATATGGTGTGGCATAACATGATATGTCTAGAACAAGGTGTGCTTGAATGTGGTGTGACTTGGTGTTCCATAAGATTGTGCGTCAGAACGTGGTGTGCCATAACATAGTGCTGCAGAATATGGTTTGCCATAACATGATATGTTAAGACCAAGGTGTTCTTGAATATGGTGTGACTTGGTGTATCATAAGATTGTGCGTCAAATTCTGGTGTGCCATAACATAGTGCGTCGGAATATGGTGTGCCATAATATGATATGTCCAGAAAAAGGTGTGCTTGAATATGGTGTGACTTGATGTGCCATAAGATTGTGCGTCAGAACGTGGTGGGCCATAACATAGTGCGTCGGAATATGGTATGTCATAATATGATATGTCCAGAACAAGATGTGCTTTAATATGGTGTGACTTGGTATGCCATAAGATTTTGTGCCAGAACGTGGTGTGCCATCGCATAGTGTATTGGAATATGGTGTGTCATAACATGATATGTCAAGAATAAGGTGTGCTTGAATGTGGTGTGACTTGGTGTGCGATAAGATTGTGCGTCAGAACGTGGTGTGCCATAACATAGTGTTGTAGAATATGGTGTGTCATAACATTATATGGAAAGAACAAGGAGTTCTTGAATATGGTGTGACTTGGTGTGCCACAAGATCGTGTGTCAGAACGTGATGTTCCATAACATAGTGCGTCGTAATATGGTGTGCCAGAACAAGATATGTCCAGAACAAGGTGTGCTTGAATATGGTGTGACTTGGTGTGCCATAAGATTGTGTGTTAGAAAGTGGTGTGCCATAACATATTGCGTCGGAATATGGTGTGGCATAACATGATATGTCTAGAACAAGGTGTGCTTGAATATGGTGTGACTTTGTGTTCCATAAGATTGTGCGTCAGAACGTGGTGTGCCATAACATAGTGCTGCAGAATATGGTGTGCCATAACATGATATGTTAAGACCAAGGTGTTCTTGAATATGGTGTGACTTGGTGTATCATAAGATTGTGCGTCAGATTCTGGTGTGCCATAACATAGTGCGTCGGAATATGGTGTGCCATAATATGATATGTCCAGAAAAAGGTGTGCTTGAATATGGTGTGAATTGATGTGCCATAAGATTGTGCGTCAGAACGTGGTGGGCCATAACATAGTGCGTCGGAATATGGTATGTCATAATATGATATGTCCAGAACAAGATGTGCTTTAATATGGTGTGACTTAGTATGCCATAAGATTTTGTGCCAGAACGTGGTGTGCCATCGCATAGTGTATTGGAATATGGTGTGTCATAACATGATATGTCAAGAATAAGGTGTGCTTGAATGTGGTGTGACTTGGTGTGCGATAATATTGTGCGTCAGAACATGGTGTGCCATAACATAGTGTTGTAGAATATGGTGTGTCATAACATGATATGGAAAGAACAAGGAGTTCTTGAATATGGTGTGACTTGGTGTGCCATAAGATTGTGCGTCTGAATGTGGTGTGCAAAAACATAGTGCGTCGAAATATGGTGTACCATAACATGATATGTCCAGACTAAGGTGTGCTTGAATATGTTGTGCCTTGGTGTGTCATACGATGGTGCGTCAAAACATGGTGGGCCATAACATGGTGCATCGGAATATGGTGTGCCATAATATGATATGTCCAGAACAAGGTGTGCTTGAATATGGTGTGACTTGATGTGCCACAAGATCGTGTGTCAGAACGTGATGTTCCATAACATAGTGCGTCGGAATATGGTGTGCCATAACACGATATGTCCAGAACAAGGTGTGCTTGAATATGGTGTGACTTGGTGTGCCATAAAATTATGTGTCAAAACGTGGTGGGCCATAACATAGTGCGTAGGAATATGGTGTGCCATAATATGATATGTCTAGAACAAGGTGTGCTTGAATATGGTGTGACTTAGTGTGCCACAAGATCGTGTATCAGAACATGATGTGCCATAACATAGAGCGTCGGAATATGGTGTGCCATAATATGATATGTCCAGAACAAGGTGTGCTTGAATATGGTGTGACTTGGTGTGCCATAATATTGTCTGTCAGAACGTGGTGGGCCATAACATAGTGCATCGGAATTTGGTATGCCATAATATGATATGTCCAGAAAAAGGTGTACTTGAATATGGTGTGACTTAGTGTGCCAGAAGATCGTGCGTCAGAACGTGATGTCCATAACATAGTGCGTCAGAATATGGTGTGACATAACACGATATGTCAAGAACAATGTGTTCTTTAATATGGTGTGACTTGGTGTGCCATAAGATTGTGCGTCAGAACATGGTGGGCCATAACATAGTGCGTCGGAATATGGTGTACCATAACATGATATGTCCAGAACATGGTATGCTTTAATATGGTGTGACTTGGTATGCCATAAGATTGTGTGCCAGAACAAGGTGTTCTTGAATATGGTGTGACTTGGCGTGACATAAGATTGTGCGTCAGAACGTGGTGGGACATAACATAGTGTGTCGAAATATGGTGTGCCATAACATGATGTGTCCAGAACAAGGTGTGCTTGAATGTGGTGTGACTTAGTGTGCCATAAGATTGTGCGTCAGAACGTGATGTGCCATAACATAGTGCGTCGGAATATGATGTGCCATAACATGATATGTCCAGAACAAGGTGTACTTAAATATATTGTACTTTGGTGTGCTATAAGATTGTGCGTCAGAATATGGTGGGCCATAACATAGTGCGTCGGATTATGTTGTGCCATAATATGATATGTCCAGAACAAGGTGTGCTTGAATATGGTGTGACCTGGTGTGCCACAAGATCATGTGTCAGAACGCGATGTTCCATAACATAGTGCATTGGAAGATGATGTGCCATAATACGATATGTCCAGAACAAGGTTTTCTTGAATATGGTGTGACTTGGTGTGCCATAAGATTGTGTGTCATAACATGGTGTGCCATAACATAGTGCATCGGAATATGGTGTGCCATAACATGATATGTATAGAACAAGGTGTTCTTGTATATGGTGTGACTTGGTGAGCCATAAGTTTGTGTGTCAGAATGTGGTGTGCCATAACATAGTGCGTCGGAATATGGTGTGCCATAATATGATATGTCCAAAAAAAGGTATGCTTGAATATGGTGTGACTTGGTGTGCCATAAGATTGTGTGTAAGAAAGGGGGATGCCATAACATATTGCGTCGGAATATGGTGTGCCATAACATGATATGTCCAGAACAAGGTGTGCTTGAATATGGTGTGACTTAGTGTGCCATAAGGTCGTGTGTCAGAACGTGGTGTGTGATAACATAGGGCGTTGGAATATGGTGTGTCATACCATGATATGTCCAGAACAAGGTGCGCTTGAATATGGTGTGACTTGGTGTGCCATAAGATCATGTGTCAGAACGTGGTGTGCCATAACGTAATGCGTCGGAATATGGTGTGCCATAGCATGATATGTCCAGAACAATGTGTGATTGAATATAGTGTGACTTGGTGTGCCATAAGATTGTTTTTCAGAACGTGGTGTGCCATAACATAGTGCGTCAGAATATGGTGTACCATAACATGATATGTCCAGAACAAGGTGTGCTTGAATATGGTGTGACTTGGTATGCATTAGATTGTGTGTCAGAACATGGTGTGCCATAACATAGTGCATCGGAATATGGTGTGCCATAACATGATATGTCCAGAACAAGGTGTGTTTGTATATAGTGTGACTTGGTGAGCCATAAGTTTGTGTGTCAGAACGTGGTGTGCCATAACATAGTGCGTCGGAATATGGTGTGCCATAACATGATATATCCAGAACAAGGCGTTCTTGAATATGGTGTGACTTGGTGTGCCACAAGATCGTGTATCAGAACGAGATGTTCCATAACATAGTGCGTCGTAATATGGTGTGCCATAACACGATATGTCCAGAACAAGGTGTGCTTGAATATGGTGTGACTTTGTGTGCCATAAGATTGTGTGTCAGAAAGTGGTGTGCCATAACATATTACGTCGGAATATGGTGTGTCATAACATGATATGTCCAGAACAAGGTGTGCTTGAATGTGGTGTGACTTGGGGTGCCATAAGATTGTGTGTCAGAACGTGGTGTACCATAACATAGTGTTGCAGAATATCGTGTGCCATAACATGATATGGAAAGAATAAGGTGTTCTTGAATGTGGTGTGACTTAGTGTGCCATAAGATTGTGCGTCTGAATATGGTGTGCCATAACATAGTGCGTCGGAATATGGTGTGCCATAATATGATATGTCCAGAACAAGGTGTGATTGAATATGGTGTGACTTGGTGTTCCATAAGGTTGTGCGTCAGAACGTGGTGGGCCATAACATAGTGCGTAGTAATATGGTATGCCATAATATGATATGTCCAGAACAAGGTGTGCTTGAATATGGTGTGACTTGGGTTTCCATAAGACCGTGTGTCAGAACGTGATGTGCCATAACATATTGCGTCGGAATATGGTGTGACATAACACTATATTTCCAGAACAAGGTGTCTTTGAATATGGTGTGACCTGATGTGCCATAAGATTGTGCGTCAGAACGTGATGGGCCATAACATAGTGAGTCGGAATATGGTGTGTCATAATATGATATGTCCAAAACAAGGTGTGTTTGAATATGATGTGACTTGGTGTGGCATAAGATTGTGTGTCAGAAAGTGGTGTTTTTATGTCTTTTTTTCATGCTAGTTATATTCAGATTTTTCGTAGGAGGCTTTGGCAACAATTGAGTTTACCGGACTTGACGGTGCCATGGTTGATTATAGGAGATTTTAATTGTGTTTTGCGTGGTGATGAAATGAACCTAGAACCTCTTGTATAAATGAATTATGTGATTGGATGGATGACTATAACTTGTTTGAAGCAGATTCGTTGGGTTTTAAAATGAATTGGACGAATGGGAAATCTGGTACAGGGCGTATTCTAAGCAAGTTGGATTGTGCTATTATTAATGAAGCATGGATAACAAAATTTGCGAATTGGCGGTGTAAAGCTCTTCCTAAGGAAATTTCTGATCATTCGACTCTTTTTGGTTTTCCTTTTTTGGCTCCTAGACCGAAGCGTGCTCCTTTTAGAATTCAGAAGATGTGGTTTATTCATCCTGATTTTTGAGAATGGTTGAAGCTTCTCGGAATGCTCCATTCTTTGGTAATCCTGATTTTATTTTTCCCTTCAAATTGAAGCGTTTGAAAGAAGCAATGAAGTTGTGGAATCAAACGGTTTTTGGTAGTGTGAATACTCGTTTTAAGCAAGCTCAACTTAAATTTGAGGTGTCAAGTAGGAATTATGATGAAGACCCACATGATGTTGCGAAACTGAATATTATGAAGGATACTTTGGTGGCTGTTCAAGAGGTGAGAATGCAGCAGCATATTATGCTCAAACAAAAGTCACGTAATAAATGGCTTTTGGAGGGCTCAAATAATACTTATTTATTCCATAGTACCATTAATATTCGTAGGAGTGTGAGTACTATTTCAGAGCTTGTTTCTGAAAATGGTTCGACTATCAGTGATTCAGGCCAAATTCGTGATCATGTGGTTTCCTATTATGAGGCTAAATTCAATGGTACGGACCTTCCAATTGATGAGAAGTTGTTTGAGTATGATCATGCTTCTATTTCTGCTGAGGAGAGCCAGATGTTAGATGTCACTCCTTCAATGGAGGAGGTTAAAACTGCGGTTTTTGGTTTAGGAGCGGATAGTGCTCCAGATCCTGATGGTTTTTCAGGGTGCTTTTATAGACATTGTTGGGACCTTATTCACCAGGATTTGTTCAAGGCTATTACTTTTTGCTGGGATACTAAATCAATTCCTAATGGGGCTAATTCTAGTCTCATTCTCTTGCTTGCAAAGGTGAGAGGTGATGATTGCTTAAGAGAATTTAGACCTATTGGTCTAAGTAATTTTTTCTTTAAGATTTTCACAAAAATTCTGGTGACAAGACTTGGTAAGGTCATGGGTAGTTTGGTTTCTGAGGAGCAGGTGGCTTTTATGAAGGGGAGGAATATTCATGGAAACATCAGTTTGGCGTCGGAGATGGTTAATGAGTTGCATATTAAACGTAAAGATGGTAATTTGGGTCTTAATATTGATATTTCTCAAGCCTTTGATACAGTTAGCTGGTCTTTTGTTTTGGAGGTGTTTAGAAGGTATGGTTTTTCAGAAGATTCGTGTTCTTGGATCCTCAATATTCTGAAATCTACTTGTATTTTTATTCTTCTAAATGGTAGCCCGGAGGGTTTTTTCAAGATCACTAGGAGATTGCGTCAAGGAGATCCTCTCTCGCCTCTTATTTTTGTTTTGATAGAAGATGTTCTTAGTAGAAACATCATTAAACTCTTTAAAAACAAAGACATGACTCATATGGTAAAGTGTGATGGTATTGCTCCAACTTATTTATTCTTTGTTGATGATATTATGATTTTTGCAAGGGTAATATGAAGAGTGTGAGAAATTTGGTAACGCTTCTTGAAGTTTATCAATGTGCTTCTGGACAGCGAGTTTGTAGAGAGAAGAGCAAAATTTACTATGGTGGGGGGTCTTTAAGTAGGCGCCAAACCATTGCTGATTTCTTGGGCATGGGCATCGCTTATTTTCCGGATCGTTATTTGGGGGTTAAGGTAATGCCAGGTGCGGTGAAGTATATGCATATCAGGAACGTTGTGGAAAAGCTTAAGGAACAACTCTCGGTTATTAAAGGAAAAATGCTATCTTTTCAAGATAGGGTGGTGCTTATAAAATCAGTTTTTTCTAGCTATTCTATTCACAGCATGGATGTGTATAAGTGGCCAGTAAAGTTTATTCAACAATGTGAACGTGTTATTCGCAATTTTCTTTGGTCGGGGGATTCGAATCTTTCTAGAGCTTTTGTGGTAGGTTATGACAAAATTTGTAGTCCGGTGAAGGAAGGAGGCCTTGGGCTTTGTAATCTGAAATCTATGAACAAGGCTTTGCTTATGAATCTTTGGTGGAGTATAAAATCTTCAGGTAAAAAATGGGCTCGTTTCTTGGAGTCTAAATTCACTTGCAGGGATGGTCGTATCAAGGTTACTGGGGCTAAATCGACGATTTTTCCTGGAATTCGATGGGTTCATAATGATGTGGTTCGCAATACTAAATGCATAATTGGAGACGGAAGGAGCACTTCTCTGTTTTTTTATGTTTGGTATGGAGTTACTAATTTGGCTGATGTTTTAGGTCATTCATACCTGGATAGAGGTGCTCGTGCTAGTGATATTATACAACATGGCAACTGGGTTTTACAAGGGGTTCATCTGCAAGACTTGACTACTGTTGGTGTCATTTTGGAGGAGCTTCCGAGAATTCAAGCTGGACTGGACAAGAAGATTTGGATGCCTGACTTAAGAGGAAATTTCTCAGTCAAATCGGCTAGGGGACTGATTAGGATCAAATATCCAATTATTGAGGAAGCAAACTTGTTATGGAGGAGCGTGGTTCACCCGTCGCTGGCAGGTCAAAACTGGAAATTTGTCCGTGGTGCGTGTGCAACTTTAGACAAGGTTCGCAGCAGGTTCAAGATTTCCATTGCATCTAAATGTTGCGTTTGTCAAAATGATGAGGAGTCCCTAGAGCATATTCTATGGCAATGCAGATTTGCGAAACAGTCTTGGAATTGGATTTCAGGTATTTTCAAACTTACACCTCAATATAATTTGATAGCTTATAACAAAGCAGCGAAAGGGTGTAGTAGAATGGTAAAAGATCTGTGGTTAGTTTCCAATTTGGTGTTGTATTCAGAACTGTGGTATCAACGGAACAAGATGGTGTATGAAAAGAAGAAACCTTGCTGGAACTTCTTTAAGAAAATAGTATTTAATCTCATTCATGAATACTCGGCTAGAATGAGGGGTTTTATGTTCAACGTTGTAGAGGACCTGCAGATTTTGAATTTTTTCAGAGTTAGATGCCATAGGGTGAAAGTTATAGAGCATGTTGAGTGGTTCTGTCATCCGCCAATGCAAAATGAGCTCTTGTTGTGTTGCGATGGTTCCTCTAAGGGCAATCCAGGGGTGGCGGGAGCAGGGATTTGTGGCTAGAAACGCTGATTGTGAAGTAGTGGGTGCGATGTGTGTTGGACTTGGAGTTATTTCGAATTACATGGCGGAATCGTATGGGATTCTTATTGGGCTTGAATGGGAAGTTCGATGGGGTTATAGAAATTTTTTGACACGGACTGATTCATCTAGTGTGATAACTTCCTTGGAGGAGGATAATGTACCTTGGTTTGCTCAGCAAAGATGGTCTGATGTAAAAGCCCTGTATGATTCTATTAAGTTTGTGCACACATACCATGAGGCCAACTTTGCAGCTGATAAGATGGCAAAGAGTGGGTGTTTATTGAGCTATGGCGTGAGGATAAATTTTTTTGGTTGTCCTGTTTTATTAAATTCAACAGAATTACCAAATGTATCTTATTTTCGTTTTAAATAGTTTTTTGAGTTTTGGGGGTTAATGTGACCTCTTTTCTCATGAACTATCTTGTAAATTACTTTTATTTTTAATTCAATTTTTGACTTATCAAAAAAAAAAGTGTACCATAACATATTGCGTCCGAATATGGTGTGCCATAACATGATATGTCCAGAACAAGGTGTGCTTGAATATGGTTTGACTTGATATGCCATAAGATTGTGTGTCAGAACATGGTGTGCCATAACATAGTGCATCGAAATATGGTGTGCCATAACATGATATATCCATAACAAGTTGTGCTTGTATATGGTATGACTTTGTGAGCCATAAGATTGTGTGTCAGAATATGGTGTGCCATAACATGGTGTGTAGGAATATGGTGTGCCATAACATGATATATCCAGAACAAGGTGTGCTTTAATAAGGTGTGACTTGGTATGAAATAAGATTGTGTGTCAGAACGTGGTGTTCCATAACATAGTGTATCGGAATATGGTGTACCATAACATGATACGTCCAGAACAAGGTGTGTTTGAATGTGGTGTGACTTGATGTGCCATAAGATTGTGCGTCAGAACGTTGTGTATCATAACATAGTGTTGCAGAATATGGTGTGCCATAACATGATGTGTAAAGAACAAGGTGTTCTTGAATAAGGTGTGACTTGGTGTACTATAAGATTGTGCATCTGAATGTGGTGTGTCATAACATAACGCTTCGGAATATGATGTGCCATAATATGATATGTCCATAACAAGGTGTGCTTGAATATGGTGTGACTTGGTGTGCCATAAGATTGTCCATCAGAATGTGGTGCGCCATAACATAGTGCGTCGGAATATGTTGTGCCATAATATGATATGTCCAGAACAAGGTCTGCTTGAATATGGTGTGACTTGGTGTACCATAAGATCGTGTGTCATAACATGGTATGCAATAACATAGTGCGTCGGAATATGGTGTGCCATAACATATATGTACAGAACTAGGTGTGCTTCAATATGGTGTGACTTGGTGCGTCATAAGATCGTGCGTCAGAACGTGGTGTGCCATAACATAGTAGGTCATAATATGGTGTGCCATAATATGATATGTTCAGAACAAGGTATGCTTGAATATGGTGTGACTTGGTGTGCCATAAGATTGTGCGTCAGAACGTGACGGGACGTAACATAGTGCGTCGGAATATGGTGTTCCATAATATGATATGTCCTGAATAAGGTGTGCTTGAATATGGTGTGACTTGGTGTACCACAAGATCGTGTGTCGGAACGTGATGTGCCATAATATAGTGCATCAGAATATGTGCCATAAACAGATATGTCCAGAACAAGGTGTGCTTGAATATGGTGTGACTTGGTGTGCCATAAGATTGTGCGTCAGAACGTGGTGGGCCATAAGATAGTGCGTCGGAATATGGTGTGACATAATATGATATGGCAAGAACAACGTGTGCTTGAATATGGTGTGACTTGGTGTGCCATAAGATTGTCTGTCTGAAAGTGGTGTGCCATAACATATTACGTCGGAATATGGTGTGCCATAACATGATATGTCCAGAACAAGGTGTGCTTGAATATGGTGTGACTTGGTGTGTCATAAGATCGTGTATCAAAATGTGGTTTGCGATAACATAGTGCGTTGGAATATTGTGTGCCATACCATGATATGTCCAGAACAAGGTGTGCTTGAATATAGTGTGACTTGATGTGCCATAAGATCGTGTGTCAGAACGTGGTGTGCCATAAGATAGTGCGTCGGAATATGGTGTTCCATAACATGATATGTCCAGAACAAGGTGTGCTTGAATATGGTGTGACTTGGTGTGCCATAATATTGTCTATCAGAAAGTGGTGTGTCATAACATATTGCGTCGGAATATGGTGTGCCATAACATGATATGTCCAGAACAAGGTGTGCTTGAATATGGTGTGACTTGGTGTGTCATAAGATCGTGTATCAGAATGTGGTGTGCAATAACATAGTGCGTTGGAATATTGTGTGCCATACCATGATATGTCCAGAACAAGGTGTGCTTGAATATAGTATGACTTGATGTGCCATAAGATCGTGTGTCAGAACGTGGTATGCCATAAGATAGTGCGTCGAAATATGGTGTTCCATAACATGATATGTCCAGAACAAGGTGTGCTTGAATATGGTGTGACTTGGAATGCCATAAGATTGTGTGTCAGAACGTGGTGTGCCATAACATGATATGTCCAGAACAAGGTGTGCTTAAATATGGTGTGACTTAGTGTGCCATAAGATTGTGCGTCAGAACGTTGTGTGCCATGACATAGTGCTGCAGAATATGTTGTTCCATAACATGATATGTAAAGAACAAGGTGTTCTTGAATATGGTGTGACTTGGTGCGCCATAAAATTGTGCGTCTGAATGTGGTGTGCCATAATACGATATGTCCAGAATAAAGTGTGCTTGAATATGGTGTGACTTGGTGTGCCATAAGATTGTGCGTCAGAACGTGGTGGGCCATAACATAGTGTGTTGAAAAATGGTGTGCCATAATATAATATGTCCAGAAAAAGGTGTGATTGAATATGTTGTGACTTGGTGTGCCATAAGATCGTGGGTCAGAACGTGGTGTGCAATAATATAGTGCGTTGGAATATGGTGTGCCATAACATGATATGTCCAGAACTAGTTGTGCTTGAATATTGTGTGACTTGGTGTGTCATAATATCGTGTGTCAGAACGTGGTGTGCCATAACATAGTGCGTCGGAATATGGTGTGCCATAACATGATATGTCAGAACAAGGTGTGCTTGAATATGGTGTGACTTGGTATGTCATAAGATAGTGTATCAGAACGTGGTGTGTGATAACATAGTGCGTTTGAATATGGTGTGTCATACCATGATATGTCCAGAACAGGTGTGCTTGAATATATTGTGACTTGGTGTCCCATAAGATAGTGTATTAGAACGTGGTGTGCCATAACATAGTGCGCCGTAATACGGCGTGCCATAACATGATTGTGTGTCAGAACGTCGTGTGCCATAAGATAGTGCGTCGGAATATGGTGTGCCATAACATGATATGTCCAGAACAAGGTGTGCTTGAATAAGGTGTGACTTGGTATGTCATAAGATCGTGTATCAGAACGTGGTGTGCGATAACATAGTGCGTTGGAATATGGTATGTCATACCATGATATGTCAAGAACAAGGTGTGCTTGAATATAGTGTGACTTGGTGTCCCATAAGATAGTGTGTTAAAACGTGATGTGCCATAACATAGTGCGTCGTAATATGGCGTGCCATAACATGATATGTACAGAACAAGGTGTGCTTGAATATAGTGTGACTTGGTTTGCCATAAGATTGTGTGTCAGAACATCGTGTGCCATAAGATAGTGCGTCGGAATATGATGTGCCATAACATGATATGTCCAGAACAAGGTGTGCTTGAATATGGTGTGACTTGGTATGTCATAAGATTGTGTGTCAGAACATGGTATGCCATAACATAGTGTGTCGGAATATGGTGTACCATAACATGATATGTCCAGAACAAGGTGTGCTTGAATGTCGTGTGACTTGGTCTTCCCTAAGATTGTGCGTCAGAACGTTGTGTACCATAACATAGTGCTGCAAAATATGGTGTGCCATAACATGATATGTAAAGAACAAGGTGTTTTTGAATATGGTGTGACTTGGTGTGTCATAAGATTGTGCGTCTGAATGTGGTGTGCCATAACGTAGTGCGTCGGAATATGGTGTGCCATAACATGATATGTCCAGAACAAGGTGTGCTTAAATATAGTGTGACTTGGTGTTCCATAAAATTGAATGTCAGAACGTGGTGTGCCATAAGATAGTGCATCGGAATATGGTGTGCCATAACATGATATGTCCAGAACAAGGTGTGCTTGAATATGGTATGACTTGGTGTGCCATAAGATTGTGTGTCGGAATCTGGTGTGCCATAATATAATGCGTCCGAATAATGGTGTGCCATAACATGAAATGTACAGAACATGGTGTGCTTGAATATAGTGTGACTTGGTGTGCCATAAAATCATGTGTCAGAACGTGGTGTGCGATAACATAGTGTGTTGGAATATGGTGTGCCATAACATGATATGTACAGAACAAGGTGTGCTTGAATATGTTGTGACTTGGTGTGCCATAAGATTGCTTGTCATAACGTGGTGCGCCATAACATAGTGCGTCAGAATATGGTGTGCCATAACATTCGTTATGACCGTACATTTCGAGAAGCAAATTTTTCAGCAGATGTAATTGCAAAGAAGAACTGTTTTTATCCAAAGGGTGAAGGTCGGAGCTTTGAAGGAAGACTTGGTTTTTTTTTACATTCGGTAGAATATCCAAATGTTGCTTATTTTAGATTCAAATAATTTACAAGTTCTTGGGATTTTTTAACCTTTTTTCTTGTAAAGTCTCTTCGTAAATTTTGTTACATATTAATACAATTTTGGACTTACCAAAAAAAAAACATAATACGTCCAGAACAAAGTGTGCTTTAATATAGTATGACTTGGTGTGCCATAAGATTGTGTGTCAGAACGTGGTGTGCCATAAGATAGTGCGTCGGAATATGGTGTGCCATAAGATTGTGTGTCTGAACTTGGTGTGCCCTAACATAGTGCGTTGGAATATGGTGTGCCATAACATGATATGTCCAGAACAAGGTGTTCTTGAATATGGTGTGACTTCGTGTGCCATAAGATTGTGCGTCTGAATGTAACATGGTGTGTCGGAATATAGTGTGCCATAACATGATATGTCCAGAACAAGGTGTGCTTGAATATGGTGTGATTTGGTGTGATATAAGATTGTGCATCAGAACGTGGTGGGTCATAAGATAGTGCGTCAGAATATAGACATGATATGTCCAGAACAAGGTGTGCTTGAATATGGTGTGACTCGGTGTGCCATAAGATTGTGTGTCTGAACTTGCTGTGCCCTAACATAGTGCGTTGGAATATGGTGTGCCATAACATGATATGTCCAGAACAGGGTGTTCTTAAATATGGTGTGACTTGGTGTGCCATAAGATTGTGCGTCTGAATGTGGTGTGCCATAACATAGTGCGTCTGAATATAGTGTCCCATAACATGATATGTCCAGAACAAGGTGTGCTTGAATATGGTGTGATTTGGTGTGATATAAGATTGTGCGTCAGAACGTGGTGGACCATAACATAGTGCGTCGGAATATGGTGTGCCATAACACGATATGTCCAGAATAAGGTGTGCTTGAATATGGTGTGAGTTGGTGTGCCGTAAGATTGGGTGTCAAAAAGTGGTGTGCCATAACATATTATGTCGGAATATGGTGTGTCATAACATGGTATGTCCAGAACAAGGTGTGCTTGAATATGGTGTGACTTGGTGTGCAATAAGATGGTGTGTCGGAACATGGTCTGCGATAACATAGTGCGATGGAATATGGTGTGCCACACCATGATATGTCCAGAACAAGGTGTGCTTGAATATAATGTGACTCAATGTTCCATAAGATCGTGTGTCAGAACGTGGTGTGCCATAACATAATGCGTCCGAATATGGTGTGTCATAACATGATATATCCGTAACAAGGTTTGATTGAATATAGTGTGACTTGGTATGTCATAAGATTGTGTGTCAGAACGTAGTGTGCCATAAGATAGTGCGTCGAAATATAGTGTGCCATTACATGATATGTCCAGAAAAAGGTGTGCTTAAATATGGTTTGACTTGGTGTGTCATAAGATTATGTGTCAAAACGTGGTGTGCCATAACATAGTGTGTCGGAATATTGTGTTCCATAACATGATATGTCCAGAACAAGGTGTGCTTGAATATGGTGTGACTTGGTGTGCCATAAGATTGTCTATCAGAAAGTGGTGTGCCATAACATATTGCGTCGGAATATGGTGTGCCATAACATGATATGTCCAGAACAAGGTGTGCTTGAATATGGTGTGACTTGGTGTGTCATAAGATCGTGTATCAAAATGTGGTGTGCGATAACATAGTGCGTTGGAATATTGTGTGCCATACCATGATATGTCCAGAACAAGGTGTGCTTGAATATAGTGTGACTTGATGTGCCATAAGAACGTGTGTCAGAACGTGGTGTGCCATAAGGTAGTGCGTCGGAATATGGTGTTCCATAACATGATATGTCCAGAACAAGGTGTGCTTGAATATGGTGTGACTTGTGTGCCATAAGATTTTCTATCAGAAAGTGGTGTGCCATAATATATTGCGTCGGAATATGGTGTGCCATAACATGATATGTCCAGAACAAGGTGTGCTTGAATATGGTGTGACTTGGTGTGTCATAAGATCGTGTATCAGAATGTGGTGTGCGATAACATAGTGCGTTGGAATATTGGGTGCCATACCATGATATGTCCAGAACAAGGTGTGCTTGAATATAGTATGACTTGATGTGCCATAAGAACGTGTGTCAGAACGTGGTGTGCCATAAGATAGTGCGTCGGAATATGGTGTTCCATAACATGATATGTCCAGAACAAGGTGTGCTTGAATATGGTGTGACTTGGTATGCCATAAGATTGTGTGTCAGAACGTGGTGTGCCATAACATGGTATGTCGGAATATGGTGTGCCATAACATGATATGTCCAGAACAAGGTGTGCTTGAATGTGGTGTGACTTGGTATGCCATAAGATTGTGCTGCAGAATATGTTGTGCCATAACATGATATGTAAAGAACAAGGTGTTCTTGAATATGGTGTGACTTGGTGTGCCATAAGATTGTGCGTCTGAATGTGGTGTGCCATAATACGATATGTCCAGAACAAAGTGTGCTTTAATATGGTGTGACTTGGTGTGCCATAAGATTGTGCGTCAAAACGTGGTGGGCCATAACATGGTGTGTTGAAAAATGGTGTGCCATAATATAATATGTCCAGAAAAAGGTGTGATTGAATATGTTGTGACTTAGTGTGCCATAAAATTGTGGGTCAGAACGTGGTGTGCAATAATATAGTGCGTTGGAATATGGTGTGCCATAACATGATATGTCCAGAACTAGTTGTGCTTGAATATTGTGTGACTTGGTGTGTCATAATATCGTGTGTCAGAACGTGGTGTGTCATAACATAGTGCGTCGGAATATGATGTGCCATAACATGATATGTCAGAACAAGGTGTGCTTGAATATGGTGTGACTTGGTATGTCATAAGATCGTGTATCAGAACGTGGTGTGTGATAACATAGTGCGTTGGAATATGGTGTGTCATAACATGATATGTCCAGAACAAGGTGTGCTTGAATATAGTGTGACTTGGTGTCCCATAAGATAGTGTGTTAGAACGTGGTGTACCATAACATAGTGCGTCGGAATATGGCGTGCCATAACATGATATGTACAGAACAAGGAGTGCTTGAATATAGTGTGACTTGGTTTGCCATAAGATTGTGTGTCAGAACATCGTGTGCCATAAGATAGTGCGTCGGAATATGATGTGCCATAACATGATATGTCCAGAACAAGGTGTGCTTGAATATGGTGTGACTTGGTATGTCATAAGATTGTGTGTCAGAACATGGTATGCCATAACATAGTGTGTCGGAATATGTTGTACGATAACATGATATGTCCAAAACAAGGTGTGCTTGAATGTCGTGTGACTTGGTCTTCCCTAAGATTGTGCGTCAGAACGTTGTGTACCATAACATAGTGCTGCAAAATATGGTGTGCCATAACATGATATGTAAAGAACAAGGTGTTTTTGAATATGGTGTGACTTGGTGTGTCATAAGATTGTGCGTCTGAATGTGGTGTGCCATAACGTAGTGCGTCGCAATATGGTGTGCCATAACATGATATGTCCAGAACAAGATGTGCTTGAATAAGGTGTGACTTGGTATGTCATAAGATCGTGTATCAGAACGTGGTGTGCGATAACATTGTGCGTTGGAATATGGTGTGTCATACCATGATATGTCCAGAACAAGGTGTGCTTGAATATAGTGTGACTTGGTGTCCCATAAGATAGTGTGTTAGGACGTGGTGTACCATAACATAGTGCGTCGGAATATGGTGTGCCATAACATGATATGTACAGAACAAGGTGTGCTTGAATATAGTGTGACTTGGTTTGCCATAAGATTGTGTGTCAGAACATCGTGTGCCATAAGATAGTGCGTCGGAATATGATGTGCCATAACATGATATGTCCAGAACATGGTGTGCTTGAATATGGTGTGACTTGGTATGTCATAAGATTGTGTGTCAGAACATGGTATGCCATAACATAGTGTGTCGGAATATGCTGTACCATAACATGATATGTCCAGAACAAGGTGTGCTTGAATGTCGTGTGACTTGGTCTTCCCTAAGATTGTGCGTCAGAACGTTGTGTACCATAACATAGTGCTGCAAAATATGGTGTGCCATAACATGATATGTAAAGAACAAGGTGTTTTTGAATATGGTGTGACTTGGTGTGTCATAAGATTGTGCGTCTGAATGTGGTGTGCCATAACGTAGTGCGTCGGAATATGGTGTGCCATAACATGATATGTCCAGAACAAGATGTGCTTAAATATAGTGTGACTTGGTGTTCCATAAAATTGAATGTTAGAACGTGGTGTGCCATAAGATAGTGCATCGGAATATGGTGTGCCATAACATGATATGTCCAGAACAAGGTGTGCTTGAATATGGTCTGACTTGGTGTGCCATAAGATTGTGTGTCGGAACCTGGTGTGCCATAATATAATGCGTCCGAATAATGGTGTGCCATCACATGATATGTACAGAACATGGTGTGCTTGAATATAGTGTGACTTGGTGTGCCATAAAATCGTGTGTCAGAACGTGGTGTGCGATAACATAGTGTGTTGGAATATGGTGTGTCATAACATGATATGTCCAGAACAAGGTGTGCTTGAATATGTTGTGACTTGGTGTGCCATAAGATTTCTTGTCAGAACGTGGTGCGCCATAACATAGTCCGTCGGAATATGGTGTGCCCTAACATTCGTTATGACCGTACATTTCGAGAAGAGAATTTTTCAGCAGATGTAATTGCAAAGAAGAACTGTTTTTATCCAAAGGGTGAAGGTCGGAGCTTTGAAGGAAGGCTTGTTTTTTTTTACATTCGGTAGAATATCCAAATGTTGCTTATTTTAGATTCAAATAATTTACAAGTTCTTGGGATTTTTTAACCTTTTTTCTTTAAAGTCTCTTCGTAAATTTTGTTACATATTAATATAATTTTGGACTTACCAAAAAAATAAATAATAATACGTCCAGAACAAAGTGTGCTTGAATATAGTATGACTTGGTGTGCCATAAGATTGTGTGTCAGAACGTGGTGTGCCATAAGATAGTGCGTCGGAATATGGTGTGTCATAAGATAGTGCGTCGGAACAAGGTCTGCTTGAATATTGTGTGACTCGGTGTTCCATAAGATTGTGTGTCTGAACTTGGTGTGCCCTAACATAGTGCGTTGGAATATGGTGTGCCATAACATGATATGTCCAGAACAAGGTGTTCTTGAATATGGTGTGACTTGGTGTGCCATAAGATTGTGCGTCTGAATGTAACATGGTGTTTCGGAATATAGTGTGCCATAACATGATATGTCCAGAACAAGGTATGCTTGAATATGGTGTGATTTGGTGTGATATAAGATTGTGCGTCAGAACGTGGTGGGTCATAAGATCGTGCGTCAAAATATAGTGTGTCATAACATGATATGTCCAGAACAAGGTGTGCTTGAATATGGTGTGACTCGGTGTGCCATAAGAATTTGTGACTGAACTTGCTGTGCCCTAACGTAGTGCGTTGGAATATGGTGTGCCATAACATGATATGTCCAGAACAGGGTGTTCTTATATATGGTGTGACTTGGTATGCCATAAGATTGTGCGTCTGAATGTGGTGTACCATAACATAGTGCGTCCGACTATAGTGTGCCATAACATGATATGTCCAGAACAAGGTGTGCTTGAATATGGTGTGATTTGGTGTGATATAAGATTGTGCGTCAGAACGTGGTGGACCATAACATAGTGCGTCGGAATATGGTGTGTCATAACACGATATTTCCAGAACAAGGTGTGGTTGAATATGGTGTGAGTTGGTGTGCCATAAGATTGGGTGTCAAAAAGTGGTGTGCCATAACATATTATGTCGGAATATGGTGTGTCATAATATGGTATGTCCAGAACAAGGTGTGCTTTAATATGGTGTGACTTGGTGTGCTATAAGATGGTGTGTCGGAACGTGGTCTGCGATAACATAGTGCGTCGGAATATGGTGTGTCACACCATGATATGTCCAGAACAAGGTGTGCTTGAATATAATGTGACTCGATGTTCCATAAGATCGTGTGTCAGAACGTGGTGTGCCATAACATAATGCGTCTGAATATGGTGTGTCATAACATGATATATCCATAACAAGGTGTGATTGAATATAGTGTGACTTGGTATGTCATAAGATTGTGTGTCAGAACGTAGTGTGCCATAAGATAGTGCGTCGAAATATAGTGTGTCATTACATGATATGTCCAGAAAAAGGTGTGCTTAAATATGGTGTGACTTGGTGTGTCATAAGATTGTGTGTCAGAACGTGGTGTGCCATAACATAGTGTGTCGGAATATTGTGTGCCATACCATGATATGTCCAGAACAAGGTGTGCTTAAATATGGTGTGACTTGGTGTGTCATAAGATTGTGTGTCAGAACGTGGTGTGCCATAACATAGTGTGTCGGAATATGGTGTGCCATAACATGATATGTCCAGAACAAGGTGTGCTTGAATATGGTGTGACTTGGTATGCCATAAGATTGTGTGTCACAACGTGGAATGCCATAAAATAGTCCATTGGAATATTGTGTGCCATAATATGATATGTCCAGAACAAGGTGTGCTTGAATATGGTGTGACTTAGTGTGCCATAAGATTGTGCGTCAGAACGTGGTGGGCCATAACATAGTGCGTCGGAATATGGTGCGCCATAACATGCTATGTAAAGAACTAGTTGTTCTGGAATTTGTTGTGACTTGGTGTTCCATAAGATTGTGCGTCTGAATGTGGTGTGACATAACATAGTGTGTCGGAATATGGTGTGTCGGAATATGGTCCATAACAAGGTGTACTTGAATATGCTGTGACTTGGTGTGCCATAAGATTGTGCGTCAGAACGTGGTGGGTCATAACATAGTGTGTCGGAATATGGTGTGCCATAGTATGATAGTCCAGAACAAGGTGTGCTTGAATATGGTGTGACTTGGTGTGACACAAGATCGTGCGTCAGAACGTGATGTGCCATAACATAATGCGTCGGAATATGGTGTGCCATAACACGATATGTCCAGAACAAGGTGTGCTTGAATATGGTGTGACTTGGTGTGCCATAAGGTTGTGCGTAAGAACGTGGTGGGCCATATCATAGTGCGTCGGAATGTGGTGTGCCATAATATGATATGTCCAGAACAAGGTGTGCTTGAATATGGTGTGACTTTGTGTGCCATAAAATCGTGTGTTAGAATGTGATGTGCCATAACCTAGTGCGTCTGAATATGGTGTGCCATAACACGATATGTACAGAACAAGGTGTGCTTGAATACGGTGTAACTTGGTGTGCCTTAAGATTTTGCCTTATTTTTGCGGATACAAATTGTGTTCCGCGGCCTTTGTATTTTTGCAGAAACTCACTTTTGCGAATGACGTTTACAATTCAGGTCAGAACTAGAGAAATGATGGCTAATTACAAAGTTTACAGTCAAAGGAACAATATCTGATAAAATGACCAAAAAATATTTTGCCTCATTTTTACAAATCCAAATATTGTACCACCACCTTTGCATTTGTGGAAAACTAACTTTAGATAATGAGACTTAAAATCAAGTCAGAACTAGGGAAATGATGTCTTGTTACAAAGCTTACAATCAATAGAACAATATCCTACAAAATGATCAAAAAAATATTTTGCCTCATTTTTGCGGATACAAACGTGTACCGCTGCCTTTGCAATTTTTGAAAACAAATTTTTGATAATGAGAAACTCAATTCAAGCCAAAACTAGAGAAATGATGGTTAATTATAAAGCTCACAATCAAAGTAAAAGTATCTTATAAAATGATCCAACAATTTTTTTTGTCTCATTTTTGCAAATACAAAGCTTATACTACCACCTTTGCAATTTGTGAAAAACTAGCTTTAGATAGTGAGACCTTCAAATCAAGTCAGAACTAGAGAAATGATGGCTTGTTACAAAGCTTACAGTCAATGGAACAATATCTTATAAAATGATCCAAAAAAATATTTTGCCTCATTTTTGTGGATACAAGCGTGTATCGCCGCCTTTGCATTACGCGAAAACTAGTTTTTAATAATGAAAAATTCGATTCAAGTCAGAACTAGAGAAATGATGGGTTGTTACAAAGATTATAGTCAATGGAACCACATCCTACAAAATGATCATAAAATATTTTGCCTCATTTTTGCGGGTACAAGCGTGTACCTCCCGCCTTTGCAATTTTTGAAAACTAGTTTTTGATAATGAGAAATTTAATTCAAGTCAGAATTAGAGAAATGATGGATAATTATAAAGCTTACAGTCAAAGGAACAGTATCTTATAAAATGATCCAAACAATATTTTGCCTCATTTTGGCAAATATAATGCTTATACCACCACCTTTCCATTTTGTAGAAAACTAGCTTTAGATAATGAGACCTTCAAATCAAGTCAGAAATAGAGAAATGATGGCTTGTTACAAAGCTTACAGTCAATGGAATAATATCTTACAAAATGATCGAAAAAATATTTTTCCTCATTTTTTCGGATACAAGCGTGTACCGCCACCTTTGCATTATGTCAACACTAGTTTTTAATAGCGAAAACTTTAATTCAAGTCAGAACGAGAGAAATGATGGGTTGTTACAAAGCTTACAGTCAATGGAACAATATCTTATAAAATGGTCCAAAAAATATTTTGCCTTATTTTTACTGATACAAATCGTGTTCCGCGGCCTTTGTATTTTTGTAGAAACTCACTTTTGCGAATGATGTTTAAAATTCAGGTCAGAATTAGAGAAATGATGGCTAATTACAAAGATTACAGATAGAGGAATAATATCTTATAAAATGATCCAAAAAATATTTTGCCTCATTTTAGCAAATACAAAGCTTGTACCACCACCTTTGCATTTTGTGAAAAACTAACCTTAGATAATGAGACTTCAAATCAAGTCAGAACTAGAGTGATGGCTTGTTACAAATCTGACAATTAACGGAACAATATCCTACAAAATGATTCAAAAAATATTTTGCCTCATTTTTGTGGATACAAGCGCGTACCGCCTTTGTAATTTTTGAAAACTAGTTTTTGATAATGAGAAATTCAATTCAAGTCAGAACTAGAGAAATGATGGTTAATTACAAAACTTACAGTCAAAGGAACAGTATCTTTTAAAGTGATCAAAAAAAAATTGCCTCATTTTTGCAAATACAAAGCTTGGACCACCACCTTTGCATTTTGTGAAAAACTAGCTTTAGATAATGAGACCTTCAAATCAAGTCAAAACTAGAGAAACGATTTCTTGTTACAAAGCTTACAGTCAATGGAACAATATCTTACAAAATGATCCAAAAAATATTCTTCCTCAATTTTACGTATACAAAGCGTGTATCGTCGCCTTTGAATTTTGGTAGAAACTCACTTTTGCGAATGAGACCTTCAATTCAAGTCAGAACTAGAGAAATGATGGATTTTTATAATGCTAACAGTTAATGGATCAGTATGTTATAAAATGATCCAAAAAGTGTTTTGTTATATTTTTGCCGATACAAACCGTGTACCGTCGCCTTTTCATTTTGTAAGAAACTAGCTTTTGATAATGAGACCATCAATTAAAGTCAGAACTAGAGAAATAATGGCATGTTACAAAGCCTACAAACAATGGAACAATATCTCATAAAATGATCCAAAAAATATTTTGCGTCATTTTTGCGGATACATAGCATGTACCTTCGCGTTTGAATTTGATAGAAGCTTCTTTTGCGAGTGAGACCTTCTATTCAAATCAAAACTAGAGAAATGATGTGGGACCTCCGCGCTCCCTGGTTGGTCAACGGAAAAATATCTTATAAAATGATCCAAAAAATACTTTGCCTCAATTTTGCAGATACAAAGCGTGTACCTTCGCCTTTGAATTTGGTAGAAACTAAATTTTGCGAAAATATCTTTTATTCAAGTCAAAACTAGAGAAATGATGGCTTGTTACAAAGCTTACAATCAATGAAAAAAATATCTTATAAAATGATCCAAAAAATATTTTGCCTCAATTTTTCGGATACAAAACGTGTACCGTCGCCTTTGAATTTTGGTAGAAATCACTTTTGCGAATGAGACCTTCAATTCACGTCAGGACTAGAGAAATTATGGACTGTTATAAAGCTAACAGTTAATGGATCAGTATGTTATAAAATGATCCAAAAAATGTTTTTCCTTATTTTTGCGGATCAAAAACGTGTAGCGCCGCTTTTTCATTTTGTGAGAAACTAGCTTTTGATAATGAGACCATCACTTCAAGTCAGAACTAGAGAAGTGATGTCTTTTTACAAAGCTTACAATCAATGGAAGAATATGTTATAAAATGATCCAAAAAATATTTTGCCTCAGTTTTGCGGAAACAAAGCGTGTATCGTCGCCTTTGAATTTTGGTAGATACTCACTTTTTCGAATGAGACCTTCAATTCAAGTCAAAAATAGAGAAATGATGCCTTTTCACAAAGCTTACAATAAATGGAAAAATATCTTATAAAATGATCCAAAAAATATTTTGCCACAATTTTGCGGATATACAAAGCGTGTAGTCGCCTTGGAATTTTGGTAGAAACTCACTTTTGCGAGAATGAGACCTTCAATTCAAGTCAGAACTAGAGAAATGATGGATTGTTATAAAGCTTACAATCAATGGAAAAATACCTTATAAAATGATCCAAAAAATATTTTGCCTCAATTTGCGGATACAAAGCGTGTACCGTCGCCTTTGAATTTTGGTAGAAACTCACTTTTGCGAATGAGACTTTCAATTCAAGTCAGAACTAGAGAAATCATGGATTGTTACAAAGCTAACAGTTAATGGATCAGTATGTTATCAAATGATCCAAAAAAAAAAAATTGCATTCTTTTTTCGGGTACAAACCGTGTACCACCGCCTTTTCATTTTGTGAAAAACTAACTTTTGATAATGAGACCATCAATTCAAGTCAGAACTGGAGAAATGATGATTTGCTACAAAGCTTACAATCAAATGATCCAAAATATATTTCTCCTCATTTTTGCGGATACAAAGCGTGTACTGTCGCCTTTAAATTTTGGTAGGAACTCACTTTTGCGAATGAGACCTTTTATTCAAGTCAAAACTAGAGAAATGATGGCTTGTTACAAAGCTTACAATCAATGGAAGAATATCCAAAAAATATTTTCCCTCATTTTTGTGGATGAAAAGCATCTACAGTCGCCTTTAAATTTTGGTAGAAACACACTTTTAGGAATGAGACCTTCAATTCAAGTCAAAAATAGAGAAATGATGGCTTGTTACAAGGAATACAGTTAATGGATCAGTATGTTATAAAATGATCTAAAAAATGTTTTGCCTTATTTTTGCGGATACAAAACGTGTACCGCCGCATTTCATTTTGTGAAAACTAGCTTTTGATAATGAGACCATAAATTCAAGTCAGAACTAGAGAAGTGATGGCTTGTTACAAAGCTTACAATCAATGGAAGAATATCTTATAAAATGATCCAAAAAATATTTTTCCTTATTTTTGCGGATACAATGTGTCTACGTCGCCTTTGAATTTTGGTAGAAACTCAATTTTGCGAATGAGACCTTCAATTCAAGTCAGAAATAGAGAAATGATGGCTTGTTACAAAGCTTACATTCAATGGAAAAGTATCTTATAAAATGATCGAAAAAATATTTTGCCTCATTTTTGCATATACAAATCGTGTAATGCCGCCTTTGTATTTTGAGAAAAAATCGATTTTGATAATGAGACCATCAATTAGTTCAGAACTAGAGAAATGATGGCTTGTTACAAAGCTTACATTCAATGGAATAATATCTTATTAAATGGTCCAAAAAATATTTTGCCTCATTTTTGAGGATACAAAGCGTGTATCTTCGCCTTTTGAATTTTCGTAGAAATTCACTTTTGCGAATGAGACCTTCAATTCAAGTCAAAACTTGAGAAATGATGGCTTGTTGCAAAGCATACAATCAATGGAAGAATATCTTATACAATGATCCAAAAAATGTTTTGCCTTATTTTTTAGGATATAAACCGTGTACCGTCGCCTTTTCGTTTTGTGAAAAACTAGCTTTTGATAATGCGACCATCAATTCAGGTCAGAACTAGAGAAATAATGGCTTGTTACAAAGCTTACAATCAATGGAACAATATCTTATAAAATGGTCTAAAAAATATTTTGCCTCATTTTTGCGCATACAAAGTGTTTACCGTCGCCTTTGAATTTTGTTAGAAACTCACTTTTGCGAATGAGACCTTCAATTCAAGTCAGAACTAGATAAATGATGGATTTTTACAAAGCTTACAATCAATGGAATAATATCTTATAAAATGATCGAAAAAATATTTTGCCTCATTTTTGCAGATACAAATCGTGTAACGCCTACTTTGTATTTTGAGAAAAAATCAATTTTGATAATGAGACCTTCAATTCAAGTCAGAACTAGAGAAATGATGGATTGTTACAAAACTAACGGTTAATGGATCAGTATGTTATAAAATGATCCAAAAAATGTTTTGCCTCATTTTTGCGGATACAAATCGCGTAATGCCGCTTTGTATTTTGAGAAAAACTCGATTTTGATAATGAGACCTTCAATTCAAGTCAGAACCAGAGAAATGATGGATTGTTACTAAGCTAACAATTAATGGAACAGTATCTTATAAAATGATCCAAAAAATATTTTGCCTCATTTTCGCGGATACAAATCGTGTAACGCCGCTTTTGTATTTTGAGAAAAACTCACTTTTGATAATTAGACCTTCAATTCAAGTCAGAACTAGAGAAATGATGGCTTGTTACAAAGCTTACAGTCAATGGAACATTATCTTATAAAATGATCCAAAAAATATTTTGCCTCATTTTTGCAGAAACAAAGCGTGTACTGTCGCCTTTGAATTTTGGTAGAAACTCACTTTTTCGAATGAGACCTTCAATTCAAGTCAAAAATAGAGAAATGATGGCTTGTCACAAAGGTTACAATGAATGGAAAAATATCTTATAAAATGATCCAAAAAATATTTTGCCTCATTTTTGCGGATACAAATCGTGTAACGCCGCTTTTGTATTTTGAGAAAAACTCACTTTTGATAATTAGACCTTCAATTTAAGTCAGAACTAGAGAAATGATGGCTTGTTACAAAGCTTACAGTCAATGGAACATTATCTTATAAAATGATCCAAAAAATATTTTGCCTCATTTTTGCAGAAACAAAGCGTGTACTGTCACCTTTGAATTTTGGTAGAAACTCACTTTTTCGAATGAGACCTTCAATTCAAGTCAAAAATAGAGAAATGATGGCTTGTCACAAAGATTACAATGAATGGAAAAATATCTTATAAAATGATCCAAAAAATATTTTGCCACAATTTTGCGGATACAAAGCGTGTACCGCGTCGCCTTTGAATTTTGGTAGAAACTCACTTTTGCGAATGAAACCTTCAATTCAAGTCAGAATTAGAGAAATGGTGGATTGTTATAAAGCCAACAATTAATGGACCAGTATGTTATAAAATGATCCAAAAAATGTTTTGCTTTATTTTTGCCGATACAAACCGTGTACCGCCGCCTGAGACCATTTTTCTGATAATTCCATCTGAAAAAATGAGAGAAAATAGAAGTAGAAGCTAAGTCATAAACTGTTTGTTTCATGATGTTTTTTGTTTCCTTTAATCTAGTTCTTCCATATTGCATTGAAGCTTTTGTTTATGGATATGTTTTCTTGTGAGTTGTTTATGAACTGAATATTTATGTGTTGTATTATGAGATGCAGAACATGTTAACAGTAGGATTATGATTTATTTCAGTATAAATGTACTTATGATCATGTTTTAGCATAAAAAAATGTTGATTATTGTAAACACCATATTATTGATAAAAGGTTATGAAAAGACTAATCCCAATACACAGTACATCTGATAAGCTCTGTCTCTCTCTGGAGGATAGCTCTCCTTTTATGAGCAAAGCCTGATATGAATGTGTCGTACACATGTATCCTAATACCTTTTCCGGTAAGACTTTTGTCATTAACCCTACACGTATACTATTACAATGGGGTTTATTTAGGCAACCACTAGGCTTCCGCTTGGCATCACCCGAAGCCCCCATTCTAGTGTCTTCGGCTCTTGCCAATCCGGGTGCTTACAATTATAAAGCTGAAATTCCAAAAAACAAAGCTGTTACTACCGAGTGTAAATAACTTCCTATTTTTCTAGCCAAAGCCAAACAAGGTTGTTATTATTTATCAAAAAAGATGATAAGCACGGTATTTACAGCTGCTATAGACTTAAAATACTCTCAACCCTAATATTTACCATGTAAATCATATGGTGGACGTGTTGGAATTCCAAAACCTGTAATTAACCCGCTGTCCCTAGGGGCTGCCGTTTTCAATTGATATAATCCATAAATAAACAATCGTTCCCATTTGCTTCTGTTGAGAAGATATTGATTCAAGTCGACCTATCTCAGCTTCCACTTTTCAACTTAATCACAAACCCTGCACGTGAAATAGCCCATCCTTTGACCCGAGCCACGCCCCCCAACTGTGAATCTGCGCATGTATATCGTCATCTTCACACTCTCGTCTTTTCTTTGGCAACGGTTGTTCTGCAACAAGAAAATATGGGAAAATAAATTACTCAAGAACACCTTGGGTAAGCCCAGACAATACAAAAAAGAATATTAGTTGGATATATAGGATGTTTTTACTTCCAATTCCGGGCCAGCAGAGGGCAGCAGGAGCAGAACTTGAGATTCTAGAGCTGAAGAGAAGCTGAGCGGTCTTGATGCCCCATATGCGCACATAACCATCCTCACCACCTATCCAATTTTAAAAAGAAACACATACCAGCAACAATTAAATACATAACAATCTGCTTCAACGAGGGATACCACACGACTAAACTGGGTTTGACTTCTTTCAAAAACTATCCCTTCCTACTGTACTATATCTCAAGCATCCTGGTCAGTGTCATATTCTGGATGATATAGATCTTAATTTTTTCCATCCCAAGAGGGATAAATTAACAATTCCCAAGAAAAGAACCAATTCCTAAAACGGAATGAAATAGCCAGTGTGGCATTTGGGCTGGGAAAACACTATCAATTTGAAAACTTCAAGAATAAAAAGACTCCATCGAAGTGTGTGCACCTGACATGACAACACTCTCAGAAGGATCAACTCCAAGCTGTATATGTGTATGGGAATTCACTTGCCCTTCATAAGACTGGACAGCTCCTCTCTGGGTCAAGCGATGATCATAGAGCTTAATCTGTACAAACAACAGAACTTTAAGGCAAAATGCATTAAACCGCTTCCTAAGTTTCTTTATGCATCAGTATATATTTTATTCAATTTCGATTGGGACGGATTATATTCAATAGCAAACCCTTCAGAATTATTTAATGTGCAAGGAAGAAACATAGACCAGCAGAATGACACATTGACAGCTGCAAAACAGGTTAAAACAAAACTTACTGATCCATCCAAGGTGCTTGCCAGGAAATACTGGTCATAGGTTTGAAGAGCCACCAAACTAAAGATTCACAACAGAGAACATGTGTTAGGACCAGTAATCAATTAGAACATCAAAGCACCTATCATGAGATATCAAATTCCAAAATTGACATCATACATACCTGGAAATAGACGAAGACATACTGGTAGTACAAGAGGGTCTTATGTTTCCTCTTAGCTGCAAAATACACATTTATATTCCCTCAAAATATGCGACAGTAAAAAAGATAAAATCGACTTTACAAGACAATATACATAAAGAAGCAGATTAAAGATAAAGAGATAAAAACATAAGAAAAAGCAACATACTGGAAAATCATGAAAAGGAATTGATCAGGAGGAAGGATTGAAACCAATCCGGAAAAAGAAAAGAAAAGAAAACAAAACAAAATAAAAACCAATAGACAACTTGGTGTTTGCTTGATAATAAAACAATAAAGATTCAGACGGACGTGTAGTAAAACAAGAGAGCAAAGACTCGCAAACAGTCAGATGTGGGATCTTGCACGAGGCATGATAACAAATAAACTTATAAAAACCAATTGACATAGCTAAGTATTTCAAGCCGCAGCGACAAGTTCCATGACTAGAAAACATACATCGAGATAACAAGAACTAAAATACGTGGCTTATGGGTAACTTCTAATATATATCTGGATAAGTTGAAAGACTTCACATTTACCCAAATAAAATAAGCAAATATTCAAGGTTGAACTATTTAGTAAAACCAAAACCATACAAAGGAAAAAGAGAAATGAGACAAAAGGAATATCATTCAGCATAATATACCTCAAACATTTGCCTAGAAAATTTCCTTGGATTAATACTCGATGCACCACGAAGTGTACACGAAGAATACGGTATTTGGTGCCTAGGAAGTCCGGCAGAAACTCCCTGCTTCTGGCGAACATCAACTGTCACAATTGCTCCATTTCTAAATCCACATATAATGATATTTCCCTACAGCAAGCAAAAAATATAATATGTTTCAGAATAACTTAGAGTGCGTCTAGTGGCAGAAGAGAGCAAAAGAGATGCATTTGACTACCTAGACAACTGTACAGGATCATATACACATGCTGATACCCAGGTTAAAGTATGTGGTACTCATTGTAACATAAAGAAAACCAGCAGAGCATGTGAAGTTCAGAAAAATAAATCATCATGCATCAACAAGGACAACTATTGATTTAATAAGCAGCACAATGAAAGACAACAAGCAAAATCTTGCAAAAATAGCCTGTTACTATCGCGTAATTTTGATAACGACTCTTTGGCCCAGAGGCCCAGACATGTTGTTATCGGTTAAGTTTTGCCTACCGCATAGTGGGTTCACAGGAGTTCTACGGGAGACTTGACGACTGGGATCCTATATTATAGATATAATCCTCTTCCTACCAAGAGAAGGAGGATCCATCTAGCTAGGGGTCTCTGGTCTCTATAATAGGGACAAATACGTTTTGCTCAAATGAGAGGAAAGGTGAAAAGCAAAAAGCTCTTTGATCATAGTCCTAAGATTAAACCGTAAACCTCTCTGGTCATTCGTCACCCAGATTGTACTCCTTATGTGCAGATGGTGTGTGATGATGAACGCCGGGCTGGTTCTTCCTAAGAAGCTTAATAATGACAGACTTGACCATATCGATTGTCTAAAGAAGGAAAAAAATCATCTGGAATTTTTTAACCCCATCAAAAGTCATTGAATTTATGAAGAATAAAATTTCATTAAAATTAATGTTTCCAACAACTTCTGAAGAAATCAAACTTATAGTGGGGCTATCAACAAGATATATAATAATAATAATACAGCTCTTCGACCAAAAAGTAGTATAATAAACATGTCACTAGATCCATCCTCATCATGGAAAACAATAGTTCGTAGTTAGCTACAATGGCTGGTATGCATACTGGATTACAGCTACTACGCCAATACGTCATAATACAGAATAATTTTCTACAAACTAAGAGGCATACAGTTTGAAAGTTGACAAGTTTACATAAGTTTATGACAATAATTAAATTTTACCGAATGGTCAAACTTTAGGGAGAACAAGTCACTTCTACAGCGGCACAGCCATGAAAAAGCTCCAGTCTCTAGATTTACCAAGGTTGCTCCTACATTGGTCCCTGTACAACAAGATAAAAGAGAAAACATCTTATTATTTCGACAAAAATATGAATCCAAATCAAAGTATCAATATCTGAGTAAATTATATATCTTATCGGTTATTAACAGTGGAAATTTGAGATTGGTATCCACAGTTGCATTCTCTCTACTGTCTTCTAGCTAGTTAAAGCAAAAAGAAGAAGACGATACTGATGAAAATTATTTGTGATATCTGAGTATCCAAAGTGTGTTACTTAATTTCTTTTTAATGCTTAAAGACGGAACAGTTGGAACTCCTCAAGGAAAATAAAAGGCAAACAAAATTAATAAATTCATCAAAAACGTCGATTTACGATATCTCATCACAAAGGATGGCATGTTACAGTGCAACAGAGAATATATTTATAATTGTAAAGGCAGAGGTAAAGTAGAGCTTGCCAATAACTGCTTCAGACCCATTAGTGTTGCAATCAGCCGTCCAAATTGTACAATTCACCGAAGCAACTTTAGTAATTCTTCTTCTCAAAACAGGATCGGTTGGATTTAAATCCAAGGGTTCACTAAGATTCAACATGTAGAGAGAACCACCAGATGTGTCAGAGCCAAGAGTAGTTATTCTGTTTAGTCATGTCAAGCCTAGCAAGCTGAATAACACTGGAGAAGAAGCAAAAGGTTGACAATCGAGAATATGAACTCAATCATGAAATAAAAAACTATATAAAGGATACAATGCATGCTGGGTGAGGTTAGAGGGACCATCATCGGGTGTACAGAGAGAATGCTTCTGGGTCCTCTGTATACATGATATATGCGAGGGCATAATTTCGGAAGCTCCAGCAGGCCTCCATATATGTCCTGGTGCATTGCTGCACTCAGCTTGGGTTTCTTGCAAGAGAGGCCAGACAAAATCTGGTGTGCACTTAATCCCGTAATCAAAATCTTGTTCATCTTTGCTAACTTCATAAAAACTGCAAAGAAAAACATTATAAAGTTTAAATTGGATTAAATATACCGTACACTAAACTTAACCAATTTTGTATACATACTCAACATATTTTTGGATGGTTTTTTGTTTACCATGTATATAGATAACTTAGAAATGCCTTTTTCCTGCTTAAGCTTATTTGTGTCCCGGTGCAGTGCAAAAGATAAGATGCATATGGTATTATGGTGCACTTCCTCATAATTACCTCAACGACCCGTTAGTGCTACCCATCAGTAAACCATTTGCTTCATTTTCCCCTTCTGGTGTTTGTATATCAATGCGCAACTGCTCCAAAGCACTGTCAGCAATCATATCAGTTTTCTTATACTTCCAAATCTGTAGATAAACCATTAAAGGAACTGATATAAGAAAGAATGAAGAACATGGGTAACTTCAACACAGTGGTGCAAGCTTCACAGATGATAAAAACAGGAAACCTAACAATCAAGAATTGACAGACTTCCATGAGAAAGAAAAAATTAGAGGAAATACCACTTCAACTGTATTCCTTTCTCGTCTAATAGATCTGCATGTTTAATTACAAAGGAAGAGAAGACAAACAAAGAGACACGGTAATACTTTCTTAACACCAACACATGGGTCCAAGACAGACACCTCTTCAATCGTCCAGTTCCACATGGATTTCCAATTTTTTATAATTAAAGGAAACTTGAGATAATGGCTTAATCTTACACAAACATTTAAAATGTTTAAAGGAATACACCTACATATATTTCAAATGTATTCCTGGTAGACTGTACTTATAAATTTGTAACACAGCTTAAATTTAACTAGATGCATCGATATCATCAGAACTCTATGTTCTAAGCAATTACTAGATTGGCTTCTAAATTAGGGGCAAAGCAATTTGAAGACTACGAACTTAGAGGATCTGCTAAAGAGGTGACTGTACGAGGTTTCTACAGAAATTGATGGTAAAGTACGAAGGCGCATACTTCATATGTACCCCATCTTTATAAACAAACTAGAGTTGCCCGAAATCCAAAAAGTTCTTTCAGCCATTCAGTGCAGACCAAGTAGCATGCATGGTCTTAACCTTTAACCAAGATACACTCAAATTATATACCTACTGGGTAGAAATAGAAACCATGATCCTCAGGAACAAATCAAAGTTGCCAAAATGAATTAAGCAACAGCCTTCATGATTAGGTCACGTGAATCATTAAAGCAAATGCAATATATATACTGAAAATGGAGACGTGGAAAAAAAAAAAAAAAAAAATTTGAAAGGCATTATGATGGTGCAAACACCCTTGTTGGTAGGGACGACAAGAACTAGATTACTGATATTCAGTAGGAGCTTAATTCTCCACATCGAAGATGTTTTGTGAGAGAAAACCACATTGGTTCTCAGAAGTTAGAGAAAACTATGGCTAATGTAGGATGGCATATTTGAACAATGTAGTAGATATTTCGGACTTGGATTTCAGGTCAGTACTTTGTTTATTTTATTTTGTGGCCTGCGTCTAATATGTATAATTTGAAACACCATATATGCTTAGCAAAATACCCCTTGTCTTGTAATCCACAAGTCCAAGTTTTGTACGTATAATTGTATAACTAAGGTCATATGGCACCAACCATACAGCAATTTTGGGATTCTGAACTCGCTCCTGGTGTTTCTATATTATAATTCTCACAAAGATCCTACATCTACCCAAGCTCGTCCACATGAACCAGATGCTTGAAATAAGATTTCATACTCGAAATGTGCACATTAGTCGAATTGTGCAGAACTATACAGATGGCAGCAAACAATAGCAAGACATGACGCTGGCGCAGGATTCTACAAACCAGGAACAGTTCAAACAAACAAGTGTGCAAGCCTTTAACAGCAAACTGATGTTGCGGTTTGTTTGAAGCAGTGGTACTGGTAACATAGTACATACCATTGGTTGGGATGCTCGGTTCTTTTGGTACTCGTGCTGGAAACTACACCTCCCCTTGCCAAAAGGGGCAACTTTTCCACCATATAACTCCCTAAATTGAAGCAAGTTAGCAGTTCTTATTCCCTTTCTTTGACTACACACACTATGCTGTTCATTTGGCTGCAAAAGGAAAAAATGTATGCATCAGTTAAGATTGTAATAATAGTAATTCTCCAACTTCGAGAAATTTCACCTACTACATAAGATTCCCCTCCTCATATACTTTTTCATTTTTCCATAAATGTCAGCATTGCTACAAACAGTTCCAATTTTACAAAAAAATTAAATTGTAATGATTGTAAAATAATACTAGAATAAATAAATAAATGCATATATATCTTAAATTGTTACGTTTAGTTTTACTACCTGCTTGTCTGGTTCTTTTAAAGGTGGTCTTTGAAGATTGCTAAAGCCAGGAATTGGTCCTTTAATAGCAAAATACCTATTTTTCTCAGGGTCAAAGTAAAACCCTGGAAGTTCTGCACATGATAATTTAAAACAACACAAAGGATGAAATACAAATATATAACAAACCCAAACCGGAAAAAGCAAGAACAAAAAAGAACCACGAATGTGATATATACATATATAAAAGAGAGGGAGAAAACCTCTTGGCATATCCGCAAGTTGGGGGTTTCTGATCAAACCCTAACAATTATGGAGCTTTGGAAAGTAAGAAGTCAAGTATTCAGTGTGAAACCCTAACACTAGGATATAAGTTGAGTTCTTTCACCGGAGAAGAGTAGGAATGAAAGAATTTGAATTCGGCTATTAGGGTCTGGTCTTAGGCAGCTAGTTTCTGGATGTTGATATAAGCGCCGATTACTTTTTTTGTTTTTGTGAACAAAAGTAACAAATATACTACATATACGAATAAGTTAGCGAGGATATAACAACTCAGGTGGGTGTAACCACCGTTCCTCGGTAACAGCTTCTCGGCCAATGTGAATATTTGATACGTGGCATCAATTTTAAGACATCCTTTGAACATAAAATTTTAAATATTAGGAAAAATAAAATTTTATCTCCAATCTATAAATTTTCTCTTATTTATTTATAATTGGTTAAAATACTTTCCATTTTTATTTTTCAATGATTTTAGATATTCTAAGTAAATGTCTAAAACTAGAGGTTCACCTAAAGAATGTCTAAAATTTTATCACGTCATCTCCGCATCACTGAATTGGAGATGATTTTTTATAAATATTGTCGTGGATCGTACGACTTTTTCCTTCACAGTTCACACACATTCCATTGGAGGGCTCTTAGGTGTAATCTGCAAACTGTTGTAGACGGAGCATCAGCAAATTTATTGGTACCCCTATCTTATCTTATACTAATATAAAGAAAGACCTATTTTTGGTACGACCTGGAATTTGGTCCGGACACTCCTAAATTACAAATTTGCCCTTAACTGAAACTCGGGTTCATTCGTTAACTCCAGTAAATTTTCAAAAAAAACTAAGGGCAAGCAACAAATTTGACTTCTTCTACTTCCCTCGGATAATCTTAATTGAACAGAATTAGCTGAACAAAATCAATTAAATCCTCACAACATTAATTAAATTACACCACATCGATCGACAACCTCGTTAGGGCTCCTTCTCAATTTCATTTGAACTGGTTATCAGGTTACCATCACATCTTTGTTTGGTTTGAATTCAACGCATCTCGCGATTGGAAATTCCACAATTCCAATCATCCACCAATTTCAATCTCCATCAAACCGGAATTGACAGCACCGAATCGTTTGTTATTCACTTCTTCGTCTCAAAACACATCCAACCCCAATTTCAACAATTCAAACTTCAGTTTTCGTTCAATCTTTTATCAGAATCGGCGAAGTTAATGTTCCATTATAGCAAGTAAAAGAAAATGCCATTTTAAGCAACGTTATTTCTTAACAAAAAACAAAGAAAACAAAACAATTTAGCAATCCAAACAGTTATGTCTTGCCCCAACTGTTACTAGCACTAATTTCTATTTGGAAAGATCTATTTTGCAAATCTTATCACTGATTGTTTAAATTATCTCTTACTCCCTTGCAGCTTAGTGTATTTTTCTCTCACGTATGCGATGAAGGTTTGAAATTAATCGAGTTTAGATCCAATAGAAAGAAAATAACAGTGTAGAAAGAAAAAAGAAAAAAGAGAGAGAGAGAGAGAGAGAGAGAATAACAGAGAACTAGCAACTGCGCATGGTAAAGAGAGGCGGTATTACATTGTAAAGGTAGGTGGTGGGTGGTGTTTTCCCCTGTGTTAAAAACAGAAGAATAAGAGTTTGTGATGGACCTGTGTAAATAATGCTTCACAAACACGTGGTTTGCAACATGCGTAAAATTTTGACAACAGCCTTTCTAGATGAACGCACCCATCTTACCAAAAAACAAAAGATGAACGCACCCAAATTTTAAAATCGGGTCGTTTCGAGTATCGATATTCAATTAATTTTCTCCGCACTAAATCCTAATTCCCATTTGAGTATAGTAAAAATAATCCTAAATCCCATTAAATTGTACTCCTCTACCAATCTTCACACTAAACTTCCTAAGTCACAGTTGTAAATCCACGGAGACTGGATGCCTTGGGAAGGCAAAGTTACAACAGTTCTTCTTTGTATTTTTCACATGCCTGCGGATATATTATATTATAAAAAAAATGCATTCCATTATCCAAAAAAATAAATGCCCCCAAAATGATGTATTGAATACAAAGTTTAATTTGTTTTGAAAGCGGATGAAAGTCGCATCGCGCGTGCGGTTAAACAACTTACCGTTAAAATTTATGTATTCAAACAACTTACCGTTAAAATTTATGGCAAGACAAAATGATGTATTATACGGCAAGACAAAATTTCTGAAATTCATCACACAAATTTTTCAACCTAATGTCTGCAATGCTAAAGAGCAATCAGACTGATAATTTGACGCTTCGCAGAAGCTTACGATTCACGAAACAATATCAAAATCAAGATTTGTTAAACGTACAAAGTGAGCTTATCCTTAAGGATTTTTTGGTTGCTTTTTTTGGCATCACTCCTAAGAGGAAATGTTCTGGAAAATATTGCATATGCCTTCCCATCTTAAAGGAATTACACTATATCATATAATGTAAAATAATGCAAGGAATACACAACTTTTGGGTAGAAGAAAAATTATTGAATAAAAAATTCGATTTGTTTTGGAATGTAAATGGCAGGTGCATCGCGCGAGCGTGTTATACTAGTTTACATAGACACAAGACCACCCAAAATTACAATGTTGATTATATAAACTTACACACATATTTAACAGAGAACTGGATTGTCAAGGAGGAAGAGGTAAACCAGCAGTTACATACAGAATTAAATTTTACAGTCAGATTCAAATATAACTTTATCTCACTTGTGAGTTGTGCCCACAACATAGCTTCGAGAAGAGCCCAAGTTTCTACTTGATTAGCATGAATTGTTCGTTTTAGAATTCCTCTTCCTGCAACATATGCCCCTGCAGAGTTTCTCATCATCATAACAATTCCAGCCAAATAAAAAGATTTCCCAAAAGAAGCATCAACTGACTGTCTAAAATATCTGGTGGTGGAGGAATCCAATGATGTTCATGCCCTACTGACTGTCTAAAATGCCTAATGTGATGAGATGATGAATCATTAGTAGCACTATCAGTTAAGTACTTGAAAAGAGGATATAGTACATAGTTAACATTTACTGCTGCTCGTTGGAAAATAACTTGGCATCTAAACTTCCATATGTGCCAAAAGATTACAGTGATCCCATGGATAGAAGGAGCTTCAGGTGAAAAACTAATTTCTGCATCAAGAGAAGTCCAAGTAGCAAACCTCATTAAGAGTATGGAACTCACAAAGTTAATGATAATGTTGGAGCAGACAAGCTCTCCATATAGCTTTTGCAAAAGGGAAGTTGATGAACAAATGATTGACATCTTCAATATGAGATGAATTACAAAGGGTGCAATTCTTTTCAGTTATACCAGTATGATGTAAGTTAGCTCTAACAGGTGAAGCATTATGAATAAACTTCCATAAGAAAATCTGCAATTTATATGGAATGTGTAATTTCCAGAATTTTAACCAAAGAATGGTATTGAACGAAGAAATTGAAGGTGTTGAATTGATCTTATACACAAATGGTTGTAAATATATTTTGTTGTGAAGTTACCCGTAGATGTGAGTGGCCACATTAAAGTATCTTCATGATTCAGATCAATTAAAATGGTTAAAATAGAGATTACCTGAAGAGGTGTGAAGAGCTGCAAAAGAGGAATATTCCACTGAGAAGTACCTGAAATCATTAGCTGAGAAACCCACTGAATATCATTGGTGATATCATACCAGTTATATAAAGTACCTGATTCACTTGGAATCCAATTATGTTTCCAAATGTTGATGGAATTAACTCTGCCAACCTTCCATTTACTTAACTATTCCTCTCTTTGAACTCCATGAGCAATACTATGTCATCATCCTGAAGACAACGAAAATACGAAGCCAGTGACGAAGGAATGAGATCATTCCGACATCGCATGAAGAGGCTGCAAGCATTTGAAGCGTATCGGAGTTGTGAAATTTGTTAACTGAGCTGAACTGTCAGTCTCGCAGAACTGACAGTTGAAAAGATTGCTTATGTGGCCCTTATCAAATTGCTAGGCGCCTATAGTAATTTTGTTCATTACATGCCCCTAAGAGCAATTTCTATGGGATGAACAAACTCAAAGTTTTTTCATTTTGCTCCCACTATGGAATGAACAAACCAAGAAAATGGATGTTCAAATGAACAGATTTGTTCATTTGAACATCGAGTTGGAACATCAGACGCGCGTCAAAGGTAATGACGCGCGATCATGCCATTGACGCAGAGATAGAATGGATGTCGCTGGAGATAGAACGGATGTCGTTGGAGATAGAATGGATGTCGCCCCTCACATATTCTCTCTCCAAAACCTGATTACTATAATTATGGTTTTTTTTATTATTTATTTTATCAGTTAAATAATTTGTGGGACCAAACTCTTATTAGTTTATATAAATAAAATGATTAGTATGACCCAATTCTTATTAGTTTATGTTAATAAAATCAATAATGGGACCTTAAAATATCAGATTTGTTCATTTTACCTTGTTTTCCATAGTGGAGAATACAGTTTGTTCATCCACGTGGCTGAACATATTTTTATTTTTGTTCATTGCCATAGGAACTGCTCTAACCCATTTCTAATTTAATTCTTCATAATTACCATCTATATTTCAGAGCAGATAGCTAGCCATGGCGGCTGGTTGGAAGAGAGGAATCGAGAAGTTAAAGAGGAACCATAGATCGATGGGTTCTTACCATTTCGAGTTACAGTGGCTGAGATTTGTTGTTGCTGTCAAATTGATTCAAGAAGAAGGGTTTCTGTAACTGGAGATGGGGTTTGATGTGGTTGCTGCTGTGATTGAGAGAAAGAGGATCTGAGTTTAAATTAGTAAAAGAGGAAATTGCTAGCAGAATACGAACTAAAGATGTTGTTGGATTAATGGCGAGTGGTGGTGAATCAGGGAAGCTAGTTTGAGTTGAGATGTGGAAGCTGTTGCCATGAATCAGTGATGAACAAATTGGGTTTGTTCTGGATCTGAAATTGAAGTTGAGATAATGATGCTATTGAATATGTGTTTGAGATAGAGTCGCGGTTATGAATGTTGAAGATGCAGTCAAGGGACGAGATGATTCAGTTGTTGTTGGTTCTTAACAAGGAAGAAGATGATGAAGTTGAGTTGTATTCAATGGAAGCTGGTACTGGTGATCCTGGAATTAGAAGCAGGATGAATTGCAGCTGTTGCAGAAATTACAAGGGAGTGATGATGTTGCAATGAGATGGCAGAGTTCAAAGACAGATAGAGAAGTTGACTTGGGTCAGTTCTGGTTGGAATTGGATGGGTGGCGTTGTAATGGCATTACAGGTAATTGATGTTGTTGAGCAGTGAGGATTCGAGTTTGAGCATTGGTTGTGCAGCTGCAACTGAAGATGATGTTGTGAATAGATGAATGTTAGGTTGTGTTGGTGGCATTTGAGATGAAGCTGAGGGAGCTTGTTGATGTCCAGCCATGATGTTAATGGTATTTGAAGTTCAGGCAGTGCAGGTTAAGGAGAATGAATTGATCAGAAGATGAAGATTACAAAATAAGATGGGTACTGAGAATTATGGCTTAGTGTGTGTGATGTTGTTGTTGCTATTACAGGGATGAACTGAATTGCAGTTACAGTGGTGCTAGTAGTGAGTATGAAGTCGCAGAGAGATGAATGAATGCTTGAAATGGATGTATGTTGCTGTGCAGGGAATGAAGTGTTAAATTGGTGCAGCTGAAGACAATACAGGGTAGTTGAGGTAGTAGGAATTGATGTTACGGGTGGAGATGAGAATGTGAATTACAAGAAAGAAGTTGTAGCTGCAATTTCAGAGATAAGAGATTGCAAGAGTGTTGTTGATTGTAGTTAAGGATAAAGAGGGAACTAAGTACTTTCATTTGAAATTGGCTCCAAGGAGAATTGCAGGTGGAGGATGATGCAGTGCCGTCATGGCTGTGACCGAGGTGGTGAAGCACAATCATTATGCAACAACAAGCTCAAGCCTGTGCAAATGGCTTTGGCCTGGCAAGTCAGCCTACTCAGATGAGTTAGCTAACTGATTCAACCTCTGACTCATCATGAGTCATGACTTGGTCTGTTTGACCCGAGTTGACTTCCAGAGTTGACATGTTTAACTGGTGACCGGGTGGACTTTGCCGGTAACCGGAGATGCTTTCCGACAACTTCTCCGGCCAACTTCTGGCACTTTACCAGTTTTCCGGCGACCGCTTTTAGGACATGTTCACATGGGTATTCCTCACACATGGGCTTGGTGGACATCTTTGTATTGGACTTTGGAGATTGGACCTAATTTTAGAAGTTGGAGAAAAGCTATAAAAGGAAAAGTTATCTAAAACTTGGTTAAGGGGGGTAGTCAAACAAGATTTCTATAGACTTTCATAGATTTTTAATTTGAGTGACTCCCAAAGATTCTCTGAAAATATAGATATTTCTATTGATTCTCTGAGAATATTTTAGAGAGTCTTTGTGACTTGTAGAGACAAAAAATGAGATTTGTTGGGACAAAAAAATGATACTTGTAGAAAGTTTATGTGATTCGTAGAGACAAAATTATATAATATCGCATGATGAATCCCAATCATTACCGATTTTTTTTTATTATTCACGTTACAATAATAATAAAAGTACCATGACTACCTAATAAAATATGTGTCCACTGTTAAAATAAATCTCATTATTGTCCTATGCCAAATTTTCATTCACTTTATTCTACTCGTCCCACATTTTATTTTTTATGCTATTTCACCACTGATTTTCTATGTGGAGTTCTCCAACAACTTAAAATTGGGGAAAAAAATCATAACTTCTAAAATATATATTTTAGAATCGATATATATCACAAAGACTCACGTAACAGATTTTAAAATATATATACTCCAATTTAAAAAATCACTTTATTCCATATTTTGTCTTGATTACCCCTTTCCAAGTGGTCCTTAAGTGTATTACTGCACAAGGAGAGAGAAAAATGGTTCACTTCCAAAACCAAGAAATCTCCAAATTTCCAAGTCTCCAGAAATACCACCTTTTGAGGAGAGATTTCTATCATGCCTATTTTCAAGAAAAAGTCTCTCCAAATCTCTGAAAATGACAAATCAATGACTTTCAATTCTGCTTCGAATAACATGAGTGTTGGAGTGACTCTTATGAAATCCTAATCCAATAAAATGGAGTTTCAGAGAATTTAAATGACTTGAAAGAGTCTCTAACCGATAACAAGAGACATTCAGAGATTATCCAAAGATCTCTATGAGTCATTCAAAATCTCAATTGACTAACCCCTTGTAAGTAGGGCTGCACATGGTTCGGTTTTTGGCAAAACCTAAACCGAAATCGAAGTACTCGGTTTTCCAATAATGAAAACCAATGAAACCATATAGACTATTTGGTTTCATTGGTTTCGGTTTCTACTCGGTTTTTTTAAAAACTATACGGTTTTTGGTTAACCGAAATTTATAAACAATAATTTGCCAGAGCTTTATAGTTTACACAAACAGTACACCCAATACTACAAGCGGCAGAAAAGTTTGCTGGCAACATATCAGAGGCATAAATGATGAGCAACTAAAATGACAGCAAAAAGCTTTAACTCGAATAATCCTCCTAAGAGTCATAACCATTCATTAACCACAATTCATCAGTGTGAAAAGATTCATTCTGCTATGAGAATAATAGAAGTTCGCAGTATCGAGCTAAGAAAAACCCCAAACATCTTTTAACTACATACTAATCGAAACAAAACTAGCTCAAAAGAGAATAAAAGACGGCAAAAATATAAGAGCTTCATGCTCCCCTCATTCCCATCCACCAGCTGCAGGCATGACGGGATCAACTGGTGCAGTTGCTGGCCCCCAAGCTACCTCTCCTCCTTCCACGGGAACTCCTGCGAATGATACAAACAGAGATGAGCCTACAAATGGTGGATTCACGAATCATTTTCAACATTCCCAAGCAATAACAACATTCCCAAGCAAAATAAACAAGATCAGCAGCACATTGTCGACATATTTCCAATCATTTTCAGTCTATAAGCTAAGTCTAGACATAAACAAGTCACAACTAATATAAGGCTACAATTATCCCACAACAAAAAACTATAAAATGACAGGGATGGACCGGATGGTAATCTGAAAATTCACTCGCCAACGAAACTAAAAATGCTAGTAAAAACTCTTAAAACTTCCTTTATTACTACCTCAGGTCAAGGAGGGTGTTCAACCTAAAGCACAAAACCCAAATATCATGTCTCCATATTCTGTTTTTCGCTCAATTCACTTAATATAACTAGGACACAATCGGAGATAACAAAGTTCATAGTTATCATTCAATTTCAAAGATTTATAATAGACAGCGCCTAGAAAATTTGAGTTAACCTCGAGTAACTTGTTAAAATGAATTGCATTCTAGAAAATGAAGCAACAACAAACACCGAAGAGGAAGTGAAGTGAGTAGTACTTACAGACTAACCTTTCCAATTCTGAAAATGCAATCCATATTCAAAAACGAAAGGCGCTGTAATTAAGCACCGACATCTCATACACCCAAACCCCATCACAATGGATATGACTCTAATGAATTCTACAGTTGATCCAAGATACATCTAAGCCCTAAGTTTCTTAAGAAACAACCAAATCACTACAGTAATCAGCTAAAATGAACAAAATTGAAGACTTGTGAAACAAAAGTTCAAGTAAGCCCTGAACATTCATAACAGTTGACTAAGATGATCTACCTTCAAAGGCAATGGCCTGAGTTTAAGCTATTTTGGCGTAAAGGAGAGTACTCACATTATTGACGGTTCATTGTTTCAACTTGGCGATAACAAAGTTGAATCTTCTTCTTCTTCATCATCTATGTCAATGCGGATGAACTTAGAAGTTGCAAGAGAACCTAAAAATTCTGCAAGAAATTACATCAATAAGTGACAAACAATGAGTAGAGAAAATAAAAAATCAGAATTTTACAAAAAGTGAGTAGAGAAAATACCTGAAACATCTTCGACATCATCAGTTCCTAAGGTGTTTGGATCAAGATCAACCGGTGTCTGTAACCAGCTTTGCGTGCAAATCAACGCCTCAACTGTTTTAGGTAACATTGAACTTCGATATGGATCAATAACTCGCCTTCCAGTACTAAAGGCAGATTCCGAGGCAACAGAAGAGACTGGTATGGCTAGTATATCTCCCGCCATGTGTGATAATACAGGATACCTTGTACTATTAGTCCTCCCCCAACCTAAAATTTCAAACAGAACACCGGTAGGGATAATTCTCGGTTCACGTTTCTCCTATAAATATAACTCCAACTCAGTTTTCCCCTCAACATTGTCATCCTCCCCATCTTATCTTGATCTCTATGTTATAAGACTAGCATACACGGAATCTTATCAGTAACCCCAGAAGATTGAGTAACATTATCACAATCACTTGTGGCACTAGACATGTTTTCATCATTTGCATAGAGACACTTGTACTGTTCGAAAATTTCTTGAAAATCAGTTCTCACATAAGTTGATAAGTGTTACGTAATGACGGACCCGTGATATCTAAAATATCAAGAATAAAATTTAAACCTTTCATTTTCTCACATGGATCAAGAAAAACAACAATGAACATGAGAGTGTTCATGTTCTCATATTCTCCCCAATACTTATTAAACTTGTCTAGCATTTTAGTGCCCATACCAGAGAGAAATGGATCTGAACTTTTTACCCTTGTGTTCATTGTTCTATGAATGACACTTACGTTAAACAAGAACTCATGTGAAGTAACACGTGTACAGTAAGAAAACTTGACAGTCAAATCATAGAATACATTTAAAAATTTCGCAAATGATCTTGCATTGGCCCAATCTTCCATATATGAAGCATGTATAGGAGGCGGAGGAGGGGCCTTCTTCTTTCCTTTATTATGAGCAGGGGTACAAGCTTCTTCCATGTCAACATCATCACTAGCACCAGTAGAAGTAGAAAATACAGGAGGGATGGATCTTTCGTTGAAACAAAACTTCTTTTTGAAAGCCTTATCATCCCGTACTAGCCTTTCAAAAGCTTTCTGATATCTACAAGCAGCTTCCAACATCATGTAAGTGGAATTCGATCTTGTATCCACATCTAAAACTAAACCTTTTCTGCAATCTATCTTTTCTTGTTTAGCACAATCCATAAACTTACTCAACCTAGCAGGAGAACCCATCACATACTTCACCACTGCCCTTACTCTCTTAATAGCCATGTGATACTCTCCCAAGCCAGCATTCACAACAAGTGCAAGCACATGAGCAACACATCTAACTTGCATAAACTTAGTATTCAGTACACCATTTGAACTAATCACTTGCTCCTTTAAATGACCATCCTCCCTTAGATAATCAATAGCTAAATCATTAGCACTAACATTGTCAAGCGTAATAGTAAAAACCCCAGGAAATTCCCAATCTAACAAACATTCCTCTAACATCTTCCCAATTACCTCACCTGAATGACCTAAAATTTGGAAAAAGTTGATTACCAGTTTGTGCAGCTTCCAATCTTTATCAATAAAATGCGCAGTTATAACCATGTAGCTTTTATTTTGGGCATTTGAGGTCCATGTGTCAGTGGTGAGACAAACTCTCACATTGTTTTCCTTGAAGTAGTTCTTCATCTTCTCCTTTTCAGCTTCATACAAATTTAACACACCCCGCGAAATGGTCATACGAGAAGGGATCTTGAATCTGGATTCAAGTACCCTACAAAGTTCTTTGAACCCTTCTCCTTCAACCACTCTAAACGTCTGCTCATTTAAAATCAAAAATAAAATCACTGCCTTTGTACATGCATCTTGATTAAAAGTTACCGCAACCAATTTTCCTTCTTCTCCTAGCCTAGTCGGTTGAAAATCAAGAGTTTGCTGTCATTTTTCCTCATTGGGCTTCTGCTTACATATCTTCAAATGATTATTTATACCACCTGTCCCATACTTGGTACCCTGAGCTGCAATTTTTGTCTTACAGTGGCGACATTTTGCATATTTCGAAGGCTTGGGTTCCATATCAAAGTGGTTCCACAGAGCAGAACGTTTCTTTCCCTTTGGTTCTGTCACTTCTGTGTCATCTTCAGTTGCATCTTCAGGGGTTTTACTCTTATTGCTATGTGTTTCTGTCACTTCTATGCTAGCTTCAGTCGCATCTCCATCTGCACTAGCATCTTTAGCAGCACTTTCACCTCCAGCTGAACTTGCACCTCCAAATGAACTTGCATTAGGTGGAGGTCGAGGTGGACGCTTATTAGAAGAAATAGAGGCAGTAGGTGTTGAACTAGAACCTCACATAGTCAAACAACAAGTCTACAATATGATAAACCATACATTTATGTTAAACAAGCCACAAGAACTGAATCTAACATATGAAAGGACATAACTAGAAAAGCTTATTTCAACTCACAAACTGGAATGTGATCAATTCTCATATATAATACTGAAGTCTAGGACCATACATGACTTTTGCACAAAAACATAACAATCTTATTCTCCAGATTAAGACCTGATGTATTCCCAATCAAATTCATCAACTAAATAAACAAAATCAGTTGAACTGTAAACAGTTCCAAACTTAGTTGTACCACAAACAAAAATCAAAATGTGGCCAAAAGAACTCATTCCATGTTTCAGCTTCAGTAAGTTAAGAGATATAACTCCAACCAACCTTATTTTACGAATAGTTATAAATCGGGTTCTTTTATGATATCCGGTGAAGAAGAACAAAAACAGAAAAATAATTGCACAACATAAAATGACAATTCAACAAGCAATGTGCTTCAATTGAGGTATTTTGTTGTGGTCTTAAGTAGGGCTGAACATGGTTTCAGTTTTTCGCTGGAACCGGACCGAACCAGACCAATTAGGAAGAAACCAAACCGAACCATTTACTAATGGATTGGTTATGGTGTAGAAAGTGGAAAACCGATAGTGTTGGTTTTGGTTTGGTTTGACCTCTAAAACCGAACCAAAAACCATTGGAAAACCGATTGATTTTTAAACTTAGTTTCTACAGTTGATTTACAAGTATTAAATTCTACCCATTGATTTAGAGGATAAATAGAAACCCTAAATATAATATTTCATTACGATACTCTCCCTCTTTATCTTTCTCCTTTTCTCAGTCGCCTCCCTTCTCCACCCCCAACTACAGCAGCCAGTGTTGCTACTCGACTTTCTTCTTTCCGTCTTCCTTCTTTTTTGTTTGTCATTAACTAAATTAAGATATATTATATATCTTCTTTTGATCTCTAGATTTAGAGTAAGCTTTAACTATTCTTTATATTCTTTTTATTTATTTTTTGTTTGTAAATTTTTGTAAACCAATACTATCTGCAGCTACGATTTTTTTTTCTGTAAATTTGTGTAATTTTTTTTTTGGTTTGACATAATTATTGGTTAACCAAAAACCACTGGGACAAACCGAAACCGGCTGGAACCATTTGGAAACCGAACCAATGGTTAATGGATTGGTTTGGTTTAGATTTTTAGAAACCGATAGTATTGGTTTCGGTTTTGGTTTGGTTAGAAACCGAACCAAAACCGACCATGAACAGCCCTAGTCTTAAGTAGGTACCATGGTTGTTCCCAATGAAATACCAGACTTACGTGGCAAAATAACCAGGCTTGCTAGAAATCTCATGCTTTTTATTTTGCTCCATAAGCCATTTTATATGCAATTAAGAATTAGATGTGAAGTTTCATTATAAGACTAGGCAGATAATTCATAAACCAGATCCTGCAATTATAAACTTTGAACACCAATCAATCTGAATTAACTTGCAAAATTATAAAAATTGAGCAAAACCCACTGTGTCAATCAACCTAAATGACCCTAATTTGAAATCCCCAAATTTTTTCAATTTTACAAACCCTAATATCAAGTCATAATATCAAAATCAGTTCAAATCTAACTCATGATTTCAAAATCAAAGAAGAAAATGAGGTAACATGGCGAGGTTTGTTACAATCGCAATAACTTTACCTTTGTAATCAAACTCCAGCTTCTAGGTTCGAGTAATGGTGAAGTGATGGTGACCAAACTAGAAGAAGAAGTAAAACAAAGAGAATAAGAAGGTGATGGTGATCCTGGTGATGGTAGTTTTAGAACCGAGTGAAGTATGGTGGTAGACTGGTAGTTCTTTCACTTCAGGGAAGAACGGGAACAACAGAGATGAAGTTCTAAGAAACATAAAAGACTGAAGAGAAGACTCGAGTGAAATATTATTAGGGTAAAATATCTAACATCCACGGCTAATATTAGTTCAGTCCTATGGCCAGTAAAAATCGGTTAACCATATGGTTTTTGGTTCGGTTTTTTAAGGAAACCTAAACCGAAACCGATAGTGTCGGTTTTCTGGGACTGACAACCAGAAATGAACCATTGTGATATGTTTCGGTTCGGTTCGGTTCAATTTAAATTGTTCGGTTTCGGTTTTCGGTTCTGGTTCGGTTTTGTGCAGCCCTACCTGTAAGTATTCTACAATATAACTTCTTTAAAGTAATACTCGATGATGGTTTTTCAAATAGTGATTGTAGTTGAAGTGGTAAAACGGATTCGTATCAGACTTGTGAAGAAAACAGTTTTTAGATTTAAATTTAAACAGGCAAATAAAAAGAGTTGTTCAAAGTTATAGAGAAAAACACCAAGACTAGGATTCCACCAATGACCATTTTAATAGTAAACTCTAAATAGTTCTTATGCAATTTTATCCTTAAAATCAATTCTAATATTTGCCTCAAATAAGTTTTTGAAGTAATAATTGTAATTAAAAAGTATAAAACATCAAAAGTTACTAAAACCCAGCATGCTTCATCAAGTCAATTCACAATTACTCAATAAAAACTATTAATTCAATTTTAATTCATGCAAATAATCAAATAATAATATAGCAAATAAATGTAAAAATTAGAATTATACCAATAAATTTTGTGCCAATGGCTTCCTCCGTCGTCTCGGCTAATGGGTTTAGCTCCTCATCCCAAAAACACACTCACAAGATAAATTCATGGCTAAAATAGGTGTTTTTATTGATGATTATATGATGAAATAGGAATTAGCAACGCTGTAGAAGTGTTACAGCGTCACTGTTACAAATGGTGTAAGTGCTGAGAAGAAACGATAAAACTAAAGTGCTGTAAATAGCGACATAGGGTGTAAGCTGCTGGAAAGAACGATACAAGTCGTGTGCTGTAAACAGCGACACAGCGTGTTCTGGTTTTAATACTGATGAAGAACGACTGCCTTAACAGGTCTGTTCTTCCTCTTCTTCTTCCTCCTTGAACAGCAGCAGCAGCAGCAACAATCAATGGTATCTTCCTCGTTTCGGCTCTGAACTCTCTCCTATTTCTCTCTAAACTTTTCTAACCCCTCTAAGACTCGAAAACCACCTATTTATATCTCAACAGAGTCCCTTAAATTCGATCAAATATCTGATTTCTATTATCTGCCAGTTGGAACGATAATCCGTTCTCTTTTGCTTTTTCACGCTCTGTTAGCTATTAAATAGGTACCAAACTCTTCTTAAGACGTGAACAAGACTAAATACATTAATTTCCAGCGTCAAACTCTCCCAAATATCTCTCACAAATCTTTGAAACTTGAACAGCAGCGTACGTGACCTGTTTGAGCTTTGATCTCTTCTTCCGGCTTATCCAACCCAATTGGTTGGGTTAAATTGCTTATAATGATCTTTTTATAGTCTAGGAAGTCCAGCCCAGTGAAAATCCGATGTTGAATCTCCTTAAAACTCGCTCAAATTCGAACCCCTAAAACTGTTCTTCTGCGGAGTTCTTTTCCCGCCAAAATCCAGTTTTGAAACTTTGAAGATGACCTTCCCCTATCCAGTTCCGGTCTCCCTTTAGCAGATGCCTGGAAATGGGTCACCCCTTAGTAATTAGGTTACCCCTTATCCAAAATCAAGGGTCCGTATAGCAAGTGTCCTCTGGGGCATTTTCCGCACTTTTTTCGGGGTTCCTCCGGGGTATTTCTGGGATACTTCCGGTACACTTCTGAGGCTCTTCCGGTACGTTATCAACGGAGGTCCAAATGCCACATTTTTAGCCAAATTCGCAGCAAGAGATTATTTTCCAAAAACACCTACAAATACATAAAATAACCAAATAAGTACAATATCGAGTACTAACAATATATACAAATGAGCTATATTAGACACATAAATGCGTCTATCAAATACCCCCAAACTTATTATTTGCTAGTCCCGAGCAAATCAAAACTACAAAATAAAATCATAACTCACTGTCGCAGGCATCGTCGATTGCATTTAGCGTATGCAATAAGCCTTTAAACCCCTAGGTGGCCCTAGTGGCCGATTTATAGTCTCGGGAGGGCTTACCAGAGATATACCCACAAAACCTGTACTCCAGACCTTAGCTATCTACGCAGAACCTTGGAAGGCACTAAAGAATCTCCTTGGTTGGCATACTTATTGACTACAGGAAGAAGTACCCTGATGCGAAATTCCAATTGCTGTACACGAGTTTGCACTCAAGCATACTAAAATTCATATAAAGTGACAGAGCTCTACTCAGATAGTTGCACCATGGACATCATATTCGGAGTCAAAACTAATCACATGGATAGATCAAGAAGATGGATATAGAAAAACATGTATGGTTTTGATGTTTACTAAGTGAACGACGTTTCCCATATCTGTCTGAAGGCCTTCGCCAAAATGAACCTATCCTAATGGATTGAGATACTAGTCTGACTAATATCAACACACTGGCATATACAAGGGTACCAGTGGTCGATAACCTAACTCTAGGTCAACACAACTGGCATATACAAGGGTACCGGTGGTCGACTTTATTGAATTTATTCCTTTTGGTCAAATGGTCTTGTCTCAATTTTTTTTTTTTTTTCTTTTGGTAACTACCATTTTTTTTTCATCTCTTTTTCTTTTTCAACTTTTTTTTTTTCATGGTATCTCAATCACTCTAATTCACCCTAGCATTGGTAACAACTTGAATCGTGGGCCCCACCTATCACTTAGAGAAACATAGTTTAAAAACAAAATAAAATAAAAATAGAAGTGAAAAGGACTCAACGAGATATGGTGAAACTATCATGTTATTTCTAACACCTGAGCTCTGTGCTTTTATGAATAGACTCTTTAGATGTTTCCATCTAATCAGATTGGTTCCTCAAACTCCTACAATCAAAATGCTTCCATCCACTTAGATTAGTTATTGCAATCCTCAATAGGCATAAATTTCTAGGCTCTGGAGTTTAGTTATTGCAAAAAGGTGACAAAAAGTTTCTTCCCCACCCCCCAACTTAAATCTAACATGGTCCTCAATGTTTCTCATGAAAGAACAGTACCAAGAATATAAGTAACATGAGGAAATAGTAAAGAGAGAGTTCGGAAAGATAGTACCTGAGTGAAGTGAAACCAAAAACTGAATACAAAAATTATACAACATACAAATCGCCTCGATGGTCAATCAAGGGTAAACAGGGTCCTCCAGAGGGACCTCCTCAACATCACCTGTAGGAAAAGGCTCTAAAAAGGGCTTCAATCGCTGACCGTTAACCTTTGAAGAACTACTACCATCCAGTGTCTCGATCTCAACAGCTCCATGAGGAAAAACAGTACGGACCACAAAAGGACCGGTCCACCGAGAGCGCAGTTTCCCGGGGAATAGATGCAAACGAGTGTCATACAGAAGAACTTTTTGACCTGGAGAAAATGACTTCCGTAATATGTTTCTATCATGCACAAGTTTCATTTTGTTCTTATACTCCTTCGCACTATCGTAAGCATCTATACGAATCTCGTCCAACTCATTGAGCTGGAGTTTCCTATGGGCTCCTGCCTTGTCAAGTGAAGAAGTCTGAGAGACGAAGGACCCCACACCCCCTCGCCCCTTATAACTCAACAGGTAAGTGACATGCCTTGCCATAAACAAGCCGATAAGGCGACATTCCAATGGGGTCTTAAACGCAGTACGGTAAGCCCATAAGGCATCAGTAAGCCTAGACGACCAGTCTTTCCGATTAGGATTAACTGTTTTCTCTAATATACGTTTTATCTCCCTATTGGAAACCTCTACCTGACCACTAGTCTGTGGATGATACGGGGTAGCTACCTTATGTGTAATACCATATTTCTTCATCAGAAGTCTAAAAGTCCCATTACAAAAGTGCGACCCTCCATCACTAATTATAGCTCGCGGTGTACCAAAACGTGTAAGTATATTATTTTTCAAGAACTCAATCACAACCCTATGGTCATTGGTTTTACACGCAACCGCCTCAATCCACTTAGAGACATAGTCTACGGCGACAAGGATGTATAGGTTACCAAAAGAATTAGGAAACGGACCCATAAAGTCAATACCCCACACATCAAAGACCTCAACAATTAAAATAGGGTTCAAGGGCATCATGTTCCTACGGGAAATGGTTCCTAATTTCTGGCATCGTTCACAAGTAACGCAGTAACTGTGGGAGTCTTTAAACAACGAAGGCCAATAGAATCCACACTGCAATATCTTAGCAGCAGTTTTCTTAGCACTAAAGTGACCCCCACAAGCATGATCATGACAAAAGGAAATAATACTGGACTGGTCACTCTCAGGTATACATCTCCTAATAATCTGGTCTGGGCAATACTTAAACAAATAAGGATCATCCCAAAAGAAGTGCTTAACCTCAGCTAAAAATCTAGAACGATCTTGTTTACCCCAATGTTGGGGCATTCGACCAGTAACAAGATAGTTCACTATATTCGCATACCAAGGTAATTGGGTAACAAAGAACAATTGTTCATCAGGAAAGCTATCCCTTATAGGAAGGGAATCATCTGGGGAACTAACAACTAGCCTAGACAAGTGATCTGCTACAACATTTTCGGCACCCTTTTTGTCTCTAATGTCTGGAGAAAACTCTTGCAACAACAGAATCCACCTAATCAATCTAGGTTTAGTATCCTTCTTAGACAAAAGATATTTTAAAGCAGCATGATCAGTATATATGATGATCTTAGAACCTAAGAGATAGGTCTAAACTTGTCTAAGGCAAACACAATGGCTAATAGTTCCTTCTCGGTATGGTATAGTTCAACTGGGCATCATTCAGAGTTTTGCTAGCATAGTAAATCACATGAAGTAACTTATTTTCTCGCTGACCTAGCACAACACCAATAGCATAATCTGAAGCATCACACATGATCTCAAAGGGTAGGTTCCAGTTGGGTGCCTGGACTATGGGGGCGGTAGTGAGTAATGACTTAAGCTTCTCAAAAGCCTCTAAACAAGCATCATCAAAACAAACTTAACATCTTTTGCAAGCAAATTGCAAAGAGGTCTAGACATCAAGCTAAAATCCTTAATGAAACGACGATAAAAACCAGCATGTCCTAAGAATGACCTAATATCTCTTACGGTTTTTGGGACCGGTAAAGTTTTAATAAGGTCAACTTTGCTCTATCCACCTCTATACCCTTTGAAGATACAATATGCCCTAGAACAATTCCTGAACGAACCATAAAGTGACATTTCTCCCAATTAAGCACTAAATTCTTTTCCTTACACCTAGTCAAAACTAATGACAAATGATGCAAGCACTCATCGAAAGACGAACCAAACACTGAAAAATCATCCATAAAGACCTCTAAGAACCGTTCTACCATGTCAGAAAATATGCTCATCATGCAACGCTGAAAAGTCGCAGGGGCATTACATAGCCCGAAAGGCATGCGTCTATACGCAAAGGTACCAAAGGGACATGTAAAAGTGGTTTTCTCCTGGTCTTCTGGGGCAATAACGATCTGATTATATCCAGAGTAGCCATCTAAAAAAAAGTAGTGACTATGTCCAGCTAATCTCTCTAGCATCTGGTCGATGAAGGGAAGGGGAAAGTGGTCCTTCCTAGTGACCTTGTTCAATTTCCTATAGTCAATACAAACACGCCAACCCGTGGTCATTCGGGTCGGGATTAACTCATTGTTATTATTCTGGACTACAGTAATACCAGATTTCTTGGGAACAACCTGAACGGGGCTGACCCACTTACTGTCTGAAATAGGGTAGATGATGCCTGCATCTAATAGCTTAAGAACCTCAGTTCGAACTACTTCTTTCATATTAGGGTTTAGTCGACGTTGCATCTCCCTAGAAGGTTTGGTGTCTTCCTCTAAATAGATCTGATGCATACAAACAGTAGGACTTATACCCTTAATGTCTGCTATGGTCCACCCTAAAGCTTCCTTGTTGTTTTGAAGGACGGTTACTAGCCTACTTTCCTGATCTATATCCAAGTCGGAAGAAACAATCACAGGTAAAGTCTCAGACGGGCCTAAAAACATATACTTCAGGGTATCTGGCAATTGTTTTAGGTCCAACTTAGGAGGCTCTTCTAAAGAAGGAACTAGGGTAGACTTAGAAACTGGTAGTGGTTCGAACTTAGGTTTCCATCCATTACTAGTATCTAACAAAGGGGTTGAATCTAACAAAGCATTCACCTCATTAATTACATTATCATCATCAAAATCAATCCCAAAGTGAGCTAGGCATTTTTCTAATGGATCTTCTAACAAAGTGTTTGGTAATGACTCCTCGACTAATGTTCCTATCATGTTCACCTCTTCTATATTCGAGTCATCTAGTTCAGAGGGTAGCTTACTAATATTAAAAATGTTCATCTCAATAGTCATATTACCAAAAGACAAATTCATAATACCATTTCGACAGTTAATGATCGCATTGGATGTAGCTAAAAACGGGCGACCTAAAATCACTGGTATTTGGTTCTCTGGGTCAGGGACAGGTTGGGTATCTAGGATAACAAAATCCACTGGATAAATAAACTTGTCAACCTCTATGAGAACATCCTCGATCACACCACGAGGAATTTTAACGGACCTATCAGCTAACTGAAGTGTCATCTGGGTAGGTTTCATCTCACCAAGTCCTAGCTTAAGGTACACATGATATGGAAGTAAATTCACACTGGCTCCTAAGTCAAGCAAAGCTTTCTCAACACGGTACTTACCTATTGTACAAGCAATGGTAGGGGACCCTGGGTCTTTATACTTAGGAGTAGTGGTATTCTAAATAATATAACTCACATGACTAGCTATGAAGGCTTTCTTATGGACACTGAGCTTACGCTTTCGCGTACACAAGTCCTTAAGGAACTTGGCATAAGAGGGAATCTGCCTAATTGCATATAATAATGGAAGGTTGATATTAACCTGCTTAAAAACCTCCAATATATCATTAAAGTTGGACTCCCTCTTAGTCGGAACTAGCAGCTGGGGAAACGGGGCTCTGGGAACAAATCCGTGCTTAACAGGACCCTCATTGGTCTCTTTGGAGACTCTATTAATCTCCTCATTTTCTGGCTCAGCAGGGTGAACTACAGCATGTTCATTATCAGGCATGGCGACCTTGTTGTCAACTTTCTTTCCACTCCTTAGGGTTGTGACAGCATTCATATGATTGTACGATTTCTCTCCTTTGGGGTTAGGATCAGTATGACTAGGGAACCTTCATTCTTCTCTCTCATTGATAAACTTAGCTATTTGGCCGACTTGAAGCTCTAATTTAGCAAAAGACTGGGCACTATTCTTAAAATTCTGTTTGGTTTCCTCTTGAAAATTACCCTGGCTTTTTACTAACATTTCCTGGCTTTGTGATAGCATCTCCTGGCTCTTCCTTAATATATTAAGGGTTTCCTCTAAGCTAGCTATTCTATTCTCAGATGGGTTCTGGGTCTGACCTGAAGAGTTCTTAGTATAACCAAAACCTGGGGGAGGCTGAGAATTACTAGACTGGCCTTGATTCTGGCCCTTAGACCAAGAGAAATTAGGATGGTTTCTCCAACCAGGGTTGTAGGTTTCTGAGTATGGGTCAAACTTCTGACGGTTCTCAAACCTAGAGTTGTTATAGACAACATGGGCTTGTTCTTCACTAACTTGACCTTCCCAAAATGAATTATCGGGCTCTATTCCACAACTAGAGACTTGAGAGGCTCTATTAGGTTCAACAAGGGACCTATTTTTAGACTGACCCATTTCTAAAGCTTCTAACCTTCTGGACAAAGCAGCAAACTTAGCATCTGACGCAAAACTCGTATCTACCATATTGGTGCTACTTCTATTGACCAAGAGTCTTTTAGGGGGTTCAACACAAGATTCCCACTGTTGGGATTTTTCAGCGATAGCTCCTAAGAAGGTAAAAGCATCATCAACATTTTTACTAGTGAACTCACCAGCGCACATAGACTCAACCATGGCTTTGGTCGAATAGTCTAAACCATCATAAATAATCTGTACAAGTTTCATATTATCAAATCCATGGTGAGGACACTGAGATAGGAGATCATTGAATCGCTCTAAAAACCTATAAAGAGACTCTCCCTCTTGTTGTACACTAGCACTAATTTTCTGCCTAACAGCTGCAGTTTTATGCTTAGGGTAGAATTTCATATAGAAGGCAGCGATAAGTTCCTGCCATGTTTCTATGGATTCAGACGGTAGGTTTTTCAGCCAGGTCTTGGCTTTGTCTCTCAAAGAAAAGGGAAACATCTTAAGTTTCAAGACTTCATCGGTAAGGTCCTTTATCCTAATTGTCCCACAGATTTCCTCAAAGTCCCTAATATGAAAATAAGGGTTCTCATCATCTTTTCCTAAGAATATAGGGATCATCTGAAGAATACTAGGTTTTATCTCAAAATTAGCCGTAGTGGCTGGCAATTTAATGCATGAAGCTCGGTTGGTCCTAGTTGGGAACATGTAATCTTTCAAAGTTTCCATCGCTGGCACAACAGAATTACTAGGGGTACTATCCTCACAAAGAGACAGATTCTCAAAACAGAAGTTTCCAAAAAAAGGGCTCTCAAAAGAAGAATCTTCGAGCTCCCTGCTTAAATCAGAAGAACTACTAGGTTTTTCGCTAATCAATCGACCTAGAGTATCTCTTTTCCAAGCCCTAACAAAATCGGGCATACACTAAAAAGAATTCAAAAAGAAATAAAAATCCTAACAGGAAGGTTCTAGCAAACACACAGCAGGCTGACTCGACTTTACCACAGCAAACCTAAAGATTTCTAGCAAACAACAAGCATGATGGCTCCACTTAGATTGTTTCTAGACCAGCTTCTAATCCTTCGAAAGGGAATTCGTTACAATTTGAGCACACCCCTCTGGAATCAATCCGAGCCAATGTAAGTTGAATCGAGGCGAGGGAAGCTCAATGGAGCTTTGATACCCAAAACCTCACCGATCCAATGCGGCGCAGTCACGCATTCAACTCGCAGAAACCGTCAAGAACTTCGAGATGTGCTTAAAAGAGTAACCAATATTTTTCGAATGATTGTCCTGTTAAGCTCGATACCCTATAGGTCTCTTTCTAGTCCAAATTTTAGGCTTAGGTTCGCTTTAGGTTTCGTTTTTCTAAGGCGGGCAAGAAGGGAGCGGTGATGAAATCCGAACCCTTATCTTATATGCTCCAGTCCTTGCCCTTTACTAGGAATTTAAAAACAGTACATATTCAAGTCCTCAGCATATATTCACCTTAAGGAGTCCAGTAACCCGCTTGCAGGAAATTCGCGGGTGTTTAGAATTTTACCTCCCGTACCAGACGGGCGAAGAACCGCTGAAGTCGACTCGGGCCACGACTCCTATGCCGTGTGCGAACCCGAGGGGCCGAGACGATATCGTAATCGTCGTCCTTCCCTACACACAGTTTATATTTAAGGATACCCTTCCGTAGGGTTTAAAAATAAAAATAAAAATGTCCAAAAATTAATGTCCAAAGTCCATCAAAAAAAAATACAAAATAAAAGAAAGTCTAATAAAAAAAAATTACAAAAATAAAAATGTCACTCTTTTTTTTTTCTCTCTTTTACAAAATAAAGAAAATCTTCTTCTTTCGCTCCTTTAGCTTTGCTTTTCGCTCCCAAACTTTAAGTAAATCACCACAAGCTTTGGCAAAATTGTCTTTCGCTCCAATCTTCAAAAATCTGCAAGGAAACAAAAAAAAACCAAAAAAACGTAAAGAAGAACAAAAATAATAAAAATAAAAAAAAATGCTAACTAAACACAGGTCCGCGTCGGCGGCGCCAAAAATTTGATGGTTTTTCAAATAGTGATTGTAGTTGAAGTGGTAAAACGGATTCGTATCAGACTTGTGAAGAAAACAGTTTTTAGATTTAAATTTAAACAGGCAAATAAAAAGAGTTGTTCAAAGTTATAGAGAAAAACACCAAGACTAGGATTCCACCAATGACCATTTTAATAGTAAACTCTAAATAGTTCTTATGCAATTTTATCCTTAAAATCAATTCTAATATTTGCCTCAAATAAGTTTTTGAAGTAATAATTGTAATTAAAAAGTATAAAACATCAAAAGTTACTAAAACCCAGCATGCTTCATCAAGTCAATTCACAATTACTCAATAAAAATTATTAATTCAATTTTAATTCGTGCAAATAATCAAATAATAATATTGCAAATAAATGTAAAAATTAGAATTATACCAATAAATTTTGTGCCAATGGCTTCCTCCGTCGTCTCGGCTAATGGGTTTAGCTCCTCATCCCAAAAACACACTCACAAGATAAATTCATGGCTAAAATAGGTGTTTTTATTGATGATTATATGATGAAATAGGAATTAGCAACGCTGTAGAAGTGTTACAGCGTCACTGTTACAAATGGTGTAAGTGCTGAGAAGAAACGATAGAACTAAAGTGCTGTAAATAGCGACACAGGGTGTAAGCTGCTGGAAAGAACGATACAAGTCGTGTGCTGTAAACAGCGACACAGCGTGTAATGGTTTTAAGACTGATGAAGAACGACTGTCTTAGCAGGTCTGTTCTTCTTCTTCTTCTTCCTCCTTGAACAGCAGCAGCAACAATCAATGGTATCTTCCTCGTTTCGGCTCTGAACTCTCTCCTATTTCTCTCTAAACTTTTCTAACCCCTCTAAGACTCGAAAACCACCTATTTATATCTCAACAGAGTCCCTTAAATTCGATCAAATATCTGATTTCTATTATCTGCCAGTTGGAACGATAATCCGTTCTCTTTTGCTTTTTCACGCTCTGTTAGCTATTAAATAGGTACCAAACTCTTCTTAAGACGTGAACAAGACTAAATACATTAATTTCCAGCGTCAAACTCTCCCAAATATCTCTCCCAAATCTTTGAAACTTGAACAGCAGCGTACGTGACCTGTTTGAGCTTTGATCTCTTCTTCCGGCTTATCCAGCCCAATTGGTTGGGTTAAATTTCTTATACTGATCTTTTTATAGTCTAGGAAGTCCAGCCCAGTGAAAATCCGATGTTGAATCTCCTTAAAACTCGCTCAAATTCGAACCCCTAAAACTGTTCTTCTGCGGAGTTCTTTTCCCTCCAAAATCCAGTTTTGAAACTGAAGATGACTTCCCCCTATCCAGTTCCGGTCTCCCTTTAGCAGATGCCTGGAAATGGGTCACCCCTTAGTAATTAGGTTACCCCTTATCCAAAATCAAGGGTCCGTATAGCAAGTGTCCTCTGGGGCATTTTCCGCACTTTTTTCGGGGTTCCTCCGGGGTATTTCTGGGATACTTCCGGTACACTTCTGAGGCTCTTCCGGTACGTTATCAACGGAGGTCCAAATGCCACATTTTTAGCCAAATTCGCAGCAAGAGATTATTTTCCAAAAACACCTACAAATACATAAAATAACCAAATAAGTACAATATCGAGTACTAACAATATATACAAATAAGCTATATTAGACACATAAATGCGTCTATCACTCGATAATATAATATTCTCGTTAAAATAATAAAATTTTACGGTCCCGACTCGGGCCCTTAGTGCTAAAATAATAAACTCGATAAAATCTAAAAATAATACATTTCAAAAGTTCCCCTTAATGATTATTAGGTCACAAATAATATATAAAATAATAATACTACTAGAAACATAAAAAAAATATAATTTCATACATATTAAACTTTCCTAAAATATGATTTAATATTGGTTTGTTTTTCTTTAAAATTCAAAACAAGATGTATTTCATCCCCAATAATTCGTAATGCAATCAAAGTACCCAGGGCCACGTTGTTATACTGCAACAAGAAATAACTTTGAAGTGTCATTAATACTTGGAGTGCTTGTATATGTATTGCGATTAGTCAATAATATAATACTTTTACAAAATTAGTCGATATTTTACTTAACCCACAAGTATTATTCAACCTCCAAACTAGGAATTACTTTTTAAAATAATTACTATAACTCTACCCATGCCGTAACGGCACGGCGTCCATAGTAAGTAAAAGAAATTATGTCAATTTGAACCCTTGTCATTCTTTTGTTTCCTCTATATAAAGTGACAATTTTTCCCCATGTTTTTTAATTGTTATGTTCTTTTTCAGAGAATTGCTAGGTTGACCGAAATATTTGTCTCGAAAAAATCACCGGGTGAAACATGTAGTGGGATCAACTGAAAACCTTTACTATCCCTATCATCGTTGGTTTTTCTCGGATTATTTTTCGGAAAAAAATTATGGTCAGCCTGTACAATTGTTTCTTTTGTATTAATAACCATCTTATTTTCAAATTAAAAAAATCAACCACAACTTCCATAATAGTGTTACATGTGTCCTAACGACATAGATCGACACATTGAGCACATGCACTACCATCACCAAAACAACCCATCACCACTACCTTTTCCACCACCAGCATTATCGTCACGGGCTCCATGCACTACCACTCACAAAGACCACCCCAATCATCTGTAATGATTATTAATAAATTTATTATTTAATGAAAATATATTATTAAGACATTTATAATGAGAGATTAGTAAAATATTTATTATTTGAAGTTAATGATACAATAATGATGTAAACAACCACAACCATTGATTTATCTTTTTCCTAAATAAATCTCAGCCGCTCTTTATCTTTCCTAACTTGTCACAAATGCAAAATTTAGATTAATACGTTAAAAAATAATTTTACAGTTTTTTTTGTTGTATGATAATTTTTTCAATTATAACGGCTATTTATCTTGGTTTGGTATCTAACTTTCAGAATGAGCTTTGTTACTTTATAGTCCTCTATTGCTCATCTTCTTTCTTGTCCCGATTTGACAAAAATATGGCGTATAAATATTATAAATTTAAAAAAAGTAAAAGAAATAAAAAAATAATTTAAAAATTGATATCAAATAAAAAATAAACCAAGGTTAATTATGTAATTTATCTATCTTAGGACACCTTTCTCATCCATTACCACTACTTCTGTCACCACCACCACCACCACCACCACCATTAACGTCATCACTATACCATTCTCACCAACACCCACCACCATTATCCCCACCGTTGATCCACCACCCCCTCATACCACCACAACCACCATTAATGTATTTAATATAAAATAAGTTTATTATGTACTGTATTAATGAAATATATTTATTTGATTAGTTAAAAAAATATATTATGACATATCAATATAACATTTTTTATTGAAAGTTATGTAAACTAATCATTTTTCGGCCGTAGATTTAGCTTTCCCAATAATGAATTCAGAGCGTCCTGGTTTGGTATCTGACATTCAGAGCTTGGTTTCTTTATAGTCCTCAACTGTTCATCGTTTTTCCTGTCCCGACTCGATAAAAATCTGGCATATAATATTTATTTTAATTTAAAAAAATAAATAAAAACAAATTTAAAAACTAAAAAGAATAAACTAAGGGTAACTAATTAATTTATCTACCTTAAGACACCTTTCTCATCCCACTACCACTACTTCTTCCGCCATTAACGTCATCACTCCACCATTCTCACTGATAGACACATTTATGTGTCTAATATGTCTCATTTGTATATATTATTAGTGCTCGATTCTGTACTTATTATGGTCTTTTATGCTTTTGTAGGTGTTTTTGGATAAATAAGGCTTTGCGGTAAAATTGGCTAAAAATGTGGCCCTGGGATTGTCGTTGATAGTGTACCGGAAATGCCCCAGAAGTGTACCGGAAATACCCCGGAGGAACCCTGAAAAAGTGCGGAACATCCCAGAAGAATTTCTAAAGGGACCCCTAATTTGGATAAGGGGCACCCCATTTCAGGGCATGTACTAAAGGGACACCGGAACTGGATAAGGGGGAGGTCATTTTTATAATTTGAAATAGAAAATGGCGGGAATGCATGTTACAGCAAACCAGATTTTGGTTTGAATTGTAGTTCGTGATTTTAAGAGATTAAATCACTGGAATCGATTGTTCTGGGCCTGTTATAGCATATAAGGTTCGTTGAGATTGATTGGACCCAACCAATTGGGCTGAATTGCCCGGGAGAAGTAAAACAGAATTCAACAGGGATACGTATTTTTCTGATTATTTTCAAAGATTTTGTGAGAGTTTTACGCCAGGATATGAATGTACCTGGTCCTGTTCAAGTCTTAGTTGGAGTTTGGAGAGTTTAGATAACTCAGAAGAGGTCAGAAGACGCGTACAGGGAGGATTGAAGAGAGATATTCTCTTAACTGCACGGAGAAGAAATCTTGAATTTATACGAGATATTTGGGGTCTGTGGGATATATAAGAGTTGGTTCAAGTCATAAAGAGGGTTAGAAAGTTTTAGAAACCTTTAGGAGAGAGCTTAGAGTCCAGGAGAGCCGAGGAGAAGCGATTACAGAGAGTTACAGTGCTGCTGCTGCTGTTCGAGGAGGAAGAAGAAGAGGAAGAACAGACTCGCGGAGTCCGTCGTTCTTCAACAGTCTTAATTTCAATACCCAGTGTCGTTGTTTTACAGCACTTGGCTTGTATCGTTTATTTTCAGCCTTTTCCACTTTGTAACAGTGACGCTGTAACACTTTTACAGCGTTGCAAATTCCTGTTTCATCTTATATTCATCAATAAAAACACCTAATTTAGCCATGAATTTATCTTGTGAGTGTGTTTTTGGGATGAGGATCTAAACCCATTAGCCGAGACGACGAAGGAAGCCATTGACACAAAATTTATTGGTATGATTCTAATTTTTCTATTTATTTGCAATATTATTATTTAATTATTTGCATGAATTGAATTTGAATTATTAGTTTTTATTGAATAATTGTGAATTAACTTGATGAAGCATGCTGGGTTTTAATAACTTTTGATGTTTTATACTTTTTGATTACAACTATTACTTCAAAAACATATTTGTGGCAAATATTAGAATTGATTTTAAAGATAGAATTGCATAAAAACTATTTAGAGTTTACTATTTATTTGGTCAATGGTGGAATCCTAGTCTTGGTAATTTTCTCTAAACTTGAATTATTTTATTTATTTTCCTTTTTAAATTAAATTTAAAAAAAAAATTGTTTTCTTCACAAGTCTGAAAAGACCCTTTTTACCACTATTACAATCACTATTTGAAAATACATCACTCACCAACACCCACCACTGATCCACCACCCCCACATCACAACCACCATTAGTGTCAGCTGATTTAGTATAAAATAAATTTATTATGTACTGTATTAATGAAATTGTATTTATTTGATTAATTAAACAAATGTTTATTATGAAATATTAATAAAACATTTATTATTGAAAGTTAATTAAACTGATCATCTTACAACCGTAGATTTAGCTTTCCCAAGAATGAATCCTGGCCGCTCTTTAACTTGCCTAAGTTGTCCAAACTATATGCTTTATAAGGGAGATATATTATTTAATTATAAAACGATAATTTTATATATTATCCATAATATAATATTTCTTTAAAATAATAATTTTTCTTAGTCCCAAGCTTATTATTTTATAGAAGTTATAATGTAGTACTATTTGGAGCTTTTGGAGAGAGAGGCGGCTAGGGTTTGCTTTTATTATTTTTTATCTTCTTCATTTTACTATTGATTATGATGAACTCAAAAGTTACAAGTAGCTAAACACATATTATTGGTCTAAAATACATGGCATAGTTTGGATAACTTTGCCTAGGTAAAGAGTGGTTGGGATTTGTTCTTAGGAAAGATAAATCCATGGCGGTGCTTGCCCAGAGCAAACACTTTTTCTGCGTGTGCCGTAGCTTTTAGTGGGATGAATCAGTAACTGTGGGCGCTCAGTAGTTCTCTACGCATACCCTAAATCCTCTACACTCGAATCAGTTAGCAATTTTCGCGAATTTTTACGAATCAGTGATTCCCGATTTGTACGCCCGTTCTATTGCAACTCCGACCTCTGTTCGTGAACTATATGAGCTTTCCGTTTTGTTTGAGACTTTCCCGTACCGAATGAGATTCGTGCGTACTAATTCGTTAGATTTAAACTCTTAATTTTGGCCCAATTTGAGTTAAGTGGCTACTGGGCTTACTCTATAGGCGTTCATTCAAGGCCCAAAGTTTATTTTCCATCTTTTTTTCAAAAACCGGTGATAGAGGGGATTCCAACCCAGGAAGTTCAACTCCTTAGGAATGAACGATTGTTTGGGACCATGTTTTTTTTTTGGGACCATGGTTTATTGGTTTTATTTTGGGTAAAGACATTAAAAGTAAATCTAGGTCACCTCTTATATAGATATTTATATTAATACCTAAATTACCCTCCTGACTAATTTTGGGTGATGATTAGTTAGTATTAATAATAGCGAGTGTAATGATTAGTGAGATGATTAAGTTAAAGATAATTAGTGAGATTAAAAAATCAGATGATTTTTTTTTAAAGAAGTAGAATTATTGAGAGAGTAAAGTTAGAGAAGATGAAGAAGGAAAACATGAAAAACGATGGATTTTACCAACCACAACTGGAGGAAGGGTATTTGGGTACCCAGGTATGCTTCAAACTTAGATAATGTTGGTTGAATTGCTCCAAACTTTCAAAAAAAATGAAATTTTTTATGTAGATTTGGGCCATTTCGGTTACCATATGTTAAGAACATGTAACCGAACACACCTGAAAGTGTAGTTCGGTTACGTTTTCTAAACACGCAGGTTACCGAACTCGCTCGTTAATGGAGGTTTTGGTCGTACAGTGTAATGTTCGGTTACCTAGGATAAAATGATAGGTAACCGAACTTTGAACTTAACAATTTATTTGGGTACATCTTGTGTGTTCGGTTAGTTCGCAAACTTCAACGCAACCAAGTTCCCAACCGAACTGCAGGTTAAAAGTAACCTAGTGTTAGAAGTTCGGTTGGTTCGCAAACTTCAACATATTTGTGAATCAACCGAACTGGGCTTATATATGCATATATGCAATTAGGAAAACGTTCGGTTACTACGGAATTTATTTCTTGGCGAATTAGGTAGAGTTCGGTTACGAAGTTTCAAAGGTAGAGTTCGGTTACAAAGAAAACTTAACATTTTTGCGAACGAACCGAACTTGTGGACTTCTCATTATTTTCGTAAACTAAAGTTCGGTGATATCCTTATTTTGCGAAGGAACCGAACTTATGGACTTGTGTTGTTCTAATACAAGGAGTTCGGTTAAACGTATTTTTTTGCGAATCAACCGAACTCTGAGTTCGGTTAAGAAAAATTTAATTCGTGATAACCGAACTTTTCTCTGAAAAAAAACCCTCCATTAAACCTCTCTGCAACTTCCATTTTCAACTCATTTTAATGATTACTTCTCATTTATTCAACCAAAAACGAATGACAAGTAATGGGTTTGTGAGAATATCTTTGTTAATGCTTTAAATTAAGCTATAAATAAATATAGTGGTGGTGGTGGTGGTGGTAATCGGTGGTTGGTGGTGGTGATAATCGGAGGTGGTGGTGGTGGTAATCGGCGGTGGTGGTGGTGGTAATCGGTGGTTGGTGGTGGTGATAATCGGAGATGGTGGTGGTGGTAATCGGCGATGGTGGGAGGTGGTGGTGGGAGGAGGTGGTGATTATATATATATAGGTGGTTATTGGGTTGGTTTTAAATTAAATTATGTTAAGGGTAGGTTAGTCATTTCAATGCTTTAGGACACCCCTTATAACTATAGGGAAGGTGGCCTAATAAAATCATGATCCCCTCAAAAAAAAACCATGATCCCTAAAAAATCGTTCTTACAAATGCCTCTTCTCCACTGACCCAAAACCAACGGCCTGTTGGTAATGTTACGTATACTAATATATATATAACTTTTTTTTAGTACAACAGATGAAATTCACCCCCAACCCCTTTGTATACTTACATTTTTTACAATTCCTACATGCCGACTTTTGCCTCCGAATTCATATCTCCAAATCGAAAACGAGTTATATGCGTACGTATGCCGTTCCGTATTATTACCGAATCATGAACCGTTGACCGGATTCTTGACCAAATTCAACTTTTATAAATCCGTATAATTCACGTACGTATCCCCGTTCCGGATGTCTCCCGTGCCCCGAATTGCTAACCAGGACTCGACTTCTTCGTCTTCCTGTCTAAGCCTTCCATCATGAAACATGGAACACGAAGGTTCCATTTTGTTGGTAACCTTGGGGATGTTCACCACGATTTTGTTCTTTGGTTTAGTTATCAGCTCAATCAGATTGTAAAACTCATATCCATTTCAGGTCTTAGCTTCATCAACAATCAGATCAACTCAGCAATTTGAAAATAGATAAGTTTATAGGTTAACTTAAGAAGAACAATTAGTTCTTAATGAATTTAATCAATTGAAATTGAAATCACTAACGCGGCACGGGTGATTTCGTTAGGAAATCTGTACTACAAAACTCAAATTATGGGTATGATTTTGCCAGTCTTGGTTCTCCGATTCCCTGAAAATTGGAAATTTGGTTCATTATTTGTATAGCTATCTCATACCTAAAATCCTCTTCCCTCTAATTCTTCGTCTTCCTGCCTTACATCATTAAACGTGAAACACGCAGGTTCCATTCTTCGTCTCCATGATTTTGAATTTTGGTTTAGTTCTCAGATGGATTGCAAAACTCAAATTAGTTTTCACATCAATCGGATTGCAAAACTCCAATTACGGGTATGATTTTGTCAGTCTTGGTTCTCTTATTCCCTGAAAATTCGAATTTAGGTTCATTATTTATATTTAAAGTTTGATTAATTTTGATTCGTTATTTGCATGAAAGTTTGATTAAATTTTTTATGTCCACGTTTAAAAAGGGTCCGTTAAATTGTAACATAAGTTTATGTTTTAGATTATAATTGTTCCTTTGGTTAACAGTTTTACGTTTTGCCCTTTTGTGTTCTAGAGTGCTAGGGAGTACTGAGAATGGGAATGAGAATAGAAAGATAAATGGGAACAAAAACTCTTTAGTTTCTCATCTGAGTTGCGTAGATAATTTTTGAGAGACTTAATAGAATCATAAATCAGAGGAATTGGATGGTTTCATGATGATGATTCTGGATTTCAAGATGTGCACATTACTAAAATCTGGGTTGATCACTATATCTGGATGTTTTCATGATGATGATTCTGGATTTCAAGATGTGCATATTACTAAGACATCTAAGTTGATCACTGCTCTGGATGGATTCTTGGGGGTTGATTGGTAAGGTTATTGCTTTTGTAACTTCATTTTTTGGGCAAACAATAAATGATTCGTACCAGAAGAATGTTGTTTTGTTCTTAACGCGGGGATTCAAATGGACTCCCTGAATCTATGTTTAAATCTTAGGTTGTTGCCCAACTACGTTATCATAATGGTTGAATTTCTTATGTTCATGCTAATTGTTGTTATTGCTTTCCTCCTTAATCAGATACATATACTTTGTTCTTTATCATGTACTATAGTGTTGTTTTTCTTATAGCTTCTACAGTGTGATTTCAGGATACTAGACTTAGAGCTGGCAAACAAGCCAAAATCCGCGGGTTTGCCCGGCCCGACCCGTGAAAAACCCGCACCCGGCTCGGCTGGTGTCTAAACAAGCCGGGTTAGGGTTGGAGAAATGCCGGCTTGTGAGTAAACGGGTTAACCAGTCCCGGCCCGTAAATCCGCGGGTTCAGCCCGTTAACCCGTCTACAATACCTAATTACTAATTTTTATTTAATCCTGACCGTCAGATTATCTAGGGTTAATCCTATCCCTAGGTTTAAGGTATAAAAGGTTAAACCTAAAACTAACTAAAAAGACATCGTTCTCTTTCCTTCTCTTTTTTTTCTTCTGCTCCTTCTCTTATTCTCTGCGTTCTTCGGCTGGTAATTAGAGATTATAATGGTGAGATTGGGACAGAGAGTTGAGGGGAAAGGTTTCGTGGGTATTTGTAATGGTGTTATTGAATTTAATTAATTAAGTACAAAGAAGATGAAGAAGTCGTGAATTGAAAGGGGATCTGGGTGTTTGTAATGGTAATCGACTTTCCGGAATTTTGAAGAGATGGATGGAAATGGTGGACAGTCGAAAAAGAATTAATTACAATATTATTATTCCCACTCTTTGATTTTTCTGATTTTCGTTGAACCCTGAAAAAGAATCACACATTCACTCTACACACACCACCATCTTCATCTTCTTGCTTCTGGCTGTAATTTTGTGTTCTTTTCCCTCTCTATTGGGTCCGCTTCGATTCGATTCAGGTATTAATAATGGCAGATCTGATTTTCCCCTTTTACTTTTATCAATATCCACGATTATTATTGCTATGATGATGATTCAATCAGAATATACATAGATCTCCCTTTATTTGATTTGCTTTTGCTTTTATCTAGATCCTTAATTAATCTGTTCTTATATGGATAGATGGGAGCTATTGAGGAGAAGACGAATCTAGAAACAGAAGATGATGACATAGATTTAGATGATGAGATCCTTCGATTAGATAACAATAACATTCATCATTATGTTTCGTCTTCGCCAAACGCAAGAAAGATTCATGCCTTTGATACATCCTCTCATGTCGCATCTCTTGTTGATATACCATATAGTGCCACTGCTAGTTATTACTCTTCCTCTAAGAGATTGCGGAAATATATATCCAGGTGGACCAAGAGAAGTTTAGGCTAGGTGGACCCAAGATCTTAATCTCTTTGAATCTTGGAGAGATGGCCGTACAGGGTACATCAAGATATTCCTTCTCGAAATTTTACTGAACTTGAAGCTTATCATTTTCCTTAACAGATTGTACCAACTCCTGAAATATTTGAATTTGTGAACTTGACATTTGTAGGTATCCTCTTGTAGACGCAAATATGAAAGAACTGTCAACAACTGGTTTCATGTCAAACCGAGGACGACAGGTAAATTATGAGTTTTTTAGTGCTGAATTTAGCACACCAAATAAAGAAAGTCGCAATTTTTTCACGCAGTGCAATCCTGGTGAGGATTTTTCTTCTCCTTCTCTTTGTCTCTCTTTCTATTTACACCATCTTTGATTTTTTTTTTTCTGATTTTTTAAATTTTTTAGATTAGTGTTGATTTGGGGTTTTTACTGATTAGGGTTTTGATTTTCTGGATTTTTTGTTTACTGATTTGATGAGCTGACTGAATTTTCCTGTTTAGAAGATGGAATTTGGTTTGGTGTTTGAAGAGGATTTTTTAGTTAATTCTGTGGTGTTGAAATTGATGTGTATAAAATGGAATTTGGTTTAGTTTCTATCAAAGAATGGTTTAGTATCAGTTGGGGACAACTATTGAACTTATGGGTCGGTATCATTGCAGAAAATTGACGGCATGAGCCATTTCAACCTGTGTTGATTTTGGTGGAATCATTAAAACCTCTTTTACTTTTCATTCAAATCTTATTATTAGAGATTTTAGTTTTTTATTCACAGTTTGGTGAAGGATTTCATCGATGTCTCAAAATTCATTGGAAGCATTCGTGAAAGCCAAACAGGTTTGAATCTCCAAATTTATTTTGATTTGTTTGGGATTTGTTTGTTTTCATTAAGAATCTGAGCGTTTCATTTAAAAAATTAGAGCCACCTTAGTGTTGATTAGGTTATCTTCAGTTGCAGATTCACCATCAATGTGTTTTTTTTTGGGTAGACACAGAGAACTATCCAGGGTTTAATTTGCAGTTCCATGATTTAGGGATCGAAGCAGCAGCAAGGTTCTTTCTTTCGTACCTTGAATTCAATCACTCACGCATGTCTTTTAATACCAAGTTTCAGTAGTTTGTTCTTCAAAATCATGTCTTTTAATACACTGCTTCGCAATCCAAACCGTTTCAGAATGTACGAGGCAGTAACAAAGTTTTATATCTGTAATAAAGATCACTTAGCACCAATGAGTCCATGTCCCCTCTGTAAGTTTTGATAACCTAATTTACATCTTTTTAACTCATGATTTCCATCGAATCCCATGTAATCCCACACTTAAATTCATCTAATCCCATGTAATCTTCGCATTAGATGCCAAATGTCGAAGTTGGGAATAATGGACCTGATGGTGACAGTTTGGGCAATCTTGGTGATGTTGATGATGAAGCCTCCATCCCTGCGCCTCAAGGTCATGAAGTGATAGTTGTCGATGCCGTAGAGGTGGCAGAAACTCCAATTGTGCCTGAGACAGTGGAACCCGAACCAAGAATGGCAGAAACTGCTTCATCTGAAGTCGCCCCCATGATTGTTGATGCTGCTCCAGTGATTGAGAAGCGTATAATAGTGCATGAATATCCTAATGCAGGGATTGCTTTTTATCCTCCATTCGGTGAGACGCTCCCAAATCACACGTTAGTTGGTGGATTCAGTGTCCCCTCTGGGTACGTTGCTATGTATGAGAAGTTGTGGGAGATGTATGGCCACTTTGTTGTTACGAAGGATCCAGAGCATAGCTATTTCTTGACAAGGCAAGTAGAGATCATATTGCGTGTTATAGATGATATTCATAACAGGTCCAGAAGTACTGTGACTCGAGATGTACTCTTTGATTGGGAGTACAACTTGAAGAATTATGAGAGACTTGGCTTTAACTTGAAGTGGCTTCGTCAGAAGATCAATACCATCAAGGATGCAGTAGTGGAGAACATCCCTTATATTAGTGAAGCTGTGATGAAGAAGATGATTGAAGTTGTAGAATTGATCAAAAAGCTGGAGTTGGAGAAAGCGGCTCTACATGTCTTGGAGAATGCTGAGAAGCAAAAATCATTCTTTGACGGCTTTCTTTAGTTTTCTTTCCATAATCTCATGTACACTGAACTTCTGAGAGATGTGAGATTTTATTTGGGTTTTGATTTTTGATAGGTTTTGAATTCGATTGAGGATTTTCTTTTGGATTTTGGATTTGATAGATATTTTTCTTAAATAAAGAACTTTGATAGATTGCTGAATTTTCAAATACTGAGCGCAAGTATGTACACGTTTTGGAGGAAATGAAAATACAATGAAAGAAAATCCTAAATGCCAAATTCAGATGTTTTGGACGTTCATGTTCTGAACTCCAGTACCTCAAATGCCCCTTTCTTAGGCTTCAAAAGCTTTGAGCCATTTCTCACGAATTACCCGTACAATGGCTTTATCATCCATGTCGATCAACTTGTAGTACCCACCGACCACGGATTTGGTGATCATGAAAGGCCCTTCCCAGTTAGGCTTCCTCCTTGAACGCTCTTTGAGTTTAACTGCTTTGAGAACTAAATCTCCTTCATGAAATTTGTTGGGTTGGATTGCTCGTGCCTTGAATATCTTCTGGTGGTTAGGGATCCCTCGTGGACTCCATGTTGGTGGAGCTTTCCAATTCTGCGGCATATGTGGAGACTCGTGCAAAGGAGAATACTTAGGATATTGATTGTGAAACTCAGTCATTATCCTAGCAACGACCGTGTTAATAAGATGATGGATTTGGAGGGGTTCTTCATCTAACCATTTGGTGAAGTATTGCTGAGGCGAGACTAACCACTCATAGCGTTTGGTGATAGCTAGGTTCTGAGCGAGCCCTTGGACTAGGGTAACATATCTGAAAGTTGGTAATACATATGCATCATGAGGAATAAGACTTGCCTGAGTGCGAAACCTCCTGAAGAATTCGTGGGCGTTCTCCCCAAGTTTTTGCGTGAGTTCCATTAAGGCTTCGACTTTTCTCAAATGCTAGAAAGGTTGAGAGTCAGAACTTCCTTCGACCGAGAATTGTGCAACCGAAGATGAAGATACCGCAACAACTTTTCCACCATGAATCCATGCTCACCCCAGAACCATGTCATATCCCGGATCCTCTTTAATTATGAAGAATTTAGTTTCGGTCCAGGTTGACTTATTTATTATGTTGAGAATAATGTAGCCATAAGCATCCCTGGAGATTCCTTCGTGATCTCTGATTGAGATAGGAGCATGAGTTTCTTCTTGACGAGTGATACCAGTAGCTCCGAGGGTTTTCAAAGGGATGATGTTAACAGCAGTGCCAACGTCGACCAATGCTCGCTTAAATTCATTTCCTTTGAGATGGACCATGGTGAAAAGTCCCCAGTCGTACATCTCTTTGTCCGTCACGGGCGATTCAGGGAGTGTCTCCTGAATTGTAAGTCGTTTCCCTGACACAATATGGTTCAGTGCAGCAAACATATAATCTCTTTGAGCCTTTTACAAGTACAGCAACTCGCAAACGTGCTCAATTAAGGATTGAACTGCTTCCTTAACCGGCTGCTCGGAGGGTGAGAATGTTCTGATTGGGAGAGGATTTTTGTGCACTCCATCAGTCCCCAGTTCCCCTGAGTCGGCCTTCTCCTTGAAAATGTGCTTCAAATTTCTGCAATCACTTGTTGGATGGCTGACATACCTATGAAAATGGCAGTAGCGTGCATTTTCCATTTGTTCTGCAGTTGGTTCCCTTTTGACAGGAGGTAGTTTGATTGCACCATCTTGGATCCAGACTTCTAGTAGTTCGATCACTTCTTCAATGGGAAAAGGGAAGTCAGGCGCTTCCTGACCGTCTTGTTGATGCTGAATTGGTGGTTATGCGTTTCTAGTCTGGTTGTCCTTTCTTGGCACTTTTTTAGGATGGGACGTTGGAGGAGCATTCTTATGTTGTTGCGCCCAAGCTTTCCTTTTGCCTCCTTCAACAACATTCATGGAAGGTTGAACATTGTATTGTTTATTGACTAGGCGTCTGATGTTGCTTCGAGTGTCTCGCGGCTCCTCGGTTTTGACAGTTTTTGTTCTTTCTAGTAAGGCTGGAGCAGTAGTCGTTGATCGCTTAGCCGCTTCATGGACTTCTGAGAAAGTTTGGAACCAGAGATTTTCCAGCAAGGCTCGGTAAACAGGAATCATCCCGTTGATGCACAAGTCCACCAATTGTTGCTCAGTAACATTAGGATCATGACAATCCAAGGCTTGAATTCTTAACCTCTTCACATATTCGTTCGGATGCTTGGTGTTTTTCTGAGCCGTTCTCCCTAAGTAAGAAAGAGTAATATGTTCTGAAACGAAAAAGTATTTCATGTAGAAGGCATTAACCATTTCTCCCCAATCAGTGATGCTCCTTGGTGCGATGTTGTTGTACCAAGTATATGCTCGGCCGGTCAGAGACTTTGAGAAATCCTTCAGTCGGACGACATCATTGTATTCATGTTCTCCTAATGCCTCCAGGAATCGAGAAACATATTCTCGGGCGTTCTCCATTCCATCATAAAGTGTGAACGTTGGAGAAGTATAGCCCTTCGGGAGAGAAATCCTCTATACAACAGAGGAATAGGGAGGTTGATGGCGATGGACAGATGGTGCCTTTCCCTTTCTTCGATCCTCCATAAAACGTTCCAGGTCTTCACGGGTGATGAAACTGGCGGGTTTAGGTTCTGCAGCTTTGCGAGCTTCATCATCGTCAGGTATTGGGACGACTTTGGGATCTGGAGATGTCTTCTTGTCTTTTCCTTTCTCCTGAGTTTTGAGGTAGTTGCATAACTCCTTCTGGGTAGCATCCATGTCAGTCTGATTTTTGGCGAGAACTTCCTGGTCTTTCAAAAGATCAGCGATGGTGGGTGGATTCTCTCTGATTTCCTCAGGATGCCTGCCGAAGAGAGGATGGTTTTCGACATTACTGTGAGGAGGAGTAATGCCACCGCTACTGTTGGAAGCAGGAATGATTTCTGTAATTCTGTCGTTGTTGCTAGTGCTAACATTGTTGGTGTTGGCATTTGTAACCGAACCTGAACTTAGATCGACCATCTTGTTAGAATGAGAGATTGCAACCGAGAGATTAATCTCCCACTGTGGTTGCCAATTTGTGTATGGGGAAAAACGAGCCGCCAGTTTTTCGGGAAAGTGGAGAGTTAAGCGTGCTATCGAGACTCCTCAACCGGTAAAAATGTTAATCCTCACACAGATGCACCGCTGCAAAGGGGGTGCTTAGATTCGGGAAATCAATATGTATGTCTCCGGCCTAAACCAAGACAATGGCCGTTCCAGAATCAATTTGGTCGCAAAGAGGGAGATGGGTTGATCTGTAGGAGGGAAGATGAGAATTGTGTGGTATCAGTGATGATCGAAGATTGTGGGTGTGTTGAAGGTTTCTGCAGTATTGGTGAACTATTGAGTTCTAATAAGTTCTGACGGATTGATGAATTCTTGAGAGTGATTACTCGTAGAATTCTTGCTAGACGTGTATTCGAGTGTTCGAATGTTGTCAATGTTGTTTTTCAATCATGGATTCAGAGACTTATTTATATTGTCAAAATAGTAACACCACTGATCCCTGTAAGTGTGACGGTTTCTTGAGTGAAAGAGTGGGAAAGTGGGAGATCGTGGTAAAGTCAGTTCCATATCGTTTGGAGACTTGACTGATCGTGCACCCACTACTTTGCTGACTCCTTCAACCGTTTACACGACTTACACACATTTCTCGTTGTGGATGAATCCACATGTCGTAGACCGCCAGACCAAAACCCTAAGTGATATCCCCCCATTTGTGACGTGATTAATGTCTCACAAATCATGGAGTCTGCAGGGCAGACGTGTTTTGATTAGTCAATTGTTGACTGAATACAATGAGTCTAAGTTTTGGTGAATCGAGCATGAATGGTGAATGCTTAGCGATTCATAAGTTGAACATGTAGTTTTCTGAGGGATGTCAGTACGATGGATTACCGACTAGTTGAGCGATTGAGCAAGTATTGCTCAATTCTGCGAATTGCTGAATTTTGAGGATTTGATGAGCAACTGAGCAAATATTGCTCAATTCACCAAATTAAGGATTTGATGAGCAACTGAGAAAGTATTGCTACTTTCACTAAGGATTTGATGAGCAACTGAGCAAGTATTGCTCAATTCACCAAATTAATGATTTTTGGTAATCTGACATGCAGCTGAGCAAGTATTGCTCAATTAGAAAATTTTTGATGAATTTCTGAATATTGGTCAATATTCGGGCAATTTAGCAAGTATTGCTCGATTCGGAGAATTATTTACTGGTGACGTGACCCAATAAAATATCAATTAAAATATTGGTAGACTACCGAATATTGCATAATTGATTTAAATGTTGATTGCTGGATCAACATAATTTTATTAGTGTTTGAAGGGTGCTCAGAATGATGGTTTCACAGAGCGTTTGTTCAAAACCCTAATTTTTGGTCAATACACCATCCATCCATTGGGGAATTGCTGAAAATTGACCATGAGTGATGAGGGACCGACCACATGGGATGATGAGCGCCCATGTGATGCCCATTGCTCAAGTGAGAACGCACCAGGATTCTCAGTTTGAGAGTTGGTGAAAAATCATGAATAAATGGTGGATTCACCATTTACTGAAAATATTGTTGGGTTCAGCATTAGGTGTAAAAACTAGGTATGAGATATGGGACCGTCCAAGGGGGCATGGGACCGGCCCTTGGTCGTCACGTGACCAATTGTTGGTCGTTTGGAGGATTCTCCAGTTGGTTGGAGAGAGTTCGGGCCTAGTATGAGCAATTGAGCAATTAGGTCAGAATTGCGAAAACATGTGAGACCGACTTCGTGCAAGCCCTAGGAACGACCTGGTCGGTCATAGAGGCATGCACGTGTTGCCATGATGTCCGTGTCTCCATACTGAGAGTTCCAGTATTTTCTGATGCGCGTTTGAGCAATATCGTGAATTTTCGGAAGAGTTTCATCTTGACTGAGAATTCTCGATTTTTTGGTGGAATGAGCATGTATGCTCAATTCATCAATATTTTGAAAATATTAAAATAAACATATTTTAATATTTAAAATTTTCGTGAGAGGCTAGCCGGCTGTGTGACCATGTTAACTTTTGGTTTTTCGTGATTCGAGCAATATTTGAGAAAATATGGAGAAATCACGATTTTTGCCCAAATCTAGGAGTTTCACGAGTTGAGAAAAATAATAATTATGAAAGATTAGGGATTGCAAGGTGTGGGACCGACCCCGACATGGCCGGCCGACCATGTTGCCCTGTCCCGCACACTTTTTCATATTTTATAATATTATTTTGCGTGGATCCTTGAAGTTATGGAGAGTCCTTGAAGATATGGAGAATCCATGAGTTTTTTGTTGAAACAAGGAGTTTCACCAGATTAGGGAATAATAATTATAAAAATCTAAGGATTGTGAGGCGTGGGACCGGCCACGGCTTTGGCATGGCCGGTCGGCTAGGTTGCTCGGTCACACACTCTCTTCTTATTTTATAATTTTATTTGGTGAACCCACGAAGTTTTGGAGAATTCACGAGTTTTGCACAAATAAGGAATTAAGATGGAGAAGTCTTCATGAGTTTATGAAAACTACAAAAATAAGGGGAAAATAATGGAGGAAGCATGGGACCGGCCACGGCTAGGGCACGGCCGGCCGGCCGGTGGGTCCGGCCCACGGGCGCTTCCCCATTATTTTATTATTATTATTATTATTATTTTCTCTCTATTACCATTTCGATCATGAAATCGGAGTAATACATTTATCTATTACCATTTCGATCATGAAATAGGAGTAATAAAATAGGATAGATTATTTTCTAGGAATTTTGTGGCGAATATGACATAGAAATTAATCTCTTGCGTATAGTCAGTGAATCAGTGAGTGTTGCCAATGTCCCGAAGACGTTTTTCCCTCTCAACATTTCATGTATGGAGGACCGCCTGAGTCTATACACGGACACTCTACATAGTCAGGGAACAGTGAGTGTCACCGGCCTCCTGAAGGCGTTATTGCTCTCAATCTTACGGAGAACCGCCCAATCATTCTTCTATTAAAGGCGAATTCCTCTATGTAGTCAGGGAACAGTGAGTGACACCGACATCCTGAAGGCGTTAAGATCTCAATTTTACGGAGAACCGCCCAATTACATTATTCTACATAGAGGCCATGATGAAATGCCAGGGATCGAACGCTCAGTTAGTGGAGGCTTTTCGAAAACATATTCATCATGGCTTCGTAAAATATGAATCGTTGCATGCCTGAAAGCCGTGTCAAAAACATGCCTCATGATTTTACGGTTTTTCCCTTTGTTGAAAATCCACCATCTACAAACGTTGGTGTATTCAACCAAACTCAACCTTCGAGATTAAGCTGGGGTTGATTAGAGAGTTACCGAAGTTTCATGGCATGCTGAATAAAGATCCAAACAAGCATCTCATGGACTTCCACAACGTTTTCATGGCTATGCTTCTAGCGGATATTGATGCGGATGGAGCGATGTTGAAATCTTTTTCGTTTTCTTTGGTGGATAACGCTAAGGAATGGTTGTACTACTCGCCATACAACTCGCCATATGGAAGTGTCACAACATGGAATGGATTGAAGAAACTCTTTCTAGAGAGATAGTTCCCTGCATCAAAAGCTACTCGAATTCGCAAGGATATTTGTGGGATGAGGCAAAAGGATGGAGAGTCATTGTATGAAAGTTGGGAGCGATACAAGAGATTGGTGGCAAGCTGTCCACACCACCAATTCAGTAACATTATGATAATCCAATACTTCCACGAAGGTCTCTAACCAAGTGATGTCTTCTTGACGCCGTGGGTGGTGATGCACTAGTGAAAAACACGGTGACCCAAGCTACCGAGTTGATTGAAAGCATGGCTGCGAACTCGCAACAATTTTACACAAGCGGTGAACCAATGGTTAGGCGGGTGTGTGAAGTTAGTGATTCATCATCACATCTTGATCAAAGGATAGCTTCGGTTATTGTACCTTCATATGACGAAGAGTTGGAGCAAGCTAGTGTGGTTTTTCCAAATCAGCAAAGACGATATGATCCCTATTCCAACACTTATAATCCGAGATGGAGAGATCATCCCAACTTTATCTATGCCAACAAGCAAGGTGCGGTTTCACAACCTACTTTCAACCGTCCAAGCGGGTTTCAACCACAACAACAACAATTTCAGCAACCGCAACCACAACAATCCTTCCTGGTATACTTGTAGAGAATCTTAATATACTTGTAGAGATGGTCGTATTAAGGTTGCTGGTGTGGAATCAACAATCCTTCCTGGTATTCGTTGGGTTAATTATGAGGTTGTTCGCAATACTAAATGTTTGAATGGGGACGGGAGAGCCACTTCATTGTTTTATGATGTTTGGTATGGAACAACGTCTTTGGATGAAGTCTTGGATCGTACAGATTTGGATAGAACTTCCTATATCAGTGACTTTATAGTGTAGGGTGCTTGGTTTTTGCAGGGTGATCACTTTCAATAACTGTTGAATGCTGATGTGGTGCTGGAGAACTTACCAAGAATTCAGGGAGGGATGGATAGGAAGATTTGGATGCCGTATTTGAGAGGAAAGTTCTCCGTTCAGTCAGCTAGAGATTTGATTAGGACTAAGTATCCTATCATGGAGAGGCGAAGTTGATCTGGAGGAGAGTGGTTCATCCGTCAGTAGCATCTCAAAACTGGAAATTTGTTCGTGGTGCCTTTTCTACTTTGGATAAAGTTCGCAGTAGATTCAAAATTTCGCTGGCATCTATGTGTAGTGTTTGTCAGAATGAGGAAGAGACCCTTGAACATGTTCTATGGAACTGCAACTTTGCGAAGAAAGCTTGAAGATGGATTTCAGGTATTTTTAATGTGGTGCCTCACTATAATTTACTTGCTTCTAACAAAGCAACAAAGGGTAGGAGTAGAATGTTCAAAGATTTGTAGCTGGTAGCAAACTTAGTGGTTCATTCAAAGCTGTGGTTTACATGAAACAAGAAAGTGTATGAGAAGAAGAGTCCTTGTTGGTCCGTGTTTCAAAAACGTTTTTTTCACCTAATGCATGAATACTCTGTTCGCATGAAAGGGTTCATGCACAACACAGTTGATGACTTACGTGTAATGAACTACTTCCGGGTTAAATTCAGAAGGGTTAAGCAGTATGATCCAATTCAGTGTTGTTGGTTTCCTCCAGACCAACGGGAGATGTTATTGTGCTGTGACAGGGCCTCTAGGAATAATCCAGGCGTGGCTGGTGCTGGAGTTGTAGCAAGAGACACTAGATGTGGTGTTGTAGGATCTATGGAAATTGGGATGGGCATTACGTCCAAATTTTTGGCTGAGCTTTATTGTATTGTAGTTGTCCTTGAGTGGGCGGTTCAATGGGGTTTTCGTAAGATTCTCATTAGATCGAATTCTGCAAGCGTGATCAACATTTTGGAGAAAAAAACTTTGATGTGGTTTGTTCAACAAAGGTGGGAGGATGTTTGTGCTAGAAATGACTCTATTAGATTTGTGCATTCGTTTCGTGAAGGAAATTTTGCTACTGATAAAATGGCTAGAAGAGGTTGTAATTTAGGAAATGGTGTGGGCATGTATTATGTAGACCGACCAGATTTTTTACGCTCTATTGAGTTACCAAATGTTGCTTATTTTCGTTTTAAGTAGTTTTTGAGAGTTTTTGGGGTTGTTGTGACCTCTTTTGTCTCACACTACCTTGTAAATATTTCTTTTGATTAATACAATTTTTGACTTATCAAAAAAAAAAAAAACAACAACAACAATCAACTCAAAATCAAGGTTCCGATCTCGATGCAAGGCGTTAGTACAATGCTCCAACAAAGTCAACAAGAGACCAAGAGTGCAATCAAGGAATTGCAAACACAAGTTGGTTCCCTAGCTACTAAGTTGAACCAATTGAAGGCACAAAATGGTGGGAAACTCCCTTCTCAACCTGTTAACCCAAAAGGGGATGTCAATGCTATCACGTCGAGAAGTGGTACACAAATTATGCAACCCGAAGTTACTGATTCGGGCAAGGTGGAAACACTAAAGGAACCTGTTTTGGAGGAGAAGAATGATGATTCTACCCAAACTTCTGAGGTACCTATTCCTAACTCTAAAACTTCGGTTTCTACTTATGTTCCTCCTCTACCTTTACCTCGCAGATTTGCAAATTCCAAGAAGGCGGAACTAGAAAAGGAGATTTTAAACGTTCTCAAGAAGATCCATGTGAACATACCACTCATAGATGTTATCAAGAAAGTTCCCAAGTACGCAAAGGTGTTGAAGGACTTGTGCACCAATAAGAAAAGGCTCAAGGGAAATGAAGTTCTAAGTGTGGGGGAGAACGCTTTGGAAATCTTGCAACACAGACTCCCACTTAAATGCAAGGATCCTGGTAGCTTTGACATTCCCGTCAAGATTTGTAACATTACATTTGATAAAGCTATGTTGGATTTTGGTGCATCCATAAATGTTATGCCTGCATCTATGTATAATTCACTTGATTTAGGTCATCTTAAAAAGTCAATAATTGTATTGCAATTAACCGGTCGCTCTAATGTCTACCCAATGGGTATTGTTGAGGATGTTCTTGTGCAGATTAATCAACTAGTATTTCCAACTGACTTTTGCGTGCTAGAGATGAATGAAGGGTCACCGGATTCGTGTATTCCATTGCTACTTGGGCGTCCCTTCATGAAAACGGCGAAAACCATTATTGATGTGGACAAGGGAACGCTAACTATGGAATTTGATGGATAAACAATACGTTTCAACATTTTCGAGACGATGATATATCCTAGTGATGTCCACTCTTGGTTCTCCATTGATGTATTGGATATATTGGCACAACAAGTGTTTGAATTGAATGGTGATGATGCTTTGGAAACCGTTTTAACTACATCCATGGATAATGGTGTAGAGTGTTGTAACGAAGTCAAGGAAGCCCTTGGTGATCTTAACTCACTAAAAGTATGCTCGGAAACTCATAATATCTCTTTTATTTCCTTACCATGCAGTGATGAAAAGCTTGTACCTTCTGTTGTTAAATCTCCAAAGTTAGAATTGAAACCTCTTCCCGATCACCAAAAGTACTTGTAGTTGGGGGACAAGGAAACTTACCTGTGATAGTTTCTAATGAGCTTAGTGAATTACAGGAGAAAAAACTTCCAAGGGTGTTAAAGACATACAAGACGGCCATTGGACGGACAATTGCTGATTTCAAGGGTATAAGCCATGCCGTTTGTATTGCACAAGATCCGTTTGGAGGACGACGCAAAGCCTACGAGGAAAGCGCAACGTTGTTTGAACCCCCCCCTATCATGATGGAAGTTGTGAAAAAGGAGATACTCAAGCTTTTGGACGTGGGTGTTATCTACCCATATCCGATAGCAAGTGGGTGAGCCCGGTATAAGTAGTGCCAAAGAAATCAGGTGTGACGGTGGTGGAGAATGATAAGAACGAACTTGTCCCAACTCGTGTGCAAACCGGTTGGAGGGTTTGTATTGATTACAGAAAATTGAATGTCACCACTAGGAAGGATCACTTTCATTTACCTTTTATTGATCAAATGCTTGAACGTTTAGCTGGACACTCTTATTATTGTTTTCTTGTTGGATATTCAGGGTACAATCAGATTGTGATAGCGCCGGAGGATCAAGAGAAAACCACTTTCACTTGTCCATTCGGTACTTTTGCTTATAAGAGGACGTCTTTTGGCTTGTGCAATGCTCCATCTACTTTCCAAAGGTGTATGGTAAGTATCCTTTCAAAATATGTTGAAAACATCATTGAAGTGTTCATGGATGACTTTAGTGTCTTTGGTGATTCATTTGACCTTTTCTTGAACAATTTGTCACTAGTCCTTGAACGATGTGTTGAAACAAATCTTGTGCTGAATTGGGAGAAGTGTCATTTTATGGTAACTCATGGCATACTTTTAAGCCATATAATATCTTCTAAAGGCTTGGAAGTTGATAAATCTAAGATAGACCTTATTCGTGTATTAACCCCTCCCACTACGGTGAGGGAGATACACTCTTTTCTTGGTCATGCAGGTTTTTATCGTAGATTCATCAAGGATTTTTCCAAGATAGCATCACCACTTTGCAACTTATTGCAGAAAGATGTGGTTTTTAACTTTGATGAAAAGTGTGTGGTGGTATTCAATCGTTTGAAAGAACTTTTGATCTCGGCCCCTATCATTAAACCACCGGATTGGAGCAAGCCTTTTGAGATCATGTGTGATGCAAGTGACTATGCGGTTGGTGCGGTGCTTGGGCAGCGTGTGGGGAAGATACCTCATGCCATTTATTATGCTTCTAGGACACTCAATGAGGCCCAGCAAAACTACATAACCGCTGAAAAAGAGTTGTTAGCTATTGTATTTGCATTGGAAAAATTTCGCTCTTATCTAATTGGTACAAAAGTTGTTGTCTTTTCTGATCATGCAACACTTAAGTACTTGCTTACAAAGAAAGAGGTGAAACCGAGGCTCATACGATGGATTTTACTCTTGCAAGAGTTTGATATAAAGATCAAAGACAAGAAAGGAATTGAGAACACCATTGCGGATCACTTGAGCCGTATTTTTGTGGACAAGGAAGCTATCCCATTGCGTGAAAGTTTCCCGGATGAGCAATTATTCTCAATTGCCTTTGGAGAACTATGGAATGCCGATATTGTCAATTACTTGGTGTCTTCACAAATCCCAAAGAACTTGTCTCGTGCTGAGAGGGAAAAACTTAAGAAGTTAGGAAACCAATACATATGGGATGATCCATACTTATGGAAACATTGCAGTGACCAAGTAATACGAAGGTGCGTTCCCGAATATGAATTCCATTCTACCTTATTTTTTTGTCACTCTTATGCTTGCAGAGGTCATTTTGGGAGTAAGAGAACCGCTCACAAGGTACTTGAAATCGGTTTCTATTGGACAACCTTGTTCAAGGATGCATATACATTTTGTACAACTTGTGATAGGTGCCAAAGAACATGCAATATATGTGCTCGAAATCAAATGCCACAAACTTTTATTCAATTTATTGAAGTTTTTATTTATGGGGTGTTGATTTTATGGGTCCTTTTGTCAACTCTCGTGGGAATTTTTATATTTTACTTGTTGTTGATTATGTTTCGAAATGGGTGGAAGCTAAGGCCACACCAAGGAGCCTATATTTTACTTGTTGTTGATTAAGCTTGTTCCTAGTGGTAATTATGCTTCAGATGAAGATGATTATGAATATGATGATATTTATGAAGGTGAATACAAGGAGCCTTATGGAGACCCTGATTTGACTCAAATAATTGTTGGTCTTCTTCCCAAGAAGAGGAATTTTAGAGTTGGAAATAAATTTTTTTGCTAAGTCAAAAATATATTAAAAACAAAAATATTTACAAAGAGTTTACAAGAAAAGAGGTCAGCACGACCCCAAAAACTTATAAACTATTTAAAGCGATAATAAGAAACATTAGGAAGTTCAATACAAGTGAGGAAATCTGGTCTTCCTTCAAAACTTGTTCCCACCTCCTCATTAAGAAGACAACCCCTTTTGGCCATTTTATCCACATAAAAATTAGCCTCTCTATAAGTATGTTCAAATCTGACTGAATCATATTTGGAACAAACTGTGTGCCAATGAACTCTTGCGAACCATGGTAAAGAATTCCTAGAAAAAGCCTCCACAACACTAGAAGAATCCGACCTGATTAGAACACGTCTCCAACCCCACATAATTGTTCATTCAAGACCAACAATGACCCCATAAAGCTCGACCAAGTAATTAGTCGTAATGCCTAAACCAATTGACATAGCTCCAACAATACCACAAGTAAAATCCCTAGCTACAACACCTGCACCCGCCACCCCTGGATTCCCTCTCGCTGCACCATCACAGCAAAGAAGAAATTCATTCTCATTCGGAGGAGACCAAGAACATTCAACTGGCTGAAAGTCACGTACCTGTCTATGACGCACTTTGAAGTAATCAAGAATAAGTAACTCTTCAACTGAATTCCTCATATAACCCTGCAATCTAACTGAATATTCTTGAATCAATAGTAAAACTCTCTTTTGAAAAAAGAGAAAATTAGGCTGTTTGTTCTCAAATTGCGCCTTGTTTCTCATAGCCCACAGTTCGAACCTAACCACCAAATTAGCCACCAACCAAAGATCTTTCACCATTCTACTCCTCCCCTTAGCTGACTTATAAGAAACAATTATATTATAATTAGGCACAAGATCGAAAATGTTACCAATCCAGTCCCAAGCACGAATAGAAAAACAACATCTCCATAGAACATGTTCAAGAGTTTCTTCATTATTTTTGCACAGATAACATATGTTGGCTATGTTGATTTTGAATCTCTCTCGCACCTTGTCTTGGGTAGCACAAACTTCTCTTAAGAAATTCCAATTCTGGGAAGCTAGAGAGGGGTGACAGCATGTCTCCATATTAGAGACGCACTCTCAAAAATTGGGTAGCGAGCACGAACAATCTCTCTTGCTGATGTAACAGAGAACCGTCCATTGAGGTCTGGCATCCAAATAAGAACGTCATCTCCACCTTGCGGAACAGGCATTTAAGCCAAATCAAGGCCAGCAGCGATCAAGTGATTCAAATGCACTTCCGGAATGACATATTCTCCATTGATTATAATGTCACTACCGAGAACAGATCTGTCCAAGTCCTGAGCATCAATTAAACTAGCAACAGAAACGTTAGTACACCAATTGTCAAAATATAAAGAAGTAGAATTTCCATCACCAATTAACATTTTAGTGTTATTTTCTACCAACTGATGTACCCATCGCAAGCCAGGAAAGATAGAAGACTTGATATAATAAGTCTTAATGCTGCCATCTCTATGAAAAAAATTTAGCTTTAAAAAAGTTCGCCCAAACTTTGTTAGAAGTACAAATTTTCCACCAAAGCTTCATAAGCAACACCTTGTTCATAACAACCATTCTACAAAGACCCAAACCACCTTTCGTATAAGGAGTACAAATTTTATCATAAGGCACCACAAAAGCCCTTCTAGTAGAAGAATCACTAGACCAAATGAAATTGCGAATAGACCTTTCACATTGATCAATAAATTTTCGAGTCCATTTATACACCGCCATATTATGAATGGAATAACTCGTAATAACAGATTTTACAAGCGCAATTCTATCTTGAAAAGACAATAATCTCCCCTTCCAACCAGCGAGTTGATCCTTTATCTTCTAAACAATATTACTAATATGATGATACCTTATAGTACACGGCATAATTTGAACTCCAAGATAACGATCCGAAAAAGTAGCCACACACATGCCAAGAAAATCTGCAAGATCATTACGCCTTCGCAAACTATCCCCACCATAGCAAATCTTGCTCTTTTGCCGATACACATTTTGGCCAGAAGCACGTTGATAAGTACCCAAAAGGTTAACCAAATTGGTAACACTCTTCATATTTCCTTTACATAAAATCATAATATCATCAACAAAAAATAAATGAGTGGGAGAAATACCTTGTCGAGTAACCATATAAGACATCTTCTTTTCATGGAAAAGCTTAGTAATATTTCGACTAAGCACATCCTCAATCAGTACAAAAATAAATGGAGAAAGGGGGTCTCCCTGCCGTAACCCTCTTGTGATTTTAAAGAAACCTTTTGATGCAGGGCATACTACAATTCCAGAAGATTCCGCTTAGATGTTTGGCTTCCATGGTTTCCTAGTTTCAGTCTTTCTTATTTTTAGGATTCTTTTAGATTTCCTTTTAGTTTTTTGTTTCCTAGTTTAGTTATTCTTCAAGCCTATATAAAGGCTAGATTAAGTCTTGTAAGAGCTATCTATTACTCAATCAAATTATTAAACACAAAACTTATCTTTCTCTTCTTGCTTGAATTCTCTTCTCTTCTTGCTTATAGCAATCTAGTATTGCTTTCTTTTACCTTGTTCCACATTAGTTGGTATCAGAGCTTAGTTTTAGGTTTTTCATTCTATCACTTGATCCTTTACTTCGTTTTCGCAATACCTTTTCATTCCTTTTAAGTACACACAAAAAAAAAATAAATAAAAAAATATGACTGCTCAACCAGTTACTCTAGCAGCAATTGAAGCTCTCATCAAATCTCATACCGAGATTTTGGCAAAAAACATTACTGAAACTCTTGAGAAGTCCATGGAGGAAAAATTAGGGTTAAGAGATAACAAGCTTGAAGCAATGCAGAATCAGCTTTTCAAGGTTGCAAAACACATAAATATAGATTTGGATATGCCTGAGCTTGTAGACTTAGAAGACAAAACTAAAAACGATACACTTCAGTTTTTACAGAATGATGAAGTACCTAACGATGTATTGCGTACTTTAAACATTAAGAAACTGTATGAAGGGTTCATAGGTCATTCAAAGAAGAAGCTAGTTTCTCCTACACTCGACAGTGATGATGAAGATGAACGTGAGAACGATCTAGAGAAGAATTGGATTGAAGAACGACGTTTAAAAACTGGTCACAACCCTTACAGTTCTTTACCGAATATAAGCTAAAAGCTGATATTCCCAACTTCTCTGGAAATTTTCGTATTGAAGAACTAACTGATTGGTTCTTTGAGGTAGAAGCTTTTTTGAATTATGGAAGTCCCTGAAGATTCTAAGGTCAAACTTGTGACTTACAAGCTCAAAGGAGGAGCTGCAGCCTGGTGGGATAAGATCTGTGATGATCGTAGAAACGCTAACAAACCGAAAATACGTACTTGGACACGTATGAAAACTTTGATCAGGGATAAGTTCTTACCTAGAGACTTTATGCAGCAACTTTTCATCAAATTGCAGAACATTCAGCAGGGGGCACGCACTGTTGAAGAATATGTGTCGATTTTTATAATTTGGTGGCACGAAATCAACTCAAAGAATCTGAAGAACAGTTAGTTGCAAGATTCATTGAGGGCTGAATAGATTAATACAAAATGGTATGACTCATTCAGTTTTTACTATGGTCGAAGCTGTGCAGCAAGCTATTAAGATAGAAAATCGTTCTTCGTTCTTCTAGGATTTATCCATCCAGACAAGGGCGTTATCAAAATAATTCCAGGGGTACCAATTCATCTCAAAACTTTTCTCCAGATACTGTTTTGACTATTCCCAGGCCTCCTTATGATGATGTTAGCCATTCACATCGACAACCTAGCCATATTGTGCCTTATACTCCACCTCTGGCTACACCTATCTTAGCCAATCCAGTTGATCTTCAGCCGGGTCAGCAGTCTCACTCTCTGCAACCAACTCCTCCTACTACAGGGAATCGGTTTCATAACAGGCAACAACAATTTCCACCGCAACAGAGAACTACTAATACTTATGCAAAATTTCGTGGAGATAAGTGCAATAAATGCCAGCAATCGGGGCACACGTCTAGTGATTGTCGGAAATTCAATGCTTTGATTGGTGAACCTCAGTTCATTAATGAAGTCACTGGTGCGCTTAATGAGTTCGAAGATGAAGACTCACCTGGTGATGACGATGAGTTTGTTGGGATGATTCGTCCATTATTTCTTACTCAACAATGCAAGTCTCAGAGACAGTATTTTAAATCCAGATGTTATATTGGGGGTAAAATCTGCAAGATGATAATTGATAGTGGCAGTGTGGATAATTATATTGCTGATCACGTAGTTAAGAAGCTTGAACTACCAGTAACTTCTCATCCAGAACCTTACACTGTAGGATGGGTTAATGCCTCTAGCACACAGAAGATTACTCTTCAGTGTTATGTGTCATTCTCTTTTGAGGGTTATGAAGACACAGTTCTATGTGATGTCATTAATATGACGGCAACCCATCTTCTTCTTGGCAGACCTTGGCAATACGATCTTCACGCGGTTCACAATGGATTCGAGAATACTTACACTTTTGTTCATAATGGGAAAACCAAGGTTCTTAGTCCATCCAATTCCACTTCAAACTCTTGTGCGCAGACTGATGCTGTCGTAGCCACTGTTATTTCTTTGCACCCACAACATTCTTTACATTCCCATGAAGATTCTAAGCCTATGATTGAGTTCCTGCAAAGGTGAAGCCCTTATTATTTCAATATAATGTTTTATTTCCAGATGAACTACCAACTGCATTACCTCCTTTACGGAATATTCAACACTGCATCGATTTTATTCCTGGAGCCTCTTTACCAAACCAAGCACACTATCGCTTGAGTCCTGCTGAGCATGAGATATTACAGGGACAGGTAAATGATTTCTTACAAAGGGTTTGATACGACCTAGCAACAGTCCTTGTGCCAGTCCTGCCTTCTTGGTTAGTAAAAAAGACAATGGATGGAGGATGTGTATCGATTGCAGAGCATTAAATCGCATCACCATTCCTTATAGATTTCCGATCCCGCGTATTGATGATATGATTGATTTACTGTCGGGCTCTATTATTTTTACTAAGTTGGATTTACGCAGTGGTTACCACCAAATACGCATTCGAGGTGGAGATGAGTGGAAAACACATTCAAGACACGTGAAGGTTTATATGAATGGCTGGTCATGCCATTTGGGTTATCTAATGCACCTAGTACTTTTATGCGACTTATGAATCAGGTTCTCCAACCCTTTCTCAGTAAATTTGTTATTGTCTATTTTGATGACATACTAATTTTTAGTCGCAGTGAGCCAGAACACCTCCAACATCTTTCACAAGTGTTTCAAGTTCTTGCTGACAACTCTTTATATGTTAATTTGAAGAAGTGTACCTTCATGGCTTCTTCAGTAACATTTTTGGGATATGTGATTTCTACTGATGGTATTCATGTCGATCCTTCTAAAGTTCAAGCAATTGAAGATTGGCCAGTTCCTACTTCTATTCGTGATGTTCGTAGTTTTCATGGTTTGGCTTCTTTCTATCGAATTTGTGAAGAACTTTAGCTCTATTTCTGCACCTTTGACTGACTGTCTCAAGAAGGAGAAGTTTGAGTGGACGGAAGCAATGGATAAAAGCTTTATTCTTCTTAAAGAAAAGCTTTGTACGGCACCAATTCTTGCACTTCCGAATTTCAACAAGCCTTTTGAAATAGATTGTGATGCATCTGTTGTTGGTATTGGTGCAGTATTATCACAGGAGGGTCATCCAATTGCATATTACAGTGAGAAGAATTCAGATGCACAAAAGAAATGGTCTACATATGAATTAGAGTTATTGGCTCTTGTTCAATCTCTTAAGCAGTGGCATACTTATCTTATACATAGGGAATTTGTTGTCAACACTGACAACCATGCTTTGAAGTTTTTGAATACTTCTGCTAAAGTTAACAGAATGCATGATCGATGGCTTTCCACACTCAACAAATACACTTTCTTCGTGAGACATAAAAGTGGCAAATTGAATCAAGTTGCTGATGCCTTAAGTAGAAGAAGTCATCTATTAACAACAATTCGTAATGAGAGTTATGCATTTGACTATATTAAAGACATTTATCCAGAAGATGAAGATTTTGGAAAACTATGGGATCAATGTAGTTCTCAAACTCATGGGGTTGATGATTTTCTTATACAAGAAGGTTTTATTTTTAAAGGGAATCGATTATGTATTCCTCAAGGGTATTTACGTTTATATCTTATGCGAGAATTACATGGCAGTGGTCTTGGTGGTCATTTTGGGAGAGATAAAACCATTGCCCTGATAGAAGAAAGATATTTCTGGCCATCTTTGAAACGTGATGTACAAAAGTTCGTACAAAAATGCATGGTCTTTCAGAGAGCAAAGGGTACAATTCAAAATACCGGGTTGTATACTCCTTTACCAGTTCCTGATGCACCTTGGGTTGATATAAGTATGAATTTTATACTTGGTTTACCTCGTACTGCTAGAGGTAATGATTGTGTTATGGTCGTAGTTGATCGTTACTCTAAAATGGCTCACTTCGTAGCTTGTAAGAAATCAACTGACGCTTCTAATGTTGCTTCTTTGTTCTTTAAAGAAGTAGTAAGATTGCATGGGGTTCCAAAGTCTATCACTTCTGACAGAGATACAAATTTTTTGAGTTATTTATGGAAAAGTTTATGGATGCGCTTAGGCACAGTTTTACAATTCAGCACAACTTCACATCCGCAAACTGATGGACAGACTGAGGTTGTTAATAGATCACTTGGGAATTTGATTAGAGCTAAGTGCCTGGATAATAGTAAGCAGTGGGATGTGTTATTGCCACATATGGAATTCGCTTTCAACACTTCTGTGAATCGTTCTACTGGGAAAACTCCATTTGAGATAGTGTACTCTAAAGTACCTAATCATACTCTTGATTTGGTAGCCTTACCCACCACACAGAGTACAAACACTGCAGCCGACTCTTTTGTATACAAAGCAACTGAATTACATAATGAAGTAAAATATAAACTGGAGAAGTCCAATTCTAAATATAAAGAGGATGATGATAAACACAAGAGGTTTAAAACCTTCAAGGAAGGGGAGCTCGTGATGATACATCTAAGAAAAGAGAGATTTCCAGTGGGTACTTATAACAAAACCAAGATGAAGAAATATGGTCCTTTCAAGGTTTTAAAGAAGATCAATGATAATGCTTATGTTATTGATCTACCAAATGATTGGAATATCTCCAACACATTTAATGTTCAAGAGATTTTTACGTTTCATGGTGACAATGAACTTCTGGTTTGTTTGGAAAACTCGAGGACGAGCTTTACTCTAGAAGGGGGGACTGATGCAGGGCATAGTACAATTCCAGAAGATTCCGCTTAGAGGTTTGGCTTCCATGGTTTCCTAGTTTCAGTCTTTCTTATTTTTAGGATTCTTTTAGATTTCCTTTTAGTTTTCTGTTTCCTAGTTTAGTTATTCTTCAAGCCTATATAAAGGCTAGATTAAGTCTTGTAAGAGCTATCTATTACTCAATCAAATTATTAAACACAAAACTTATCTTTCTCTTCTTGCTTGAATTCTCTCCTCTTCTTGCTTATAGCAATCTAGTATTGCTTTGTTTTACCTTGTTCCACATTACCTTTCGGAATTCCATTCAAAAGAATAGAAATTCTTGCTGATTGTAAAATATTAAGAATCCATAAACACCAATCCTCCGAGAAACCATACTGACGAAAGACCTCCAAAACGAAAGACTAACTAACGGTATCAAAAGCTTGAGTAATATCAAGTTTCAGACCAATGTTTCCATCCTTCCATTTGATATGAAGTTCATTAACCATCTCAGAAGAGACACTAATATTTTCATGTATATTACGACCCTTCATAAAAGCTACATGTTCTTCAGAAACCAAGTTATCCAAAACCTTACCAAGTCTAGTAGCTAGAAACTTAGTAAAAACTTTAAAGAAAACATCACTAAGACCTATTGGTCTGAAGTTACGAAGAGTATTAGCTCCTCTTACCTTGGCAAGGAGAGTAATAAAGCTAGAGTTAACACCATTAGGGATGCGCTTCAAAAGCCAATAGTAAACTATAGCATTAATCAAGTCGTCAGCAATGATCTCCCTACAATGTCCATAGAAACAACCCGAAAAACCATCCGGACTCGGAGCACCATCAACATTCAAGTTAAAAACTGCATCTTTAATCTTTTCAGGAGAAGGAATAGCGTCTATTTGAGAAATTTCAACAGTTGAGATACTAGGGTGACCATAGTCAAACAACTGAGGTTCAATAGGTAAGTCTTCACCATTGAATTTATTCTCATAAAATTGTACCACATAGTCACGTAACTCATCAACATTAGTAATAGTATTACCATTCTCATCAACAAGTTCAGAAATAGTATTATTACCTTGACGAATACGAATGTTATTATGAAAGAAAACAGTATTACTTGCTCCCTCCACAAGCCAAGTATTCCTGGATTTTTGTTTGAGCAACATATTATGCTGAAGACGCGTCTCCTGAAGAGAAGACATAGCTTATTTCATTGTATTCAGTTTAAAGAAATCCGTAGGATCTTCATCAGAGACTCTAGCAGTTATCTCAAAACGCAACATGTCTTGTTTAAGCCGAGAATTCACATTGCCAAAAACTGACAGATTCCACTCTTTCATTACTGCTTTCAGACGTTTCAATTTGAAAGGAAAGACAAAGTCAGGAGAACCATGAACCGACATTCCCTAACTATCTTTAGCCATTCTCATGAATCATTATGAAGAAACCACATCTTTTGAACCCGAAAAGGAGCACGGCGAGGTCTCAAAACCACAAAAGGATACGCCATAAGCGGAGAATCGTCGTAAACTTCTCTAGGAAGAGCTTTACACCGCCAGTTCTCATATTTATCCAACCAAGCAGAGTTAATCAAAGCACGGTCCAATTTATTGATGATTCTGGAAGCACCCGTTTGACAATTAGACCAAGTAAAAATATTCCCCAAAGCATCCGCTTCGAAAAGAGAATTATCTTCCATCCAGTCACAAAATTCATTGATTGCAGAAGTACGCGGTTCAAGTCCACCTTTCTTCTCCTCTATCCGTAAGACACAGTTGAAATCACCAATAACCAACCAAGGGATATCGATATTACTAGTGTTAAGTTGTTCCCAAAGTCTCCTTCTAGTAACTTGAGTATAGCTAATATGCACACCATATACCGAAATAGTTATAGCTTGTCTACTCATATTGACAACTACAGGAGTGTCCCATACAGTAGAACAAAAAATACACGGGTTACCAATAGAGGTAGTCGATGAATTATGAATAACAGTTGTAGTATAACCCTCCATCTTAAGCCTTCTAATGAATCTGTTTGAACAAGCCACTTTTGGTTTAGCCAAACAAAAAATATCAGGCTTAAACTGACTAACTAACTCACACAATTTATATCTAGCCTCTTCACGAGAGACCCCATTCATATTCCAGAAAAAAAACCCGCATTAAAAATGTTTGGGGTTGGATTTGACTAGATGCATAAAATTAGTAACTTTCCTTGAATTATCAGGCCTTGGAGAAGCACCTCTTCTTGCACGATAACCCAAGTCAGAACTATCAACCTCCGAGTCGGACAAAGAATGAGACAAGGAATCTGAAGAAGTTTTGGTTTCTTTTAAAGAATCAAGTCTTCGCTGAACAACAATGAGCTGTTCACACTTAACTAGCTTTTTTACGTTAAACTCATCAGGTAACTCCTCACCTTCTTGGGCCAAGACAGAGTTCAGAACATCAAACTTATTAGGAGACAAAAATTCAGAACCCTTAAGCAAATCAGCATATATGGAGTTGGAGAAATAGACGTAACAGTCCCATCAGACTGTGAAGGTTTAGTTCTATCCAATTCAACCCTCACATCTAACTTAGTTTGCTCAGGCTTACCACGATCTTTACAAACTAATGTTGTATGAGACGTCGATGACTGCTTAATTTTCAACAATTCAACAGATGCAGCTCTATAAATAGCTTCAGACCTTACCACCTCTTCCTCCAGCTGTTTGGTTTTCTCCAAAATAGCCGCATCAATGAAACTCATAGATTCACCATTTACCACCCCTTATCAACATTCACAATAGATGTGTTCTTGGCAGGTTCTACGGAACAAGATCATTTGAAACAGGCACCATATTTGTATTATTTGCATGAGCCACAACAGTAACTCAAGAAGAAGCTTTACTTCCCTTTTTCGGAACCTCCTTCCAATCTGTTGGATTAACAGATTTCTGAACAAGACCATCAGTGTTGGTATACTTACCATGTTTTTTCCTGCTTCACTCTTCGTCACTATGACCAATAATCTTACATTTAGAACAGAACTTAGATTGTTTTTGGATATCAATTGGCTGCCAAAAATCCCTACCTCCATCCTGAACATGAATTGCATCAGTGTCGTTGTTTGAGAAATCTATGTAAATCAGAACAACAACAAAAGTAACTGTATTCATGATTTAATGTCCTTTTATCAACAACAATTGGAGTACCCAAAGATAATCCGAGTGAAAGAAGATTTTTCTCCACCCATAATTCAACTGGCAAACCCGAAAACTGTACCCAAACCGTAGCATGAGATGTTTTTTGTATTTCAGCATCAAACCTAGGAAACCATTCTATTAATCTGAGTGGTTGTTGTTCAACAATCCAAGCCTCTTTTCGAAAAACCCTAGTTTTATCTTCCGCAGATAATAACTTGATGATGAAGAAACCCCTGCTCATGAGGACGAACTGAATCCTATCTCCATGAAGCTGCCATTGCTGAACTAAGTTCGTCTTCACATCATCAAACTTGAGAGTCTTTAAATCAAGAGGCCCTATAAGACTATAACGCCATACTGCACAACCTTCCATGGAGAAATCCTCTGGAATAACAACAACAGGTTTACCTTCCTTAAAGGTTGGGTTAGGAAGAGTATTAATATCCACAGATGTAGTAACATGATTCTTTTTACCTTTAAGCATATCATCAAAAGAGAGAGCCTTATTATGACCGGAGTCAGGTTGATTCTCCATCCCTGATTACCAAAAGATGATCCAAGGAGAAGCGCGATTTTTTTTGTTGAAAAAAGCCAAACCCTAAAATCGCCAGAGCTAGCCTAGGAGCAAAATCGAGTTTTTCACTGAAAGTTTAGAAGTTCCAAAAAAAATTTGAGTTGCGGGGTATCGATCCCCGTACCTCTTGTATGTTAAGCAAGCGCTCTACCATCTGAGCTACATGCCCAAGCTAGAGTTTGGAAATAAGGGTCGCAGATGATTTTATTGTTCCTAGATTTCCTCTTTATGTTATTTAATTGTGTTTAGGAGCTTATTTTATGAGCTTTTAGCATTTTTTGTTGCTATTTTTTCCCCTTTGGTTTATGGGGGTGGGGAGGCCTTGAGCCTCCTATTTTGTAATTCTTGTAATTACGTTTTTTTGCTTCAATAAACCATTTTGACCTAGAAATAAATAAATAAATAAATAAATAATGCAACCCCAACTATGATTCTAAAGTGGTTACAGATTTTGTGCAAGCTAATATTTTTGCAAGGTTTGGAATTCCAAGAGCCATAATTAGCGATGGGGGTTCGCACTTCAAAAACAGGTTCGTACAAGATTGCAACACCTTATCATCGCCAAACAAATGGACAAGCCGAGGTTTCTAACCGCGAGGTGAAGTCCATACTAGAGAAGACGGTGAATCCAACAAGGAAAGATTGGAGCATGTGACTTAATGATGCTTTAGGGGCTTATAGAACCGCATACAAGACACCTATCGGGATGTCTCCCTTTAGGCTCGTGTATGGTAAACCTTGTCATTTACCCGCTGAAATTGAGCATAAGGCGTTTTGGGTTATTAATCAATGTAATATGGATATGGATGGTGCTGGAAAGCAAATGAAGGTACAACTCCAAGAGCTAGAGGAGCTTCACAATAATGCATTTGAAAGCTCACGCATTTATAAAGAGAAAACGAAGGCCTTTCATGATACTATGATTTATAGGAAATAATTTTATGTTGGGCAGAAAATGCTTTTGTTTAATTCTCGCTTGCAATTATTTTCGGGTAAATTAAGGTCACGTTGTATTGGACCTTTTATTGTTACTAATGTATTTTCTCATGGTGCAGTAGAAATTCGTAGTATTGCTACAGGAAAGGAACTTAAAGTTAGTGGGCACCGGTTGAAACCATATTATGAGAATTTCTTTTCTGAAGTGGTGGAAGGAGTTAACTTTGTGGAAGTACTCCCTCTGGAGGAGTCATGGAAAGCAATGAAATAGTCGGGCTGACGAATTTAAACCAAGCGCTACATGAGAGGCAACCCATGGAATGAGTATTTCTTGTCTTACTTTTATTTTTTGTTCTTGTCTTGTTTTTTAGCTTTTTATTTTCATGTATTTATTTTTTCTGATTTCTTATCGCATTTCATATAGAATTTCCCACCTTGACTCTACTTGGATGACTCAATTTACATTGAGGACAATGTAAGTTTAAGTGTGGGGGATTGGTTAAGCTTGTAATTTTTTTTTAAAAAATTTTCATGATTTTTCAACTTTTTTGTAAATTAGTGCATGAAAAACTCCAAATTGTAGTTAGTTTAGAGTCACATAGTATGCATGTCGCTAAAGTTACATCGAGATTCTCACAAGAGTGACTGAACTTAGAGATGCCAGAGAACGTGATCGGGTTTCTCGCTTGTATGAGAGTTAAAGTTGGATTTAACCATTCTAGTTGCAAATGAGGTGCAAAATGAATTCAATATTAGAGTTGTGATCCCCTATAGTGGAGACTACCCATGTTACATCATGAGAGGCACCGACCTTCACTTCTTTGTACGTGTATAATTATGTGCTTTTAGAGAGTGTGTCACCGTACATAAACTCCGGGTAGAATGGTGAGCTACCCAACCTCCCACCAATAGAAGCACTACTTTGATCTCTTGAGTGCTATTTTATCAATCAAGATGGTGACATCGAATTGCTAACTTACATACCACTTGTAATCTTGTTTGCAATTAGCACCATCCACTCTATCTATCTCTACACCAACAGGTCCATAGAAACACCATCATCATCAACAAGCGGAGCATCACAAATTTGAAGGAAAATTGAAGACGTTCAAGGTTTGCAAGCAACGGTACAGAAATGAGCAGATGTCAGATTCAAGTGAAGCAACAAGACAATGAGCAGAATTTGTACAAGTTGAAGACTTATATACAAGAGCAAAGATTATCAAGATAAGAGTTCAAGAAGTTTATGATATCGAGACAATACACGTTGTGAAGAATCAAGTGGTAAAGTACTTACACCATGGCCTTTGTACTTTCATTTTTTATTTTATCTTTATTCTTATTTGTTAGTTTATATTTTATTTTATTTTGTCTTAAAAAAAATTGGGACAAAGTTATCATTGTTCTAGGTCCCTAGTAAAAAAGGAAAAAAAATTAGAGGAAAAAAAAGGAAAAAAATGAGACAAGAGAAAATTTCATTAGGTTCATTACTAGTTTTATTATTTTGTCTGTTTTGTTTTGTATTTATTTCATTTTTCATATCTCAATAAACAAAAAAAGAAAAAAGAGAGACAAGAAAAATTCATTGCATCATATTTTTGTTTTTTTAGTTCATTTTTAGTTTTATATTCTTTGAATAAAGCCAATGGAAGAAAAAATATTCATAATGAAGTTTCAAGCAACAAGGATTTGAAGAAAAGAGTTACATTATCAAGACAGTTGAAGACCGAAGACAAGGATTGAAGACCAAAGACGTTTCTATAGATGTTGTTAGCTAAATGCACATTGAACGGATAACGAGGTAAGTAAGCATATTCTCACATTCGTTAAGTGGTTGATTTCCTTTCTTAGAGATTGTCAGAAAAAAGGGTTTTCAAAATGAATAAAAGATGTGGGTTTTTAAAACTATTCGGAGGGTTTTTCCTTCCTACTATTCAACGTGTCGCATGACTCTCTCTTCATTCCTACCTGGACACATATGTGACCCATAAAAAAGCTATTTATTATTGATAACAGCTTCATAAAACCCTTTCTTGTGAGGCAGAGTCGAGACTTTCGACCACTCTCAAACATGAATTTCTTTCGATAAGGGATGGTTATTTCTCTCTCAACTTTTAAGGATGAGATTGTGTTCATATATATGTCTAACTTCTGATGACTAGTGTGCAGAATCTTTATACTTCTTAGCGCGTTGGATGTTATCATTTCGGAGAACTTGTAAGCTGGAAAGTAGGTTTTGTGGGTATATCTCTAGTAAACCCTCACGAGACTATAACTCGTCTGAAAAAGCGGGGGTCTAACAATGTTTTTTGATAAGTCAAAAAATTGTATTAATAGATAAAAAATTTACAAAAGATAATTTACAAGAAAATAGGTCACAGCAACCCCAAAAACTTGCAAATTACTTGAAACGAAAATAAGTAACATTTGGATATTCAACTGAAAGCAAAAAATTAGGTCTTCCATCATAATGTAAGCTCTCCTCATTACCAAGTAAACATCCTCTTTTTGCCATAGCATCAGCCAAGAAATTCGCTTCCCTATAGGTATGAATAAATCTGATAGAATCATAATGTCTACAAACTGTCTTCCACCTTTGAGTAGCAAACCAAGGAAGATTGTTATTCCTCAAATCTTCAAAAACACTTGAAGAATCAGACCTTAAACAAATGCGCCTGAAACCCCATCTTACTGCCCATTCCATACCCACAATAATGCCATACAATTCTGCCAAGTAGTTAGTCGTAACTCCAAGGCCAATAGATAAAGCTCCAAGAACTGAACAATTTGCATCTCTCACCATAAATCCCGCAGCTGCAACCCCTGGATTGCCACGCGCTGCACCATCACAACAAAGTTAGATTTCATTCATCTCCGGAGGCTGCCAAAAACATTCAATGGCTCAAGTAACTTGACTTTCATATGCTGCACACGGAAAAAATCAAGAATAATAACGTCTTCAGCACAATTTTTCATGAATCCCTTTAACCTAGCAGCATAATCTTGAATAAGCTTCAGCACTCTCTTGTAAAACATACTCCAGTTAGCCTTTTTGTGCTCAAAAAACGCCTAGTTACGAACTGCGCAAAGCTCAGACCTGATGACGAGATTTGCAAGCAGCCAAGGTCTCGCACCATAACACTCCGCCCTCTTGCTTCTTTTAAAGAAACCACAAGATTTTCGTTAGCAACTAAACCAAAAATATCATTTCTCCAATTCCATGCTCGGCCAGCAAAGCTGCAATGAAAAAGGACATGAATAAGAGTTTATTCTTCAACTCCACAGAGGAAGCACTTGTTAGCTAGCTGAATCTTGAATCTGGACTGAATAACATCAAGACTAGCGCATGCGCCTCTCAAAAACTTCTAATTATGGGCCGCTAGACTTGAATGAATTTCCTTACGCCAAAGAAGGGACGCGCCAGGAAATGTGCTGAACTTGTTTCGAATCAATTCTTTAGCGGAGCTAACAGTAAACAAACCATCGCAATCAGGCATCCAAATTCTGAGATCATCACCTCTATTCGGAATAGGCAGTTGTTCAACAACAACCCCAGCTGCAAGCATGCGATCCAAGTGCATGTCAGGATTGGTCCAATGATTGTCAGCCCAAACGTTACTTACCAGCACAGTTCTGTCCAAGTTATGATCATTCAGGATATCAACAAAACAACGATCAGAGTACCATGCATCATAATACAAAGAATTTGTGCGACCATCCCCCAAAAAGACCCTCGTATTCGACTCCACCAGCTTGTAAATTTTCCTAATTCCCGGGAGAATAGAAGACTTAACCCCTTTAGCTTTGATACAACCATTCCTTACCAAAAAATTTGGCACGAAGAAAACCAGGCCATTTTTCTTAAAAGTACGAATATTCCACCAAAGTTTCATGATAAGAGCCTCATTCATAGTAGACATACGAGTTAAGCCTAGGGCCCCCTCCTCAAAAGGACAACAGACTTTATCATAATCTACAACAACTGCACGACTCACATTAGAATCCCCCGTCCAAATAAAATTCCTTATTTCCCTTTCACATTGCATAATGAATTTGCGAGGCCATTTGTAAATAGCCATGTTGTGAATTGAATAACTAGCAATGATAGATTTAATAAGCACAATACGGTCATGAAAAGATAAGGAAAAACCCTTCCAACCAGCAAGTTGAGATTTTATCTTTTCAACCACATTAGAAATATGGCGATATCTGATCGTACCTGGCATTATATGAACTTACAAATATCTGTCCGGAAAAGTGGCAACAGTCATCCCAAAATAGTCATCAAGGTAAGTACTTCTACTCAAAGAACCACCACCATAATAAATCTTGCTCTTTTGCCTACAAACCATTTGTCCAGAAGTTGTTTGATACTTTCCCAATAAATCCACAAGGTTATGAAGACTTTTTAAATTGCCTTCACAAAAAATCATAATGTCATCAGCAAAGAAGAGATGAGTAGGAGAGATACCACCTCTTGTAACCATGTGAGACATCTTCTTATCACGAAAAAGCTTGGTAATATTTCTGCTAAGAACATCTTCAATCAAGACAAAAATCAAAGGAGAAAGGGGATCTCCTTGACGCAAACCTCTATTAATTTTGAAATAACCCTCTGGACTGCCATTCAAAAGAATAGAGATTCTAGCAGAATTCAAGATATTAAGAATCCAAGAGCACCACTTCTCAGAGAAACCATATCTACGAAAAACTTCCAACACAAAAGCCAACTCACCGTGTCAAAAGCCTGAGAAATATCAAGCTTGAGGCCAATATTACCATCTTTGCGCTTAAGGTGAAGTTCATTAACCATTTCAGAATCCAAACTACTGTTTTCATGGATATTACGCCCTTTCACAAACGCTACCTGTTCCTCAGAAACAAGATTATCCAAAACACTACCTAGCCTAGTAGCAAGAATCTTAGTAAAATTTTTTTTAAAAAAAATACTAAGACCAATAGGCCGAAAATTACGAAGGGTATTTGCACCTCTCACCTTGGGGAGTAAAATGATAAGGCTTGAACTAATTCCATTTGGAATATGACCAGTATCCCAACAAAAAATAATATCCTTAATCAAGTCCTCTTGAATAATATCCCAGCAGTGTCGATAGAAACAACCAGAAAAACCATCCGGACCTGGGGCACTGTCTGCACCTAAATCAAAAACAGCTTGTTTAATTTCCTCCGGAGAAGCAATTATGTCCATGGCAAGACTCTCCACCTTCGATATACTAGGATGTTCATAATCAAATAAACTAAAATCATGGTCCAACTCCTGGCCATTGAATTTGTCCTCATAATATTGCACAACATGATCTCGAATTTGGTAATAGTCTGAAATAGTAGTACCAGCAATATCTACCAATTCAGAAATAGTATTAGCACTTCTTCGAATACAACCACACCCAATATTTCGATTAGCAATCTGTATGGACTAACTCCAATATACTTTTAAGAGAATAAACTAGACAGTCAGACTCAATCTTAATAAAAGTATATCAAAGAGTTATATCTCTCTTTCTCGATTCAATACTTACTCAAGCAAATAAAAATCTGCGAGTCTAATTCAATACAAGAGAAATCACTTGAACGGTACCAAAGACCAATGTTCAAGTATCAATCAATTTCAATCAACAACGAAGGTTGGATTTCCCAATTGATTGATTCAACACACAACCTGTGATATTTCAATTATATAACAAAATATAATGCGGAAACTAAATATCACAGACACTAGAAGTTTTGTTAACGAGGAAACCGCAAATGCAGAAAAACCCCGGGACCTAGTGCAGATTGAACACACATCGTATTAAGCCGCTACAGACAGTAGCCTACTGCAAACTAACTTCGGTTTGGACTGTAGTTGAACCCAATCAATATCACACTGATCCAAGGTACAGTTGCACTCCTTACGTCTCTGAACCCAGTAGGATACTACACACTTGATTCCCTTAGCTGATCTCACCCACAACTAAGAGTTGTTACGACCCAAAGTCGAAGACTTTAATAAACAAATCTGTATCACACGGAAAAGTCTATGGTAATAGATAAATCTGTCTCCCACAGAAATACCTACGAGTTTTTGATCTATCTTTTGATAAATCAAGGTGAACAGGAACCAATTGATAACCCGGACTTATATTCCCGAAGAACATCCTAGTATTATCAATCACCTCACAATAATCTTAATCGACTAGCGAAAGAAGATATTGCGGAATCACAAATGATGAGACGAAGATGTTTGTGACTTATTTTATATCTTGACTATCGGAGAAATAAATCTCAAGCCAATCTTACGATTGTACTTAGTACGATAGAAACAACAAGATCAGATCACACAACTACAAGAAAAGTAGTATCGGTATGGCTTCACAAACCCAATGAAGTATTCAAGTCGTTAACCTACAAGGTCTCGGTAGAAACCTAAGGTTAAAGGAGAATCGACTCTAGATAATACAACTAGTATCACACAGGAGGTGTGGGGATTAGGTTTCCCAGTTGCTAGAGTTCTCCCTTATATAGTCTTTCAAATCAGGGTTTGCAATCAAGGTTAGCTTAGTAACAAAGCATTGAATATTCACCGTTAAATGAAAACCTGATTAGATTCAAGCTAATATCTTTCAACTTTTAGATCGAAACTTAGCTTGTTACACACAAATGAAATGCATGTTTATCTAGGTTTGTGTAACCGTACCCAAACATGTACATCTAGTTGGTTCAACAGTAGTTAACCAAATGGTTAGCCATATGAGCACTTTCATATCAACCATATTCTTCTTTACCATAACTAGTTCAAATAACTCAAATGAACTAGTTAGAGAGTTGTTCAATTGCTTAGATCTTACAGAAGTATACAAGACACAATCAAAGAAAAAATGATTTGATTCACTCGAAACAATTCATGAACTTTATAGCCACGGTTTGCAAACTTGCTTTCCTTAGTTTATATAAGTGTAGGTTCACGAATAATCGTTTTTAGAAAATAACAAACTTAAGTACGCGGACTGGTACGCGGACTTAAGTACCCGGAATAAGTTTGTTTTCAATTCACAAACTTCAGCAGAAATTCTTGGGATGAGAACCTCCGACAGTACGCGGACTGGGTACGCGAACTCTAGTTCCAGTTTTCCTAAGCAGCAAAGTACGCATACTTTGGTTCAAGGAATAAGGACTTATACATGTATTGGTTACCACACAATGCTTATATCCAACCATGGTTATATAATCTAAACTCTCATAATGTTCCGAAAACCATATGTATTTGTAGTGTGAACTACACATTAATTCTCTCCCTTTTTGTCAATAAAATTGGCAAAGGTACGAAAACTAGTGGGATCCTAATGAAATTTCCATAGAGACATTTCATGACCAAAAGATAGCACATATCAACTTTTTAGATGCCATCATATAGCCGAAGCTAAATGGATTCATCAAGGAGTTTATAAAGATACAAGATAACCCCTATAATATTCCACAGTCGCACTCCCCACAAAGATTTGGCAATTAAACACAATTTCAATTAAGAACTCTCCCCTATTAAATGTCATTCTCGAAAGAACAACAAGAGCGACCTTACATTCATAAGAAAAAAAGGATTTCTTTGGATATAACAAATCACATACGAATATGAATTTGGATCCAAAAATACTCAATTAAATTAACCACAAGAAAACCCATGATTAATTCAATCGGAATACACAACTAAATTACCACAAGGGTGTGATCAATTCAATTGGTCATGCTCGACATAAGAGAACTTACGGAGCCACACAATATATATATAAGATATGGATCAGGGAAGATCAATACTGCGGAATAGACAAGGATTCATTATATTTTCCATCACTATTTGCACAATGACATACAATAGACATAATCCTCGTAATCAAAAGTCCATCCTATCTTCCATCAATACTTGCATAATGACATAATAGGCTTAAAACTTTTGTAATGTCAAAATTTCATTCTTTCTTTTATCAATATATGCATATCGACATACGAAAGACTTAACTTTTGACAAGGTATGGGACAATCATAGTTCACGGACGCAAACACACATATCCCATAATACATTGCAATATATGAAACCATAAAGATTAATACTGCAAAAATCATCTTCCAAACAACTTTTTAGAATTTATGCAAATAAACCTAAAAAAAATGAATATGAAAACGTTGGACATAGCTATGTGTAATCACAATAATGGCTATTCCAAACTCTAGCGGAAATTCTTGGGATGAGAACTTCCGACAGTAAGCGGACTGGGTACGCGGACTCTAGTTCCGATTTTCCTGAGCAGCAAAGTACGCATACTTTGGTTCAAGGAATAAAGGATTATACATGTATGAGTTACCACACAATGCTTATATCCAACCATGGTTATATAATCTAAACTCTCATTTCAATCATTGAAACATTCTTAGAGGACGTTATATAGCTGTTATTCACACACTATTTTTCGTCAAAGCAATTTTCAAGTAATTGAAACTTAATATGACTTTCGTCACTAGTAAAGATGAACTTGTCCAAAGCGAAAGCTTACCAACACATATTTCGAGAAATAGATAAGCGAGATAAACTCGACTCGAAATAGCAAATGTGTATAATCAAAGTCTATATAGCAAAACGACTTTTGTCTCAAGATAGGAGATAGAGTAGATAGACTTTTGAGTGATAGATAAGTTCAAGTATCCACATACCTTTTAGTAGATGAAGTTCCACCAGTTCCCTGAGTAGTTCTTCGCCTTTGTATGATGATCGTCATGGAGTCTTGAGCTCAACTACACTTTTTATCCTAGTCCGAGACTTAGTTATAAGTAGACTAGAAATCAAGACTTATAGTTTTGAACACTAACATTGACAAACATGCTTGAGATAGCAACACATGCGAGTTTGACCGAGCAGTGCTCTAACATCGTCCACTAGGGACACCTAGGGGTTCAAAGGCTTGTTATACATGCTAAGTGTAACCGTAACCTCAACAAAAATGAATTGTATGTATTAGACTAAGTTTTGCTTGATTTGCTCGAGGACTAGAAGAGTCTAAGTGTGGGGGAATTTGATAGGTGTTGTAAACACCTTGATATTTATCTATTGTTTATGCTTTCTTTCCTACTTTTTTTGTAAATTATGTATCTTATGTTTTCTTTTGAGTTTATTAGGTGCAATGGAGTCATTGGAGCAAAAAGTAAATGGACCTAGCTCAAATCCAGGATTTCTTCTCATCATCCTGAAGACAACGAAAAGACGAAGCCAGTGACGAAAGAATGAGATCATTCCGACATCGGATGAAGAAGCTGCGAGCATTTGAAGCGTTTCAGAGTTGTGGAATTTGTTAACTGAGCCGTCAGTCTCGCAGAACTAACAGTTGAAAAGATTGCTTACGTGGCCCTTATCAAATTGTTGGGCACCTATAGTAATTTTATTCATTGCATGCCCCTAAACCAGATCGAATTTCATTCTTCATCATTACCATCTATATTTCAGAGCAAAGACCTAGCCATGGCGGCTGGTTAGAAGAGAGGAATCGAGAAGGTAAAGAGGAACCAGAGATCGATGGGTTCTTACCATTTCGAGTTACAGTGGCTGAGATTTGTTGCTGCTGTCAAATCGATTCAAGAAGAAGGGTTTCTGTAACTGGAGATGGGGTTTGATGTTGTTGCTGATGTGATTGAGAGAAAGGGGATCTGAGTTTAAATTAGTACAAGAGGAAATTTCTAGCATAATACGAACTGAAGATGTTGTTGGATTAATGGTGAGTGGTGGTGAATCAGAGAATCTAGTTTGAGTTGAGATGTGGAAGTTGTTGCCATGAATCAGTGATGAACAAATTGGGTTTGTTCTAGATCTGAAATTGAAGTTGAGATAATGGTGCTATTGAATCTGTGTTTGAGATAGAGTTGCAGTTATGAATGTTGAAGATGCAGTCAAGGGACGAGATAATTCAGCTGTTGTTGGTTCTTAACAAAGAAGAAGATGATGAAGTTGAGTTGCAATCAATGGAAGCTCGGACTAGTGGTGCTGGAATTAGGAGCTGGATGAATTGCAGCTGTTGCAGAAATTACAAAGGAGTGATGCTGCAATGAGATGGCAGAGTTCAATGACAGATAGAGAAGCTGACTTGGGTCAGTTCTGGCTGGAATTGGATGGGTGGTATTGTAATGGCATTGCATGTGATTGATGCTGCTGAGCAGTGAGGATTCGAGTTTGAGCATTGGTTGTGCAGCTGCAACTGAAGATGATACTGTGAATAGATGAATGTTAGGTTTGTATTGGTGGCATTTGAGATGAAGCTGAGGGAGCTTGTTGCTGTCAAGACATGATGTTAATGGTATTTGAAGTTCAGGCAGTGCAGGTTAAGGAGAATGAATTGATCAGAAGATGAAAATTACAAAAGAAGATGGGTACTGAGAATTATGGCTTAGTATGTGTGTGATGTTGTTGTTGTTATTACATGGATGAACTGAATTGCATCTACAGTGGTGCTAGTGGTGAGTATGAAGTCGCAGAGAGATGAATAAATGCTTGAAATGGATGTGCGTTGCCGTGCAGGGAATGAAGTGTTAAATTGGTGCAGCTGAAGACATTACAGGGTAGTTGAGGTAGTAGGAATTGATGTTACAGGTGGAGATGAGAATGCGAATTACAGGAAAGAAGAAGTTGTAGCTGCACTTTCAGAGATAAGAGATTGCAAGAGTGTTGTTGGCTGTAGTTAAGGATAAAGAGGGAACTAAGTACTTTCATTTGAAATGGGCTCCAAGGAGAATTGCAGGTGGAGGATGATGTAGTGCCATCATGGATGTGACTGAGGTGGTGAAGCACAATCATTGTGCAACAGCAAGCTCAAGCTGTTCAAATGGCTTTGGTCGGGCAAGTCAGCCTACTCAGATGAGTTAGCTGACTAATTCAACCTCTGACTCATTATGACTCGGTCTGTTTGACCCGAGTTGACTTCCCGAGTTGACCTGTTTAACTGGTGACCGGATGGACTTTGCCGATCACCTGAGATGCTTTCCGACCAACTTCCGACACTTTACTAGTTTTCCGGCGATTGCTTTTGGGACATATTTTCATATGGGTATTCCTCACATATGGGCTTGGTGGACATCTTTGTATTGGACTTTGGAGATTGAACCTAATTTTAAAAGTTGGAGAAAAACTACAAAAGGAAGAGTTCTCTAAAATTTGATTAAGTATTCTACTGCTATTTGGAGCTTTTGGAGAGAGCGGCGATTAGGGTTTGTTTTCATTATTTTTCATTTTCTTCATTTTATTATTGATTATGATGAGCTCAAAAGCTATGAGTAACTAAACACATATTATTGGTTATGGGATAAAGTTAATTTTTCAAATATGATATTTGCATCAATGAATTAGTTTTATCTCAATAATTTATTGTTTATGATTCATGGTTTATATTTTCATATGATTTGATTGTTTGTTTGGTTGAGTCCGGAATCAATTAGATGTGCATTCAAAGCTAAAGCTATATTAGGGTTTTGAATATGTAAAAGTTGTTAATCACTGATTATAAGTAGCATAGTGTGGTTATTACTTGTAGTGATACATCTCTATAGTCACATATGAATCATAACCTTGGTTAACAAATTAGTGCTTTTACACGTTCGATTTCTTTGATTAGTCTTATTACATAGAACTTGCTGCTTTTAGGGAGTTAAACTTAATTGTGCTTTTACACTTTAGGTTGCTTTATAGGAAGAATTCACATATACATCTTTTAATGTGGTTGTGATGAAATCAGGGAATTAGCGGGTTATACTTGCGATCAATATATCCTAGGACTTTTAGTAAATGGGAGATTAAATTACCAATTCTAGGCATTGACAAAAAATACATGTTCGTGAATGATATTGTCCCGTGAGCAATATCTCCTCCTTATTGATTATTCCAATTATTACTTTGCTTTTATTTACTTTTATTTGGTTTGATAAAATCAAAATCCCCCCTTGGTTACTTAAGAATCTGAAAATTGCATAACAACAATTGCCTTTCTATGGAAACAAACTCTTTCTTATCTTATACTTCATTTATATTTTCTAGAGTGAGAAAGTGAATTATTTTTGACGCATGACTGCGATCAGTGATACGTTTTTTAAATTTAGACAACAAAGAATTATCTGAAATAGGCTTAGTTGAAGTTGAGATAGCAAAGAAATGTTGAAGAAAAATATTCTCAATGTCTTCTTTCGTATCATACCATATGCCTAAAGAATTATTTATTGCAGAAATTTGGTTTTTCTTGTTGTTGTAGTTTGTTTGAGAGTGAAAGAATGTGGTATTCTGTCAGCTTCGTAAGTATGAACTCCTGCCTTTTGCCTGAAATAATCCTTTTGAATATGTAACCAATGTTGAAGATCATTAGTTAGATTACAAACATCTGAATGATTGGTTGGAAGGTTCTGATTATAACAAAGATTAAGATGATGATTAATGTTCTGAATATTGGCAACTTTTCCTATTTGTATCATAAACCTTATGCAATTGATTCAACACATGGTACTCACTTATCTGGCTCACCTTCTCTAATTTCAATACTTTTCAGTGTCTATCTTCGACATATTGCCTTCATAGTTACACCTTCCTACTGTCTTAACTTACAAATCTTATCCTCTTCTTTTATATATACTTTTCAAATCATGGTTTTTCTTTTATACTTTCACAACATCTATCTGCATATTAAGTTCTATCTTCCTTTGATGTCTGATAATATTCAAAATATCTCTCAACTTATGGAGGGTATTTCTATAGGAAATACTCCTTCCAAAGCTAGAGTAGTTACTCACTCAACTACTGCTCTTACTCAAGCCATCAAGTGTCGATCAATTTAAATCAACAACCAAAGGTTGGATATTCTAATTGATTGATCTAAACGCACAACCTGTGATATTTCAATTATATAACAAAATAAAACGCGGAAAAGAAATAACACAGACACCAGAAATTTTGTTAACGAGGAAACCGCAAATGCAGAAAAACCCCGGGACCTAGTCCAGATTGAACACCACACTATATTAAGCCGCTACAGACTCTAGCCTACTATCAATTAACTTCGGACTGGAATGTAGTTGAACCCTAATCAATCTGACACTGATTCAAGGTACAGTTGCGTTCCTAACGTCTCTAATCCCAGCAGGATACTACACACTTGATTCCCTTAGTTGATCTCACCCACAACCAAGAGTTTCTACGACCCAAAGTCGAAGACTTGATAAAAAAATCTGTCTCACACAGAAAAAGTCTATAGATTGAATAAATCTGTCTCCCACGGAAATACCCAAGAGTTTTTGTTCCGTTTTTTGATAAATCAAGGTGAACAGGAACCAATTGATAAACCGGTCTTATATTCCCGAAGAACAGCCTAGTAATATCAATCACCTCACAATAATCTTAATCGACTAGCGAAACAAGATAATGTAGAATCACAAACGATGAGACGAAGATGTTTGTGATTACTTTTATCTTGCTTATCGGAGAAATTAATCTCGAGTCAACTATTTCAAATGTACTCAATCCGATAGAATCGGGAAAGATCAGAACACGCAACTACAAAGAAAATAGTTGGGTCTGGCTTCACAATCCCAATGAAGTCTTTGAAGTCGTTAACCTACATGGTCTCGATAGAAACCTAAGGCTAAAGGAGAATCGACTCTAGTTATGTAACTAGTAACACACATGAGGTGTGGGGATTAGTTTTCCCAGTTGCGAGAGTTCTCCTTTATATAGTTTTCAAATCAGGGTTTGCAATCCAAGTGACCTTGGTAACAAAGTATTCAATATTCACCGTTAGAAGAAAAACCTGATTCAACTAAGCTAATATCTTCCAACCGTTAGATCGAACTTAGCTTGTTACACACAAATGAAATGTACCCTCATTTAGGTTTATGTAACCGTACCTAAACGTGTACACCATGTTGGTTCACAAATAGTTAACCGAGGTTAGCCATATGATTACTCTCATATGAACCTTATTCATTTTAACCATAACTAGTTCAAATGACTCAAATGAAACTAGTTAAAGAGTTGTTCAATTGCTATATTCTCATAGAATTATACAAGAACACAATTGAAGCAAAATCAGTTTGATTCACTCGAATTAATCTTTTTTTGATAAGTCAAAATTGTATTAATGAATATCAATATCTACAAGAGATGTTTACAAGAAAAGAGGTCAGAATAACCCCAAAAACTTGCAAACTATTTAAAATGATAATAAGCAACATTAGGAAATTCAATAGAAATTAAAAAACTAGGTCTTCCATCATAGTGAATTCCTACTTCATTATCTAGATAACAACCACGCTTTGCCATGTTATCCGCTGCAAAATTTTCCTCCCTGTATGTATGAATAAATCTTATAGAATCATAATTTCTACAAACTTCTAACCACGTCCGTCTTGAAAACCAAGGAAAATTAGAATTAGAAAAAGCCTCCACCACGCTAGAAGAGTCTGAACGAATGCAAATACGCCTAACTCCCCATCTTGTAGCCCATTCCATACCAATAATGATTCAATATAACTCTTCCAGATAATTAGTAGTAATTCCCAAGCCAATAGACATAGCACCAATAATATTACAAGAAGAATCCCTAGCCACTACACCAGCACCAGCCCTACCTGGATTCCCTCTCGCCGCACCATCACAACATAACTGAATATCACTCGAATCAATCATGAACATTATAGCCACGGTTTTCAAAGATTGCATTCCTTATTATATAAATGTTTATGTTCATGTACAAAACTAAATTTAGAACTTTAACCTTCAAGTATGCAAACGGGTACGCATACTTGAAATACCCGGACTAAGATTGGGTTTCTCCAGTACGCGAACGAGTACGCGAACTTTCAATCCCAGCAGAAATTCTCGGATATGAACCTGTACGCCAGTACGCAAACGGGTACGCATACTTAGGTTCCCGGATTTCTTAAACCAACCGGTATGCAAACGGGTGCGCATACTATGGTTCCCGGACATGGATTACATATGTGCAAGAGTGCACAAGATGACATATCCAATAATATTTAAGTGTTCTAAACTCTTATTTCAATCATTGAAACTTTCTTAGAGGATGGCAATAGCCGTTTTCACACACTATTAGCATCAAAGCAATTTTCAAGTTATTGAAATAATCATAACGAAACATTCCAAGACAACACCAAATGATTGTATCACACAAACCATGTAAGATGTTACTCGGCAATTTTCTCATGATATAAGATGAACGTGGTCGAAGAGAAAGCTTACCAACACATATTTCGAGAAATATGTAAGCGAGATATACTCAGCTCGAAATCTCAAATGTGTATAGAGAAAACTATATTGTAACACGACTCATGTCTCAATATAGGAGATAGAGTAGAAATAGACTTTCCAAGTGATAGATGAGTTTTAAGTCTCCACATACCTTTTGTCGATGAAGTTCCACAAGCTCCCCTTAGTAGTTCTTCATCTTCAAATGATGAACTCCGTGAAGTCTAAGCTCAACTACACAATCTATGTCCTAGTCCAAGACATCTATAAATAGGCTAGAAATCAAAACTTATAGTTTTGATTACTAACATTGACAAACATGCTTGAGATAGCAACGCATGCGAGTTGGACCGAGCAGTGCTCTAACACTAATGGTTAGAGCTATTGATCTTAATATCTTTGCAATTAGATTTTGTACAACTGAAGATAAAGATGCAATTATGTTTGGAGGTGCTTGGAATTTTGATGGACATCTAATAGTTCTTAGAGATTGGCACCCTTCCTTTCCGTATCGACATCTGAACTTTGACACCTCTCCTTTCTGGTTGGAATTCAAAAATCTTCTCCCTGAATTCACTTACCCAGAAATTTTAAAGATTTTTGCTGATATTGTCGGAGAAACATTTGATGTTGAACAAGATGGAATTCATCCATCTACTTCTACAAAATTCAGAGCTTTGATGATGATGGATGTTACTACATCCATGCTAAAAGGTATTCATGCTGCTAATGTTGCAAGTGTTTCTCGCTGGGTGGGATTATTTTTTGAGAAGCAGCCTTACAAACTTTGTGTCGAATGCCGTGTTCCAGATCATGATTCTAACTTGTCTGGAGATAGAAAGACTAGACGCATCCATATGGAAAGCACTGTTAGAAATTTTGGTCCTGCTGTTGAACAAGTGACATTACCAGTTAGAAATCCAGAAGATCTATCTAACATGTACATGCATCATGCACATCAGAGAAGATCAAATTTTAGAGAGTCGATTTCTTTTAAATCTGGTCCTCTTGATGGCTTCGGCTATAGTAATTGCAAGTAATGGTTCTACCAATCACACTATTCGCCATAAAAGATGTTGAAAACTCAGTACTGTAGTCCTTTCGATGATGAGTCTAACCAAGCTTCTACAAATCAACCTCGGAATGAGCCAATAAGTGATAACCATTTTACTGAAGCTAATGCCAATGTTAACTTGAGCCATATGCATCAGACATTGCTGCTACGAATCATCCTTTGAATCGTAATATAACTGATGATGGACGACATGTACCTTTCCGTAATCTTTTCAAAAAGCTTCTTGTTTTCATTTGTTTGATTTTTATTTTCTTTACTGTTTGTTTTTGTCTATCGTTTATACTAATGAAAATCCTCTCCTGGAACTTCCAAGGTTTTGGCAATCCTTCTACTAGGGATTACTTGTATTTCTGCATTAGCAAACATAACCCTGATATCTTCTTTCTTTCGGAAACTAAAACTCAGAACTCTACTATGCATTTCTACATGCAGCAATTCCAATATCCTAATTATTGGTATGCTTCATCAGTTGGTCTGTCTTGTGGTATCTTAATTGCTTGGAAACAGGGCATTGATTTTAACATTATGCATACAACTAGACACACAATTTATGCATTATTTCATACTCATAATCATCATTCAGATATGTTGTTAAGTTGTATGTATGGGGCTCGTGATTCTGTTGAAAATCAAGAATAGTGGAATTATCTTTTAGAGATGCAACCTCATGTAGATCTTCCATGGATTCTAATTGGTGATTTAAATTTCACGATGTCTGATTCGGGAACAATTTCTTCTCATGCTTCACATCATCAACAATCTCGCATGATTAGGCCTATTATCCAGCAACTAGGCTTAATTGATCTGGGTTTTTCTGGTCACTCTACTACTTGGTCGAATAACAGATCTGACAATGATTACACTGCATCAAGGTTATATAGAGCTCTAGTTAATGTTCCGTGGTTGAATAGTTATACTACGACATTTTTACAACATCTTCCTCCTGTAGCTTCGGATCACTCGCTTATTCTCTTATCTACTTCTCCAGAGACTGGTCATAAAAATAGCTCTTTTCTCCTTTACAAATGTTGGTTATCTCACACTTCATGTTCTGAAACTATCAATAATAGTTGGTCGAAAACCTTTTTAGGATCGTCATCCTTTCAGTTTACCTCTAAACTAAAATACACTAAACATCAACTTATGTTGTGGAAGAAACAGCAGGCATGTCATATTCAATTGCGGCTGCTTGTTTTATTACCGCCAAAAATCATGTGGCCTACGTGGACTAGTCATGTGGCATAAAAATATTTCTTTTAAGAGTAGTTCTGTATGGACCGCCTCCCTAAACTACTCAAAACCGTTGTGACACACAAGAATGGGTCAGGTGGGTTCCGCTTTCCCAGAAGTAAACACGGGGTCCATTATTTGGGATGTGTTTGTGAGTGAACGGTTTATTTGTGGGTTTTTTTTATCACGGTATATACATAATTTTTGTTCTTTTAATCATTATCAACTAGTTCTGCTGGTGAAATTATAGTTGCGCAAGGCTTCCAACTGATTATTGGTGAGACTGGTAAAGGTTCGGCGGCTAGCACGAGTCAAAAAGGAGTGGCAACTGGTAAAGGGTAAGAAGCATGCTTCTGGTCATAGCCATGTTGATACTTGGGCTAAGAATTCTTTTTAAGTGCTTTCGAGAGAATTAGGGCTCTCCAATGATACTAATGTTGTTGATGCTAATAATGTTGAAGAGGGAAGGGAAGTAGCTTAATCTGAGGTTAGTATCTCTGATGCTAGATATGTTGATATGGAGTGTGATAAGGATATTATAATGGCCATGGATGCTAGTTTAGGCAGTAGCGTGGTTTTGGAAACAATTCAAACTCCCATTACAATTGTTCAAAGTTTGGTCTCGGATGGTGCTACTGAATAATTGCTAGCTGAAAGGTTGAGTACAGTTAGTGGTCTAGGCAGTCGCTCGGTTTTGGAAACAATAGAGTCTCTAAATACTAGGACTATAGATTCCACAGAGGATTTGGATAAGAGTTTACGGGAGGATATGGAGAATAATGTTTTAGAGGATGTGAATGGGGCATGGACGTTTCTACTAGGCTTGGCAATAAAACAAGAAGTGGATCTGGTTTGGAAGGTAAGAAAATCTTGGATTGGAACCAGATGAAGTGAAAAAATTTACCTTACGCACAAGATTGGATGCTATGAAATCTCAGCGATGGTGCTCTCCTAGCCAAAGAGATGTTTGACGGTAAGACTGATTTGGAGGGGAATATTTTGGATGCTTCTCTGGAGATTAGTAGTTTGGGCCTCAAATCTCAAAAGAGTAGGTCACTTAGGCCTACTTAGTCTAGTGAAAACCAAGTTCAACCTCTAATTAAGCTTGTTCCTGGTAATTTTGCTTCTGACGAAGATGAAGAGGGGAAATTTTATTATGGTTATGAGGATCTGTACATTATGCATACCATTTTTTCCAAGGGTAAACCGTATAATGAGAGGAGTTGGTACTAGACGAAGATGACTCTTCTTTTTCTTCTGTTTGAACTTATGCTTTGTATTTTGCTTATAATTACGAGCCTTTTCAGGCTTTTTCTGATGTTATTTCTTTTACTCCTTTGGTTTATATGGGCTGGGGGGCCTTTGAGCGTCTTTTGTAATTCTTAAAATTACATTTTTTTTCTTTAATAAACTATTGGACTTAACAAGAAAAAAAGACAACATCTTTCTCTTTTTTGGTTCACATATTGTTCTTTCTTCCTTTTCCTTCTCTCTTTTGTTAGTATAAATTCAACTTCTTCGATCTTAACACTCACAATATTTTTTTCATGTGATGAAAATCAAAAAACGAAATCATAGTCATAATCGTAAACTAATTTCTATTCGAAAGAACGTTAATTAAAACCCTATTGATATTGAGAATTAGGTTTGATTTCGGTTTGAATGACCTAAACAGATTTGGGCATTGAGAAAGATTAATAAACCCTACACCAAGTTGGGCATGATCTTCTTTTGGTTTTTTAATTTTGTAAGAGATGGATTATCCCCCCTTTAAAACTCATGTTTTTCTTGTAAAAGCATGGTTTAAGTGGGTTCATCTTCATCTCCACTTTTCAGTAAAAGTAGAAGAATTTGGTAAGGGATCATTGGATTTAAAAAAAAAAATTTGTTTCACCATTGAATTATATGAGATTTGGATCTTGAAATATTTAAATAGGAAAATAAAATTACATATTGCTTGATTTTCTGAATGAATATCTTTGGATTTGAAGTAGTAGATGATATTGTTGGTTTTGAAGATGACGAATCTTGTTTCTCAATAAATAACTTGATCTTCAAATAATCATTGACTTCATTTAGAGAGATATAAAGCTTAAGATTTATTTGGATGAGAAATTAATATAGGGCAAAGAGATGAGGGAAATTTATTGTTTGGTCTGGAGCCCATATAGTTATCTTCTATAGGGTCCAACCGTATTTCATCCTTAACCTAGGGTCCAAAGTTTTATTGAAACAAAGAAATGAGTATTATACCCTACTACTATATACATGTGAAACAACATAATTTTCTCCCACAATCCCGTTGCTATTTTAACTTCACGTACAAACACCATCCGCAAAAAAACGATTCAACATTTATTAGTCTATAACGTTCACAAATCAATTTCACATAAACGAAGAAATCGATTTCACCTCAGTGAAAGCAAAACCAAAACCAAATCAAAGCAGTATTTTTCAGTGTGTCATATATGTACCACATTATTTTTCAATATGCTACATATGTACTTCTGAAATATTTCAGTGTTCCATATATGTACTTCTGGATCAAACAAAAAAAGTGATTAAACTGTTACATCATTGCTCGGTCGAACTAGCAAGTGTTGATATCTCAAGCTTGTTTGTCAAGTTTAGTTGAACAAAGCTATATACTTGATTTCTAGTCTTATAGTTATATCTGGTATTAGGATAGAAGTGTGTAATTGAGCATTAGACTTCACGACGTTCACCAATTGAAGAAGAAGATCTACTGAAGAGCTTGGAGTAACTTCATCAACAAAAGGTATGTGGAGACTAAAACTTATCTATCACTCAGAAGTTTATTCTATTCTATCTTCTAATGAGACTAAGTCGTATATCTATATAGACTTTGGATTATACAAATTTGAAATTTCGAGCTGAGTTTATCTCGTTTATATATTTCTCGAAATACGTGTTGGAAGCTTTCTATCTTTAGCTAAAATTCATCATCTACTTGACGAGTTTAGTTGTAAACAATCTGTTTGTTGGAACTAAATATTAAGTCAAGATGATCATGTGAAAATTACCTTGAACATCTTACATGATTTGTGTGAGACAATTATTTGATGTTAACTTGGGAAGTTTCGTATTGGTCAATTAATCGCTTGAAAATTACTTGAAGCTAGTGGTATGTGTAAGATTACCGTTGTTGTCTTCCAAGGATGTTCCAATGATTAAATGACAGTTTTAGAACTACTACCAATGTCTGGATATAACACAGTAAACGTACCTAGTATGCGAACTGTGAAGTTCTAGTTTAGGTCTGGAACTCTTGTTTGCGAATGGGTTTACCTGTGAAAGGTCCAAAACTGTGGTTTCCGAACAGTGTTTGCAAACGATAAGACTAGGCCAGGTACGGAACTGTGATTCGCGTACTCAGTTTGCGAACACAGTGGTTAGGTTCTAAAATCGGTAAGTATGACAATTCATACTCATAAACTCAGGTTCATTTGTGAACTTAGTTTGCGAACTAATGTCCCCGTAACTTTAATGAAATAAGGCATGCGAACTTGTTTTGCAAACCGTGGAATTATGTTCATGAATTGGTTCTTGTATAAGTACATTGTACAACTACAAACCAAACCGAATATGTTTCAAATTGTTCACGGATATTTCAATGAGATAATGAACATTTGAACAACTCTCTTAAAGCACATTTAGATTCATTTGATTATCTATCATAATTGATTGATCATCATATTTGATCTAGAAGTGTTAGATGAATACGCCTAAATTAAAAGTATTCATATGGCTTAGCTTTTATTGAGCCAACTGGTTATACACGTTTAGGTACGGTTCATCCATATCTAATTATAAGTATATTTCATTTGTGTATATCAAGCTAATACCATCTAACGATGGAGATTGATTGTTTATTTTTCTAAGCAGACTTAGCTTGAATCTTAAATCGGGAGTTCATCTAACGGTAAATATTAATTGCGTTGTTACTAAGCTATCTTAGCTTTGATTGTAAGCAACCCTAATTTGAAAGACTGTATAAGGGAGAACTTTAGCATCTGGGAAACCTAATCCCGACACTCTCGTGTGTCCTAGTTACTAACTAGATTCGATTCTCCATTAACCTAGGTTTTCCAAAACCATTATTAGGTTAACGACTTAAAGACTTCATTTAGGAGTCGTGAAGCCAGATCCAACTATTTTCTCTGTACTTGCGTATTCTGATCTTACCTTTTATATCGTATTGAGTTTAATCTTGTCCAAGGTTTTATTGAGATTTATCTCCGATAGGAAATATTGTTAGAGCACTGATCGGTCAAACTCGCAAGCGTTGCTATCTCAAGCTTGTTTGTCAAGTTTAGTTGCCAAAACTATAAGTCTTGATTTCTAGTCTACTTATAGCTATGTCTCGTATTAGGATAAAATGTGTAGTTGAGCTTTAGAATTCACGGCGTTCATCGATTGAAGACGAAGAACTACTAAGGGGAGCTTGTGGAACTTCATCAACAAAAGATATGTGGAGACTTGAACTCATCTATCACTCAGAAGTCTATTTCTATTCTATCTCTTATTGAGACAAAATTCGTATAGCTATATAGACTTTATATTATACACATTTGATATTTCGAGCTGAGTTTAACTCACTTACATATTTCTCGAAATATGTGTTGGTAAGCTTTCGCTTTAACCAAGTTCATCTTTATTCTTGACGAAAGTCAAAAGATGATCATGTGAAAATCGCCTGGTAACACCTTACATGATTTGTGTGAGACAGTCATTTGATGTAGACTCGGAATGTTTCGTATTGATCTATTGATCACTCGAAAATTGCTCTGAAGATAATAGTTTGTGTGACACAACTATTCCTGTCTTCCAAGAATGTTTCAATGATTAGCATGGAGCTTAGAATGATTAACCATTGATTGGATATAGCACAGTATGCGCACTTGTATGCTAACTGTTGCAAGTTATTCCAAGTCCGGGAACCATAATATGCATGCACGTATGCGTACTGGTTTGATAGTTGAAGTCCGGGAACTTAGTATGCATACCCGTATGCGTACCGGCTTAAAAGTTCAAAACCGGGAATTCAATTGAGTTTGGTCATGTACGACAGTATGTGTACCCGTTCGCATACTGGCGAACCCAGACCAAGTCCGGTTAATTAGGTATGCGTACCCGTTTGCATACTTGAGTGGGTTAAGTTCTAAAATCGGTTTGTTCATGAACAAATACATTTATATAATAAGGAACGCAATATTTTGCAAACTGGGGCTATAATGTTCATGAATTGATTCGAGTGAATCAAAATCGATTTTGCTTCATTTGTGTCTTGTATACTTCTATGAGAATATAAACAATTGAACAATTCTATAACTAGTTTCATTTTAGTCATTTGAACTAGTTGTGATTAAGATGAACAAGGTTGATTTGAAAGTGTTCATATGGCTAACTTCGGTTAACTATTGTTGATCCAACCATGTGTACACGTTTAGGTACGGTTACTCATATCTAAATGAAATCACATTTCATTTGTGTATAACAAGCTAAGTTCGATCTAACAGTTGAAAGATATTAACTTGACTCTAATCCGGTTTTCATCTAGCGGTGAATATTGCATGTTTTGTTACCAAGGTAGCATTGATTGCAAACCCTGATTTGAAGATTATATAAGGGAGAACTATAGCAACTGGGAAACCTAATCCCCACACCTCCTGTGTGATACTAGTTGTGACTAGAGTCGATTCTCCTTTAACCTAGGTTTTTCCTAAAACCATTATAGGTTAACAACTTAAAAACTTCATTGGGATTCTGAAGCCAGACCCAACTATTTTCTCTGTAGTTGCGTGCTCTGATCTTACTTTGTTCTATCGTATTGAGTACTATCTTCTCTAAAATTTGCTCGAGATTTAATCTCTGATATGTAAGATAAAAAGTAGTCACAAACATCTTCATCTCATCGTTTGTAATTCCACGATATCTTGTTTCGCTACCATACGATTTGGATTATTGTGAGGTGATTGATATTACTAGGCTATTCTTCAGGCATATAAGTCATGTGTATCAATTGGTTCCTGTTCACCTTGATTTATCAAAAGACGGAACAAAAACTCGTAGGTATTTATGTGGAAGACATATTTATCTATTCAATAGACTTTTCTATGTGAGACAGATTTGTTTATCAAGTCTCCGACTTTGGGTCCGAGCAACTCTTAGTTGTGGGTGAGATCAGCTGATGCGTGTCGTAAGTGCAACAAATTATTCGATATATTTCCCACTAACTAAATAAATAATATAGCGGTAGTAAGGATCATTCCCACAAAGAGTTGTGTAATTGATAAGTTATTTGGTTCAGCAAAATAATAAAAAATACTAAAAAGGGGGGATTGGTTTGATTATAATAAACAAAAAAGAATAATAAATAATAAGATGAAAAGATGATTAGGAATCATTCGTTGTTACCAAACGTTGACTTGCATAAAATACTCGTTTACCTTTCGTAAGAATCATATATCACCAACCGTAGAATAGCAGCTAGCTCAGTACTATCCCCAAAAATCCTTTTACCACGGACACGGAAGCTCTCCAATATCAGATTCTATCCACTGAACCACCAAGTAGCAGCTCACTCAAGGTGTAATCCAACCGAATGCTTTAGGCTTTGCGAATTAGGTTGATCCCAGTAGTTAAACTCTTAGCTCAAGGTTCACTTGTTGATGTTGTCTTCACTCGCAATTGCTCCACAAAATCCCTCTGCAAGGTCTCGCGATTTCTACTTCTGTATGAATTATTCGACGATTATTTATCTCCTAACTCAATACTAGCAATAGAATGATCAAAAGATTAGTCCAATTGTACATTTGAATAATCTAGAAATCAATCATAAACCCTAGGTATAGAAAAGACAATCGATAATATGATAAAAACTTCAAATAATCTTTGTATAATAATTAAGCTTCACACCCGGAACTTTGAATTCATCCTAACCAACAAGAATTTAGTTGCTCATGATTACACTGTTACCCGGTTTCCCCCTAAAGAGGTAAACCCTAATATATGAATGAAGAACAAAAGTGTATTATGATATATGTAGAGATATATATTTAGGTCAAGAAGTGTTTCTTTTGTAGTCTCCAAATTGTAGAAGCCCCCGTGCTTAATTCCGTGCAGAGTGGGTTGCCAAAGTTTAGCCAAATTTCCAAATAACCAAAAGTAAGTCACGGCCAAGTCTCTCACCATACAAAGAAGGCGCATAAACACAGCCTAATGCGCTCATGCAGCACCACCATTTATCACGAGCATCGCCAGCACCTATATCATCCTTATCACTGCCATGGTCCTCTCCTTCCATATCTCTCGGTCTCATAACAGCTTCCAATCCAGCGCCATTCACCTCTCCATTAATCACTGCCATCACCACGATCTCGATGAACGTCATCATTACTGCCCTTTCCATCATCTCTGCAGCTTCATCACTTCCAGCTTCCTTCATTGTCCAGAATCAACGGCAGCAACAACTGAACTCGTTTCTAACTTGAGTGCTCATAATTACAGCAGCATCCTTCTTCCATTAACCACCATCGTTTCCGGCATTCACTGTCATTATCATTACTTCCATTCCCTGTACCTTTCTTTCGTCTATTGCCGATCAATAATGACAGAAGCTCAATACTCATCCATTTCCTCGAGACCATCTAGCCCATATTACTCGAGCTTCTCCATCAAATTCCCGGAAGTCCATCAATGATAATGGCAGCGACCACTACAACACAGCTCCTCTTCTCTCTGCCAACAATGAACGATCGCCATCAACTTCGTCTGTCGCTGGCAATGGCAGCCGCAAAATTCCATAATATCAGCACAGCTCCAACTCCGTTAACTACCATCTCTGCCATGAACAGCATCACAGGTTTCCGTCTTTGAAGTGGAGAAGATGATGATGGTGCCCCGAGAAAGTGATCTGGTGCCCTTAGTAATGCGCCATTCAACTATTTGAATTGTCAGTTCCGGAGAATCGACAAGCTTAATTTCTAGTTTCGACCATAACTTCCTCGTACGATGCCGGAAAGAGTTCATTCTTTCTCCCTTAGCTTCTTCTTTTCGCCCTCTTCGAGATGATGGGAAAAAATCCTGACTTTGAGCGAGTTCCACTTGGTCTTTGGCCCTTCTCCACTTGTAGACTTCACTTTTGTAGCTCTTTTCACTTCTTTTCGGATGATTCACCTAACAAAACATAAATAAAAGAAAGCGAGAGTAATATACAATAATTCGCAAGAATACATAACAATTACTAGCATGGATTGGACACTAAAGATATATAAAATATGCACTTATCAAATTCCCCCACGCTTAGCTTTTGCTAGTCCTCGAGCAAACTATCTAAATACAACAACTCCATGTCGTCGAGGATACGGTTACACTTAACGCGTATAACAAGCCTTTAAACCCCTAGGTGTCCCTAGTGGACGAGTTATAGTCTCGTGAGGGCTTACAGGAGATATACCCACAAAACCTACTCCAACTTCAAAGTGTTCCAACTTCCCAAGCATCCAAAGAGCTATGAGGACATAGAGTTTCTGCATGCTAGTAATAAGAAGTTAGAAATACCAAAGAACATATTCTCATTCTCAAATGTTGAGTGAGAATAACCACACCATAATGAGAGAACGCGTCTTTGAGAGTGATCAATAATCATTTCTCTTCGACTTCTGCCTCACTTAAAAGGATTTTATGATAATTGCACTCAAAAAGACGACTTTTCTATGGGTCTTTTTTCTGATGATCTCTAAGAAAGGAAATCAACCACTATTATCGAGGATGAGAGTACTTACCACCTTCACATCCGATTTCAACGATGATAACACCACTCTCACAGCATCCAATAGAAACGTCTTCGATCGGCTCGTCTTCTTCATCTTCTTGGTCTTTGTCTTTGGTCTTCAACTGTTGATGATAAACTCTTGAGCTTCGTAGAACTCTGACAATTGTAACTCTTTTCCTCTATTTCTTGTTGCTTGAAACTTTTTTATATCTTTTTCTTCCCCATGGCCTTATTGAACAAATAACAACCTAAATGCAATTTTTTTTTGTATTTTCTCTTCTTTCTTTTTTTTTCAATTTTTTTGTTTTTTGTTTTTTGTTTTTTTATTTTTGTTTTTTGTTTTTTTGTTTTTTTCTTTTTCTTTTTGACAAAGAGATTGCAACTACAAAAATAATAACGAAATTAAAATTAACATGGCCATAAAAAGAAGTACTTTACCACTTTGATCTTCACAACTTGTATTGTCTTCGTATCATAAAGTTCAATAATTCTCATCTTTTGATTTTCTTCGCTCTTGTAAATAAGTCTTCATACTTGGATATAATTTACGCTCCTTGTGTGTAAGTCTTCAACATGTATATAAAAATCTGCTCATTGTATGTTGCTTTACTTGGATATGAAATTTTCTCTTACTCGTATTGTTACTTGTAAACCTCAAACGTCTTCAACTTACCTTGTAGATTTGGATGTCGCTCCGCTTGTTGATGATGATGGTGTTTCTATGGACCTGTTGTTGGCGAGAGAGCGAGTGGTGCTAACTGCAAATCAAACTACAAGAAGATGGTTTTCATCTATAGACGTCACCCTCATGATTGACAAAATTAACACTCAAGAGATCAAAAATAGTGCTGAAAATGGTGGGAGGTTGGGTATCTCAGCATTCTACCCGGAATTAACGTACGGTGACACACACTCAAAAGAAAGCTCTTTAGTCAGCTACAAAGAAAATTTGGTCTGGTGCCTTTGTTGATTTGAAAATAGGTAGTCTCCACTAATGATTGATCAGCAACTCTAATAATGCATTTCTCTCTGCTCCTCATTTACATCAACGACATGATTAAATCCATTATTTAATACTTTAACAAGCAAGAAATCCAACGTAGTTCCCTAACACTTCCAAGTTCAGTTATGTCGGTCAGAAATCTCTATGTAAACATACCTAGAAGTATGCTAGTGACTCTAAAATCTCTACAAGTTGGAGGTCTTATTCAAATATATACAAACAAATTGAAAATTTTGACTCAAAAAGGCTAAAAACTCTATATGCAAAAGACTCCCCGACACTTAAACTTCACATTGTCCTCAATGTGTAAAACTGAAAAATCTGAATTCCGACGTAGCAGCAGATAAAACGCAAAAACTGTGCAAATTGGTAAGGAATTTGGAAAAACTCTATTTCTCAAAAGTTGTTCACCTACGTGTTTTCTACACAGTGTTAAAAGGGAACAGTATTTAGATAAACGGTCTGATAGTTATGGTCTCTGGACTGAACTACGTGCAGTCTGAATTTTTCTGACGAAAAGGTATTCGTCATAATTTTCTTCTAAAATAGATTCCGGACTCAATGAAATTAAACATGGGGATGCAAATATGATATGAAAACTATAAAAAGAAAAAAATAAAAGGGTTTAAGATGCAAAAACTATGGGTTGCCTCCCATTTAGCGTTTGGTTTAAAGTCGTCAACCCGACTCTTTTGTTATCGTCCATATACCAACAATCTGAAAATCTTGTAGTCCTCCCAGAAAACAATATGCAACTCAAGTAACAACTTCACAGATGATTAGCATAACATATAAATAATTAAATTTTTATAGCTTGAAAGCTTACCCCACACTTAGTCCTTTCTACACTCGAAAGTGGATAGAGAACATAAAATAAGGGAACTTCTATAGGTTCCTCTCGGTGAACCTGCACAATGCTAGAATCAAACACATCAAGTGGTGGATACTTAGAAGCAAAATAATCCTTAAGAATTTTAGAAGCACAAATACTCAATCCTAAGTAATGTGGATTAAAAGATTAAGAAATATGCAAATGATTAGACAAACCTTCCACAATCTCTTGTATTACGGGATCCTCATCATTCTTAAAGAATTGCAATGAATTGTTTACCTCATTTTTATCGTGGTCCTCTATCAGACTATTTAGCCATTCTTCGTCAGTTTTTGCTTCAATCAAAATCTCAGCATCATTATAATCCTTGGCTAGCTCAATTGGGTCTTCCACAACTTCAATCAATTTGGTTTCATTCTCAATCTCTATCTCTTCAATAACCTCGTCATCGTAATCAGAATCATCTCCTAGAAAGTCTAGTTCATTGGTGCAAATCCTAAAATCATTGTTTGAGTACGTTACACCATTTATAACAACGGTTACGTCATATCCATTCTCCTCCTTTTGAATAGGCGAGTGATCGTTATAACGATCCGGAGTTGGAATAACATTACCATTATTGTAAGGACTTTCCAAAGGTTGCTCATCTTCAAGATACTCATGAATCATATATCCATTACTGATCATGAGAACGTCACAATTGATTTGACTTTGAGGCCAAACTTTTTCCTTAGTTATTCCATTCTTAATTTGATCCATTTCTCTTCTTAGGTTGACAATAACCTCTTGAAGTTCTTGAAGTGTATCTTCAGTCTTTTTGTTGTGTTCATCCAGCTGTTGGTTTTCACGATCCAAACTATTCATAAATTGGTGCATTAGATCTTCGAGAGTGGAAGAATTATCTTTAGAAGCATAACTTTCCATAGTCTGGTCGCGTTCATCCGTCATTTGAATGTGCTGGTCCAAAACGTTGATTTTCCCGATCCATATTATCGATAAATAGGTGCATTAGATCTCTAAGACTAGAAGAATCGTGATTAGAAGCATAATTATCCCCCCATCCTTGTGGTTTTTCACTTACATACCCGTCATAAGGTTGTTGATATGCATGAGAATAACCATACGGTTCCGTAGAATATTGATCATAGTCAAAAGATTGGTTTTGATTATACCCATGGAATGGTTGGTAGCTGTCATAATATTGAGATTCAAAACAAAATTTATTACCACTATAATATGATGATTGGTCTTGTGATCCGTACATGTTATGTCCATAAGGAAACATGACGACTCACAAGAACAAAAGAAAAAATCTAAAAACAAAAAGAAGCTAAACAAATAACAAATCAATTAACAACCGCTCCCCGGCAGCGGCGCCAAAATTTGATGCGTCGTAAGTGCAACAAATTATTCGATATATTTCCCACTAACTAAATAAATAATATAGCGGTAGTAAGGATCGTTCCCACAGTGAGCTGTGTAATTGATAAGTTATTTGGTTCAGCAAAATAATAAAAAAGTACTAAAAGGGGGGATTGGTTTGATTATAATAAACAAAAAAAGAATAATAAATAATAAGATGAAAAGATGATTAGGAATCATTCGCCATTACCAAACGTTGACTTGCATAAAATACTTGTTTACCTTTCGTAAGAATCATATATCACCAACCGTAGAATAACAGCTAGCTCAGTACTATCCCCAAAAATCCTTTTACCACGGATACGGAAGCTCTGCAATATCAGATTCTATCCAACTGAACCACCAAGTAGTAGCTCACTCAAGGTGTAATCCAACCGAATACTTTAGGCTTTGTGAGTTAGGTTGATCCCAGTAGTTAAACTCTTAGCTCAAAGTTCACTTGCTGATGTTGTCTTCACTCGCAATTGCTCCACAGAATCCCTGTGCAAGGTCTCGCGATTTCTACTTATCTCCTAACTCAATACTAGCAATAGAATGATCAAAAGATTAGTCCAATTGTACGCTTGAATAATCTAGAAATCAATCATAAACCCTAGGTATAGAAAAGACAATTGATAATATGATAAAAACTCCAAATAATCTTTGTATAATAATTAAGCTTCACACCCGGAACTTTGAATTCATCATAACCAACAAAAATTTAGTTGCTCATGATTACACTGTTACCCGGTTTCCCCCTAAAGAGGTAAACCCTAATATATGAATGAAGAACAAGACTGTATTATGAGATGTATAGAGATATATATTTAGGTCAAGAAGTGTTTCTTTTATAGTCTCCAAATTGTTGAAGCGCTCGCGCTTAATTCCGTGCAGAGTGGATTGCCAAAGTCTAGCCAAATTTCCAAATAACCAAAAGTAAGTCACGGCCAAATCTCTCACCGTACAAAGAAGGCGCATAAATACAGCCTAATGCGATCATGCAGCAGCTGTAGAAGCCCATCCCGCTTAATATTTGGCTTGTCAGTTCCAAGGAACTGACAGCCTATTTTCTTATTCTTTCCCCCCGGCCGGGAATTCACATACGTAAGTTTCCCTGTGACTTTTCTCAGTTTTGTTTATTCTATTGCGTCTGGGACTTTCCAAACGTAACTTCTCCTGGATCTTTCTCATCATTTCTTTCCTTCGGCTAAGTTCATCTCGAGTTGTTCACAGCAACAGCAACCCATCGTCATTACTGCAACCTATCGTTTTCAGTCCACGGAGTCCCATCATCGATAATTCTTTATCGTTGTTTCTCAATCAACTCAGCACTGATCACTATTCCCTGTTGTCTCAAGCTTCATAAACCAGTTCAACTATATCACTTCTTGGTGCTGTTATTAGCTTCGTAAAGATCTCACCTGTCGAAACAAGTCAACAACCCATCAGTCCATCAACTCTGCTCGTTCTTTCTTTCTTTATTAGCCCACATCGATCAATGCAGCACCACCATTTATCACGAGCATCGCCAACACCTATATCATCCTTATCACTGCCATGGTCCTCTCCTTCCATATCTCTCGGTCTCATAACAGCTTCCAATCCAGCGCCATTCACCTCTCCATTAATCACTGCCATCACCACGATCTCGATGAACGTCATCATTACTGCCCTTTCCATCATCTCTGCAGCTTCATCACTTCCAGCTTCCTTCATTGTCCAGAATCAACGGCAGCAACAACTGAACTCGTTTCTAACTTGAGTGCTCATAATTACAGCAGCATCCTTCTTCCATTAACCACCATCGTTTCCGGCATTCACTGCCATTATCATTACTTCCATTCCCTGTACCTTTCTTTCGTCTATTGCCGATCAATAATGACAGCAGCTCAATACTCATCCATTTCCTCGAGACCATCTAGCCCATATTACTCGATCTTCTCCATCAAATTCCCGGAAGTCCATCAATGATAATGGCAGCGACCACTACAACACAGCTCCTCTTCTCTCTGCCAACAATGAACGATCGCCATCAACTTCGTCTGTCGCTGGCAATGGCAGCCGCAAAATTCCATAATATCAGCACAGCTCCAACTCCGTTAACTACCATCTCTGCCATGAACAACATCACAGGTTTCCGTCTTTGAGCGAGTTCCACTTGGTCTTTGGCCCTTCTCCACTTGTAGACTTCATTTTTGTAGCTCTTTTCACTTCTTTTCGGATGATTCACCTAACAACACATAAATAAAAGAAAACGAGAGTAATATACAATAATTCGCAAAAACACATAACAATTACTAGCATGGATTGGACACTAAAGATATATAAAATATGCACTTATCATCAGCTAAGGGAATAAAGTGCGCAGAATCCGGCATGGTTCAAGAGGTGTAAGGAATGCGACTGTACCTTAATCAGTGTGAGATTGGTTAGGGCTCAACTATATTCCAGTCGGAAGTTAACTTGTAGTAGGCTAGATTCTGTAGCGGTTTAATACAGTGTGGTGTTCAAATCTGGACTAGGTCCCGGGGTTTTTATGCATTTGTAGTTTCCTCCTTAACAAAATTTCTGGTGTCTGTGTTATTTCTTTTCCGCATTATATTTTTATATAATTGAAATATCAGCGGTTGTGCGCAGTTCAATCAATTGGTGAATCCAACCTTTGCATGTTGATTGAAATTGATTGACACTTGGGTATTGGTCTTCGGTACCATCCAAGTTATTTCTCATATTAATCAGGCTCACAGATTTCTATCTATTCTATTGCAAATTGATTTGAGAAATTAAAATATAACTCTTGGATGTATTTTCCTTAATTGAGTCTAACCGTCTAGTTGATTCCCTTGGAAATATATCGGAGTTAGTCCATACAGATTGCCTAAACAAAATATTGGGTGTGGTTGTTAGACCCCCGCTTTTTCTAAGATATAAAAATTAATCACAACTGTTCTTCGTTTCAGACTCTTGTTATTCCGAAATAACTTCTCCCGTTAATCAGTTAGGTTATTTTGAGGTGACTAATATTTCTAGGTTGCTCTTCGAGAGTATAAGACCGGATTATTAGTTGAGTTTCCTGTACACCTTGATCTTTATCTTAAGGCAGAAACCACAACCAGAATACACTTATCTATGGGAGACAGATTTGTTTATAAGTCTTCGGCTTTGGGTCGTAGCTGAAAAAGCATGGGTACAACAACCACCCCCAATATTTCTCTTAGCAATCTGTATGGACAAACTCCAATATACTTTCTAGAGAATCAACTAGATAGTCAGACTCAATCTAGATAAAAAGTATATCAAAGACTTTATATCTCAATCTCTCGATTTGATATATACTCAAGCAAATAGAAATCTGTGAGTCTTTATCAAATACTAGAGAGATAACTTGGATGGTACCAAAGACCAATATCCAAGTGTCAATCAATTTAAATCAGCAACCAAAAGGTCGGATATTCTAATTGATTGAACAACGCACAATCTGTGATATTTCAATTATATAACAAAATATAATGCAGAAAAGAAATAACACAGACACCAGAATTTTGTTAATGAGGAAACCGCAAATGCAGAAAAACCCCGGGACCTAGTCCAGATTGAACACACACTGTATTAATCCGCTACAGACACTAGCCTACTTCAAACTAACTTCGGTAGAGTGAGAAATAATCAGGAGGTAGAGTGAGAAATAAGCCGCTACAGACACTGATGACCAAGGAAAAGAATACCTGGAATCAGGCGGTAGAGTGAGAAATAATCCCACTACGATTATTGAGAAGGGAGTTGTACATATCATCTGACAGCTTGATCTTTGTGTATTTTGCCTTTCTTCGGTTGACTTTCATCCCAGAAGAGTAAGACATGGCGTGTTTATCATATCCGTCGGAAGGCTTTCTCTGAGGATTAAATCTAGGACCTCTTGCAATTGGTTCAAGAGGATCAAAATAGATAGGAATCCATTTTCTAGACTTAGATTTACTAGAAACAGTCTTATAAACATAAGGAATGCTTTTATCAGCAGTGCAAGAATTTATGCCACTAGACAACACTTGAACCTTGTGATGACTTCTAGGAAAGAGATCATATTTATAAGGTTTATGGTTTTATGTGGGCATGCGATTCACTGCAGTAGTCGATCGACTATTTGTTCCATTGACAGTGGAAAGAAGCAAATTATGAAGTTTAGAAATTTGTTTCCTCCTGGAAAAACAATGGATAGCATAGTGATTCTTTTTCCCACAGAATGTACAGGTTTGTGGAGGAGAAGCAATAATTGGCACCTGTTTTGACTTCATAGCCATATGAGAAGATTGTAATTGTGTAAGCTTTTCTTGACACAATCTTCCTCTGGAGAACATCTCGTCATGTACTGTAATTCATGAGAATTAGTTTGTACAGAAGAATTTTTCCTTAAGACAGAGTTTTCCTTTTTCAAGGATCTGCAGTGTTCATGGGCTAGGGTAAGAGATGCTTCTAGTTTCCCTTTTCCGACATGAAGTCTGTTAAGATCTGATGAATGCGACTCGATCAAACGTTTTTCTCTAATTGAGTCTTCCTTGATAATATTCTCAAGAACACTAATCTTTTCACGTTGTAGAGTAGTTTCTTGGAGAAGTTTTTAAAATATTCTTAGAGAAGGACTCAATGATGTTATAGAGTTCACGTTCACGATCAAGAGACTTTTCAAATTCATCAAGAAGCTGATCATGATCCTGAAAATCAATAATCTCAGCGGAGTTTTTTGAGATTCTGGTGAGCTCCATTTCAGCTTTTGCCGTAGTGCCCAATGTCTCATCGGAGAGATATGTGTCAACACAAGATGGAACACTCTTCTTACCTCGGGATTCAGAAGAATCATCTAAGGAGTAATCCTTTGAGGTATTCCCAAGACATTTGTCATAGTTAAAAGCTTTAGAAGACATCTTGGTATGCGTATATGCCAGAGATTCTGTCCTCAGACTCAGATTTCCACAAACACAGACTTGTAAGGTCTTTTAAACGTGTTTGCCTTCTCTGATACCAATTGAAAAAGTGGGGGTACAACAACCACACCCAATATTTCTCTTAGCAATCTGTATGGACAAACTCCAATATACTTTCTAAACTAGAGTCAGACTCAATCTAGATAAAAAGTATATCAAAGAGTTTATATCTCAATCTCTCGATTTGATATATACTCAAGCAAATAAAAATCTGCGAGTCTTTATCAAATACTAGAGAGATAATTTGGATGGTACCAAAGACCAATATCCAAGTGTCAATCAATTTAAGTCAACAACCAAAAGGTCGGATATTCTAATTGATTGAACAACGCAGAACCTGTGATATTTCAATTATATAACAAAATATAATGTGGAAAAGAAATAACACAGACACCGGAATTTTGTTAATGAGGAAACCGCAAATGCATAAAAACCCCTGGACCTAGTCCAGATTGAACACACACTGTATTAAGCCGCTACAGACACTAGCCTACTTCAAACTAACTTCGGTCTGTACTGTAGTTGAACCCCAATAAATCTCACACTGATCCAAGCTACAGTTATGCTCCTATGTCTCTGATCCCAACAATATACTACACACTTGATTCCCTTAGCTAATCTCACCCACAACTAAGAGTTGCTACGACCCAAAGTCGAACACTTTAATAAACAAATTTGTATCACACAGAAAAGTCTACGGTAATAGATAAATCCGTATCCTAGGAATATACCTACGAGTTTTGTTCCGTCTTTTGATAAATCAAGGTGAACATGAACCAACTGATAACCCAGACTTATATTCCCGAAGAACAGCCTAGTATTATCGATCACCTCACAATAATCTTAATCGACGCGGCGAAAGAAGATATTGTGGAATCACAAACGATGAGACGAAGATGTTTGTGACTACTTTTTATCTTGCCTATCGGAGATATCAATCACAAGCCAATCCTTACGATTGTACTCGTACGATAGAAACAGCAAGATCAGATCACACAAGTACGAGAAACTAGTATCGGTATGGATTCACAATCCCAATGAAGTCTTTAAGTCGTTAACCTGGTTTAGAGAAGAAACCAAAGGTTAAAGGAGAATCGACTCTAGCTTACACAACTAGTATCACACGCAAGGTGTGGGTATTAGGTTTCCCAGTTGCTAGAGTTCTCCCTTATTTAGTCTTTCAAATCAGGGTTTGCAATCAATGTTAGCTTGGTAACAAAGCATTCAATATTCACAGTTAGATGAAAACCTGATTAGATTAAAGCTAATATTTCCCAACCGTTAGATCGAGAACTTATCTTGTTACACACAAATGAAATGCACGTTTCTAGGCTTGTGTAACCGTACCCAAACATGTACATTTGTTGGTTCAACAATAGTTAACCAAATGGTTAGCCATATGAGCAATTTCATATCAACCATATTCTTCTTCACCATAACTAGTTCAAATGAATCAAATGAACTAGTTAGAGAGTTGTTCAATTTCTTAGATCTTATGTAACTACACAAGACACAATCGAAGCAAAAACGATTTGATTCACTCGAATCGGTTCATGAACTTTATAGCCACAGTTTGCAAAAGCATTCCTTAGTTTATATAAACATGATTTCAAGAATAATCTTTTTTACATATAACCAACTCAAGTTCGCGGACTGGGTTCGCGGACTTAAGTTCCCGGAAGGAGTTCACAAATTCCATCAGATTTTCTCGGGTCTAGAACTTCCGCCAGTTCGCGGACTGGGTTCGCGGACTTAGCTCACGCCACTATTCCGGTTCTCTTGATCAACAAAGTTTGCAAACTTCGGTTCAAGGAATAAAGACTTATACATATATGTGTTTCCACAACAATGCTTATATCCACTAGTGGTTATATAATCTAAACTCTCATTTCAATCATTGAAACATTCTCAGAGGACGTTATATGGTTGTTATTCAAAAACCATTTTTCGTCAGAGTAATTTTCAAAGTGATTGAAACATAACATGAGTTTCGTCACTAGGTAAAGATGAATTTGGCTAAAACGAAAGCGAAAGCTTACCAACACATACTTCGAGAAATAGATAGGCGAGATAAACTCACTCGAAATACCAAATGTGTATAATCGAAGTTTATATAACAAAATGACTTTTGTCTCAATAATAAGAGATAGAGTAAATAGACTTTTGAGTGATAGATAAGTTCAAGTCTCCACATACCTTTTAGTTGATGAAGTTCCACCAATTCCTTGAGCAGTCCTTCGTCTTATATGATGATTTCCATGGAGTTCTTGAGCTCAACTACACTTTATATCCTAGTTCGAGACCTTATCTATAGTAGACTAGAAATCAAGACTTATAGTTTTGATCACTAACATTGACAAACATGCTTGAGATAGCAACGCATGCGAGTTTGACCTAGCAATGCTCTAACAATCTCTCCCTTTGTCAATTTTAGTGACAAAACTATTAATACATATGGAATATAAAAAAAATAATAAATAAACTTTTGTAGCTCCTATTCCACATGTCTAATCTTCAACATTACTCGAAATCTTCGTCACTTCCAAGTACTCCAATGATCCCAAGGGTTGTAATTTCAGCATCATCGTTGTTGAAAATACGTAGCTATAACAATGAGAAAACATAATTCTCGATCATTGTTATATAGTGTCATAGTATCATTATACAGCGTCAAAGTTCAATTGTATCACAACTTCAACAACAATACTATGGTGATATGTATCACTCCCCCTTAGTCAATACTCCATCTCACATGGAAACCACTCCCCCTTACATAATGATCCGAAAACCATATGTATTTGTAGTGTGAACTACATATTAATTCTCCCCCTTTTTGTCAATAAAATTGGCAAAGGTACAAGAACGGGATCCTAATGAAATTTCCGAAAGAGATATTTCATGACCAAAAGAAAGCATATATCAACTTATTTAGATGCAATCATATAGCCGAAGCTAAATGCATTCATCAAGGAGTTTAAAGATACAAGATAACCCCTATAATATTCCACAGCCGCACTCCCCACAAAGATTTGGCAATTAAGCACAAGTTCAATTAAGAACTCCCCCCCATAATATGTCATTCCCGAAAGAACAAAAAGAGCGACCTTAATTTCAAAAGAAAAGAAGGATTTCTTTGGACATAACAAATCACATACAAGTATGAATTTGAATCCAAAAGACTCAATTAAACTAACCACAAGAGAATTCATGATTAATTTAACCGGAAATGCTCAACATAAGTGAACTTATGGAGACTTAAAAGTAAACAATTAGATTAATCACAAGAGATCCCATAATTAATCTAATCGGAATACACAACCAAATTAACCATAAAATGTAATCAATTTAATTGGTCATGCTCGACATAACAAAACTTACGGAGCAACAACTAAATAACCAAACGAGAATGATTAATTTAGTTGAACATGCTCGACATAAAGTACCTCACGGAGCAACAACTAAGCCAAAACAATAACTCAGTCGATAGAGCTCAACATAAGACATCTTATGGAACAACACAGTATATACACAAAAATTATGGATCAGAGATCGACCTAATACCGTGGAATAAACAAGGACTCATTCTATTTTCCATCACCATTTGCACAATGACATACAATAGAAAGAATCCTTGTAAACAAAATATTTTAACCTATCTTCCATCAATAATTGACATAATAGGCTTAACTTTTGTATTTGTCAAAAGTTCATTCATTCTTTTATCAATACATGCATATCGACTTATGGATGACTTTACTTTGGACAAGGTATGGGACAATCATAGTTCACGGACGCAAACACACATTTCCCATAATAATTTGCAATATATAAAACCATAAAGATTAATACTGCAAAAATCATCTTTCAAACAATTTAGAATTTAAACCAATAAATCTAAAAACATGAAGATGAAAACGTTGGACATAGCTATGTGTAATCACAATAATGGCTATTCCAAACTCTAGTTATTCTTCTAAACAAACCAAGAAAATAGAAGATTTACTAGGCAAACTAGAAGAAAATCATAGTTTGTTAAGAACCTCATATCTTTCAATAAATCCATCAAAGAAGGTATCACTGATTTCCTTTATCCTCTTGACCGTAGATACACCATGTTCGTGAGTTAGAACACTAACTTTACGATCAACAACCCGAGCAAGATGTCTAGCCTTGACCCAGTCCATGATGAGCTTCTTTTGATTCCGTATCAGAAGATTCTGATTAGCAAGGATTCTGGCCTGACCATCTATGTGTTGGTTTATCTGCAATTGAAGATTTGCAAACTCGACCTTTGAATCGTTCTGAAAACGAGTTAAATCCTTGACAGAATCATCAATCCTGGAGTTATGATCCTTTCTTTCAAGCATCTTCTTTAGAACCAACTCCTGAATTGACTCACGTTCCTGATTGTCTTCCTCCATATTAAGATGCACAATCTCTTGAGACTTTGCTGAGTTCTCCATATAATATTTTGTTAGGGATAGAAAAAACATAATATAGAATAATATATATGTGTATGTAAACAGGAGAAGGAAACTCTTGTTTTTGGAAACCCTATGAACTCTCAATAAGAGGACGCGAACGTTGTGGACCGCCAGCACACACAAAAGAAAAAAACTTAAACAGAAAAATATACAACACACTTGAGTAATTCTCAATTATTGTCCTTGCACCTCTCAAGTTAGGAACAAGGAAAAGAATACCTGGAATCAGGCGGTAGAGTGAGAAATAATCCCACTACGATTATTGAGAAGGGAGTTGTACATATCATCTGACAGCTTGATCTTTGTGAATTTTGCCTTTCTTGGGTTGACTTTCATTCCAGAATAGTAAGACCTGGCGTGTTTATCATATCCGTCAGAAGGATTTCTCCGAGGACTAAATCTAGGACCTCTTGCAATTGGTTCAAGAGGATCAGAATAGATAGGAATCCATTTTCTAGACTTAGATTTACCAGAAACAGTCTTATAAACACAAGGAATGCTTTTATCAGCAGCGCAAGAATTTATGCCACTAGACAACACTTGAACCTTGTGATGACTTCTAGGAAAGAGATCATATTTATAAGGTTTCTGGTTTTATGTGGGCATGCGATTCACTGCAGTAATCGATCGACTATTTGTTCCATTGACAGTGGAAAGAAGCAAATTATGAAGTTTAGAAGTTTGTTTCCTCCTGGAAAAACAATGGATAACATAGTGATTCTTTTCCCAACAGAATGTACAGGTTCGTGGAGGAGAAGCAATAATTGGCACCTGTTTTGACTTCATAGCCATATGAGAAGATTGTAAGTTGTGTAAACTTTTCTTGACACAATCTTCCTCTGGAGAACATCTCGTCATGTACTGTAATTCATGAGAATTAGTTTTCATAGAAGAGTTTCTCCTTAACACAGAGTTTTCCTTTTTCAAGGATCTGCACTTCATGGGCTAGGGTAAGAGATGCTTCTAGTTTCTCTTTTCCGACACGAAGTCTGTTAAGATCTGATGAATGCGTCTCGATCAAACGTTTTTCTCTAATTGAGCCATCCTTGAAAATATTCTCAAGAACACTAATCTTTTCACGTTGTAGATTAGTTTCTTGGAGAAGTTTTTCAATATTCTTAGAGAAGGACTCAATGATGTTATAGAGTTCACGTTAACGATCAAGAGACTTTTCAAATTCATCAAGAAGCTGATCATGATCCTGAAAATCAATAATCTCAGCGGAGTTTTTTGAGATTCTGGTGAGCTCCATTTCAGCTTTTGCCATAGTGCCCAATGTCTCATCGGAGAGAGATATGTCAATATAAGATGAAACACTCTTCTTACCTCGGGATTCGGAAGAATCATCTAAGGAGTAATCCTTTGAGGTATTCCCAAGACATTTGGCATAGTTAAAAGCTTTATAAGACATCTTGGTATGCGTATATGCCAGAGATTCTGTCCTCGGACTTAGATTGCCACAAACACAGACTTGTAAGGTCTTTTAAACGTGTTTGCCTGCTCCGATACCAATTGAAAAAGCGGGGTACAACAACCACACCCAATATTTCCCTTGGCAATCTGTATGGACAAACTCCAATATACTTTCTATAGAATCAACTAGACAGTCAGACTCAATCTAGATAAAAAGCATATCAAAGAGTTTATATCTCAATCTCTCGATTTGATATATACTCAAGCAAATAGAAACCTGCGAGTCTTTATCAATACTAGAGAGATAATTTGGATGGTACCAAAGACCAATATCCAAGTGTCAATCAATTTAAATCAACAACCAAAAGGTCGGATATTCTAATTGATTGAACAACGTACAACCTGTGATATTTCAATTGTATAACAAAATATAATGCGGAAAAGAAATAACACAGACACCGGAATTTTGTTAACGAGGAAACCGCAAATGCAGAAAAACCCCGGGACCTAGTCCAGATTGAACACACACTGTATTAAGCCGCTACAGACACTAGCCTACTTCAAACTAACTTCGGTATGTACTGTAGTTGAACCCCAATAAATCTCACACTGATCCAAGCTACAGTTATGCTCCTATGTCTCTGATCCCAACAATATACTACACACTTGATTCCCTTAGCTAATCTCACCCACAACTAAGAGTTGCTACGACCCAAAGTCGAACACTTTAATAAACAAATTTGTATCACACAGAAAATTCTACGGTAATAGATAAATCCGTCTCCTAGGAATATACCTACGAGTTTTGTTCCGTATTTTGATAAATCAAGGTGAACATGAACCAATTGATAACCCAGACTTATATTCCCGAAGAACAACCTAGTATTATCGATCACCTCACAATAATCTTAATCGACGCGGCGAAAGAAGATATTGTGGAATCACAAACGATGAGACGAAGATGTTTGTGACTACTTTTTATCTTGCCTATCGGAGATATCAATCACAAGCCAATCCTTACGATTGTACTCGTACGATAGAAACAGCAAGATCAGATCACACAAGTACGAGAAACTAGTATCGGTCTGGCTTCACAATCTCAATGAAGTCTTTAAGTCGTTAACCTGGTTTAGAGAAGAAACCAAAGGTTAAAGGAGAATCGACTCTATCTTACACAACTAGTATCACACGCAAGGTGTGGGGATTAGGTTTCCCAGTTGCTAGAGTTCTCCCTTATTTAGTCTTTCAAATCAGGGTTTGCAATCAATGTTAGCTTGGTAACAAAGCATTCAATATTCACAGTTAGATGAAAACCTGATTAGATTAAAGCTAATATTTCCCAACCGTTAGATCGAAAACTTATCTTGTTACACACAAATGAAATGCACGTTTCTAGGCTTGTGTAACCGTACCCAAACATGTACATTTGTTGGTTCAACAATAGTTAACCAAATGGTTAGCCATATGAACAATTTCATATCAACCATATTCTTCTTCACCATAACTAGTTCAAATGACTCAAATGAACTAGTTAGAGAGTTGTTCAATTTCTTAGATATTATGTAACTACACAAGACACAATCAAAGCAAAAACGATTTGATTCACTCGAATCGGTTCATGAACTTTATAGCCACGATTTTCAAAAGCATTCCTTAGTTTATGTAAACATGAGTTCAAGAACAATCGTTTTTAGATATAACCAACTCAAGTTCGCGGACTGGGTTCACGGACTTAAGTTCCCGGAAGGAGTTCACAAACTCCAGCAGATTTTCTCGGGTCGAGAACTTCCGCCAGTTCGCGGACTGGGTTCGCGGACTTAGCTCACGCCACTATTCCGGTTCTCTTGATCAACAAAGTTCGCAAACTTTGGTTCAAGGAATAAGGACTTATACATATATGTGTTTCCACAACAAAGCTTATATCCACAAATGGTTATATAATCTAAACTCTCATTTCAATCATTGAAACATTCTCAGAGGACGTTATATAGTTGTTATTCACAAACCATTTTTCTTCAGAGCAATTTTCAAAGTGATTGAAACATAACATGACTTTCGTCACTAGGTAAAGATGAATTTGGCTAAAGCGAAAGCTTACCAACACATATTTCGAGAAATATATAGGCGAGATAAACTCGGCTCGAAATACCATATGTGTATAATCAAAGTCTATATAGCAAAACGACTTTTGTCTCAAGAATAGGAGATAGAGTAAATAGACTTTTGAGTTATAGATAAGTTCAAGTCTCTACATGTCTTTTAGTCGATGAAGTTCCACTAGTTCCTTGAGTAGTCCTTCGTCTTGTATGATGATTGCCATGGTGTTCTTGCGCTCAACTACACTTTCTATCCTAGTCCGAGACCTTAGCTATAGTAGACTGGAAATCAAGACTTATAGTTTTGATCACTAACATTGACAAACATGCTTGAGATATCAACATGCGAGTTTGACCGAGCAATGCTCTAACAGTAGCAACTCTTAGTTGTGGGTGAGATCAGCTAAGGAATCACGTGCGCAGAGTCCTTCTAGGATTCAAGAGTCGTAAGGAACGCGACTGTCCCTTAATCGGTGTGAGACTTGGTTATGGATCAACTACATTCCAGTCCAAAGTTCACTTGTAGTAGGCTAGAGTCTGTAGCGGATTTATACAGTGTGATGTTCATGTATGGACTGGGTACTGGGGGTTGTCTACATTTGCGGTGTCCTCATTAACTAAATTCCAGGTGTCTGTGTTATTTATTTTCCGCATTATATTTTTTTTATATAATTGAAATATCACAGGTCGTGCGTAGTTCAATCATAGTTGATAAATCCGACCTTGTTTGTTGGATAAGACTTGATTGACACTCTGTCATTGGTCTTTGGTACCATTCGAGTTATTCCCATAACAATCAGTATCACGGATGTCTATCTAGTTAATTTACTGATTGTATTGAGAAATAGATAAAGCTTTTTGATGTCTTTCTTGATTGAGTCTCACTTTTAAGTTGGTGTTCTTGGAATTATATTGGAGTTTAGTCCATACAGATTGCATAACGAATTAGTTGGGTGTGGTTGTTGTACCCCTGTGTTTTCAAATCATATCATAGCAAACAAACACACTAAGACCTCATAAGTCTTTGTTTGTAGCAGTCTGACTATATGGACAGAAGCATTGTCTCCAATGCCGCATCACCAGTCCAAAAATATTCAGACATGTTTCTAAGCTTGGATTCACTTGAGAAAACTCTCACATCTTTATCATTTCCTGAAACTGTGGATAACTGGGAAACACGCCTAGAGGAACAGTTGGATGAACTTTCCGATGAAAGTGATCAGATGTTTATAAAGATGTTGATGAGGAAGTCTCACAATATATCAAGTTGTTTGACCGTCTTATAACGAAAACGAAGTCAACATCATGTCTGATTGATTTCCTGACTCCTCTCCGTCAAGAAAAAAAAAATGAGAAAATTCTTTAAGGGTTATGATTGTGGATATAATCTTTTACAATATCTTCTTAAAGATCGCGAAGAAGATGTGCGTTCAAAAAATTCTGAATGTGAAGATCTTCGTCGAAATCTTTTTGTATTGAAAGAAAAACTTACAGAATTTGATGCAAGGTGTAACTCTCAACAAAGTTGTTTCAAAGACAGAGAAAGCAGTTTTCTCTCTCGAGAAAAAAAATTAAAGGCTAACCCAACCACTGCTCATGATAAAGCCAAACTGTTGGAAGAAAACTTGAAAAAGTTTAGCTCTAGCTCAATCAAATTATCCACTATGCTAGGAGCATGCAAAGTTCATCGTGATACACAAGGATTGGGCTATAAGGGAATATATGCTCCAAGTATTAGAAAGTTTAGTTTTGTTAAATCTAATAGAAATTTCCAACAGAAGAATCTCACTAATGACAAAAGTGAAAAACTTTCATCAGCAGTTGAAGTTCAAAAGAACAAGGATTGTCAACCTCCAAAAACACCTCACACGAGGTTATACAATAACATTTCTTATGTTGCCACTATTACGGAAACAAGGGTCACCTACAAAGAAGATGTCGTTTTCGGTTGCGGAATGAGAAACTTCATAACATCCTTGTATAGGTTCCTAAAGAAGTAATCAAACTTGTATCTCATGTTACTGGCTGTGATTGTCCAACTTGTAAAAAAAGAAAGTGTTGTGATGAGCCAACCCTTGTTTTTAAAAGTAGTACAAATCCTTTTCACAATTGTAACAATTGTCAAAGGAATTATGTTATAAGGACAGACGCCCGTGTCAATGCTCCAGAAAGAAGAAAGACTAATCTGCAAAAAGTAAGTCTTTCAAAAATCACCTTTTAAGTTTAAAGAAAGTTTTGGAATAAAAGACTCAATTGTTCCTGAATACGTTCACATCAACAATCGCGTTTCGGAACTCAAGACAAGTATCAATAGACTCAAACGCAGTATTAGGAAGGAAAAGAAGGCGGCAACATTAGGTATCTCTTGTTCCTTTCCCGTTAATTCTCTTGAGACTAACTTTTTTGATGTTTCGGTTGTTTCTCAAGAAAGTAAGGGAAAGAAAGTCAACACTATTTATGAGAAAAATGCTCATTAACATACAACTTGATTACTTTTGGTTATGCCTCCTCCATTGAGACCATGTAGGATGCACAATATTCTTAAGAAGGCATCTTTTTCTTGACAAAGTGGTCTTTGTTGTACTTGCGTTATTTTTCTGTTTATATAAAAACAAAGTAATCATCTTACTGTTGATCCTTGCTCCAGTTAATATTCACACTTGGTAATGTGTACGATCATCAACTTCTTATAATCTTTGTTGTAAACGATGAGTAGCTTCAATAAGTCTCTCCTCAAAAACATGGTTGTATTAGGCTCCGTTGGTTTGTTGGTACTGAATAATTTTATTTACTCACGTCCACAAACGTCCCATGTGCAAGGTTCATGATCGTACGTGTGGTTCCAATACCGACTTTGTTTGGGAAGAACTATAACGTGCTCCTAGGGTTTTTATTCTAGGAAATCATATATATATATAAGATTGATTCTCTGATCTCTTATGTATATGGACGTCCTAAATCTTCTTCTGCTATCATGGACAATACTATGAATGGAAGCAAAAAGGAAGATGAAACTGAACATGGTAAGGTTATTGAGTTTCATGAGAATTCTCTCATCATTACCTGCTTTTATGCATGCGAGCCTGAAGACAATAGACATGTTCAGAAGTCATCTGATTTGGTTGGAAATCTTCTTCGAGATTTTATGGTTGTATATGATGAACTAGTTATTGCAACAAAGAAACTTGATTTTCTAAAGACTGAACTGAAGAATGCAATTGTTGATCTTACCCTTGTTCGATTTCTAATTGATGACTATATTTGAGTCTCTTAGTATGTTTTTAGGTTTTTGTGAATGTCTAGGAAACTTTTTATGAGAATTTATTCTAATGTTTAAGAAAGATAACTAGGGTTTGGTATAGCAAATATTGTGATTACACATAGCTATTACCAACGTTTTTCATCTTGCAATGTTTTTAGATTTATTTATTTAAATTCTAAGTTTTTGGAAGGTGAACTTGCAGTATTTAATCTTATTGGCTTTATATATTGCAAATGTCTTATGATATATATGTGCCTTTGTGTTCGTGAATTGTGCTATTGTCTCATATACGCTCAAAAGTTAAGTCTATTATGTCTTTATGCATATGTCGATAAAAGATAGAATGAACTTTTTGAGAAAATTCCGCAGTATTGATCTTTCCCTGATCCACTACTATGTGAAAGTATTGTATTTACTCCGTAAGTTTTCTCATGTTGAGTGATTTCCGGCTAAATTAATCTATAATATCTTCTTGCGGTTAATTTACTCGAGGCTTACTGGATACAAATCCATGTGATTTGTTAATGTCCAAAGAAATCCCTCTTTTCTAGTAAAATTAAGGTCGCTCGTATTGTTCTACTGGGAATGACATCAAATGGGGGAGAGTTCTTAAATGAACTTGTGCTTAATTGCCATATCTTTGTGGGGAGAGTGGTTAACTTGTATCTTAATAAACTCCTTGATGAATACACTAACTTTTGACTATGTGAAATCATCGAAAGAAAGTTGATATGTTTATTTTTAGTCATGAATTATCTTATGAGGATTCATTATGATCCCATAGTTTTCGTACCCTAATTGCCAATTTATATTTACAAAAGTGGGGAGAATTATTTAGTAGTTCACGCTACATACATATGGTTTACGGATCATTATGTAAGGGGGAGTCCATTCCAATCTAAGATGGAAGTATTGTCTAAGGGGGAGTGATACATATCGTCGTAGTATTATTTCAAAGTTGTAATGCAATTGGACTTTTATTCTATATAATAATACTATGACACTGAATAACAATGATTTAGAACTTTTGTTTTCATATTGTTATTGCTACGGATCTTCAACAACAATGATGCTGAGTTAAACACTTTCAGAATCGATGGAGAACTTGAAGTAACGAAGAATTCAAGGAAGTTAAAGAACCAGGGAAATCAAGCATGATGGATCAGAAGCTACAAAGTTTATTTATTTTGTAATCCATATGTATTGATAGTTTTGTCACTAAAATTGACAAAGGGGGAGATTGTTAGAGCACTGCACGGTCGAACTTGCAAGCGTTGCTATCTCAAGCTTATTTGTCAAGTTTAGTTGCTATATACTTGATTTCTAGTCAACTTATAGCTAAGTCTCGGATTAGGATAGAAGTGTGTAGTTGAGCATTAGACTTCACGATGTTCACCTAATTGAAGAAAAAGATCTAATAAAGAGCTTTGAGTAACTTCATCAACAAAAGGTATGTGGAGACTAAAACTTATCTATCACTCAGAAGTCTATTCTATTCTATCTTCTAATAAGACTAAGTTGTATAGCTATATAGACTTTGGATTATACACATTTGAATTTCGAGCTGAGTTTATCTCGTTTATATATTTCTCGAAGTACGTATTGGAAGCTCTCTTGCTTTAGCTAAACTTCTTCATCTACTTGACGAGTTTAGTTGTAGATAATCTATGTGAAAATTACCTTGAACATCTTACATGATTTGTATTGATCAACTAATCACTTGAAAGTTACTTTAAGCCAATGGTATGTGTAAGATTACCGTTGTTGTCTTCTAAGGATGTTTCAATGATTAAATGAGAGTTTTAGAAATACTACCAATGTCTGGACATAACATAGTATGCGTACCTAGTATGTGAACTGTGAAGTTCTAGTTTAGGTCCGAACTCTTGTTTGCGAAGTATGTTTGCGAACGGGTTTACTAATGAAAAGTCCGGAATTATGGATGGCGAACAATGTTTGCGAACGGCAAGACTAGGACAAGTCTGGAACTGTGGTTCGCGTATTAAGTTTGCGACACAGTGGTTAGGTTCTAAAATCGATAAGTATGACAATTCATACTCATGAACATAGGTTCGTTTGCGAACTAATATCACTGGAAATTTAATGAAATAAGGTGTGCGAACTTGTTTTGCAAACCGTGGCATTATGTTCATGAATTGCTTCTTGTATAAGTACTTTGTACAACTACAAACCAAACCGAATATGTTTCAAATTGTTCATGGATATTTCTTTAAGACAGTGAACATTTGAATAACTCTCTTAAAGCACATTTAGATTCATTTTATTATCTATCATAATTGATTGAAGTGTTAGATGAATATGGCTAAACTAAAAGTATTCATATGGCTAACTTCAGTTAACTGTTATTGAGCCAACTGGTTATACACGTTTAGGTACGGTTCATCCATATCTAAATATAAGTATATTTCATTTGTGTGTATCAAGCTATTACCATCTAACAGTGGAGATTGATTGCTTATTTTCTAAGCAGACTTAGCTTGAATCTTAAATCAGGAGTTCATCTAACGGTGAATATTAATTTCCTTGTTATTAAGCTATCTTAGCTTTGATTGTAAGCAACCCTGATTTGAAATACTGTATAAGGAAGAACTCTAGCATCTGGGAAACTTAATCCCGACACTCTCATGTGTCCTAGTTGCAAACTAGATTTGATTATCCATTAACCTAGGTTTTCCAAAACCAATATTAAATTAATGACTTAAAGACTTCAATTGGGATTCGTGAAGCCAGATCTAACTATTTTCTCTGTAGTTACGTATTCTGATCTTACTTTTTCTATCGTATTGAATTTAATATTCTCCAAGGTTTTCTCGAGATTTATCTCATATAGGTAAGATATAAAAAGTATTCACAACAGTTCTTCATCTCAGACTCTTGTGATTCCGCAATAAGTTCTTCTATTAATCAGTTAGGTTATTATGAGGTGACTAATATTTCTAGGCTTCTCTTCGAGACTATAAGACCGGATTATTAGTTGAGTTTCATGTACACCTTGATCTTTATCATAGGACGGAAACAACAACCAAAATAGACTTATCTGTGGGAGACAGATTTGTTTATAAGTCTTCGACTTTGGGTCGTAGCAACTCTTAGTTGTGGGTGAGATCATCTAAGGGAATCAAGTGTGCAGAGTCCTGTTGGGATTCAAGAGGTGTAAGGAACGCGACTGTACCTTAATCGGTGTGAGACTTGGTTAGGGATCAACTACATTCCGGTCTGAAGTTAACTTGTAGTATGCTAGAGTCTGTAGCGGCTTAATACAGTGTGGTGTTCAAGTCTGGACTAGGTCCCGGAGTTTTTCTGTATTTTTGGTTTCCTCGTTAACAAAATTTCAGGTGTCTGTGTTATTTCTTTTATGCATTACATTTTTTTTATATAATTGAAATATCACAGGTTGTGTATAGTTCAATCATAATTGATAAATCCGACCTTGTTTGTTGGATAGGACTTGATTGACACTCGGTCGTTGGTCTTTGGTACCATCCGAGTTATTTTCATGACAATCAGTCTCATAGATTTTTATCTAGTTGATTTACTGATTATATTGAGCAAGAGATAAATCTCTTTGATATCTTTCTTGATTGAGTCTCACTTTTAAGTTGGTGCTCTCGGAATTATATTGGAATTTAGTCCATACAGATTGTCGAACGAATTAGTTGGGTGTGGTTGTTGTACCCCCGCGTTTTCAAAACGTATAAAAAATAACAAAACAAAGCTGTGTTTTTCAGTATGCCATATATGTGTTTATAATCAAAAAATCAGCTGCATGTCAAAAATAAGTGATTACTCTATAAAAACATAACTATACACTTTTATGTACTTCTGGATGAAACAAAAAAAAGTGATAAAACTATTAAAAAAATAGCAAAACCAAAGCTGTGTTTTTCAGTATGCTATATGTCGATTTATAATCTGAAAATCAGCTGCATGTCAAAAACAAGTGATGAATCTATGAAAAACATAATCGAAACGCTTTTATTTCAGTATCTCATATATGTACTTCTGGATCAAACAAAAAAAAAGTGATAAAACTATAAAAAAAATTGCAAAATCAAAGCAGTGTTTTTCAGTATGTCATATATGTACAGCCGATTTATTATCTAAAAATCATCAGCATGTCAAAAACAAGTAATAAATCTATATATAAAAAAAAAAGAATTGAAACACTTTTATTTCATATAGGTACTTCTATATCAAACAAAAAAAAGTGATAAAACTATAAAAATATTAAAATCAAAGCAGTATTTTTCAGTATGCCACATATGTACTGAAAAAACAGAATCAAAACACTTTTGTTTCAGTATTCCATATATGTACTTGTGAATCAAACAAAAAAAAGTGATAAAACTATAAGAAATAGCAAAATTCAAAGCAGTTTTTTCAGTATGGCATATATGCTGAGAAAAAAAACGATTTTTGGAGAGAAAAATTCGCTCATCACACAAATCACAAAAATCGCAAAAACCTAAGTTTGATTATCTTGAACATCTTAGGATGTGTCATGATGATTGAATCACTTGTTACTGATCCTAGCTCCTCTAATCGGAGTCATGTTAACAAAAAATCGTTTGTTGATACAGTTAAGAGGCGACAAACCCTAAACCCAACAACAATAGATATTTCAACTTTACCAAACCTTAGTCTTGTTGATGGTGAGCCTGCTATAGAGATACCTAATGATTTCTTTCAAGAAGGGTGTAAATCTTTCCAACACAGTTTCATTGCTAGGTTGGATCCTACGGGATTAAAATTCTTTGAAGTTAAAAAAACCCTAGAAGATCAATGGAAGCTCAAGAATAATTGCAAGTTTGTGCCGTTGACTAAGGGTTTCTTCTTCATCATGTTATCTAATGAAGCTGATAAGGAGAAGTTACGTTCAACAAAGTGGTATGTTAAACAACAAACGTTGAAACTGAATGATTGGTATCCAGGCTTCAATTCGGAGAAGCAAAGAACTTCCCATGCAGCTGTTTGGGTTCGTTTTCCATGTCTTCCTATTGAGTTACGGACTGAGAAGTCATTGCTTTCAATGAGTAAAGGTCTGGGATCACCAATTGTGGTTGATCAAAGAACTTTGAATCTTGAATATGGTCACTTTGTAGCTGTTTTGGTAGATATTGATTTCTCTAAACATATCCCGGAGCGCATCTCTCTAACTGTAGGTGGTAAGAAGTTTTGGCAATACACAGATATTCAAAATCATCCTAAATTTTGTTTTGCTTGTAACATTATTGGGCATGTTGATGATGAATGTAAGAAGAAGTCTAAAAATAAATCTGTTGGTAAGGAAACCAATGTTTCCACGGACGATAAAGCTTCAAAACAAGTCTGGCAGGTTAAACAAACTATTGTTGGTGTTGATGCATTGGTTGCACGTGAAAAAAAATAAGCAGGAACTGGGTAAACAAGGTAAAGATGTTAATATTCCTGTAGTTGATAATTCTGGTGCGTTGATGACTGGTGGTGCATCCAACTCTAAAAAGGTTGAAGAGGCCCAAAAAGGTGATGATAAGAATGATAACAAAGCTGATGCTCCAAGTTCTGAGGATAAACAGTTGGAGGAAGAGATTAATAACTCTTTTATTGAATATCGAGAAGCACAACTCAAATTAATTAGGTGTAAGAATTCTATTTCAGCTAAAGCAGATATTGCTGCACGTAAAAAATCTGCTCATGCAGACCATGCAGATGTTACGTCAGTGGTAAATCCATCGCCTATCCAACAATTTCAGTCCGGGAAGTCCGTGTGCAGAATTTCGAAATTCAGCCCGTGACCAAAGATACTTCCGTGTCCGTGTCCAAGAAAAATATGGAAAGTCAATCCGTGACAAAGCTATAATGATATTCAGTTCGTGCCCAAAAAAGATTCCAAGTCCAAACCAATGTCTGATTCAGAAATAAATGCTGGCACTCCTAAAGATGGATGGACACAAGTGAAGGGTAAGAACTCACCTAATAAAGGCACTCCTTTTACTTTTACTTGTTTTACTCCTTATACTCCTTTTGTGGATGAGCTTTTAAGAACTGAAGTAATGGTAAATAACAAGTATGAAGTTTCTATCTTCTGAGATGGGCCTTGCTAATAGTAGTGAGGTTATGGAGGAGGAAGAGGAACAAGGTTTACAGATTTCAAGTGACTCAGATGGTAGTATGGGTTCGAAAGAATTGGCTGAAATTGATGCGGATATTCTAGCAAGGAAACAAGCTAGAAAAGTGGCCAAGCATGCTACAAAAATCATGGCTACGAATTCCAAGTCCAATGAAGAAACTCCAAGCCGTGACACTGATCATAACAAGGAAATTCAAGCCGGGTTGGAGGAATTTTTTTTTATAAAGATAATATTTTGTCTAAGGAGGAATTAGAGGAAGCAAGCACCATTCAGAATGATGAAGTGCGTGCTAATTTCTTCAGCAATCCGGCCTTTAGACAACACTATTTCAAGGAAAAAAAGAGTTAATGGATAGAATGTCAACTAAGAAAAAATCTCAATCTCCTAGTAAGTTTTTTCCAATTAAGCTTGTTTCTGGTAACTTTGCTTATGAGGATGAAGATGGAGATGTATATGTGGATGAAGATGAAGATCTCTCTGGTAAATATGTTTTTGATACGGATATTATGGCTGAAAGTTTTTCCAAGAGCAAAGCGTATAAAGTTGGTAACAACAAAAGTAAATTGAGAGGAGTTGGCTATAACTTTAGGTAGCTTCTTTTTATTTCTTGTTTGAGGTTATTTTTTTTAGCTATTTCTTAGTAGTTATTTAGACCCGTTTGGTTTATGGGGTAGGGAGCTTTGTGCTTCAAACTTGTAATTCTTGTAATTACGTTTTTTTGCTATAATAAACCTTGGTCTTAACAAATATATATATATATATATATGTACTACCGATTTATAATCTAAAAATCAGTTGCATGCCAAAAACAAGTGATGAATCTATGAATAAACATAATTGAAACACTTTTATTTCAGTATTTCATATATGTACTTCTAGATCAAACAAAAAAAACGATGAAACTATTAAAAAAAGTAGCAAAATCGAAGCAGTGTTTTTCAGTATGCCATATATGTGCTGCCAATTTATAATATAAAAATCAGCTGCATATCAAAAAGAAGTGATGAATCTATGACAAAACAGAATCGAAACACTTTTATTTCAGTATTTCATATACGTACTTTTGGATCAAACATAAAAAAAGTGATAAAACTACAAAAAAGAATAGTAAAACCAAAGCACTGTTATTCAATATGCCATATATGTATTGTCGATTTATAATCTAAAAATCATCTGCATGTCAAAAATAAGTAATAAATTTATATAAAAAAAAATCGAAACACTTTTATTTTAGTATTTCATATATGTATTTCTAGATCAGACAAAAAAAAATGATAAAACTACAAAAAATATTAAAACCGAAGCAGTATTTTTCAGTATGCCATATATATACTGAAAAAACATAATCGAAATACTTTCATTTCAGTATTCCATATATGTACTTATGAATGAAACAAAAAAAAAGTGATAAAATTATAAGAAATAACAAATTTCAAAGCAGTATTTTTCAGTATGCCATATATGTATTGCCCGATTTATAATCTAAAGATCAACTGCATGTGAAAAATAAGTAATAAATCTATGAAAAAACAAAATCGAAAAACTGTTATTTCAGTATTCCATATATGTACTTCTGGACCAAACAAGAAAAATCTTCAAAACCATTAAAAATAAAATAAAATAAAAAAAATTAAAGCAGTATTTTTCAGTATGCCATATAGGTACTTCTGATTCATACTCTAAAATTCGACTTCGTGTGAAAAACAAGTAACGAATCTATACAAAATTAGAATCGAAACACTTTTTATATTCAGTATTCCATATATGTACTTCTGGATCAAACAAGAAAAATATCCAAAACTATAAAAGAAAACAAAACTAAAGCAGTATTATGTACTGTTAATTTATTGTCTAAAAATCAACTGCATGTGAAAAACAAGAGAACATCATGAAATCGAACTACCAAAATCGGAAAAAGAAAATGAAAACATCATGAAATCGTTAGATCTTCATGATTCAGTTGAGAAACAAAACAAAAACAAAGAAAATTGGAGAGAAGATTATATAACATACCTGGAAAACCACGAAACATCTTCAGAAACCCTAGGTCTAAAATTCATAAGCAGCAGCAGAGAAGATGAGAGAGAGAGAGAGAGAGAGAGAGAGAAGAAAAAGAAAATTAAGTAAAGCTGACTTATATTTTGTTATAGTAGAGGATTATTTTGGGAATTCTGAAAAATACACATAATCGGTTACGCACGTGTATAGGACCAGCGATTAAATATTTGGGTCCAAAAACTTATTTTCTTTAAAACTATGGACCTCCGGTTAGAGTTTCTTAATGGGTAGACCTGCCATTAAAGAGGCCTGTTAGAGCATTGCTCGGTCGAACTCACAAGTGTTGCTATCTCAAGCTTGTCGCCAAATTTAGTTGTCAAAACTATATCTTGATTTCTAGTTTACAATTAGTTAAGTCTCGGACTAGGATAAAATGTAGTTGAGAAACAGTGGATCACGACAGTCATCATTGCGTTCTATCGTTTGAAGGTGAAGATCAACCGAAGATTTTGGAGAACTTCATCAACAAAAGGTAAATGAAGACTGAACCACCTATTTCTCAAGTTATATTCACTTTTCTATCATTGAGATGATGTCGCATAACTAATTAGACTATTATGCATATACAAGAATTTCGAGTCAAGTTTATCTTGATAATCAGTTCTCGAAATATAATGATTTAGCTTAATGAACATTTGTTTATACTTGATGAATTTCGGTTAAGAACAATTTATTGTTCGAAATCAAAATCATGATTCAAGTTTTATCATTCGAAAATAGTGTGGAACAGTGATATGTGTCATTGATGTTATTCGGGAATGTTTCAAATCGATTTAGAGAGAAATATAGAACTACTATAGATTCGGATACAAGACAGTGTTCTCAGTCTTACAAACTGGGAAAACTCTATAAATCTGAAGCCGTATTACATGTACTCGTACACGTAGCGTAGTTATATAACGACTTGCAGAGAGAGAGAGATAGGACTCGGGTTCCCTAAATCAATAACTAACGTGTATTCTCCCAAGTCACTACTTTCCTTCTATTATTTGTACGTTCAATAAGATTAATATGCCACCATTATATACCCTGTATTTATTCACACAGCCTGAGAAAATGGAAATGTTTATAACAAAAATGAACAGCTAAACTACACCACTGTTACAAACAATTTGAAGTACCATGGGTGTGTCCAGGATGTCATACTTTACTTGATTTTGCATAGAGGTCAATGCTACCAACTTGCAATCGGGATGTTACTTGAGCATCTCGAACAGCAAGGAATCTAAACCTGCCGGTTCAAAACTGTTCAAAATCTGGGACTATGTAAAGAAAATATAAGAATTTTCTACTTGCTAAATGATGCTTAATTACCTGAATAGATTTGATGGATGACCCACTAAAGAAATCTTAAAAGCTCTACGATAGAAGCGCTTTTCAAAAAACTGTGAGTTCTGCTTATCCAAGACATGCCAGCTGGATCCTCCATCATTACTTCCTTCAAAAAGCCTGAAAGAGAAACGCACTTTAGTAGGACGGAAAGAAAATTAAAGCTTCCAATTACCAAAGAGCCATAAAGCTCGCCTGAACTCCTGTCTTTCCCTCCAGAAACTAAGCTACATACAGAATCAAACTTCACGTAATGCTTTAAAATCTCCTTAGTATGCAGAAGCCAATGGAGAGTAGCTTTTGTAAAAAATAAAGAACCGGATAACTATGCAAAAATTCAACAAACTAAGAAAATAAAATAAGCAACTGCCCCATAACAAGATCATTACATACAATGGTAACATTTCTCTTTATCACCATGATGCAATGAAGCAGGTGTGAACGCAATATATTATCCTGATGTGTTCTCTTTCTTTCTTTTACAGAGAATTCGGGTAAGCCCTTGCATTGGAAAAGTTTCTTAGTAATTCTCATTCGAAACTCAATCACTGTTTTCGTTCCAAAACAGTGTGTAATGTAAACTTATTTTCATAATATTCATAAACCCGGATATCATGCATCTGATTATCCACCACAAGGCAATAACGTCTTACCAGTCCATTGGATCTCTCTCTGGGGCATCATTGGCTGACATAAATTCATAAGCCTCAATATCATGCATCTGACTGTCAGCTACTTTGTACAAAACCCAAGAACCTACATGATGAACTCAAATCAGTAAAAGACATTATTCTTAGACCAAATTACTGCCAAGGTAGTGCAGAAAATCAAAACATGCGGTGAGAAACCATAAAATTTACGAAATTAACCATCAATTCTTCCCCATTTGCTTTCCATTTTGGTTGACATGGATGAGAACAGTAGTAGTGAGAGAATTTAAAACTATAAACCAGGGGATTTGATTATCTAAGTTGGCAGTAGCAACTTTCCAAAGGATGAGATTCCTCGAGGTCAAAAAGTTCAAGTCTCCTGTTTACAGCTTGCTGATCTCTTTAAAAGGTAATTATCATGCTCGGATGAGTTAAGAACGAATCAAGATGCTAATATAATCTCAGAGACAAATTTCCTGAACCCAGAAATAGCTGAACAACCATCCAAGATGAGCGACCCTATTGCATTTTGACATGTATATCATTAATCACCTCCGAATTTATATCATAATTTTGAAACAGTCGCGAAGTCAATCAAAAACATCGCACTGAACTTTATTATAAAACTTTGTGTTCCCTGCAGCTGCAGGGCCATTAGTTTTCGTTAACCTTAAGATCAAAACATTTTAAGTTGAGGAAACAAAGTCCATTTCATTGCACCTAATTTAGAGGAACTTATAGTCTAAGTAGATCCTTTCAAGCTTTATTTCTCGTCTGTTTTCTTTCAACCAGTAGAACATATTCAATTAAATACCTGCATGAGCAAACCTCTATAGCATACTAATCCATTGAGTAAGGCTTTCTAAACCTCTATCAAAAGAAAAGATGTTCAAGAAAAACATAAAATAAAGTTCAAATACACCAATGGTAGATAACCTTACGTATGAATCATAACAATACTTGCGTAAAAGAAAACATCATTAGCCCAGCTGCCATTATTATACTTATTCTTTCTGCCATTTCATCATAGTGCAGGACAAGGGCCAGAGGTTCATAGTACCTTTTGCACCATTTGGCTCTTCCCATTTCGTTTTGCGAGTACCGTCAAATGCAGATGTAACCTGGTATATCAGGAATCCCGTATCTAGTAAGTTTTTATTAATGCACGTATTGAATAAATAACAACCTGGAAAACTACTTACAATTCCAAAAGGCAACTCTTCACCACTTGCAAGGACTGAACCAGATGATATCCGATTGACCTTCAATAGTGGTAAAGATAAAGAACCTTTATCAAGGCTCTGAATATAGCCAAGATTATCAATAATGTCATCAAGTGCATCCAATGCAACTGGCAATGCTAGACAGGTTTTGACAGGATCACCAGCCAAGCAAATAGAAAGTTCTCCATCTGTGCTTAACTCAATCTTCAGGGAAAGAGAGGCAAGTAAATTTTCTATAGCTGGCATCACTGGAGGCCCAAAAACTTCTAAGACACTGGATTCTGACTTTATGGAAGTTTTCCTCATTTTGAATGAGCTATTGCTAAGATCCGCCAGGATACCTTTAATCTTCTCGAGAGTTTCAAGAGTTTCCGACTTCGAACGACCACTGTCGACAATATGAGAGATAAGAACCGAAAAGGAATTGTATGTTTTACTAACATGGTCGTCCACACATGTACGGACTGGGCATGAAGAATAACTCAATGAATCATTATCATCAGAACTGATTTCAGATCGACTTATACGCCATTCTTTGGCTCCACTTTGTCTTCCTGGTAGTGACATTGAAGAACCATCTGGAGAATGAAGATCTCTCTCAAGTTTTTCTGCTTCACTTCTGTCTACATCTTCAAGAACTGATAGTGCTTGAGATGTAAGACCTCTTCTACGTTCTTTTGTAATATCATGCAGAACATCAGAGACAATTTCTTCTGTGGTAATAATACGACGAGTCAAAACCTGTACGTGAAAATTTTCTTCTCAGTCTAATGAAAAGTTGCTAAGAGAGATAAGAAAAGAAAAGAAAAGAAATGACATGACAAGAAAAAAAGAAGAAAAGAAATGACTCGAAAAGGAAACAGAAGACAAGAAAAAGGAAACAGTCAACGTAAGAAAGAAAAAGAACAGTGCACGCACATAAAGTTGCTAAAATAATATGACTAGTGATTACCTCATGCCACTTCCTTGTGTAACGTTTAGTGACATCATGCACTCCATTTTGGTCAAAAGCTATTACATAACTCAAATTCTTGTTCCAACTTCAACAAAACATTTGATGCACCAATTTGAAATTTATAAGTGGAAAATATTTTAAACTCTAGACTTCGCGAAAAAGTGTTGTTAAGAGAAAGTACCCCTTCTCGTATAGCAACGGTTTGTCATAGACCCCTTCACAGGGATCAAGGTGCATCCATCTGTATAAGTTAAGCAAAATCCTTAAGAATTATGATGTTGATGGAATAAGGTACGAGTCTTATGACCCTTTTCCTTATTTATTTTTATAAATATGAATATTAAAAACAGATTTTATGGTTAATCCATATGATTTATTAACATCTATACACTTCCTTGTTCAAAATGCAGTGTTCTTAGATGAAACCAATTAACTTCGAATCGGAGGAGCAGAATTGTGAAGAGAATTTACCTTCCAAGGCTATGCGAAAAGCACTCCGTCCAGACATGATCTGTGAAATCCAAGATCTATAATGAAGCACCAGTCACAGTAAGTACCCAAAGATATTTCGCATTTCAGCCCCAACACCCTAAAGTGGTTGGCGCCTTTCTATTTACATAAATAAATTGACATAAAGCAAAGAAGAAGCATACCCAAGTTACCTACTATATCAAATAGCTCAAACAAACTATAAAGCCCCACTAATACATTGGTGTTAGTGTAATGTATTGTCTCTCAGAGAGATGTTATATTCAAATATGAAGCTCATCAAAGGAAATTTGTTTAGCCATGTCCTTTAGGAAACTGTATTCAGCATTAAATCAGTACAAATGCTTATCCCAAGATCTGCGGAAGTATAATCAGGAAACCCCCTGAAGAAAACCCTAAATGGCAACCAAGTATGTAATAATTTTCACTAAAACTTCAAGAAAGCGGCAAACTGGGATACTAAAACATTAATGGACACGACATTAAGAATGCAACTTCAGATAGTAAAACTGTGTGTACCATGAATGGTAGAAATGTAATTAACCCTTGAGCGATATCTGATTTTGTCTAGTATGCCAGAGTCTCTTCTCTAGACTCAGCTTGTAATCACCAGCATCATAGTTGAATACAGAGCCAAAAATCACAACTGTGGACATAGGTCTTTCTATGCCAAACCATGTAAATAGCCTGTGTCTAACTCTCGCTCTAAATATCTAATTCTTTCTTGATGATCTTCAAGATCAACGAACTTCGGGTGTGCGGTTGGAAACTTGGCAGTTGAAAAGGTCAAAGGGATCCACATCCTGCTAGGATCATCCTCAACAAGAAAAACATCAGTTAGATCTTGCGCGCCAGACGCTCAGCAATACTTGTGAAAAACTATGATTTGTAAGCAAATCCACTCCTCGATATAGGTTTTAAGAAGTGTCCAGGATTTGATTTCTCTCCTACTTTTCTTTTTCTTCACTTCCTAGCCGAGCTACCCATCAGTAACACGGCCATATCAAGAATATAATAGTATCAGTTCCATGACTTCTGAGGTTTCTTATTAGCAAGGAAACAACAATAAATGCTTATGATTACCATGTGGACTATTTTACAATGGAATGCGTCTTATATGGTGTACAGCCTGCACTTGGCGTCTGATGAATAATCCACACAATGAGCAAAAGCAACCATGCTTACTTGTATTTACAATAAGCAAAAGAAAGGAAATTATTAACATGTGGACTAAGTAACAAGGCCAACATGTTATTCACTGTGTAGTCTGCAACTGTTATCCTGTGAACTGTGAATATTCTCGAATAATACAAAATAAAGATAGAAACTCTCCCATGTTTGCGGGAATCAATGCTAGAGTTTTTCACTTGCAGATCCATAATATCTTTAGCATAAAAGACTGAAAGTCGACCAATATTCAAAGTACTAATAGAACTGCGAAGACTCACGGCCCTTAGCCTCCTTATAAGGGACCCACATAGAAACTGCAATCACTCTAACATTAAGTTAACAATTTAAGAATCTGCGTCATGCGATGCAACCATAGTTTCAAGTCCATCAGCACTCTCACGAATCACACATACCATAAAACAGGTCACATATTGATATGATGCATGAATAATTATAAAGTCACACTAGGCCTGATATCACGACTCGAAGGCCATGATTAAATGCAAAAAAAAAATAAAAAATAAAAAAAATAAAAAAATAAAACTGATAAGAAGTGAACACACTTCAAGAATGCACTTTCTAGTAATAGACTAACCAGACGAGTATCGTAACCAAACGCTCGGCAGTAAAGCGTAAAGCAATTAGCCCATTCTCCACAACGTCCTCTCCTTGTTTCAACAAGCTACAGGAAGATAGCAAAACCATGTAATCAATGAAAAAACAAGAGGAAAAACAGCTCTAGCAAATAGAGAAACAACATACCTTCAGCGGATCATTGTACCTAGGAAAACGAGTAACTCTTGAACAACTGCTGCACCTGGTGGTAGTTGTAAGGATGAACGGTAAGGGTTTGACATAATAGACAGTAGTGGTAGTATAAGGATGAACGGTAACGGTTTGACATAATAGATGGACAATAGTTAGGGTGAAGGAATAAAACAAAAATATATATAGACCAACATATAAGAAGGAACTCCATCAATTGTGTGTAATTTGGATGGATGACTACTAATATATTTAGAACTACAATCAAGCTTAACAAAAAACTTGATCAAAATGAAAACATTTGTGGACTCTCATACTTCAAACATATTGTCTACTGATCTGAATGTGGCTCATGGAACCAAAAGACCATATTAAAATAGGCATGATTTGGCATGTCTTTCTATGTGAATGTGTGCATGGATGTCTTTACTTGGATTAAATAGAAACCGTCTGTAAGGAAAAAACGAAGTCCTGGTTTTCCATGGCTCCTTTGTAATTTAATTCACTTTGATAGTCACCTTAATTACCTTCTCCCAGGGCCCAGTAGGAATACATGATTGTGTCTGTTATGATCTCTCAGTGAGTGGCCTCATCTATGCCAAGCTACATGCCCGAGCAAATACTTGTCATGCAGTTGGATCAGTAAGTTGTCATAAATCAGAGGGCAAACGAAATCGAAATGGCGTGAGATCCCAGGTAAGTTAATTCTGTTGAATGGGATTATCCTGATGAAGGTAAACTTACAGCGCCAATCAGGTTGGGAATTCAATATTTATCGCAACAACAGGGTATCATAATAATAAGAGTTATTTCAACAGGAAAGAAAGTCAGTTGACTGGCCCTAACTGCCTTGTTTAGAAACGAAACTTAGATATGACAGACCACTCAAAAACATTTGGCACTCTTTCCATTCCCATGAGGGAGGGAAGAGATGTCGAGGTGGGACTGTCACAAGAAGGCAGGAAGAAGAAAACAGAGGAAAGGAAAAGAAAGGTGCCGATTAGTTTTGGCACGTGTATGCCATGTAAGCTGATCTGATTGGTCAGATAGTGGTGGCCACCAATCAACCTCCAAACAAATACTCGTGCATGCCAAACACATTAAATGATAAAGGAAAAATATGTTGCGACCACCTCTAACCATCAGAGCACTCAAAAAAATGGTTTTGGCAAACGATTCCCTTACTGTTTGATAGATAATTACTCCCATATTTGAGGCGTGTTATGCTCACTCAGAGAAGTAAAAACAATGTGTCTGACGCTCAAACAGTAGATGTGCCAAGGAAGGCAGCTGCTGGGAGGTCCGCTTTCGGAGCAGTTGCTCTTTCCTCTTTATGACGTTTCAAAGAGTTAGGTCAACTCTACGTCTCTACCTCTAACTCTACCTTCATAATGGCGACACAAATTAAATTGTAGGCAAAATACGTAAAAACTCTAACATGACTCAGTTTGCTTTATATTTTGGATCGGGGCAGGATTATTCAGGATAGACAATTTGAAGAGCTTAACTCAGGATCCGTGAACGATCTGTTTTCCTATTCCCGATTGGTGAGCCATAAGGATATTTGAAGCAGTACTTAATTCACAAAAAAAGTTGGGAAGCTTCCATGAAGTAGAAAAAGAAGATAAGCAAAGCCTGACGGCCCTGACCTAAACAACCAGGTACTATGCAGAGTTCTCATTGACTTTGCTACTCTTTGATGCATTCACACTTCACAGCTCTCATGGAATAAACAGAATAAAAAATAGGGAGCAAATCTTTAAAGAGGATGCGTGTAATTAGCATGACGGCAAACAGAGAAATTTTAGTCCAAAATTGAGCACAATAAAAATGAAAATAAGTAAAATTTCCATCTTACCTATAAAGCTCAACTCGAGAACCTCCGTATTGGATCTCGGAAGGCAGTCCGTTGGTCATACCACAATTAATAGTTCCACTACCACAACCATCACATGGTGGTGCATTAACCCACCTACAATTGAAACGTAAAAGTGCCATAAACTAACAAACCGCAAAATTTGGAAAGATTCACCAGGCAATAAATAAATCATGGTGGAAAGTACACGAAGTAAACTACATCCATAAAGTTAGCCCAACACAAATTGGTGTAATAGGTGTTTCTACTATTCCACGTTATTGAAGTATATAATCGAGATACATACATACTGCTTTCCCTTTTCCAGTAACACAGTTTAGATTATACCTTGCGATAATTATGTTAATTTTGATCATATTGAGCACATAGGATAAAAGAATTTTAGACAAACTTTGTCTGTACTCTTAGAAGTAAACTCTAGTAAAGTGATATAGTTTTTATGAGTATGTGTTCAAGAGTCTTGGCTTTTTTGTTTTCGTGATGCTCTGTGAGAACATTGCCAAAACGGACCAGTGTTTCATCTTTCCCTAATTAAAGAGTTTGCAATTCAGTAAGGGTTATCCATCGGTAAAGAACCAATGGAGTAGGACTTTGCTTCCTAGCTTGCTTATAACTCTTAGTGGCAGTGGTAACTGGTAACTTAGCAAAAGAAAAAAAGAAAATTAGTCATATTTACATTTGATGCAAGTGTGACAATAACCTCCTAGACATTAGCAGTGATAATGTGAGAAAAAATTATAAGAAGATAGCTATCCGAATAGAGAAGAGTTGTCTAGCTCTAATGGTCTTTCTACTGGGAAATGTTTTGTAACCTGTGACATTTTATTTTATTTTATTCTGGATAAAAATAAGTACCTGTTTACCAATCAAGGTTTAAAACAAAATGATTAGGAAGAAGAACAAAAGGAGCAGAACCTGAATGATTGTTTGAACCAGAACAGTAACTGCAGCAGGAACGCATGATCTTGTTCAGCTTTTGAAGGTTTGAAATTCCCCTCCTAAAAACATACCACAGCATTTAGAAGATTTACTAAACGGGCTAACCTTGAAGAGTGACCATTCGAGAAATAATGACAATCAAAGCAAATCAATTTATAAAAATAGTTTATGCTAGACTGGTGGATTACTTACACGAAAATACCCATTGTGTATAAGCACTAGGAGACGCGGCAACAACATATATAAAGATAACATTTGAAAAAGTTAAAGTTTTCAACACAGATAATACATAGTAACTTTTGTTTTGACAGGAAATACTGTCAATGGTGTTGTATAACGATATAAGAATATTAATCAAACTACAATCTGGCAACAATTAATGCACAACACGAAAGACGTAAAGTTACAGACTGCTCCCCATCACTCATGTCTTCCAAAACAAGATGGAGGTAAGCAGTAAGTGTATCATGGGCATGGTAAAAAATCAACTCAATCTGTCCATGTGACTTGAACACTTATCCAGACTAAGTATCAACTTTTATGATGCTTGAGTTAGAATATGTAAACAAGTGACCATGATAGAGGTAACCCGCAAGTGTATCATGGGCATGGTAAAAAAATCAACTCGCTCTGTCCATGTGACTTGAACACTTATCCAGAGTAAGTATCAACTTTTACTATGCTTCAGTTAGAATATGTAACAAGCGACTACGATAGATGGTTCTTAAAATCTAACAACATCAGTACATACTAAATTTTTTTTACTTCAAGCCATTCAACAATACATGGGATTTGAGTCTGTTCCGAAATTTGGTTTTCTCACTCGTAAAAGGTTCCATTCCAAGATATAGGTCTCTGTATTCAGGAAATTCCTAGCTTTTCAAAGAATGCAATTGGGTAATTCCAGGATTCTCATTCTTATTATTGTTTTAAGATAAGGTCTATGCCCTCCTTCCCTATTTTGTTTTTCTTTTCTTTTTATGCTAAAAATTTCTGTATCAATTTAAAAAAAAAAAAAAGGAAAATGTGATGTGCCAGTTGTTTACGCTGGAAGCAGGATGCACAGTATGACTTGATTATTTCAGCTGAGGTAAGGAACATCTCTTTTCATATTATAATTAATCCGGAAGCAAGCTACAAAAACAGGAACAACCAATACAGATTTTCTTTGTTCCCTAACTTATTTGGTCACATCGTAATAGTTAAATAACAAATGCAACGAATCTGTTACGACATGAATCATCCATAACGGAATCTAAGTAGATTTTTTCCTTTCATTAACCAGAATCGGAAAAGATCTCAGGTGTCTTAAGGGACTTTTAGGCTTTATTCCATGTGAACTAAGCACATGAGCATGACTTGACAAAGAGACAAGAGACTGTTTCGCATGCCAACAATTCCATCCTACATCCTAAGGAAGTTCTGACTTGTCAACTTTCTCTTTGCTCAATGCTCCCATGCATTCAGAGTGTAATAACCCTTAAATAGCAGCTGCCTTAGTGTAAGCTAGGCACTGGATCACCTCCCTCACCAAGCTCTTTAATCCTCAGTATGCCCTTCACTGGACTTTCTACTCCAGCACCAAGATTGCGGCCCTAGTCTGCTGAGCGTTTGTTAACTTTACATCCACTAATAGACATCGAAAAAGATAAAAGAAATGCCTTTGAAGTAAGAAGGGCTCCTCAAATGCTAATGTTCTCTAGATTGGATTAATATGAAAGAAAAGGTTTTAAGACAACACAATTATATAAATTTTAACGAAAAGATTAGTCATATATTCAATCAGGTGAAAACCAAAGAACATGAAAACTTATATACCTTATGTCCACCCAATAACTGATTGGGTACACACAGAGATTCCAGATAGGCTAACCAGGTCAGAGTTCGTACGATAAGAAAAGGTGAATTTCCTACTTAGCTAAAGAAAAGAAAAGGTGAATTTCCTAGTTGCATACACATATAGTATTTTGATGTTAGGAATATATCACATATATCAAGTACGTTTGGTAGGAGCATAGACTTTAAATCACTGCAACTGTGAATAACCGGCAAAATTTTTAAATAACGAGTTCAGAGTTTAGCAACCTTAATAAATTCTGCAGCAAGCAATTTCTTAGTCCCAGATGTGGGCCAAAAACCCTAGAAATGCAATCATGAAACACACCAACGTATGAATATCAACTCCTCTCCTGTCAACTGTTACTGACTATTTGATCTAATATGTTGAATAAATCTTACTGTATCGGTCTATGGATGTATAGTATAACAAAACCGAATACATTCTGAGGACTTTTTTTTTTGTATGGATCAGATGGAGTAATCTACTACTAGAAAATAAAAATAAAAAAAAAGGTAAAGAACTACAGAAAATCAAAACAATGTTGAGAATGAAAAATGTGGGATGGTACCTTGGCTAAAGATACCAGTGCTTTCTCCTCTAGTTCATCCACTGGAACCATCTTCCTAGCCGCTTGCTGGCGTGTTGGGTCTTCATACTTATCATCAAAGAAGTTGTCCAAATGAAAATTAAAACCAATTTTCAGTGTATTAAAACATAAAATCAAAAGAACCACATTTCTTAAATCCTATTACTAAAAACAACAAAATGAAAGTAATTACCATGAGAGCCTGTGTAACGTAAGGTCTAACTCTATCCTCGAACTGCTGCCTACTGTTATCGTTGGCTCTGAACTGCTGAAAGAAAAGCGCCTCTTCCTCCGCCTGGGAGAAGAAAAAAAAACGAAAATTCACCATATGGTTTTTCTCCTTATACTTCCTTCCGAAACCCTCATGCTAATTACTTACCTGCAACATCCGAGCCAATTCTTCATCAGAATTCGATATAGACGAAGAACTTCCATCTTGTTTGACGTTTTCTTCGTCGCTATTGACTGTTACTAACTGTAACTTTTCACAAACTGAATTGAGATCTGAGTCTTGAGTTATAACACGATCCTCTCCTCCAATTATCTTGAATACGATTAACAATAGAAAAATAAATCAAATAATCTGATCAAATACACAGAATTTTAACCAAGAAAGTAATAAGGAAACCTTTTGATCATCAGGTGGAACTGAAGTTAGTGAGAAAATCTGGAATTTTAAAACCTGCAAAGAAGAGAGAGGATTTCATGTCAGATAGTGAGAGAGAATTTAGAGAAAATAAACAGAGAAATTAAGAGAGAGAGACTTCGAGGCCATCTTCAGTATCGTAATGGAGGTCGAAGAGAGATTGATTATGGTGAAGGAGGAACTTCCGAGCAACCATTTTTTCTTTCGTTCTTTCACAAAATAATCTGAACAAGAAAGGAGAGTGAGAACGCCTGAATTTTTTGGAAACTCGCAGGTATCTGTTCTGGTGTAATTCTCGTGATGCAACACAGATCTGCTCATTCCATCAACTTTCCCTACGAATATTTAGGATCTGTTTGGCAGCTTGGGTACGAAATACATTGTCCAGGTTAGAGAATTCCTTGGTCTATCCAAGACTATTAAATGATGTTTGTTTTCCATTGTGGGATTGTGGGTTAGAGTATTACTCCCTCCGTTTCTAATTAATAATTAATAGACTGGTTTTGTTTTTAGAGAAAATAAGAAAATTAAGAAAACTAATCAATGAAAGTGGTCCTCATGACACTTGTCAATAAAAGAAATGAAGTGAAATGGTCTTCATGACACTTTTCAACGAAAGAAGTAAAGTGAAATGGTCCACATGACACTTGTCATCAAAAGAAGTTAAGAGAAAAGTGGTCCCAGAAAACTAAAGTAACATTTGACTTTCCCAATTAGAAAACAAGCCTATTTTTTTGAAATATCTATTTTTAGAAACCAGCCTATTATTTAGGAACGGAGGGAGTATGTTGTTTGTCAAAAGACTTGTATACAAGCTAAATTAATTAATTGAAAAAGAAATAAAAAACTAAACCATATACTCCATATATTTTGTATGTGCAGTCGGGGCTAGACATCGCTCTACATGATACTTATTATGCCGTTGCACATTTCCACTATGTACTGTCTATGGGAGCCGTTTTTGCTTTATTGCTGGATTCTATTATTGGGTTGGAAAAATCTCTAGGCGGACCTATCCTGAAACTTTAGGCAAAATCCATTTTCGGATCACTTCTTTCGGGGTTAATTCGACCTTCTTTCCAATGCATGTCTTAGATCTTTCAGATATGCCACGTCGTATTCCAGATTATCCAGATGCTTATACTGGATGGAATGCCATTAACAGTTCTGGCTCTTATATATATCCGTAGTTGGGATTTGTTGTTTCTTCGTGGTCGTCGCAATCACTTTAAGCAGTGACAAAAAAACTGCTCCAAGTGAACTAAATTGACCTGTTAAAGAGAATTCAACCACACTGGAATGGATGGTCCAAAGTCTCCAGCCTTTCATACTTTTGGAGAACTTCCTGCAATTAAGGAGACTAAAAACTAAATGAAGTAGAAAGGAGACTAAAACATAAATAAAGTAAAGAAGAAGGTAGTGCTACTAAGAATCTAGCAGAACTTTTGATTGATCGGTGGAATGTTCGCGATTTTCCTCTTTTTCACAAGCATGACCATGAAGAGGGGCTCTCAATAGTATCTTTTAACCGTTGTTGCTAAGCTATAAAAAGAGCTCAAAATAAAAGACTTTTCTTATCTCATCTGCTGTAGAGTAAACTCGATTCTTGATTCAATTTCGACTGCTCTAAGTGGGTTAGAAAGATAGTCAAAGGATATCTCGAGCAGGGCATTCGTCTGCCTTATTCATTAATTGCATATATAGGTATAGTTGTTACTCCATCTCAAGTGTTGTTACTTCATCTCAAGTTCTCATGCCAGAAGTTAAATTGAGCGTCGAAAAAAAGTAGTTTAATTGCTTACTTGCTAGAGTGAGGTCCGAAGGAACTATCTTTTATAAAAGAAGGAGAATGAAAGCTACTTTCTTGTTCGGAAAGGAAGAGACTCGACTGAATGGAAGAGGAGCGGAGAGAAAGCAACTATAAGTAAGTGACTTTCTTTGTACCTAAAGTGTTTATATAACATAGAATTTCACGGGCACTGATCTCAAAAAAAAGGTTTCTATGTAGCATACACCCTATATATCTTGAGCGAGGTCTAGCTCTTAATGTTGCCCAGATAAGAAAGTTAGTAAGCATCCTTGCGCCTGATCTATTTGTTTATATATCTCCTTCTTAGTCCATTAGTCCATTAGATATCTCCCCATACTATATTCAATGAATTAAGGTATTTTCTCCCAGAGAAGCTCATGCCCCAGCAGAATCACCAACTTTGACACTTTCAAGTGCTGAGATCGGTCGAGTGGTCTCAGTTGGAGATGGGTTTGAATAATGAAAGAAGTCAACAAAGGAAAATGAGTTCAAGAAGGAAATTGTCTCTATTCGCTTGCTCTATTTTTTTTATATAGTTTCTATAGCTAACTGAAAGCTATACATAGAAGAATTCAAGTCACAGTTGGGTGTGATAGAGCAGGGGAACTAGCACTGGTCAAAATGATTATAAGTTCTCTCGATCTGAATGACGGCTCGCAGTTGATTTAATTGAAGCATGTGATCTAGTAAAGGCGTATTCACAGTTGGTTTAATGGAATCTGTCTCTCAAGGAGATGGGTAAAGACAAAGTGGATCATGGTCTTCTGTTAGATTAGGTGGGCTAGGTCCATATGCTTCGAGTACTTTCAGTACCTCTACGGGCAAGAAAGTTATACTCTACCGAGAGACAAAAGTGGACGGTAGAGCTTGTGTTCTATTTGTTTATATAATGACTCTAACTAACTGAAAGTTACCAGATGATCCAAAGAACTAGCTCCGGTCAGGTTGTTTACTTACTTGTTTGTCACGAAGAATGGAATATGGAAAATCCTGATATAGAAGAGTAGGAGCGGAAACAGAAAGAAGTCAGGATCACTCTCTTCTCATACATTGTGACTTCTAGAGAGAGATAAAGAGCGGCGAGCGGCCGTCTTCAAGTTCTATATTGGAAATTACATGAATGGATAATAATTACATAGATAGATAGCCCATAGAAGTAATGTCATATAATATAAGAGTCTCACAATCCAGTTCCACGACCCCGAAAGATTCATGGAATTCAAACCTTAACTTGGAGTATATCCAAGTGGAAAGGCACCGGTTTTGATACCGACATGCAAAGGTTCGAATCCTTTTACTCCGGATTGACTCGCCAGAAAGCTGAACTCTTTCTCTTCATTTAGAAGGCCTCTCCAATGCAAGCTATAGCTCGAAGTTGTATCTACTGGATCGCATCTGTTTTGTATCTAGTTCGTAGCGGGAAGAAACTCGTATAGAAAGAAATGCTTTATCTTAAGAGCACTTGAACTGAGAGAGCAGGTAGAATTCCCTATAGTGGGTCGTTTTATCTTAAGAGTACTGAACTTGAACTGAGAGAGCATCCAACCTGGCAATCCAATTCCGATCAACAAAACTTGGAGGGATGGCTGAGTGGCTTAAGGCATTGGTTTGCTAAATCAACGTACAAGATTATTGTATCATGGGTTCAAATCTCATTTCCTTCGGTTGAACGGAAAAAGAGCAAGCTACTCCTTGTAAAGCGTCCGAAGAAAACTTTAGGAAAGAAAATGGCTTGGGTAGCTCAGCTGGTTAGAGCAAAGGACTGAAAATCCTTGTGTCAGTGGTTCAAATCCACTTCTACGGATTTCCTCAAGTTCCTGCAGGGTGAGAGACGAGGTGTAGCAAATAAAGTAATTATCTAGTTTTGAGCATACAAAATATTTAAATAAAAAATTAGTTATAAAAGTAACCGTCTAACCCAGGAAATGATTAAGGTATTCCAGGTTTTACATGGAATTCCAAAACCCCACCTTTTTAGCCTCCTAAAATTTAGGTAGGATACACTATCTTTATCTTGACATGGAATAAGCACCCACACAAACACAATATACAGTTATTTAAGGGATAACCCAACCTATGTTAGGATATTAGGGCTACCAAAAACGACCTTATTGACTACTGCTACCGGGCCGTGAGTTATAACCCAAAGGTGTCATTATCCATCCACAAAAAACCCAACAAAAAAAAAGTAACACAAAAACCATAAATAATATAAATTTTGGGGTTTTTGTATCAATATCTACTACTACCATCACCAACCACCACCACTGCCATCACCAACCACCACCACCACCATGTCCACCATCAATATATACCAGCACTATCATCACCAACCTCCACCACCATATCCACCATCAACTACCACTACTAGCAACCAACACCAAATACACCAACAAATACTAGCACTACTGATGAGTGCCAAATATTGTATATATTTATCCCTTTTTGTTGGCATTTTAACTCATCTTTTGTGCATTAATTCTACATTTTATCCCATATTCTGTATTTTCATTGTTTTCAAGAATAAATATTTTTATTAATTAATTTTGCATTTTTAGGTAATAAATAAAGTTCGGATGAGTCGCGGAGCGAAAAGAGCAGAAAAGTAGTGAAAAGCCGGGAGAAATTACGCAAGGAAGCCGCGAAGAATGGTGCGCACAACCTCATTTTCTACACACAAAAGCGCCTCCGTTCTCAGCCATCAGATCAGTTCTCAGAAGCATCCGACGGTCGCTCCTGCATAGAGCATCAAAATCTGAAGTCTCTGCCAAGCACCACAACGCTGAAATTCCAAGCCTTCAGATTAGATGGTAGTTGAATCCAACGGTCGCTCCCTTGCTGTGCATCAAAGCTTGATATCTCCGCGTAACACTACAACACCTAACTCCATCTGGCATCGTTGATTTTGTTGTATCATATAATCTGACGGTCGCTACAAGCTTCACTTCACATCACCGTCCGATCTACCTACCAGCTTCGCATCCAGTGACTCAGCATCGCAGAACATCAAACTCGATACGCCCGCCTCACACCCTAGCGACCGAACCTATACCAGCTAACCAAACACGCCTTCTCTGCCAAACCATCGAGCTCACCCCATCTCCTTCCCCATTCCCTCTGCAGAAACCATGTCCGCCACCAGCTCCGCCTGCCTCTGCCTCAACCACCACCACACATCTTCCAAAAAGCCATCATGGCTATCACCTACACAAAACCCATCATCCCATACTGCAAAACCTATTCACCTAGCCAAAATTATTTCATCAAACCCACACTCACGCCACTGAACCCTAGGGTGTGGAGTTGATGAAGCAATTCAAGCTAGACACGGCAATTGACAGCGGAACAGGGAGCAGGAGGCGAAGTACAAGCATGGATCGAAGAAAGGAGCAGTTATCAGAGAAATTAGGTAAAAATTTTGTAACCCTAATTTTACTGTTTTAGGGATTTTTTGGGGAAGAACATATGGAACCCTAATTCATAGTTTTGGGTATAAGAGGAGGTGTTGTATGTGTAGAGGGTGTTCTTGGTTAGCCGAGATACCCCCTAATTGGGTCAATTTCAATTTCAATGTCCTGTTATGTTATGCTTTTTGCAATTCTATTTTTCACTGTTATGTTCATGTTCTTGTTATGTTAATGTTCATGTGATCATCATGTTTGTTAAGTTCTAATTCACCACTAGGGTGAGAAGTCAACTGAACTTTGTTGGTTAGCCAATTGGGTTAGACCCTGTTGAGCTCAAAACATTTAGGTTAGTAACATTCCAAAGGTTCACTGGCTTGTGATTAGTGGTGCTTTAAACAGACCATTAATGCTAGGAGTTAGTCATAATCTAAGGGATTCACAAAGCCATAGTTAGAGACCTAGACCCTAAATGACCTGTGATTGCCTATGCTTTAATCAGATAGACAATGCTAGGGGTTATCCAAGGACTTTAGGTAGTTAACTAACCACATGACAGGGATGTAACCAAGGTGAACTAGCTAGGTGAAGGAGAATTCTCACCCATCTTCAGACACTTCCATCTTCAACTGTTTTGCTTGTTTTCTGTTTTGATTAAATTGTTCTTGAATTTTCTTTGTTTCTTTGCCTCTTAACTTCACTGCCTTTGGCTCACTGCCACTGAATCTTCTTTGGTTCTTTAGTTCACTGCCTGTCACTAGCTCAGCTATCTAGGAAACTTCAATACACCCCAAGTCTCTGTGGAATGATCCCTTGCTTACTTTCTATACTAAAACTTGGCCTTGTATACTTGCAAGAGTTTTGTGTGTTTTCTAACCACACCAAGTTTTTGGCGCCGCTGCCGGGGACTTGGCGTTGTGTTTTCGAAGCATTCTTATTTGCTGTTCTCCTTGCATTTAATTCATCTAGCCTCACTTGCATATTCATCTTGCATATTCTCTGCACTGCATATCTTGCATCATGCATTGCATTCTTGCATCTTAGATTAACTTGCTGTTTTAGTAGCTGCTGTGTAGTGCAGCTGAAAGAAACTGATCTTTGCTGAGTCCAGGTACCTGCTGTGAAGTGCTCCTGTGGAGCTGATGCTGCTGCTGACTGCTGCCTTGGCTGCCAAGCTGCTGTGCTGCTGCAGCTTTCTTTCCAGCTACCTCAACTGAGCTGCTTCTCCTGATCCTGCTACTGCCTGCTGCTGCTGCTGAGCTGCTATTGCTGAACTTGTGGTGCTGAACTTGTGGTGCTGCTATTGCTACTGAGCTGCTTCTCCTGCTGCTGCTCCTGGTCTTGCTGCTGTGCCTCAGCTGTTGCTGCTGTGCAAAGCAAGCTGCTGCAATTGAACAAGCCCACTTGCTGTTGAACAATTCTGCTGGTCCTGCTGTTGCTATGATCCAAAGCCCAACTGGGCTGATTCCAAGCAGCTGAAAAAGAACAAAGCCCAACTGGGCTTTGCAACTGAAAAGCCCAACTGGACCTTGAGTGTTGAAGCAAAGCTTAGGATGATCCAAAGCCCAACTGGGCTTTTGCAACCAAACTGAGCAGCTGGGCTGTGCTTAAGCAAGTAAGCCTAAACCCATTAAGAGAACCCAACCTGTGGGCTTCCATTTTTCATTTGTGGGCTTGTAATAATTTTTTCCATTTTTTTTGGGCTTGTAATCTTAATTACTTGTGGGCTTGTTTGTTTAATTGCTTGTGGGTTTGTGATGTTAGACTGATTTGGGCCTGTAGTTTTAAATTAGAAAAACTGAACTTTTGAAAGCCCAACTGGGCCTCCGACCAAAAAGCAACAGTTAAGCTATTTCAAAAGCTGCATTGGGCTTCAGTTTGCATACACATTGTGGGCTTAGTTCACCTTCCCTTGGCAACACAATTTCTCCCACCAATGTGGGCTTGCTCCCAACATTAAAAACCAAATTTCTTTTCAAACCCGACAAAACCAAATGTTACCCATAAAAAACCAAATTCTTCCCAAAATCCAAACCCATTAAAAACCAAATTCTGAGCTTTGTACATTCTTTACTTAGCTTTTGAGCCAATCATGTCTAGATCTTGGTCTACAGTTGGGGAATACAACAAATCCCTTAGAGAACTTGCGTGTGGACAAACTTCACGTTATGCACCTCCCATAGACCATGATGTCAATAGTCATAGGAATTATTATGGACATTTTCAAAGTCCCGAGCCTCAATACATGAACCCTAATGACTATTCACACATGCATCATTCGCCACAACGTGAAAATGAACATTTTGCTAGTGCCTCACTCACACAATCATCACTGATCGATCAATTAGAAGCTCGAATCGCAGCTTTAGAAATGCAATCACATGAGGAATCTGTCACATCTAATTTTCTTAGGCAACCTAAAATCTATGCATGTCCTGCATGTGGTAGTTTAGACCACCCTGTTGAGAATTGTCATATTTTGCATAATTTAGGCAATCTAGAGAAAATCCAAGGTATGAAATGCCCATGAATTGTGAGAATGGTAGTCATTGGGACCATAATCAATCCTTTGAGGGTTGCGATCAATATTTTGTAGACCCTAATGACCATGCATACATGTACCATTCACCACAATTTGAACATGAAGAATTTTGTACTCCCATGAATTTAGACTCCACCACAGAAGCTTTAAGACTTAGTGAGCAAAACTTCGATAGATCTACATCACGAATTCAGGCATATTTAGATCAGATTTTGCTTCACCTACAAAAGGAGGAAATTCATGAGGAAATGTATGTTGTCCCTAATGAAGTGTCTAGTCCCATTCATGTAAATGATGTTGAATATGAACCTAATTTAGAGGAACATGAATCGACTAACGACACCACCACTTTTAATGAGGACCAATATGCATGCTACCATGATGATGATTATGATGATTATGATGATGTGTTAGAAGAACATGAAAATATTGTGGAACCTGTTGGTTCAATAACATATGGCTTCTCGCCCTCGACCTTCATGAATGTTGTTTTTTCTGATACTCATTGTAATTCATATGATTTTGATATTGACATGGGATTCGTACAATTATTCTGTGAAGATGAGCATGACATAGGAATAGTTGAATCTTCTGTAGACACTAATATGCATGAAAATATATTTGATGTGTCTGATTCTCTACCTAGGTCACATTGTGATATTTCTCCTGATTTGCCAATGCATAAGAATAAATTTGTTGATGATGTTGATGATTCTGAGTGTGAACTTGCTAATTTGATTGATGATTGTGAGCATGATGTGACATGTGTAGATGATTTAGGAGATTTTGATTTGATTAATAATGATGTGCCTATCGTCCTACATAAGTCACAATCTGATGGCCTTCCACCCAACCTAGATTTGGTTTGTACCCATATTGTCAAACCGACTTTTCTGAGAGTCCCTAATCTAGGTTTGGAACTGTGTGCTTCCCAAGTCCTCTTGGACTATTTTGCTTCTAAGTATAATACATTTGAGGAACCACAGTTGGAATTAGCATGTTTGCCCGTCCCTAGCACAGTTCACTTTGAGCTAGACCTTGTACATGATGAACCCCCAAAACTGCGAGATTTTGTTTCCAAAATTTTATCCGTTGAAAAATCCAGGTTTGGGGGTAGCTCATTTTGTTTCACAGTTTCACTTGCGTTTCTATCATATTATTATTGTGTGAAGCTGTTGAAACCTTTACACTTTGTCTTTTGGGTTGATCCTCAACTCTTTAGATTGTTAGTGTATGGTGAATATTTTTGTATATAATCCAGTAGATAAAATTTTAAAAACCCTTTTGTTCCTTTTGTATATATTTTGCTAATCCAATATGATCTCGGTTGAAATATGTTGGATTTTTGCCTTGAAATAACGGAGTTTTAATCGAGCTACCACCGTACAATCGGGTATTCTCTCTCCTTTTACTCTACTCAGCATGTTCCTCTTCATATATTGTTTTATAATTCTTTCCATGTTTTGAAACATTGAGGACAATGTTTAGTTTAGGTTTGGGGGTATAGAGTAGATGCCATGATAATTTGCTATATTTGAAAACAAAACTCCATCTTTTTGAAAAAAATTGAAAAATTCCAAAAAAAATTAAAAAAGTCAAAATTCAAAAAAAAAAAAAATAAATAAAATAATTAAAAAATGAAAAAATCATAAAAATGGAGCTCATTTACCTTGAAATGTTGACTCTTGTGCAAATATGTATTTTTTTAGGAGTCTTAGTCTAGATATTTAGGCACCCTGATTCTAGCACAATTCACATCGTGATAAGAAATTTGCACGCGCACGATCTACCAATACATGTATGGCCTCGATCTTCAAGGTGTTTGATAGGAAGTTACGATTGCCAATCACTTTAGAATACTGAACGAAACTTGACTAGCTTGTTCTTTGGTTGGTTGGGATAGAAGGTGGAGGTTACATTAAGAAAAACAACCATCGAATTTAACTGGGTGCATCAAAAAGGGCTACCTCTTGCAAAGTGTCATGTAATTTTTTATTTCCTTTTGTATATTTATCAAAAGTGTTTCCTTGTTAAAAAAAAAAAAAACGATGTATATTTTTCAAAAAAAAAAAAAAAAAAAAAGAAAAAGAAAAAAAAAAAAAAGAGAAAAAATATCAGAAAAATAAAAAATCAAGTATTGTTCAATTCCATCATCTCTTGTTCAAAAATAAAAAGAGAATAGTCAATGTAAATAAGAGTCATGTAAATAGTCATTTTGTTGTTTCTTTGTAATAAGCAAGGAGGGTGTATGCCATTGATGTACAACGCGAGTAATTGTGAAATACCTCCAACTCATTCACAATTCTCGTAAAGTCCGGACAGCTAGCTAGATTTCGACCTCAGTTCTTAGCCTGAGAAACTATCTCTTGGTGATTAGTAGTCATAACTTCAGATCTTTCTTTACACATGTGTAGATACACTTTACACTCTTATCACATGTCTTTTTTTGTTATCAGTGCTAGGATTGTGCCTTTGATAGCTAGATTGACATCTCCATTTTGCTGTGAGCTTAAACTGTTTTGCACATGTCACATTTGATGGAATCTGAGCTTATATTTTGACCTAGAACTTTGTAGGTACGTTCTAAGCAAACCTTCACGAGACTTCAACTCGTCCACTAGGGACACTTAGTGGTTTAAAAGGCTTAGTGCATACGCTAAATGCATTCGAGAGACCAGCGACAGTGGTATAGTTAGGACTTCATTAGTTTTGTTTTACTTGAGGACAAGTAAAATTCAGGTTTGGGGGTATTTGATGAGTGCCAAATATTGTATATATTTATCCCTTTTTGTTGGCATTTTAACTCATCTTTTGTGCATTAATTCTACATTTTATCCCATATTCTGTATTTTCATTGTTTTCAAGAATAAATATTTTTATTAATTAATTTTGCATTTTTAGGTAATAAATAAAGTTCGGATGAGTCGCGGAGCGAAAAGAGCAGAAAAGTAGTGAAAAGCCGGGAGAAATTACGCAAGGAAGCCGCGAAGAATGGTGCGCACAACCTCATTTTCTACACACAAAAGCGCCTCCGTTCTCAGCCATCAGATCAGTTCTCAGAAGCATCCGACGGTCGCTCCTGCATAGAGCATCAAAATCTGAAGTCTCTGCCAAGCACCACAACGCTGAAATTCCAAGCCTTCAGATTAGATGGTAGTTGAATCCAACGGTCGCTCCCTTGCTGTGCATCAAAGCTTGATATCTCCGCGTAACACTACAACACCTAACTCCATCTGGCATCGTTGATTTTGTTGTATCATATAATCTGACGGTCGCTACAAGCTTCACTTCACATCACCGTCCGATCTACCTACCAGCTTCGCATCCAGTGACTCAGCATCGCAGAACATCAAACTCGATACGCCCGCCTCACACCCTAGCGACCGAACCTATACCAGCTAACCAAACACGCCTTCTCTGCCAAACCATCGAGCTCACCCCATCTCCTTCCCCATTCCCTCTGCAGAAACCATGTCCGCCACCAGCTCCGCCTGCCTCTGCCTCAACCACCACCACACATCTTCCAAAAAGCCATCATGGCTATCACCTACACAAAACCCATCATCCCATACTGCAAAACCTATTCACCTAGCCAAAATTATTTCATCAAACCCACACTCACGCCACTGAACCCTAGGGTGTGGAGTTGATGAAGCAATTCAAGCTAGACACGGCAATTGACAGCGGAACAGGGAGCAGGAGGCGAAGTACAAGCATGGATCGAAGAAAAGGAGCAGTTATCAGAGAAATTAGGTAAAAATTTTGTAACCCTAATTTTACTGTTTTAGGGATTTTTTGGGGAAGAACATATGGAACCCTAATTCATAGTTTTGGGTATAAATAGAGGAGGTGTTGTATGTGTAGAGGGTGTTCTTGGTTAGCCGAGATACCCCCTAATTGGGTCAATTTCAATTTCAATGTCCTGTTATGTTATGCTTTTTGCAATTCTATTTTTCACTGTTATGTTCATGTTCTTGTTATGTTAATGTTCATGTGATTCATCATGTTTGTTAAGTTCTAATTCACCACTAGGGTGAGAAGTCAACTGAACTTTGTTGGTTAGCCAATTGGGTTAGACCCTGTTGAGCTCAAAACATTTAGGTTAGTAACATTCCAAAGGTTCACTGGCTTGTGATTAGTGGTGCTTTAAACAGACCATTAATGCTAGGAGTTAGTCATAATCTAAGGGATTCACAAAGCCATATTAGTTAGAGACCTAGACCCTAAATGACCTGTGATTGCCTATGCTTTAATCAGATAGACAATGCTAGGGGTTATCCAAGGAATTTAGGTAGTTAACTAACCACATGACAGGGATGTAACCAAGGTGAACTAGCTAGGTGAAGGAGAATTCTCACCCATCTTCAGACACTTCCATCTTCAACTGTTTTGCTTGTTTTCTGTTTTGATTAAATTGTTCTTGAATTTTCTTTGTTTCTTTGCCTCTTAACTTCACTGCCTTTGGCTCACTGCCACTGAATCTTCTTTGGTTCTTTAGTTCACTGCCTGTCACTAGCTCAGCTATCTAGGAAACTTCAATACACCCCAAGTCTCTGTGGAATGATCCCTTGCTTACTTTCTATACTAAAACTTGGCCTTGTATACTTGCAAGAGTTTTTGTGTGTTTTCTAACCACACCAACTACCATCACCATAAAAAAGCACCACCACCAACCAGCACCACCACTAACCGGAAGCAGTACCACCAAAATTTGGTTTCGTCATCATTAACGTCTTTGGTTTCATGACAAAAAAATTTGGCAAAAATAAGATGAAACCAAATTTGGTTTCTTCATATAATTTGATGAAACCAAATTTTGTTTGGGGTTTTTGTATCAATATTTAAAAATTTGGGGTTTTTGGATCAATTTTGTTTAATATGGAGTTTTAATGGATCCCAACATTTGAATGGAGTTTTTGTACTCCAAGTTTGCATCGCTTAATTGGGGGGCCCAAGAAACAATTGGGGCCTCCCACTACAGGACAAAATAGGTCATCAAAACTAATTGGGGGTTACCTCTTATCCATTTTTTTTAATGTCTAAACTACCCCTAAATGATTAGTGTTAATAATTAGAAGAAGAGGTGTTTTGGGGGCAAAAGTTAGGGTTTTTAGAAATGAGTGATTCTAGTGGAGGAAATGATGTTGGTGAAGCTTCAAATAACAAACATGATTGTGTTGATGGTGAGATTATCTTGCATTCCCATTTGGATTGGATGTATGATGAAGGCATGTTAGTAGAAGAAGCCTTGAATAATGGTGCAAATGAAGATCCTATTTCTCAAAATGAAGGAACCAACCCTCAAAATGAGGAACCTGAAGCTCAAAACAATCAGGTAAACATCTTATACCCTTCGACTTATCTGTTTGTTGCTCCAAGTGGTCGAATCATCCCCACAATGGAACAACTCAGATTAAGGGTCGTCATAGTCGGGGTGCGTATACCCAAACGACTCTACTAGGTCGTCAATATATTGACACTACCAATGACGACTTAAACCTGCAACTTTTCCAGGTTATGAAAAATCGTTAGGGTGTTGTGATAAACATTGACGACTCTTTTAGCTAGGTCACTTAGAGTCGTTAGTTTGTTTTGTTTACAAACAAACGACTCTAAAACCAAAACTCTCACTAAATAAAACACTTAGAGTCGTCATATATGTATTCATATTAAATAACGACCCTAGCCAGCCATTGCAAATCTTATGTAGAGTCGTTAGGTGTCGGAGTTATATGGACTAACGACCCTTGCACTGGATTATCATAATTTTTGATTTCATAGAATCATTTCATTGAATCGTAAAAGGCATACATCTTGCATAGCGTTGCATTGAAGGAAATGAAAAACAATAGATAATAACGGTGCACTTAATCTTCTTAACCATAAATGTTGTAATTAAAGGTAGTTCCTTCCAAGATACGGTAGCATTCGTCGAACTCAAACTTTTTCCCACGAATCACCTCATATCGGGCATACGCCTTACCCAACTGAAAACGCAACACAAAATCAGTTAGTATCATTCAAAACTTAGGATTAGTTTTACCTCTTGTTTAAATACTTACTCTTATAGCACCTTACAGATTGGGTAAGGCTTCCCTTACAACTTTCAACTCTTTTTTGAAAGCTTCACATTCTATGAATATCTCCTCGAACCGTTCCTTGACGAGTTTCAAAGACCTTGGGTTACAATTTCCGTCTAACGCCACAAAAACGATGAATACACGGTTCCACCAAGCATATGATGTTTGATCAATGTCTTTTTCTAAATCTCAAAGTGGTCTTTGAGTGTCAACCAATCTCTCACAATGGCGCAATTCTCTTCGGAAGTGTAGAGAGTAGCCATGGTGACTTCTCTTCACTGTTTGGATTAAATATTGATGAAAATGAATGTGATAGTTGAGAAATTTGGTTTGGGTGAGGAATAGGTGAGATATGGGTCTCTATTTATAGAAATTGATGACCCAACAACCAATTTTTTGATTTTTTCTTCCGTTGTCGGCTCAACCACATTGGTTGAATTCAAATTTTGCAATAACTGCATCTAGAGTCGTTATCTGACATAGTTACAACGTAATGACCCTTAAAAATAAAGAAAGTCGTCATCGTTTAACTTTATCACCTGACGACTAGTTGTTAGGGTCGTTACTTTGTTGTTCTAAAATATTGAGAGTCGTCATTTCGTTATCTATAACCCTGATGACCCTTATTTGCAATATTGACTGAATACATTTTTGTGACCTGATTTTATTGAATCGACAAAAACATACATGTACTATGAAATAAAATAGAAGGAAAATACACAAAATAGTTCAATACATCACGCTTGAACACTTAATCATATTGGGTGAATGGCCAGGTAGTTTCTGCCAAGAGACGATAACAATCCCCGTGCGAAAACTCATTGCCATACTTAAATTCGTATTGGCTGCGACCAAAAGAGTATTGGAAAAATAATTTATTTATAAGTTAGCCTTGTTTAATAAAAATAAACAAATGAGAGGCCTTTTGATTGACAAACTTACTCTCGCCATATCAAATTCGTTGGGAAGAGCGTCGGCCCGAGCTTTCAATTCGTCTTTCAGCGTTACGCATTCATTGAACAGTGCATCGTATCTTTCCCTAATGTGTGGGAGTGTCCTTCCATAACGATTCCCGTTTAGTGCTTTGAAAATCATAAACACGCGTTCCCACCAATCATTGGATATTTGATCCATGTTAAGGTAGGGATCTCTGGTTTCGTCGTGGTTTTTGGCCACCCAATACTCTCTTTCAAAGTCGTGTTTCGTGACCGTGAGGTGTGCTCTAAAAATAGCAACATCTTCTTGATTATTGAATGGAGTTTGAGCTATTTTTGGTGTTTGAAAGTGATGGGTGACTGATTTGGGATGATTGAAAGTGATGGGTGAATAACTTTGAAAGGGTATCTCTCCTTTTATAGGAAAAAAAGACCCAACGACTACTTTTTTTTAAAAAAAAATCCGTTACCTTTTTCAAATAACTGCTCCTAGGAGTCAAACGTACTCTTGATTTTCAAATTCTGCAATAACTGCATAAAGGGCCGTCATGTAGTATATATATATCGTAATGATCTTAGATGAAAACTGAACATAATGATATATATTTGTATGTATAGAGTCGTCACCGTTCATATAGGGTCGTCGCTCTTTACAAAAGAGTTGTTCGCCTGCAATAGAACCCCATGACGACCCTATCTCTGGTATGAAGATCAGCCTTTCAAGGTATTTAGTCGTCAATCTGCAAAAATAGTGGTTGAAGACTCTATCCTTGGCAATGTAATGTTACATTACAGCCGTCATTTGGACATTATATACAGTGACGACTCTTAAATGAAGGTTTTGCGTTTTTCTGCAGTTCGTAGTACAACCAAGTTGTCAACCAGAACCAGTTTCTACGATGGGTCCAGATACCTCCCAACATTATATGACTGATTTGGTACGGTTCCCTCAACCATTTAGTTATATTTAATTTCAAATTATTTTATTAGTGATCTCATGGATTTGTACTTTCTTTGCTCAATGTGACATGGAAAAGCAAGGCTGAGGCCAAGGAATGGCTTATCTCAAAGGCAAAAGAGAAGATGTGCATGGTTGTTCAAAGCAAACACTTCGATTTTAAGAAGATGGTATGCGAGAGAGCAGGTAAAAGGGGAGAAAGTCACAAAGGTAAGAATTACAAGTATGAGAAGAAGAAGACTAGGGTCTACAAAACTGAGTCGAAGAAGTGTGAATGCCCGTTCAGGATTTATTTCAAAAGGCATCACGAAACTGATCTATGGAGATAAGATAGTATTCCGGAAGGTCGTCACAACTATCCTCCACCTCAAAGTTTATATGGACACCCTGCATATGCCCAGTTGAAACCGCATCAAATGGAGAAGGTTCGGCAGATGAAGGGATGTAGGCCTCTTAAGATCCTAAATTCAATAAGGGCGGAAGATAAGGATAACTTGTATACCATTTCCACAATCTACGTTGATAAAGCAACGATCAAGAGAAACGAATTGGATGGTAGATTAATTATACAATAATCTGAGTGGTTAGCAGAAAAACTTAACTACGCCATGCAAACAAAAGTTGGTCCGGACGAGAAAGTGACTCATATTTTTCTTGCGCACCCAAGGATGGTGGATTTGGTCAGTGTTTTTACCAGGTTATGTTCATAAATTGCACGATGTTGAACGTGGTCAGTCATACTTCGGATAAACAATCATTCACCGTCGCATGGTGCTTTATGGAAAAAGAAGAAATAGAGGATTATGTTTGGGCGTTGGAGCAAGTGAGGTTGATTTCCCATGGCGAAGAGACACCACATGTTATATTTACGGATAGGGATTTTGCAATTATGAGTGTCGTCCGTCAGGTTTTTCCACTGGCTCAACATTTTCTTTGTACGTGGCACATCCAAACCAATCTTTTATCTAATTGCAAGAATCAAATCCAAAAGATCCAGCCTAAGAAGGGTAATCAACGTTCGGTGGAGGAAGACGAGAGTCTAAGTAAACTGACCAAGAAAGAGCGAGCGGAAGAGAAAAGGAAAGACAAGGAAAAATATGAGGAAGAGGGGGATCTATGGAAAGAGTTTTGAAAATATTGGAACCATTTGACTCATTCGAAGACTGAGGTTAAGTATTATGCTAACTTGCAGAAGTTTTTTGATGATTGGAGCACGAATCATAAGAAGATGATCGACTATTGCTTAAATACATGGTTGAATCCTTGGAAGGAGAAGATTGTTTATGCATGGACCAATACATACAAGCACTTCAAAAATGAGTCTACAAGTGTGACCACTCGTTTTCCCGTAGTCTACGTAATGTATACAGCTCGAAGAATCAGATACTAAGTAGTATTGATGCCTCTGCTGAACTGATAATGCTAAGTAGTAAAAGATACTCAAGATCACAAAAATAACTAAGAATACAAAGATAATGTAAATGCCTCTATGTTATCATGAAACACAAGAGATTACGTGGTTCGACTTTCGTCTATGTCCACGGGGTAATGAGTGATTGCTTTGTATTGAGTCATGGTGGTTACAAAGATCTTAAATGCTTCCCAAAGTAATAGAGAAAACTCAAGTTGAAGTAAATACTTAAGTTCTAAACATTAAAGAGGTATAAGCTAAAGACTAGATCTTCTCTCCTAGGTATTGAATGCCTCTAGTTTGTTGGTGAGGCTTGGTATTTATAGCCCCTTCTGCTCCAAGTATATCTTTGCTACCTCTGGGTCCATCGTTTCCTGATATACCTTTAGTACAGATGGTACCTTCGTTCGCCGCATGCTTTCTCCAGTCGAACTCTTCCACCTCAGCTGACCCACGTTCCTTCGGGAACTTCCCAGCCTTAGTACAGATTGTACCTTCGTTCACCGCCAACCTCTTCCAATCGGGTTCCGCCACATCATCTCTCTCCACTTCCCTTGATTATGCGTGTAGATAAGAGATTTGTGCATTTAATGCTGATTAGATATGTCATCTACCTTTGTCCCTTCGCCAGCTGCCTCCCCATAGACTAGGCTTTTACTTCTTTCATCTTAGCCGTCGAGGCATCTTTTCTTGGGACGAGATAAAGTAGATCTACGAAGGTATCCTCTGTCACTCGGATTCCTCTGTATAGCGAGGGCTACACAGCTATCTTGTATGCGACCGCTGAGATCGTGACACGTGCTCCGCAGAATATTGGTATTCACAGTTTGCCCATTTTCTTTCATATTCTACAGTTTGGTAGGATTGGAAGAAAACTCTCGTAACGCCGCCATTTTTGCACGTACCGATTGGGTGGTCCCAACATGTCTTTTCATGCAATAACTTCCCCTCGAATTTCGGGACGTCCAAATTTTTGGATTCATCAGCCGCCTATAAGAAGAGAACAAAGAGGAGGAATTTTCATTAGCTCATTTTCTTCTTCTCGAACTGTCGCTCTCTGTCTCTTTCACAGAGATTTTCCTCTACCATTGACTGCCAATATTTCCTTCGATTTGCCGAAGCTTTCTGGTTTAATACTCAATCATCATATACACGTAAGTGGAGCTTTGCTCTTTGCTGTTGCTTTTCGTACTTCTCCATGCTTAATTCTGTTTTCCCTTCTTCGATTTGTTTGAAGTTGCTGCTGTTCTTGCATGTGATAATCTTAATTCTCTTTTACTTGTTCATGTTGTATGTGAACTTGGGTTTGTTCCCATTTCGTATTTTGATGATGACTCTGCCATGGTTGTTCCTTGTCTGCAACTTTATTCATGGTGGTGAATGGCCTTCGAATTTGCCTTATGATGATTTTAAATCGTTTTCCTTTGGTTGTTTTAGTAAAACCCATGCCCAAAGTATGTTTGTTTTTGCCCCCAATTTGCTTTTGAGTCGATTATGATTTTCATTCCGTCATTGTTGATGAGTCATTCTTTCTGTTGGTGTTAGGAATTGTGAGACTTCCGAAGAAGCCTACGTGTAAGGGGCAAAGAACCTCTTCATCTACTGATCCACCTCCGCGGATGGATTATCCTGATGCTACGTCGTCTCCACCCCTGGAGGATACTGAGGTATCTGCTGGTACTGATATGGTTGTTGTCCATGAGGCTGTTTCGGATCCAGAGGTAGAAGAAGTTGTTGTTGAGGATCTTCCACCTCCTCCTCATCATTATGAACTTCAAAGGATGACACTTCGTGATAAAGATAGCTACGCTCATCTTTCCTTGGTTGAGATCACCAAGTCTTTTCGCCTCCATAAGTTCAATATCTCCTTTGTCAATAGCCCCGATGTGCTCACCGAATCCCTGATCCGGAGTTTTCCTTATGATGAGAACAACCTCTTGATTAGTTGGTCAGTTGGCCGCGGGTATGCTCCTCCCTTTGTTTAGTAGAAAGGATCCCTTCTACTATGACGTTTTGTCTACCATGGATGACCCGGTGAACAAGACTCAGGTCCGAGGAGTTATGCAGTATACTGGTAACTACTGGCGTGCCCTTCGTGAGAGCAGCTACCGTAGTAAGGGAAAGACCACTTTGAAGTCTTATGACCCCTTTGTTGATGGAAGGTCTAAGCAAGAGGATTATACCCCTGCCAACTTCAATGTTATGTACGTTGATTCTATTCAGAAAAGTAATCTTCTCCCTTGGAGTGTTGGCCCTCATCGTATCCATGTCACCGCTAAGAAAATCAGGGAAGCTAACAACCTTCGCCTGTTGGAGGAGATCGATAAGACTGGTTTAGCTGTCATCCCTTATTCTACTAGGCTACCTTTGTCGAAGTCTGATCGCATCCGTATTGATCATGATGATCGCTGGGCTCGTACTCCTCTTCGTGTGGTGGGTCCTTGGGCCTACGGTTTTACTACTGTTGATCCCAACGACCCTCGTACGGCTCTTTATTTGCCTGAGAAGTATGATGGATATCAGCCTTTGGTTTTAAACCCTGCTGCTTCTCATGAGGTAACCTTCGTTTCTATTTGAAGGTTTTTTCATTAATATCTTTGTTTGATATTCTGATGGCTTTCTTTTGCAGTCTTCCCCTGCTTCTTCTGCTGGAACTTCTCCAGGCTCTGTTGCTAAGACTGCTCCGGATTCTGCTGGTGATTCCGTAGCCACAAGGACTAGGAAAATGAAGGCTTCGATTGAAACAGCTACGCCAACACCTGCGAAGATAAGGATCATTGCCATACATTTGTGTTTGTAGGTTCCTTAGTATCTTGCCCCTGATCCTTAGCTGGCGCTTGTGTTTTTCCGCAGTCCTCCAAGAGAAAGGGCAAGTTGAAGGCTGTTATTGATCTTGAGGCATCAGATGAAGATCTCAAATCTAGGGAGGAGGTGCCGGACGATGAATATATAGAGGACATTGAGGATACTGTCCTCATCCCTCATTTGGATGATATTGAGGAAGATTTTTCCAAGGATAACCCCAGTCCCATCCGTGCTGGCTCAGTGGAGGGTGAGAACCTCGTAGCTGGTGGTGGTGCTCTATTTGTTAACCCTGTTAGTGTTCAAGCTACAACTCCTACTTTTTCTTCGAAGGTGCCTTCGTCATCTTCCCCTGGAGGAGCATTGCATGTTGTCTCGGCTACTGTTGGGGTTGTTATTGTAGCTTCTAAGAGTATTCCTTCGTCTCTTGCTACTTCGCTTCAATCAAGTGGTTCGTTTGCTAAGGTTTTTACCCCAGTGGTGAGGGTTAGCAGTTCATACTCTCATCTGAAGAAGAAGGTTGTGATTTCACTGGACAGCTTCTCCTTCAATGCTACGCCAACCTCATTAGGGGGCGCTCGGTCTGTTTCTAATGCCCCTGTTAGCAAAGTTTTTGGACCTCCGCCTTCGTCACCAGATTGGACCGTACTGGGCAATGTTCCTTCTGCTGGTGATATGGACTTAGGTGGCGCTCAAGCTTTTTCTTCGGTTCCCAGCTCATCCACCATGTCGTCTCTTCGTCGTGGTGAGGGTTCAGCAGTCGTGCCCCATGTTCTCTCTCAAGCGATTGATGGGGTTGTTGCTGAGTCTAGCAAGGGTAAGCTGCCTGAGAACTCGATCCTTGGTAGTTCTGATGATGCCATCCTTGAAGCTATTATGCGGGACTCGAGGGGTCTTTTTTCTGCTGAGGTCGATCCTCATCATCTGGATAGATCTTTTGAAGTAGCTTCGCAGTTGGACGTGTTTTCTGCTCAGTATCGTTCGTCTAAGGATCTATTCTTTGACCCAGATTTCCTTCGCTCCAGCCGGAGCCTTGGTGAAATCCGCAGGTGTAGCATTCAAGAGATGGAGGCTTTCATTGACACCTACGCTGATTTCCTTCCTCGCCTCTCAGTGTTTTCATTAAGTGATTCCCACCTTACTGCTCCACAATTTTTTTTGCTTCTCTGTCTATTCTTATATTCCCTGGTTGCAGCTTTGCAAACAGATAGATGTTGGTTGCATCTTATTCAAGTTCTATAGGGCTAAGTGTACTCACTTGAATGCTCAGTTGGAGTGTGCTCGTCAAGAATATGCCCTTGTTAGCACACAAAAACCTTCGTTCAGTGACGCTGCTTCTATTGCTAAGGTATCTTTGTTGGAGGATGATCTGAGGAAAACTCAAAGATCTTTGGAGGCTTGTTTGCTGGCACTAGAGAGAGCTAATACTGCTGCTAAGGTTGCTGAGGACGGACGTAAAGCTGTTAATTCTGCTCTGGCTGCTGAGTCCTCCAAAACCATAGGTTCGTTCCTTCTTTCCCTTAGCTTTGTTGTTGTTCTTGTTCGGTTGGATAGTCCTAAGATAACCTTCGCCTGCCAGCTGGTAGCTCTGGTGAGCTTAGATATCTCCGGGACCAAGTAGCCAAGTTAGCCTCCGGTGTTTGGTACTATCAGAAGAAGTCTTATAGGTTGATGAACGTAACCGTCCATAATGAAGCCCAATTTTCCCTTGAATCTGCTCATAACTCGGATTTAGTGAAGCAGATGGCTTTGCTTCGTAAAGAATGTGACGAAGCCCTTAATTGGAAGGAGAGTCTCATTTTAAAGCAAAAGGAGGATATTGCCTTAGTTGAGAGACGCCTCTCATACCAAGAAATTATCCGCAAAAAGTTTCATGTGGATTTCTAAAATGCATGTGCCTCTTTATCTAAGGTTACTGCAGAGCGTAACGTCTTGTCTTCTGAGGTCTGTTCTCTTAAGAACAAACTTATTGAGGCTGACTCCGCATCATCTTCCATGTCTCATGCATCTTTGATCAAGAAATTTGAAGAGTTAGAAAATGTTTATCAAGTTCTATCTTCAAAGAATGCTTCGCTCCGGATAGATGTTGATGACCTCCGGACTGAGCGTGATACCCTTGTGGAAGATCTCGAGGCCGCTGAGGTGGATCTTTCTGAGGCTCAGTATAGTTTAGAAGAATCCCTTATCCATGCAGGAGGTAGCTTAGGGTCCTTATATTCCAGCAACATCCTTTGTATCTTTTGTTGCTTCCCCTTATTTCTTACACCCTTCGTATTCGCAGATCTTGCCAGGAGCAGCAAGTGGGTGCAAATGCCAAGATCAACCGTCTTGAACGCCAAATATCTTCGCTGGAGATATCTCGTCAGTTTGATGATGCTGCTAAGTTCAAGGATGAGGCTCTCCAGCGAGCTAACGATCAGCTTACTGCTCAGATGACAGAGCTTCGTCAAAAGTCTGCTTCGGATTTGGTAGCTCAGTCTGCTCAGATGAAGGCACAGTTTGAAAAGTCGGTTATCGATTATATTAATGATGCCTTTGTAGAGGCCGAGCTCCAAGTTGAGGGTGTGGCCTTTACTCGTCTCCCTTATCCTTGATCCTATCGTGTCCAGTCTATCTTAACTGAACTCTTTGTTGTATGGTACCCCCAGCTGAGAGGCCTTTGTGTCGTCTCCTTTCCTTGAAACAATGCTCCGTGATGGTTTGAATCTTTGCTATCTGCAACTTTTAAGACATGTTAGTCATATTTTGGTAACATTATTATTGTACCTATATTATTGCATGAATATTTTGTTTGTAGACGTGTTGTGTCTAGATGATTGCATATTCAAGCCATTACTAGGTGCTAAGGTATGTTGAAACTTGGGTGGAACATTCATCGTCTTACCTAGGTATCTTTTGGCCAGAAGGTACCGTGGTGGCGAGGGCTTCTACGTGGGCAATAGTTTTCCTGTAACCCTACGCGTTCAGCGTGATGGCTGCTTTACTTCGACAAGGTATCTCTATAGAGGATATCTTACTTTTTCTTATTGCCTCATGAATGGAGCTATCACTCCGAGGATCCGAGTATTGACATATGCGCAGTTATGTCTTTCATCGCCTCATCGTCAATCCTGACGGAGGGTGTCTATTCTAACCCAATTTGTACCTAATCAAAAATTGACTTTCTCTTAGCAAAAAGTTTCTTTCATTGATTAGTAAGGTTCATAATACCTTTGATCAGGGATAGAACATGGTGGGCTATTGCCCGTTCCCTTCTTCTCCTAAGTGATCACCATTCTCTTATGGGTAGTACTTTTTTAGGTACATTGCATTCCAAGGGTGTTGTAATACTTCACCTTTGAGGGTCCTTAGGTAGTATGACCCTTTTCCAGCGATGCCGTGTATGATGTAGGGCCCGTCCCACGTCGGAGCTAGCTTGCCCCGCTCCTTGTTTCTTTAAGATGGTGGTATCTGACGTAATACGCATTCTTCGACCACAAAGTTTCTAGGGATGACCCGTTTGTTGTATTCGCGAGCTAGCCTTCGTTGATAGTTTACCATCTTTTGCAAAGTCACTTCCCGCCTTTCTTCAAGATCATCGAGCTTTTCTAGCATTAGGTCCCTCAATAAAGTTCTTCTCTCATGCCTCTGTTTTTGTTGATGGAAGTATTATCTCCGTTTGGATGACCGCTTCATCTCCGTAGGTTAGCAAGAATGGAGTTTCTCCCGTGACCGCCCTTCTTGTAGTTCGGTAGGCCCATAGGACATTGTGCAGTTGTTCGCACCATCTTTTATTGTATGCTCCTAACATTTTCTTCAAGTTCATCGTTATTGTCTTGTTCGTCGCCTCCGCTTGTCCATTTCTCTCAGGGTATATAGGAGTGGACTTGTTTTTCTGAATGTTGAAAGTATCGAACAACATATCTATGTTCTTTCCTTGCAACTGCTTGCCATTGTCAGATACTATGGCGTCTGGTATTTCGAACCTGCATACGATTTGTTCAAACAAGAACTTAAAGACATCTGTGTCCCTAATTCTTTCCAAAGCCTTTGCCTCCACCCACTTGGTGAAGTAATTCGTAGCCAAAATAAGGTATTGACTCTTCGAGGTTCCCTCTATCAAGGGTCTGACAATATCAACCCCCCACTTGAAAAATGGCCAAGGGATGATGACTGAGTTGAGCTCCGTTGCTGGTGCTTTAATTTTCCTGGCAAAGCGTTGGCATCTCTCGCAACTCTTAGCCACGTTTTTTGAATCTTCGTCCATGCTTAGCCAGTGATATCCTTGTATTTTGGCTTTGACTGCCAAGGACCTTCTTCCGCTGTGATTGCCGGCGTCTCCGTTGTGTATATCATGGAGTATCCTTATGCCTTCAGTTCGTGAGAGGCACCGCATCAGAGGTCCAAGAAATGACCTTCTATACAGTATTCCATCACGCAGGCTGTACATTGCTTCTTTCGATTCGAGTTTCCGAGCCTCCTTGATATCTGCTAGTAAGGTACCTTTGTCAAGGTATTGGTGAATTGGAATCCTCCAATCATCCTCCGCTTCGTCCTCGTTGTCTTCGTCCGATATAGTTTGATCTTTGTCAGATTCTTCGACTTCGTTATCTGGCTCTTCTTCGTCTTCTTTTCCTTTCTCAACTTCTCTCATGGCTCGAGTTTGAACGGCCATAGCCTCCTCAACTCCTGAGATTGGTCCTTCTATCGAAGGCTCATATATCCTTCCAATTTGCAGTAAGGTGGTATTTATGTCCCTTAGCATCGATGATATGAATGCTAAGGCATCTGCGTGTCTGTTATCTTTTCGACAGACATGTCTGAATGTAACGTTGTTGATTTTTGATGCATGCTCCTGTGCTAGCTTTAGGTACGAAGATAGCACTGGATTCAAAGTTTGATATTTGAGCTCGATTTATCTAATGACTAACTGTGAGTTACTAGTCAAACGAACATCTGATAAGCCTAGCTCCCGTGCCAAGCGTAGACCATGTATGACCGCCTTGTATTATATGATGTTATTAGTATATTGTTCGAATTCTAACCTGAATGCATAGATGAGCCGGTCTCCGGTAGAGGGTTGTTATTACAATCCCTACGCCTGCGCCCTCTCCATTGGAGGAGCCATCTATGAATATCTCCCACCTCCGTGAATTCTGAGGTTCCAAGAGGTCTTCTGGTTCTTGCTTGTATTCCTCCATTCCTGGGATGTCATCTATCTCCGCTTCGTCGTTGAGAGGTAGGTCCGCTAGAAAGTCTGCTAAGATTTGTGATTTCTCAGCCTTCCTTGTTTCAAAGATTATGTGTAACTGCTTGATCATGGCATTCCATTTTGCCACCCTTCCAATTTTCTCTGTGCTGTCGAGGATTTGACTTATCTGAGCCTTTGTGAAGACTCGGATGGTATGTGCGTCGAAATATATCCTTAGTTTCTGTGTTGCCACTACTAAGGCATATATAAGCTGCTCCACCTTGGTATAATTACGCTCCGCTGAACTGAGTGTTTTGCTGATGTAGTATATGGGCTTTTCTCCTTGTCCTTGGTCCCGTACCAATACTGCGCTCACAGCGTAGATTGTTACTGTTAAGTACAAGGTGAGAATTTCACCTGGCTCCGGCTTCTGTAGGATGGGTACCGAAGTCAAATATTCTTTGATTTTTTGGAAGGTCTGCTCGCACTCCGTGGTCCACATGAACATGCTTCATTTCCTTAGTGTATCGAAAAATGCTTTGCATTTATCTGATGATCTTGCTATGAATCTTCCCATGGAAGCTAAGATTCCTTTTAGCTTTTGTACTCCTTTTAGTGTTTGTGGAGATGGCATTTCCATTATTGCTCTGACCCTTTCGGGGTCCACTTCTATTCCTCGCTTAGTTACCAAGTATCCTAGGAATTTTCCTGAGGTTACTCCGAACGTGCATTTCTCTGGGTTTACCTTCATGTGAAAGATTCTCATGGCTTCGAATATTTCCCTTAGGTATGATAGGTGGTGTTTTGCCTCTTTTCTCTTGACAAGCATATCGTCCACGTAGACCTCCAGTATCTTGCCTATCCACGGCTTAAAGATTTTATCTACCAATCGCTGGTATGTTCCCCCCACGTTCTTTAGTCCAAAAGGCATCCTTGTATAACAATACACGCCTCGTGGGGTAAAGAACGCAGTATACTCCTGGTCTTCTTCTGCAAGCGATTTGGTTGTAACCTGAGTATCCATCCATGAAGGATAGCCTCTGGCGACCTTCTGTTGCATTGACCAATTGGCCAATGTTTGGCAGCGGGTAGCTGTCTTTGGGGCATGCTTTGTTGAGATTTCTAAAGTCGATGCAAATGCGTACGCCACCGTTTTTCTTGGGTAAAATCACCATGTTGGATATCTACGTGGGATACCTGACTTCTCGTATGAATCCCGCGGTTAGTAGATTTTGTAACTCATTTTCTACCGCTTCGTGGTAGATGTCTGCCACCTTACAGATGCGCTACTTGAATTGTGGTATTTCTAGTTTGAGCCGAAGGTGGTGGGAGACCAAATTCGGGTCAATTCCGGGCATGTCTTCCATTAACCACGCAAAGACATCCGCGTAATCCCTTAGTATCCTTTGTAGTTGCATCTCCTCTTCCTCTTCAAGTAAAGTTCCGATGTTGATCATTTTTTGTTCCGCCTCCGTTCGGATGTTGATTTTCTTTGTTGGTTCCACCGGTGAGAAGGTTTGTTTCTGAGGACGTTGAGGAGTGCTTTTCTGTAATTGTCATTTGGCAGAGACGTTCTCCCCTGGAGTGTCGGAGGTGCTTGTCTCCGGAACTGAGAAGGCTCCGTCCTTCACTTCTTTAGTGTTTTCCTTTCGTCTTTTTCTTTCGTGCTGCTGGGTAGCAGCTCTTTCTTCGTTGAGCCTGACTTCTGCCAGATTACGTAGCCTTGCGTCTTGCTGGTCACCTTTGATTTTCATTTCACCCATGGGTGTAAGGAATCGAAGGTACTGATGATATGTCGAAGTTGTTCCTCGTAATATATGGACCCATAGTCTGCCCATGATTACATTGTAGGGCGAGGGTGCATCTACCACACAAAACCTTGTATTAGTTATTAAGGGTCCTGCACGTACCTGCAAGACAATTTCTCATTTTGGTCTAGAGACTGCTCCATTGAAACTGTATATTGTGCAAGTGGAAGAGTCCATCTGCTCCGCCGTCAAACCCATGCGTAGGTAGGGTTCGTAAAACAATACGTTTAACGAGCTGCCCCCGTCAACGAGGACCTTCGTAACGTTCCATCCATGTATTGGAAGAGTGATCACAAGTGGATCATTGTGCATTTCGACCTACTGATTGACGTCTTTTGTTGAGAATGTTAATGGCGTGGCCATCCATTCTTTCCAAGTTCTAGTAGGTGGTCCGCGTAGTTTGAACACCTCGTGGGTTTCTAACTTTCTTCTGTTTCGTGCTAACTCGAGGATGTCTTCGAGCAGTTCTTCTTGATCTCCGCTGGAGAAGGTGATCATGTTGATGTATTTGCCATCATGAGGTAATTATACCCTTTTCTTCGGGGCGACCTCGGTTTCAGCCGGTTGTACCTGTACGTACTCCATGAATTTTCCTTCGTCTATGAATCTCTGAATCACGTTCCGCGGATGGTAGCACGTGTCAGTTGTATCCCCGTAGTACTGGTGGTACGCACAGTATTCCTTGGCCTCCTTCGTTTTTGTCTGGTTGCTTTCCCCTAGTATTAGGGTAAGGAAAGCCCGGCTTTTCTCCTTCCTTGCTTAGAATGTGGGAGAACGTTGTATTCAGCTTCGTGTAGATTTTATCTACAAATTCTTCTCTTCCTTTTCCTCTTTTGCCATCTCCGTATTTGGATCTTTTGTCTAGAGAGATGGTTCTGCCCCCGGCTTCGTTTTGTCGCTTATGTATCTCCGAAATTGGTTCCAGAGAGTTGGTTCGTTGTGGAGTTGTTGTCGCCTTTGCTTGCGCCCTGGGGTTGTCCTTCTGGATTTCTTCAAGTTGGATTTAGCGATCTTGGACGACCCTAAGTTCTCCTTCGGAATCAAGGGCTCGGTTGTGGAGTTCCACGAAGATGGCTGAGGTCCTATCAAGTCCGTACTTATAGTAGTTAATTCTATGGCATGTCTTCTGCCACCTATATGTGTATTGCATCAATGTTTCGCGTGGTCTAGTAGCTAAATAAAATAGCCTATCTAACCCTGCCTTTGTTGATTTGTTGTATATGTATGTCTCCAGGAACACCGTAGACAATTGTGAAAAAGCGGGGGTCTAACAACACCACCCAATATTTCGGTTAGCAATCTGTATGGACAAACTCCAATATACTTTTTTATGAGAATCAACTACACAGTTAGACTCAATCAATAAAAATATATATCAAAGAGTTTATATCTCAATCTCTCGATTTGATCTTTACTCAAGCAAATGGAAATCTGCGAGTCTTTATCAAAGAGAGATAACTTGGACGGTACCAAATACCAATTTCCAAGGATCAATCAATATCAATCAACAACCAAAGGTTGGATTTCCAATTGATGATCTTTAACGCATAACCTGTATTATTTCAATTACATAAAAAATATAATGCGGAAAAGAAATAACACAGACACCAGAAGTTTTGTTAACGAGGAAACTGCAAATACAGAAAAACCCCGGGACCTTGTCCAGATTGAATACACACTGTATTAAGCCGCTACAGAGACTAGCCTACTACAAGCTAACTTCGGACTGGACTATAGTTGAACCCCAATAAATCTCCCACTAATTCAAGGTACAGTTGTACTCCTACGCCTCTGATCCTAGCAGGATACTGCGCACATGATTCCCTTGGCTGATCTCACCCACAACTAAGAGTTGCTGCAACCCAAAATCGCAGACTTGATAATAAACAAATCTGTCTCACACAGAAAAGTCTATCAAAGGATAAATCTGTCTCCCACAGAAAAACCCTAGGTTTTTGTTCCGTCTTAAGATATAAAATCAAGGTGAACAGGAACCAATTGATAATCCGATCTTGTATTCCCGAAGAACAGCCTAGATTAATCAATCACCTCTCAACAATCCTTATTGACTACACAAGCGGTTTGTCGAGGAATCACAAACAGTGAGACGAAGATGTTTGTGACTTCTTTATCTTGCCTATCGGAGAACTCTCACGATCTCAATCCAATCAATAGATTGTAATCGTACGATAGAAGATGCAAGATCAGATCACACAACTACGATAAAAGTAGTATCGGTCTGGCTTCACAATCCCAATGAACTCTTTAATTCGTTAACCTGGTTTTAGAGAAGAAAACCAAAGGTTAAAGGAGAATAGACTCTAGTGAGCGAACTAGTATCACACAGACGTGTGGGGATTAGTTTTGCACAATGCTAGATGTCTCCTTTATATAGCCTTCAAATCAGGGTTTTGCGTTAGTTACAAAGCAATCCATATTCACCGTTAGATGAAAACCTGATTTAGATTCAAGCTAATATTTCTCAACCGTTAGATCGAAAACTTAGCTTGTCACACACACTTGGGTAGACGTTTACTGGGTTTGTGAAAAATCGTGCCCAAACGTGTACGTGTATGTTGGTTCAACATAGTAACCCAAAAGGTTAACCATATGAGCAATTCATATTAACCTAGTTCTTCTTCACCATAACTAGTTCAATTGACTCAAATGAACTAGTTAGAGAGTTGTTCAATTGCTATGAGATCTTATGTAACTACATAAGACACAATTGAAACAAAGATGATTCGATTCGATTGAATCGGCTCATGAACTTTATAGCCACGGTTTGCATAAAGCATTCCTTAGTAATTTAAGTTTCATGTTCAAAGCACATCTTTAGACTTTAGATCATAACCACTTAAGCTCACAAACAAGTTCGCGGACTTAAGGAAACCGACAGAGTTTTCCAAACTCAGCAGAAAATCTGGGCAAAGAGACTTCCGCCAGTTCGCGGACTAGGTTCGCAGACTGAGTTCGCGGACTTGAACTTCATGAACGAATTTGGAATCTCAGCAGAAATTCTCGGTACATGAACTTCCGACAGTTCGCGGACTTGGCAAAGCCAATTCCTCCGGTTTCTCTTAATCAACAAAGTTCGAAAACTTCGGATTAAGGAATACATGGTTATGTAATCTAAACTCTCATTCCAATCATTGAGACATTCTCAGAGGACGTTATAAAGCCGTTATTCACAGACAGTTTCACGTCAGAGCAATTCTCGAAGTAATTGAAACTTTTCATGACTTTCGTCACTAGGTGAAGATAAACTTGATCAAAGCGAAACGCTTTACCAACACTAGATTTCGAGAAAAAGATAAGTAGTGAATACTCAGCTCGAAACGTTAAATGTGTATGATCCAGTCTATATAGCATACGACTTTTTGTCTCATAAGAAGTAGGAGATAGAATAGATAGACTTTTAAGTGATAGATAAGTTCAAGTCTCCACATACCTTTTTATTGATGAAGTTCCACGGTTCCTTGAGTAGATCTTCGTCGTTGTATGATGAATCGCCATGAAGTCCTTGAGCTCAACCGCACTTTTCTATCCTAGTCCGAGACTTAGCTATAATAGACTAGAAATCAAGACTCATAGTTTTGATCACTAACATTGACAAACATGCTTGATATAGAAACGCATGCGAGGTCGACCGAGCTATGCTCTAACAATCTCCCCCTTTGTCAATTTTAATGACAAAACTATTATATATATGGAATACAAAAAAGATAAACTTTAGTGGCTCCTATTCCATAGTCTAATCTTCAACGTTCCTTGAAATCTTCGTCCTTCCAAGTACTCCAATGATCCCAAAGGTTGTAAGTTTAGTACCACCGTTGTTGAAGATCCATATCTATAACAATGAGAGAAATCGAGATTCTTGATCATTATTATACAGTGTCATAGTATCATTATGTAACATCAAAGTCCAATTGCATCACGACTTTAACAACAATACTATGGTGATATGTATCACTCCCCCTTAGTCAATACTCCATCTCGATCATGGAAACCACTCCCCCTTACACAATGATTCGAAAACCATATGTATTTGTAGTGTGAACTGCATTATTTCTCCCCCTTTTTGTCAATAAAATTGGCAAAGGTAAAAGAACAGAATCATAATGAAATTTCCACAAGATATATTTCATAGAATAAAAGAAAAAATACATACCAACTTAATTTAGATGCAATCATAAAGCCGAATCTAAATGCATTCATCAAGGAGTTATAAGATACAAGATAACCCCTATAAAATTCCACAGCCACACACCCTGCAAGATATTACCATTAAGCACAAGTTCAAAAGAACTCTCCCCCATTTGATGTCATTCCTGAAAGAACAACAAGAGCGACCTTAATTTCAAAAGAAAAGAAGGACTTTTTAATTGGACACCAAAAACCATGGAAATGATTTTCTATATCCAAAACTCAACCAAATTAATCATAAGTAAACTCATGATTAATTTAATCGGAATACACAACTAAATAAAACCACAAAAATGATCAATTTAATTGATTGTGCTCAACATAAGAAAACTCACGGAGCTACGACTAAGATAACCACACGGTGATGACTACCTTAATCGTTCAAATACTCAACATAAGGAAAACCTTACGGAATATATGACTACATCAACCAATAGAACATGATTAGTATAGACGTTCATATACTCAACACAAGAACTTGTGGAATATATGAAAAACTCAACTAGATTAATTACAAGAGAACCTATAATTAATCTAGTTGGAATACACAACCAAACTAATCACCGAAGCAATCAATTTAATTGTCAAAAGATTTTGCTCGACAAAAGAAGACTTTCGGAGCAAATAACTAAATAACCAATCAAGATGATTAATTTAGTTCAAGAATGCTCAACATATAGCATCTCATGGAACAACCAACAAGGCTAATATTAATCGACATAGTTGTAAGGTGCTCAACATAAGATACACAATGGAGCCTTCACGGTAAAACATAACAAAATGGATCAATGAAGATCAATACCGCGGATAACATACAAGGATCTATTCTATTTTCCATCACTATTTGCATAACGACATAATAGACTTTATCCTTGTCAAACAAAAGATTTCATCCTATTTTCCATCAAATAAATGACTGCATGGGCATAACTTTTGTAATTGTCAAAAGTCCATTCGTCCTTTCATCAATACGAATATCAATTTATGAACGACTTTACTTTTGACACAATATGGGACCTTCAAGTTCAGGGACGCAAACAATACATATCCCATAAAAATATTGCAATACTTCAAAACAGATTAATACTGCAATAATATCATCCTCCAAATATTTTTAGAATTTAAAAACCAATAAACCTAAAAAATAAACATAAGAATATGAAAACAAAAATAGCTATGTGTAGTCACAATCTTCGCTATTCAAAGCTGTAGTTATTCTTCCTTCAAAAAGAAGACTTACTAGGTATTGTAGATCTTTCTCAGGGCATCTACAGAGAACTCCTTCTTGTTATTGAAAAACCCATTGATTATGGGATCGTTCAATTCCTCTAAATCTTCAGAAATATCAGTTAAGTCACTAAGTTCCCTTTTTAGATCACGCAAGGTATTCTTGGTTAGATACAACCTTTGTTCATAGTGAGTTATTTCTTCCACAGAGGAAATGATTCGAGATTTTAAATCATTTCTCTTGCTGATGAAGTCTTTCACCATTTCTCTAAAATGATTATCAGCACGACAAACAAAAAAGAGACAGTTAGAGGAAGAACTTTTTCTATTGATTGTAGACTTCTTCTTTATCATCCTTGAGGAAGTAATTCCTTTGCACAAATATACGTTGACTGCTTCTACTGCATTACTTTTGGAAGCGCATCTAGTTACCGGAGCCATGAAAATGTATGAGAATAAAGAAGAAGATAAGAAGATTTATAAGTGTCAAACCCCAATCCTTGACATAGTCTTCCACAGTTTAAGGATCCACAATCAATATTGTTAGCAGGATATTTTCTTAACAAACATAGATACATACTTGAGACACAAGATGCAGAGCCTCAGCCCTCAAGCTAAGAATGAGGATTCAGGCGTCTCCGAGCTCAACCATAGACAAAGTGAGCCAGATGCTCCCCTTGCTTGTCAAGGCTTGTTGTATAAACATTTTTCCTCCTCTTTATGATTCTGGAAGCATTGGTTTTGCACAACCTTTTATTATCCAGATTCAACTTTTGCATGTTCTCTTGTAGCTTAGAAATTCTTTTGTTCCTCTGCTTGAACCTCCAACACGTGTTTTGAACATGATTTGCATTTCCACAAAACGAACAAACCGGCGACCCTTTGTCTTGTTGAAGTGCCTTCTGTTTATCACAACTGCCAGCTTTTGTTTTCCCATGACACTTAGAAACATAGTTGACGATACCTGCAGTCTTGCTCTTAAATCCTAAACCATTAGTGTTCCCAAAGGATTTCTGACCAAATAACGTTGCTGAGATTTTATCAGAACTTCCAGATAATCGTTGAAGATCATCTTTAATAGTATTAATCTCTTTTTCCTTTAAAAAAATGATCCTGGTGAGTTGATCATTAAGACAATCTATCTCAAGATCTTTCACTTGGATTAAAGATTCCAGTTTCTTCAATAAAGCTTTTAATTGAAGATTTTCTTGAAGGACCTCTTTGTTCAAGAAATCGAAAATCTCTGTGTCAGACTCAATTTCTGAATCAGATTTTGAGTGTATGGAGGTTTCTGCCATGAGAGATGAAGATTCACATCCAACAGACGTATTCAAGACGTCGACACAAAGAGATTTATCTTCCATAGAATCTTTAGAAGCAATAGCTGACAGGGGATGTTTATCACATCTAACGCTCCTCTTTATAAAATCCTTGATCCTTTCTGTTAACAACGGTTTATTGAACCGATAACCAGATGAATAACACTCATCATCCTAAGATAAGTTAGAGGATTTACTTGTCTCGGAAACAGTGTTGAATGCAAAGGTTTGAACAGAATTTGGATCATGAATTGTCACCTGTCCACAGGAGGTATTCGTGGAAGGAGTGTTGAGGTTGTTTCCCCCATTGATGGCATGTTTCTTAGAAACGTATCTCTTGTATTCAAATACATTTTCTAAGATATCCCAGGCTTCTTTAGACTTAGTGCAAGTAGCCACATAGTACTGAAGATCTGGGGAAACAACCTGTCTGATAGCATTTAATCCAAAAGAGTTTTGCATTGTAGCAAAAGATTCTTCAGGACTATAACTACCAACCTCCTTTGGTATATATACATCGTCTTTTGTATTAACCAGAGGATTATAGCCTTTAACAATACATACCCAGGTTTGAAAATCACATGCTTGAAGATAAGCACACATTGCAACTTTCCATGCTGAGTAGTTTGAGCCATCAAAGACTGGTGGTACGTTAATAGAGATAGCACCTCTGTCCATAGAGTCAGATCGCTACAAACACAAACTGATAAGGTCTTAAACGTGTTTGCTTGCTCTGATACCAATTGAAAAAACGGGGGTCTAACAATACCATCCAATATTTCGCTTAGCAATCTGTATGGACAAACTCCAATATACTTTTTATGAGAATCAACTAAACAGTTAGACTCAATCAATAAAAAAATATATCAAAGAGTTTATATATCAATCTCTCGATTTGATCTTTACTCAAGCAAATGGAAATCTGCGAGTCTTTATCAAAGAGAGATAACTTGGACGGTACCAAAGACCAATGTCCAAGGATCAATCAATATCAATCAACAACCAAAGGTTGGATTTCCAATTGATGATCTTTAACGCAAAACCTGTATTATTTCAATTACATAAAGAAAATAATGCAGAAAAGAAATAACACAGACACCAGAAGTTTTGTTAACGAGGAAACCGCAAATGCAGAAAAACCCCGGGACCTAGTCCAGATTGAATACACACTGTATTAAGTCGCTACAGACACTAGCCTACTACAAGCTAACTTCGGACTGGACTATAGTTGAACCCCAATCAGTCTCCCACTAATTCAAGGTACAGTTGTACTCCTACGCCTCTGATCCCAGCAGGATACTGCGCACTTTATTCCCTTAGTTGATCTCACCCACAACTAAGAGTTGCTGCAACCCAAAATCACAGACTTGATAATAAACAAATCTGTCTCACACAGAAAATTTTATCAAAGGATAAATCTGTCTCCCACAAAAAAAACCCTAGGTTTTTGTTCCGTATTAAGATATAAAATCAAGGTGAACAGGAACCAATTGATAATCCGATCTTATATTCCCGAAGAACAACCTAGATTAATCAATCAACTCTCAACAATCCTTCTTGACTACACAAGCCGTTTGTCGAGGAATCACAAACAATGAGACGAAGATGTTTGTGACTTCTTTATCTTGCCTATCGGAGAACTCTCACGATCTCAATCCAATCAATAGATTGTACTCGTACGATAAAAGATGCAAGATCAGATCACACAACTACGATAAAAGTAGTATCGGCCTGGCTTCACAATCCTAATGAAGTCTTTAAGTCGTTAACCTGGTTTTAGAGAAGAAAACCAAAGGTTAAAGGAGAAAAGATTCTAGCGAGCGCACTAGTATCACATAGACGTGTGGGTATTAGTTTTGCACAATGCTAGATGTCTCCTTTATATAGCCTTCAAATCAGGGTTTTGCGTTAGTTACAAAGCAATCCATATTCACCGTCAGATGAAAACCTGATTTAGATTCAAGCTAATATTTCTCAACCGTTAGATCGAAAACTTAGCTTGTCACACACACTTGGGTAGACGTTTACTGGTTTTGTGAAAACCGTGCCCAAACGTGTACGTGTATGTTGGTTCAACATAGTAACCCAAAAGGTTAACCATATGAGCAATTCATATTAACCTAGTTATTCTTCACCATAACTAGTTCAATTGACTCAAATGAACTAGTTAGAGAGTTGTTCAATTGCTATGAGATCTTAAGCAACTACACAAGACACAATTGAAACAAAGATGATTTGATTCGATTGAATCGGCTCATGAACTTTATAGCCACGGTTTGCATAAAGCATTCCTTAGTAATTTAAGTTTCATGTTTAGAGCACACCTTTAGATCATAACCACTTAAGCTCACAAACAAGTTCGCGGACTTAAGGCAACCGGCAGAGTTTTCCAAACTCAGCAGAAAATCTCGGCAAAGAGACTTCCGCCAGTTCCCGGACTAGGTTCGCGGACTGATTTCGCGGACTTGAACTTCACGAACGAATTTGGAATCCCAGCAGAAATTCTCGGTATATGAACTTCCGACAGTTCTCGGACTGAGTTCGCAAACTGGGTTCGCGGACTTGGCAAAGCCAATTCCTCCGGTTTCTCTTAATCAACAAAGTTCGAAAACTTCGGATTAAGGAATACATGGTTATGTAATCTAAACTCTCATTCCAATCATTGAGATATTCTCAGAGGACGTTATATAGACGTTATTCACAGACCGTTTCACGTCAGAGCAATTCTCAAAGTAATTGAAACTTTTCATGACTTTCGTCACAAGGTGAAGATAAACTTAATCAAAGCGAAACGCTTTACCAACACACGATTTCGAGAAAAACATAAGTAGTGAATACTCAGCTCGAAATGTCAAATGTGTATGATCCAGTCTATATAGCATACGACTTTTTGTCTCATAGGAAGTAGGAGATATAATAGATAGACTTTTGAGTGATAGATAAGTTCAAGTCTCCACATACCTTTTTGTTGATGAAGTTCCACGGTTCCTTGAGTAGATCTTCGTCGTTGTATGATGAATCGCCATGAAGTCATTGAGCTCAACTATACTTTTCTATCCTAGTCCGAGACTTAGCTATAATAAACTAGAAATCAAGACTCATAGTTTTGATCACTAACATTGACAAACATGCTTGATATAGCAACCCATGCGAGGTCGACCGAGCTATGCTCTAACAAATTGCTCAAAAGAGTCAATTGAGTTTGCTGGTAAATTGTCAAACCATGCCAATGCTGATCTCGTCAAGCTTGTAGGGAAGTACCTACAAAGTACTACCTCATATCTTTCCCAATGGGTGAGGACACGAGTGTAATACCGTAGGTGGGCTGCGGGATCTGAGGTACCGTTGTATGCCTGGAACGTAGGTACCGGGCACTTCGGAGGGATGGGTTCCCTCAAATTGCGAAAAGACAATGGAGATGTGGTCGTCTCTTGTAGCACTTCTTCTAGTCTTGCACCTGCATTGCCGGTTTTTAAGCCTTGTATCTCCTTCCGCATTTTCTCCATTTGCTCCATAATCATGTTCACATTGTGAGCATCTTTGGAAAATGCCTCATCGTAGTAGGACTGAGAGGGATTGTATGTTGGATTCGTCTCATCTGGATCGTGGCGTGTTCTCCTGGATCCCCATGCTGGGTTAGCCTTTGGTGGGTTGAGATCCACCCTTCGTCTTCCTGAGATAGCTCCGTTATCACGCCTCTTTAGCGGAAGGTGAGTTTGGGAACCTTCGATTTGTATGTCTAACATATCCTTTAGGTTCTGGTTCTCCTGGGCCATCACGTGCATTGCATCCTCATGCTCTTTGTTTCGGAGTAGGAAGGCTGCTACTTGTGCTGCCATTTGATCTTCATTGTGGATTCTACCACCCTGAGGAGTGCTGTCGGCCGGATCCTCAGAGTCCTACACTCCTTCGTCGAGGATCGGTGCATCGGGATCTATCTGGATTGGATTTAGGTTTCCCAACCCTCGTCCCGTAGGAACTAAGGTTCTGGGTAACCCTGCGTTGGCCGCAGGTGGCTGCGTGACATTGGGATGCTCCGGTAATGGCATGCCATAAAGTGGTTGAGCTCCCGATGTTTGCCCCATCCCTTCAGCAGGAATAGGTGGTTTGTTAGCAATCGTCCTTCGTACTATTTGACTTTTCCCGTCCTCTGCTTCCGTTCGTTGATTTGCTTGAGATGGCTTTTGAGATATTCCTCGTGTGACTGATGGTCGTGAGCTTGTTGGTACATCACTTGGTTTCTGCATGCCTTCGGTTTTTGTTATCCTGGGGTCACAGAAAAAACGACAAAAATCTGCTACTTGGGTGCCTTCGTCAAAAGTGGCAATTAATGCTCTGACATAGAAGACGGCTAAGCAGATTTTTTCAGGAAAAGGACTGAAATGACGTTTGGAAAGACGGGTATTAAATTTTTATAACACCCTTGGAAGAAACAACCTTAAACATTGAAAACCAATTTAAAAAGAGCTGTCAAATCTCCCAAGAAATAGGGTTATTAAATGCTTTAAAAGATATTTTTTCTTTAAAATCTCACTAAGATTCCTCTGCAGTCTGAGGTACTCAGACCTAAAGGATGCTTTGTCGGAAAAGGATGTTTTAGTACAAAACAAAATTTTTATCGTTTTGTGAGTGTGTTTTTGTGAAAACTTTTGTAGATTTGTGAGATTGCTAGTCTTTAGAGGCTATGAACTCAAAGAACTTGCGAAAACAACGGACGAACCAATCACTAGAGAGTGAGATTCATCGTTGTTGATCTCAGATCTCTTCGTTTAAGAAGATGCGTAAGTAAAGTAAATGACGAAATAAAAAGAAAAAAACTCAAGCCGGTGAGCAAAACCTTCTAGCGCCAAATTGTGACTACTCGTTTTCCCGTAGTCCACGTAATGTATACAGCTCAGAGAATCAGATACTAAGTAGTATTGATGCCTCTGCTGAACTGATAATGCTAAGTAGTAAAATATACTCAAGATCACAATAATAACTAAGAATACAAAGATAATGTAAATGCCGCTATGTTATCATGAGACACAAGAGATTACGTGTTTTGACTTTCGTCTACGTCCACGGGGTAATGAGTGATTTCTTTGTATTAAGTCATGGTGGTTACAAAGATCTTAAATGCTTCCCAAAGTAATAGAGAGAACTCAAGTTGAAGTAAATACTTAAGTTCTAAACATTAAAGAGGTATAAGCTTAAGACTAGATCTTCTCTCCTAGGTATTGAATGCCTCTAGTTTGTTGGTGAGGCTTGGTATTTATAGCTCCTTCTGCTCCAAGTATATCTTTGCTGCCTCTGGGTCCATCGTTTCCTGATATACCTTTAGTACAGATGGTACCTTCGTTCGCCGTGTGCTTTCTCCAGTCGAACTCTGCCACCTCAGCTGACCCACGTTCCTTCGGGAACTTCCGAGCCTTAGTACATATTGTACCTTCATTCACCGCCAGCCTCTGCCAATCGGGTTCTGCCACATCATCTCTCTCCACGTGCCTTGATTATGCGTGTAGATAAGAGATTTGTGCATTCAATGTTGATTAGATATGTTATCTACCTTTGTCCCTTCGCCAGCTGCCTCCCCATAAACTAGGCTTTTACTTCTTTCATCTTAGAAGTCGAGGCATCCTTTCTTGGGACGAGATAAAGTAGATCTAAGAAAATATCCTCTGTCACGCGGATTCCTCTGTATAGCGAGGGCTATACAGCTATCTTGTATGCGAACACTGAGATCGTGACACGTTCTCCGCAGAATATTGGTATTCACAACAAGTATTGTAGAGCAGTCTCACGGGACGGTTGAAATCTATTATGGAAGAGAATAAGGGTGGGGTAGTTACGGTACATGAAGCTATTCACGTACATGCAAAGAATGATCTAAGAAAAATAGTGACTCAGATGGAGATAAGTAAAGACCGTTTTATGATGCAATACGTAGAAGACAAAGATTTTCTAAGGGGGTAGCACACCAAGTATCATGGTGGGCAATAACCCATATGATGGAAGAACTTATCAAATTTAGAGCCAAAGCGTCCGCTGGAAAAGTGATGAGGTGTAATCATACAACCGAGAATTAGCTCGGCCTCCCGTGTAAACATAAACTTGGTGGGTACAAAAATATCATACATCTTGGAGATATTGATCCATTCTGGCAGCAACTTTCATTCCTCCCAAAACCCACAGGAGCTGCTGAGCAAGAATTTGGAGACTTAGAGATTGGCAAGAACATCAATGAAAAATACCAAAACTAATTGTCCAGGAAGAAAAATATTGGTTTCTAACTTGTGGCCGGTGTCCCGTAAGAGCTTGGGTGTAGAAGAAGAGCCAATCAAACAAAAACCACCAAGACGACCAGCAACTAAATTGGCATTTAGAGAAACCGTGAATGAGGACAATAGCTGCACAAGAGACCTGTGTCGTCATGAGTATGTCCAGGTGGAACATAAGGAGTATGAGAACTCTTTCATTCCCAAGAAAAGGGGTCGGCCAAAAAAGCAAGTAGTCACCCAAAGTCATATACAAGTGAAAGAAAAGGAGGATATGGATGTTGTTGAGCATGCGGTCGGTACCCAGCAAATCCAAACTAGTGGAATGGTGACGATAAGAGGAATAAAGGGTAATCCGCGCACCCCTAGAGATACCCAAGAAAGACCACATCGTGTTGTTTACACTTTGTATAAAGAGTATACCGATCAACTTCCTTACGTCATCTTGGATCACGTTATATCCGCCGACGACGTCGACGGCGATGAAAATTGTGGTTACCATGTTGCAACGGAACAATTAGGGAATTTCGATGAAGTCGAAAAACTTAAACTCACCCAATCGAATACGCAAGAAAAAAATGGCCGCTAAACTCGTTGAGGACAAGCGACTCTATCTAACAATGATCATGGAAGGATATCCAAAAGATAGAGAAATAAGTTCAAGGAGTTGGTTACCAACGTGAAATGGCGAAAGGGGTCGAAGACGACCAATTATAAGTTTTGGATGGAAATTCCTTTTGGTGGCCAACTTTTGGCGGGCATATTCACTTGTGTCGTTCATGTATTCAACAAAGGGTTCCCCGAAGTCTCTTGTACGTACGTACCCTCAAGAACTAGGTGTGAGCGGCGCTAAAGAAAAGAAGAATTGTAATGACACATGTCAACATGAACCATTACATAGGTTTGAAGATAACTGAGGAACGTCCTTTGCCACAGGTGGGCTATAGTGACTGGGGAGAGTTTGCTAAGAAGTGAACAAACCAGTATGAGTACGACATGAACTTGTCGAATGCTTTGGACCCAATGCTGGATTATGTTGACATGGGTGAATAATCGTGAGAGGAGTTGTTTATTTTGTGCTTTGTATTTTGAAGCATAATCTATGAAGATGGTTGTATCTGGAACATGAATATTATTTTGAAGAATGCTTAATGAATACAATGTGTTTTATCTTTCGGCAAGAATGTTTTTCATTTGTGTTGTCTTTATTTAATTTTTTTAACAAAAGTCATTACCCTAAAGTTAATAAACCCTAACAACTCAAACTACCAACAGTTTCTTTTTCTGAGTCGTTACACAAAAGCTAGTAATCCTATACGACTCTAAAGGAGTTGTAATTGTTGATCTCCTGGATGTTTTTTTCTCCTTTTGGGTCGTTATCGGACTATTCATAAAGAGTAACGACTTTAAGTCGTTATTTTTAAAAATTAGGGTCGTTATTATACCTACGAATATACTTGACGACTCTAAATGTGCATACTAGATTTCTCCTGGATGTTTTAGACACTTGGGGTCGTTATTAGTTTATTCTTACCCCGTAATGACTCTTAGCCACATTATTAGTTTACTAACAGTCGTTATTATCCCTACCTATTAAGCTAACGACTCTGAAGTAGAATATTTGGTGGTCTCCTGGAAGTTTTTATAACATGGGTCGTTATTGTGCATACACATATCATTGACGACTCTACAATTGCATTCGATACAACTGGGGTCGTTAATGTTTTGATCATATTGCGTAACGACTCCGGCCTTGAATATCTTCAACGGCTCTTTCTAAATACACTTTTTCCAAGAAAATAGTTGTTGGGATATTTTATATATAATGCTTTAATCATCCCCTGGCAAATTCAACTGAAAATAACCAAGGTAAATCATTTTTGCAATGACAAGTCCATTATCAACTAGCAATTCAATTGAAAACATACTTAGAAGATGTAAGCGACCAACCAAATCAATATTGGCAATGGGAGAAGAGATACGTAAAAGAAGCATGTGACCTACTAAAAAACCATTCACTCCATCATCATATCCTACGAAGGAAGAAAAAGAGATGCGCGAGGCCAAAAAACGAGGCGAAGAACAATCCCATCTCCGGGAAGTATTCAAGCAAGTCGAGGAAGAGACCGAATGGGTTAAAAATTATTACATCGTCAAAGATGTTTCCAAAGAACATCAACATGAGAGTATATTTTGGAGTCAAGTTGGTTGGAGTCCTTTCGTTAATTACAACAAGAAACTATGCTATGCATATGAACCGTCCCACATTCGTGATAGTAAGATTCACGTTATGAAATTGTGCACCAAGTACAACGAGTTTCTCGCTAGGCACAACGGGGATAGGCGTGTGGCCCAGGATGCATATACCAAATGGAGAGGAGAGTCGTTTTATCATATCGAAGCCGCAATGGTAGTCGAATCTCGCACCAGGAAAATGAATAACATGTAATTTGTTTAGTAAGATCTAAGTTAGACCAACTATGTACTAAAGAGTCGTCACACAAAAGACTTATGTATTAACGATGTTAGAGCATTGCTCGGTCGAACTCACATGCGTTGCTATCTCAAGCATGTTTTTCAATGTTAGTGATTAAAACTATAAATCTTGATTTCTAGTCTACTATAGCTAAGGTCTCGGACTAGGATAGAAAGTGTAGTTGAGCTCACAAACTCCATGACAATCATCATACAAGACGAGGGACTACTCAAGGAACCGGTGGATCTTCATCGACTAAAAGGTATGTGGAGACTTGAACTTATCCATTACTCAAAAGTCTATTTATCTCCTATCTTGAGACAAAAGTTGTTTTGATATATAGACTTAGATTATACAAATTTGCTATTTCGAGACGAGTTTATCTCGCCTATCTATTTCTCGAAATATGTGTTGGTAAGCTTTCGCTTTAGCCAAGTTCATCTTTACCTAGTGACGAAAATCATGACAAGTTTCAATCACTTTGAAAATTGCTTACTTTAACGAAAAATAGTTTGTGAATAACAACTATAGAATATCAACGTCCTCTAAGAATGTTTCAATGATTGAAACGAGAGTTTAGATTATATAACCATTGGAGGATCTAAGCATTGTTGTGGAAACACATATATGTATAAGTACTTATTCCTTGAACAAAAGTTTTCGAACTTTTTTGATCAAGAGAACCGGCATGGTGGCGTGAGCCAAGTCCGCGAACTCAGTCCACGAACTGGCGGAAGTTCTCGTCCCGAGAAATTCTGCTGGAGTTTGTGAACTCCGTCCGGGAACTTAAGTCCGCGAACCCAGTCCGAGAACTTGAGTAGGTTATATCTAAAAATGATGTTTGTGAACTTATTCTTATATAAACTAAGGAATGCAAATTGCAAACCGTGGATATATAGTTCATGAACCGATTCGAGTGAATCAAATTATTTTTTCTTCGATTGTGTCTTGTGTAGTTATATAAGATTTCTTTGCAATTGAACAACTCTCTAACTAGTTCATTTGAGTCACTTGAACTAGTTATGGTGAAGAAGAATATGGTTGATATGAAAGTGATCATATGGCTAACCATTTGGTTGACTATTGTTGAACCAACAAATGTACAAGTTTGGGTACGGATACACAAACCTAGAAACGTGCATTTCATTTGTGTGTCACAAGCTAGTTTTCGATCTAACTGTTGAAAGATATTAGCTTGAATCTAATCAGGTTTTCATCTAACAGTGAATATTGAATGCTTTGTTACCAAGCTAACATTGATTGCAAAACCTGATTTGAAAGACTATATAAGGGAGAACTCTAGCAACTGGGAAACCAAATCCCCACACCTTTTGTGTGATACTAGTTGTGTTATGCTAGAGTCGATTCTCCTTTAACCTTTGGTTTCTTCTTCTAAACCAGGTTAACAACTTAAAGACTTCATTGGGATTGTGAAGCCAGGCCGATACTACTTTCTCGTAGTTGTGTGATCTGATCTTGTTGTTTCTATCGTACGAGTACAATTGTAATAATTGGCTTCATATTGATATCTCCGATAGGCAAGATATAAATGTAATCACAAACACTTCGTCTCATCGTTTGTGATTCTACAATATCTTTTTTTGCTACGTCGATTAAGATTATTGTGAGGTGATTGATAATACTAGGCTGTTCTTCGGGAATATAAGTCCGGTTTATCAATTGGTCCTTGTTCACCTTGATTTATCAAAATACGGAACAAAACTCGTAGGTATATTCGTGGGAGACCGATTTATCTATTACGTAGACTTTTCTGTGTGATACAAATTTATTAACGTCTTCGACTTTAGTCGTAGCAACTCTTAGTTGAGGGTGAGATCAACTAAGGGAATCAAGTGCATAGTATCCTGCTGGGATCAGAGACGTAGGAGCATAATTGTACCTTGGATCAGTGTGAGATTGGTTGGGGTTCAACTACAGTCTAGATCGAAGTTAATTTGGAGTAGGCTAGTGTCTGTAGCGACTTAATACAGTGTGCGTTCAATCTGGACTAGGTCCCGGGGTTTTTCTGCATTTGCAGTTTCCTCGTTAACAAAATTCTGGTGTCTGTGTTATTTATTTTCCGCATTATATTTTGTTATATAATTGAAATATCGCAGGTTGTGCGTTGTTCAATCAATTAGAATATCCGACCTTTTGGTTGTTGATTTAAATTGATTGACACTTGGATATTGGTCTTTGGTACCATCCAAGTTATCTCTCTAGTATTTGATAAAGACTCGCAGATTTCTATTTTCTTGAGTATATATCAAATCGAGAGATTGAGATATAAACTCTTTGATATAATTTTTATCTAGATTGAGTCTGAATGTCTAGTTGATTCTCTAGAAAGTATATTGGAGTTTGTCCATACAGATTGCTAAGCGAAATATTGGGTGTGGTTGTTGTACCCCCGCTTTTTCAATTGGTATCAGAGCAGGCAAACACGTTTAAAAGACCTTACAAGTATGTGTTTGTGGCAATATGAGTCTGAAGATAGAATCTCTGACATATACACATACTAAGATGTCTTATAAATCTTTTAACTATGCCAAATGTCTTGGGAATACCTCAAAGGATTACTCCTTAGCTGATTCTTCCGAATCCCGAGGTAAGAAGATTGTTCCATCTTGTGTCAACAATTCGATATTGGGCACTATGGAAAAAGCTGAAATGAAGCTCACCCGAATTTCAAAAAATTCTACTGAGATCATTGATTTTCAGGATCATGATCAGCTTATTGATGAATTTGAAAAGTCTCTTGATCGAGAACATGAACTCTATAGCATCATTGAGTCCTTCTCTAAGAATATTGAAAAACTTCTCCAAGAAACTACTCTATAGCATGAAAAGATTAGCGTTCTTGAGGATATTGTTAAGGAAGACTCAGATAGAGAGATACGTTTGATCGAGACGCAATCATCAGAGATTAACAGGTTTCGTGTAGAAAAAGAGAAACTGGAAGCATCCCTTACTCTAGCCGATGAACAATGCAGATTCTTGGAAAAGGAAAACTCTGTTTTAAGGAGAAACTCTTCTGTACAAACTAATTCTCATGGATTGCAGTACATGAAGGATCTTCCAGAAGAAGGTTGTGTCAAGAAAGGCTTACATAACTTTCAGTCTTCTCATATGGCTATGAAGTTAAAACAGGTGTCGTTTACTACCTCTCCTCCACGAACCTGTATATTCTGTGGGAAAAAGAATCACTATGCTATCCATTGTTTTGCCAGAAGGAAACAAATTTCTAAACTTCATAATTTGCTTCTCTCCACTGTCAATGGAACAAATAGTCGGTCGATTACTACAGTGAATCGCATGACCACAGAAAACCAGAAACCTTATAAATATGATATCTTTCATAGAAATCATCATAGGGTTCTAATGCATTCTAGTGGTATAAATTCTTGTGCTGCTGATAAAAGCATTCACTGTGTTTATAAGACTGTTTCTGGTAAATCTAAGTCTAGAAGATGGATCCCTCTCTATCCTGATCCTCTTGAACCAGTTGCAAGAGGTCCTAGATTTAGTCCTCAGAGAAAGCCTTCTGACGGATATGATAAACACACCGTGTCTTACTCTTCTGGGATGAAAGTCAACCGAAGAAAGGCGAAGAACACGAAGATCAAACTGTCAGATGATATATACAACTCCTTTCTCGATGATCACAGTGGGATTAGTTTCCACTCTACCACCTGACTCCAGGTATTCTTTTCCTTGTTTCTAACTTGAGAGGTACAAGGAAATTTATTGAGAAACACTCAAGTATGTTATATATTATTTTAGTTCGAGTTTTTTTTTTCTTGTGTGCTGACGGTCCACAAACGTCCTCGACCTCCTCTTGAGAGTTCTTAGGGTTTCCAAAAACAAGAGTTTCCTTCTCCTGTTTACATACACATATATATTACTCTATATTGTGTCTTTCCATCCCTAACAAAAATTATATGGATAACTCTGCAAAATCTTAAGAGATTGTGCATCTTGATATGGAGGAAGACGCTCAAGGACGTGAGTCAATTCAAGAGCTGGTTCTAAAGAAGATGCTTGAAATTAAGGATCACAACTCTTGGATTGATGATTCTGTCAAGGATTTAATTCGTATTCAGAACGATTCAAAGGTCGAGTTTGCAAATCTTCAACTGCAAATAAACCAACTCTTGGATGGTCAGGCCAGAATCCTTGCTAATCAGAATATTCTGATACGGAATTAAAAGAAGCTCATCATGGACTGCGCCAAGGCTAAACAGCTTGCTCGGGTTGTTGATTGCAAAGTTAGTATTCTAACTCATGAACATGGTGTGTCTACAGTAAAGAGAATAAAGGAAATCAGTGATACCTTCTTTGACGGATTCATTGAAAGATATGAGGTTCTCAACGAACTTTGATTTTCTCCTTTATTTTTCCTAATAAATCTTCTATTTTTCTTGTTTTGTTAGAAGAATAACTAGAGTTTGGAATAGCCATTATTGTGATTACACAAAGCTATGTCCAACGTTTTCATCTTCTTGTTTTTAGATTTATTGGTTTAAACTCTAAATTTTTTGGAAGATGATTTTTGCAGTATTAATATTTATGGTTTTATATATTGCAATATTGTTATGGGATATGTGTGTTTACGTCCGCGAACTTTGATTGTCCCATACCTTGTCAAAAGTGAAGTCTTTCGTATGTCGATATGCATGTATTGATAAAAGAATGAATAGACTTTTGACAAATACAAAAGTTAAGCCTATTATGTCAATTATTGATGGAAGATAGGTTAAAATCTTTTGTTTGCAAGGATTATGTCTATTGAATGTCGTTATGCGAATAGTAATGGAAAATAGAATGAATCCTTGTGTATTCCGCAGTATTGATCTTCCCTGATCTATATTTTATGTATTACTGTGAGGCTTCATAAAGTGTCTTATGTTGAGCATTAAACGACCAAGTTGATTATTTTTATGATTAGCTATGTTGTTGTTCCATGAGGTACTTTATGTCGAGCATTTTCAACTAAATTAATCATTTTGTTTGGTTATTTAGTTGTTGCTCCGTAAGTTTTCTTATGATGAGCATGACTAATTAAATTGATTACTTTTGTGATTAGTTTGATTGTGTATTTCAATTAGATTAATTATGGGTTCTCTTGTGATTAATCTAATTGTATATTTTTGAGTCTCCATAAGTTCACTTATGTTTGAGCATTTTTCGATTAAATTAATCATGGGTTCTCTTGTGGTTAGTTTAATTGAATATTTTGGATTCAAATTCATACTTGTATGTGATTTGTTATGTCCAAAGAAATCCTTCTTTTCTTTCGAAATTAAGGTCGCTCATGTTGTTCTTTCGGGAATGACATTTTATGGGGGAGAGTTCTTAATTGAATTTGTGCTTAATTGCCAAATCTTTGTGGGGAGTGCGACTGTGGAATATTATAGGGGTTATCTTGTATCTTTACAAACTCCTTGATGAATGCATTTAGTTTCGGCTTTATGATTGCATCTAAATAAGATGATATATTTTTTGCTTTCTTTTGATCAAGAAATGTCTCTTTTGGAAATTTCATTAGGATCCCGTTCTTGTACCTTTGCCAATGTTATTGACAAAAAGGGGGAGAATTAATATGTAGTTCACACTACAAATACATATGGTTTCCGGATCATTATGTAAGGGAGAGTGGTTTCCATGTGAGATGGAGTATTGACTAAGGGGGAGTGATACATATCACCATAGTATTGTTGCTGAAGTTGTGATACAATTGAACTTTGACGCTGTATAATGAAACTATGACACTGTATAACAATGATTGAGAACTAATTTTTCTCATTGTTATAGCTACGGATTTTCAACAACGATGATGCTAAACTTACAACCTTTGAGATCATTGGAGTACTTGGAAGTGACGAAGATTTCGAGTAATGTTGAAGATTAGGCGTATGGAATAGGAGCTACAAAAGTTAATTTATTTATTTTTTGTATTCCATATGTATTGATAGTTTTGTCACTAAAATTGACAAAGGGGGAGATTGTTAGAGCATTGCTCGGTCGAACTCGCATGCGTTGCTATCTCAAGCATGTTTTTCAATGTTAGTGATTAAAACTATAAGTCTTGATTTCTATTCTACTATAGCTAAGGTCTCAGACTAGGATAAAAAGTGTAGTTGAGCTCAAGAACTCCATGGTAATCATCATACAGGACGAAGGACTACTCAAGGAACTGGTGGATCTTCATCGACTAAAAGGTATGTGGAGCCTTGAACTTATCTATCACTCAAAAGTCTATTTATCTCCTACCTTGAGACAAAAGTCGTTTTGCTATATAGACTTAGATTATACACATTTGCTATTTCGAGCTGAGTTTATCTCGCCTATCTATTTCTCGAAATATGTGTTGGTAAGCTTTCGCTTTAGCCAAGTTCATCTTTACCTAGTGACGAAAGTCATGACAAGTTTCAATCACTTTGAAAATTGCTTACTTTGACGAAAAATAGTTTGTGAACTATAGAATATCAACGTCCTCTAAGAATGTTCCAATGATTAAAATGAGAGTTTAGATTATATAACCATTGGAGGATATAAGCATTGTTGTGGAAACACATATATGTATAAGTCCTTATTCCTTGAACCGAAGTTTGCGAACTTTGTTGATCAAGAGAACCGGCATGGTGGCATGATCCAAGTCCGCAAACTCGGTCCGCGAACTGGCGGAAGTTCTCGTCCCGAGAAATTCTGCTGGAGTTTGTGAACTCTGTACGGGAACTTAAGTCCGCGAACCCAGTCCGCGAACTTGAGTAGTTTATATCTAAAAATGATGTTTGTGAACTTATTCTTATATAAACTAAGGAATGCAAATTGCAAACCGTGGATATATAGTTCATGAACCGATTCGAGTGAATCAAATTATTTTTGCTTCGATTGTGTCTTGTGTAGTTACATAAGATTTCTTTGCAATTGAACAACTCTCTAACTAGTTAATTTGAGTCACTTGAACTAGTTATGGTGAAGAAGAATATGGTTGATATGAAAGTGATCATATGGCTAACCATTTGGTTGACTATTGTTGAACCAACAAATGTACAAGTTTGGGTACGGATACACAAACCTAGAAACGTGCATTTCATTTGTGTGTAACAAGCTAGTTTTCGATCTAACTGTTGAAAGATATTAGCTTGAATCTAATCAGGTTTTCATCTAACGGTGAATATTGAATGCTTTGTTACCAAGCTAACATTGATTGCAAACCCTAATTTGAAAGACTATATAAGGGAGAACTCTAGCAACTGGGAAACCAAATCCCCACACCTTTTGTGTGATACTAGTTGTGTTAAGATAGAGTCGATTCTCCTTTAACCTTTGGTTTATTCTTCTAAACCAGGTTAACAACTTAAAGACTTCATTGGGATTGTGAAGCCAGGCCGATACTACTTTCTCGTAGTTGTGTGATCTGATCTTGTTGTTTCTATCGTACGAGTACAATTGTAATAATTGGCTTCATATTGATATCTCCGATAGGCAAGATATAATTGTAATCACAAACACTTCGTCTCATCGTTTGTGATTCCACAATATCTTTTTCGCTGCGTCGATTAAGATTATTGTGAGGTGATTGGTAATACTAGGCTGTTCTTCGGGAATATAAGTATGGTTTATCAATTCGTTCCGGTTCACCTTGATTTATCAAAAGACGGAACAAAACTCGTAGATATATTTGTGGGATACGGATTTATCGATTACCGTGGACTTTTCTGTGTAATACAAATTTGTTTATTAAAGTCTTCGACTTTGGGTCGTATCAACTCTTAGTTGTGGGAAAGATCAGCTAAGGGAATCAAGCGCGTAGTATCCTGCTGGGATCAGAGACGTAGGAGCATAATTGTACCTTGGATCAGTGTGAGATTGGTTGGGGTTCAACTACAGTCCATACCGAAGTTAATTTGGAGTAGGCTAGTGTCTGTAGCGACTTAATACAGTGTGCGTTCAATCTGGACTAGGTCCCGGGGTTTTTCTGCATTTGCAGTTTCCTCGTTAACAAAATTCTGGTGTCTGTGTTATTTATTTTCCGCATTATATTTTGTTATATAATTGAAATATCGCAGGTTGTGCGTTGTTCAATCAATTAGAATATCCGACCTTTTGGTTGTTGATTTAAATTGATTGACACTTGGATATTGGTCTTTGGTACCATCCAAGTTATCTCTCTAGTGTTTGATAAAGACTCACAGATTTCTATTTGCTTGAGTATATATCAAATCGAGAGATTGAGATATAAACTCTTTGATATACTTTTTATCTAGATTGAGTCTGATTGTCTAGTTGATTCTCTAGAAAGTATATTGGAGTTTGTCCATACAGATTTCTAAGCAAAATATTGGGTGTGGTTGTTTTACCCCCGCTTTTTCAAACGACTCTTCAATTTGTATGTTGACATTACAAAAATAGAAAGGGTCATCACCTATTAAGTTATGAGCATAACGACCGTTGTTGTGGATTTCAAAAAATATGACCGTTGCAGTATTTTTTCTATATAATACAACCCATTGCTATTCTAAAAATTTCCCAAACCTCCTACTTTCATTCCATCTACATCTTCCATAACTTAATTAGCGAGTAGTAATCCCTATGTTCATTTCAAAGTGAGATATCAATGGCAATGGTAGCATGGGAACCGTACGAAGATATGGATCTCGTAAAATCTTTCGCTAGCACTTTCCGTGAACGTCCCAATGAAATCTATTCAATGTTTTGGAAGAGAGTTAAAGAATTCTTTTATGGACACACGACAAATCCTAATAACTGAAAATGGAGAGATTTAACGTTTCGATTCAACTACATAAAAAGTGCAATGCGAGAATACGTTATAGTTAGAAGTATGTTGTACGACCATCATCCTCGTGCTCCTCTAAGGGAAAAGGTGAGTAATCTCATAATTTTTCATACCAAATTCCTTTTTTTCTTCGGATACTTACATTTATACATTCATTGAATTTCAGCTCGAACGGTTCAAAGGGTTATGGAGAATTCGTAATGGGGAAACAATTTTCATTCACCACAAGGAATATACCATGTTGTACCGTCGCTCCAAGACGTTCATCGATGAACACTTGATGTGTCGAATTAAAGAATATCCATACTAAATCTTATGTAATGCTTGAACTATGTGGTGTTATTTCGGTAATGATATAAGTGTATCCGTAACTTTTAAAACAAACTATGTACTAAAGAGTCGTTGTATTAGTTTTAGAAGATTCATCAATGCTAATATATGACGCTTAACGACTCTATAGTAGAAGAAATTTGTTGATCTCCTGGAAGTTTTTGTAAGTCAGGGTCGTCATTGATTTCCATATAAATAGTAACGACTCTATATACTTAAAAAAGGTATTCTCTGGATTTAATATACAAAGGGTCGTTAATTTGCTATATGATTAACCAAACGACTTTACAGTAGAAATATTGGTTCATCTCCTGGATGTTTTTGTAAGTTAGGGTCGTCACTGGTTTCCATATAACTAATAACGACTCTACCTACGAAAAAAATGTTCTCTCTGGATTTTTTTTTCTCGATGGGTCGTTAATCTACTATATGATTAACCTAACGATTCTACAGTAGAAAAATTGGTTCATCTCCTGGATGTTTTTGTAAGTTAGAGTCGTCACTGGTTTCCATATTAATAGTAACGACTCTATATTTGAAAAAATAAAAGGAAGTCTCTGGATAATTTTGACGAAGAGTCGTTAATATGTTATATGAATCATATAACGACTCTTGCTGTGTTTCAACTATAAGATGACGACACCTATGCTGGATCATTTTTTTGGATTATATATTATTTGATAACAATAACATTAATTTTCTTTAAAAAAAAAACTAACATATTAAACAAAGCGACAATGTTTTAACAAACCATTCAAACCAGCAGTAGATAGTTGTATCAAACAAAAACCAAACAAACAAACATAAGTTCAAGTCTACAATAATTAAAGGTCGTCCATCAAAAAATTATAAGAACATGTCCTCACACAAGAATACGACCTCCACCTCGGCTTCGACCTCCACCTGGGCCTCAACCTCTATCTCGCCCTCCCTGACTTCCTTGACTTCCTTCACCAGCTGATGTCCGGCTTCTCTTACGACGACCTTGACTTGCACCAGCTATTTGGGAATCAACATCTTCTCTTTCCTCCGGGATTTCCTGACCTTGGCTTCCTTCACCCTGTTGAGCACGTTCTTGTCTCATTTGTTCCCTGGTTTTCCTTGGCCTGTTACTTTGCTTAGCCAGATCAACAAACATTTTCTTCGCTTGCGGATTTTCAATGTGATTGCAATAAGCGTACTTACGATGTCGCTCAGGTTCTACCACTTCTCCTTTATCGGCCGAGCAACAAAATGCCTTGATAAGAATCTTCATTCGTTCCCTCTATTTGCATTCAAATACCAATTCATATTAAATAACTTATATTTGTAACACAATTCCAAAAATAAATACTTACCACAAGCTTAAGAATGGTAGAATCATCTCTGGTGTCAGATGTAGAAGCCGGGGAAGATGCCTTGTTGCTCCTTCGAGAGCCAGGAGGATCTATCCGGATCACCCGAGGGTGAGAGAAGCGTTCTTACCATTCCAAATAATCTGGTGGTGCCTCGTGACCTTCATTCACATGCTCCCAATAAGAGACGTCTATCTTGCTATGAGGCTTGTGTCTATCATCCCAATGCTTGGTCTTAGGTTCAAGTTCATAAACCACCACTAAGTCCGACTCGTCAGACTCGCATTTGTCTAACTTGTGGTTGAATAGTGGTTCATAATCCGGTGCGGGTGAATCTTGAATATACCCAACCTGACGCATGATTCTCATCGGATTATACATTGAAAATCCGTAAGGGTAAAACAGAGGGCCATTGTAATACACGACATCATCTTCCATTGTGCTCACCCTATTATTCTTATAAGGATCAAAGATTACCTCTTCAGTTGTGATGTTGTCCAATTTTTGATGCATTTCTAACAACGTATCCTTTTTTTCCTTATCCTGACAGCCAGTGTACAAGTATCGAGTTCCTCTTGGTTTAGTTTTGTTCCATTCTGGATTGACTGTAACGTCGGGATTGTCTTTGAACAATGAAGGGAAACGATCGTACATCCACACCTACATTGACATCAAACAAAATAAAATAAAACAATCTGATAGGTATAAAAATATTCAAATAACAAAAAATCATAAACAGAGGAGACAACTTTGTTCAATCCAATTACCTGGAGTAGAGCCGAATTGCCATTCATTTGAGAAGTTCATTCATAAGATGTATTTGATAACTGACTATTCAAATGTGCTACTATGGCAGTCCCCCAAGAGTACTTGTTCACATCTTCCAAAGGATCCAAAAGTTGAAGAAGGTTGACACTGACCCGGTTACCTTTGCTGTCGGGAAATATAACCGACACAAGTGCGTATAACAAATACCCAGCCGCCGCATAACGACATTCCATATTAGAGAGACCATCAACTTTTTCTGTGATTAGTGTCCGAGCAAACATCTCCCTAAGCTCTATGAGTTTGAACTCTTTCTTCGGGTATTTCTTTCCCTTCACGAAAAGACCATATGTCGTCTCTTGATCCCACCCAAACAATTTCTCGGTCAATGCATAAATTTCTTCCCAACTAAGCATTTTCTTGAACTTGTCATTGGTGGATTTTCCTTCTACATGCATCCCCAATATCTGATCAGCATCATCGGGAGTCAATGCCATCTCGCCAAAAGGGAATTGGAATGTATCGGTCTCGCCGTAAAACCTCTCACAGAAACTTGATACTGCAACCTTGTCATATGCAATCACAGAGTTCACAACGGCAGTATACATACCAGAGTTTTCAATAATCTCTTTGACTCTTGCACATTCATCTTTTAGATCCCACAAGGACATTTTCACATAAGAAGATTGCCGCCTGAAAAGACGTACGACATTCTTATGATCCTATAAAAGAAAAACAAGTAAATATAAAAAAAAAATGAAAGTTAACATCTCTTTGTTACGATTGTTTCACAGATGGTACGAGCCCACGTTCCAGGATATCCAAATAGAACTTCGCAGCCATCTCTAGGTTCTCCCCTGGATTTCCCACTACGAAGACATTCCAGCTGGAAATGTTGGGCGGGAATGTGTCTCGCGCTAGCTGCAACTGGCTTTCCGTCCTTCCGTCTCGACGTTTTCGCCTGCTCTTCCTCCTCCTCATCATCATCATCACCACCTTTACCACCAACACCCTTACCATCATTACCTTCATCCTCCTCATCCTCCTCCTCCTTATTATTATCATCATCATCACCACCACCACCACCTCGACCAGAACCACCATTACCATCACCTCGACTAGGACCACCATTACCATAGTTACCATCATCATCATGATCATTATCATGATATTCACCTCCTAGAAGAATCTCTTCTTGTTCCCTAATTTCTTCTTCATCGCTTCCGGAAGCAGATACAATAGGGGTGGAAGAAGCTGATGAATCCGACGACTCATTACCTTGATTTCTAGGTTCGCGGATAGAAAAGGCTACCTCACTCGGACGTTTTCCGCGAAATTGGCCGGCTGCCAAGTATTTATCATGTCGGGGAGGTTTGGAAGGAGGAGTGGGCATGTGTTTCTTGTCTTTCTTTTGGCTACAATGGTACATACACAAAAAAGGAACAAATAAGTCAAGGAATTCATGCTATCTGATAGGTTGGGAAACCTACAATAATAAACTGCAAGTGCACAGTGTCCAACTAGTAGACAATGGAAAGTACAGGTCGTTCCCACGAGGAGTGTGAAATATTACTACTAACTAATATCAAAGTAACCAATCGACAAGATGATGTTTTGATGATTTTTCAGAAATTTGGAACAAATTGATATAATATAAAATTCTAATAGTTAACAAAGTTGGAATGGGTTATTAGGATTTTCGGTTTCCACCAATTAATTATGCAAACTCTACTAATCTTTAAGAATATATTCCATGCATTTTTAAATACTGTTTCTTCGTTGTAATTTTCTTCGCTTTATGGGTAGTGATTCTAAAGTATTACTTATCAATCCTAAAGCATATCACGTCAAAGAATTTAGCACGCCATATCAATTGAAAAGTATAAATAATCAAGAAAAGCACATGAGCAATTATAAACCAAGCTATTATGAAGAAAAACTACTAATCAATCAAATCATCTTAAGTGCAAAACACAGTTTGACTAAGTTAGCCTGTGTTAGTGGTGGTTCAGATTTGTCCTCAAAAAAATAAATCTACAACTTTAGTTCTCCTGACCACACCCTCATCTCGCACGTGTAAGTGGTGGCCAAGATTTCATCTCCCAATTGATAAATCTATGACTGTAATTTCTCCCATAAAACTAACATTTAATGACCCATTAATGGAAATCTAATCTAATAAATATAATAAATACTTAACTAATTAGTGTTTCACACTAATTGATGATAATAAATGATTTATTAATTGCTCATAATAATGTTTGTTCACTAATTGCTCATAATAAATAATCTATTAAATTTTTCATTGTAAAATTTCTCTTAATTAAACATACTAAACAATGTTTGCCCACCAACAATGTTTTTTTTTTTTTGCTGAATCACCCTTTTTTTCATTTATTGACAAACTAAAAGAATACAAAAGTTACTATAAAACAATAAACAAAGTAGAAAAATTACAAAAAATAAGGAATCTTAAGAATCAATTTTAAAGTGACTAAGAATTTGGTTTTCATAGTCATTGTTCCACCTGACCCCTTTTATTCTGACACCATGATCTTGAACAATCTTCATAACCCTGTGCTTGAAACCATGAATATTAACATCACCTCCTTCAAAGAAAACTCTGTTTCTTTGAAACCACAACTCCTTAATGACAGTACAAGCAGAGATTATCCATACTTCATCAATGATAGGACTGTGCTGTTTAGCTGCAGAAAAAACTTCTGAAAAAGAGTATGGCCTGGGAAATTGAAACATATTGCCAAGCCAATTCCAAACCTGAACACTGAATTCACAAAGACACATTGTATGCTCCATAAAATCCTGCTCTGATTTGCAGATACAACATCTAGAAGGCATTTCATATCCTTATTTTCTTTTCATGTCATCATTCACATAAACTCCTTGTAGAAGCTTCCAAATGTTGCTGGCAATAGTTGGGTGCAAAGATTTCCTCCATATATAAGAAGACCAATCTACCTTGTCTTCCTTGTGTCTTATTTTCTCCACTGCCTTTGCATTATTAAACATTCCACTACTATGTAGGTTCCATATTATGGAATCATTTCCACTGTGAATATGAGGCAAGTTATCAATCCGTAACAAGTGCTGCAACTGAGGATGTATATTCCATTGATCACTAATGATTAAGTCCTGAAATTTCAACTGCATATTGTTATGAACAAAATCAGTATAACCAATTTCATTAATTAGTGGGGATGATCCATACCAGTTATCAAACCATACTGAGATGCTAACACCATTTCCAATCTTCCAAGAGATGTCTTCTTGTAAAGTAAGCCAAGCCCATTGCAAACCTGCTCTTACTGATGATAATTTCCATTTTGAAAACCATACACCATATTTATCTTTGAACTTAGCTGTAAAAAATAGAGCCCATTCATCTGATGAGTATACCAATTTCCACATCATTTTCATCAGCAAAATTTGGTTAAGAACTTCTAGCCTTCTAATACCCAAGCCACCTTTAATATATGGCACACAGATCTTCTTCCAAGATAAAGTTTTGTACTTTCTAAACTCTCCATCACATGACCATACAAAGTTCCTTATTAGTTTTTCACATATCTTAATAACTGAAGATGGCCATTTATAAATTGCCATATTGTAAAGAAGGTAGCTGCACAAAACTGTTTTTACAAGAATAAGTCTATCATGAAAAGATAATAATCTTCCTTTCCAAGCTGCAAGTTTGCTCTGAAGCATAAGAACTATTGGACAGACCATTTCAGTAGTTACTCTTCCTAGAGCTAGAATGATACCAAGATACTTATCAGGAAAATTAGATATATCCATACCAACTATGCTGCTAATTTGTTGCTTTCTGGTTGAATTAGTACCATCAATGAAACACTTGCTTTTGGCTTTGTTAATCATCTGGCCAGAGCTATGGATATTTGTCAATCAACTTAAATAGACAAAACAAAGTCTTCTTAGCTCCATTACAGAATAAGAAAACATCATCAACAAAAAATAAGTGTGTTGGATATATTCCATTTCTAACTACCATTGGATTTATCTGCCCTGTATTAACCAAATTTGTGATATTTTTACTCAATACATCTTCCATCAAAATAAATAAAATAGGGGATAATGGATCACCCTTCTTAAGACCCCTATGCATTGAGAAAAAGCCACATGGTCCTCCATTGACCATTACTGATAATTTTGAAGATTTAAACATGGTTAACAACCAATCACACCAAGATGATGAAAATCCATATTTGTGCATAACTTTAAGAAGAAAAGTACAACTTACAAAATCATAAGCCTGTGATATGTCCAGTTTAAAAGCCACATTACCGCCTCTTCTCTTTTTCCTCATTTCATTTACCGTCTCTGAAGCTAGAAGTATTTGTTCTTGAATGCTTCTTCCTTTAACATAAGCAGCCTGTTGTGATGAAATTAACTTCTCCATGAGTCCATTCATTCTGACAGAAATTATCTTTGTGAAAATTTTGAATAATACATTACTCAATCCAATTGGTCTATATTGACTTGCTTTCTTAACACCTGCACATTTAGGAATGAGGGTTAAGAAATTTGAATTCAGGCCTTTGGGGATAAATCTTCTTCTCCAACAAAATTGTATGGCATCTTTTAAATCCAATTGAATTATATCCCAGCAACTTTTATAAAAGGATCTAAGAAATCCATCTGGACCAGGGGCACTATCTGAGTCCATTTCAAAAACAATTTTCTTGATTTCTTCAATGGTGGGAATGGAGTCCAACATTTCTTGGTCTTCATCTGTAATAACTGAGGGAATAACATCAAGCAATTCTTCAGAAACATCAACATCTTGAGCTTCAAATTTTTGTTGAAAATGCTTGACTAAAGTATTTTCAATTTGAGATTGATCACTAATAATATTTCCATTTGCATCTTCTAGTTCACTAATTGTATTTCTTGCTTGTCTAATCTTCATTCTAGCATGGAAGTATGTAGTGTTTACAGAACCATCTTTAATCCATTTTGCTCTTGATTTAAGTCTCATAAGAGTATTTGCTTGAACTTCTCTTGTTGCATGTTCATTTTGTGCTACTACTAAGTTGGCTAAAAGATCTTCATTTAAGGGATTTTGATCAGATAACTCCATTTCTTTTTGAACTTTCTCTTCTGCCTCCTTAATTTTTGTATTAATATTACCAAATACACTCCAATTCCACTCACTTAAGAACTTTTTTAGCTTCTGCATGAAAATAAAAGATGGATCACCAATAATATTCTCAGTCCATACTTTCTTCACTTCACTTAAGAATGATGGATGATCAATCCACATTTTCTGAAATTTCCAGGGAACATTCTTTGGTCTGGGTATGCTTGCACAACCACATAATAAAGGAGCATGATCTAAAACTATCCTCAATCCAACCTTATATCCCCAATCACCATACTTCTATAACCATAAAGAATTGAAAACAACTCTATCTAGAACACATAGGATTCTTTTTGTTCCTTGTTGACAATTGGACCAAGTGTATTGCTGACCTGTACTAGGAGCTTGAATTAAGTTACATTCATTAAGGCAATGAATAAAATCCATCATTGAAATTCTGTTTGGAGCTTTACCACCAAATTTCTCTTCAGGTGAAATTATAGCATTAAAATCACCTAAAACAACCCATGGTTTTTGTAGCTGACTAATGATTTCCATCTCTAACCATAGAAACTTTCTTTGACTCTTTTTAACATGAGCATGAACACCAGAAACTAATACTTCACCAATACTGACAGTTACCATTTTACTAGACATTGAAATAACTTGAGGAGTAGATAAAGAAGCATTCCAGAATTTCCCACCAACAATGTGTAAAACCCTTTTTTATATAAATAAATAAAAAAAAATTCTCTTAATTAAATTAATAAATTTGTATTTCTATTAATAAATAATTTAGATAAAAACATAAACAATATCAATAGATATTAGTTGCGATAGTAGGTTGTGGAAGCGGTGGAGGAGATCAAATGAATCACTAATTTAATAATATCAGTAGATATTAGTTACGACATGGATTAAGCCCTATACACACATAAATAACCATAATCTAAGGAACAAGTACAAGAGAGACCTGGTGTGGATGGGGAAAAACGGTTCGCCGTTTTTTGGGGAAATGGAGAGACGAGCGTGATGTCGAGACTCCTCATCCGGGCAAAATGTTAATCCTCACACAGATGCACCGCTGCAAAGGGGGTGCTTAGATTCGGGAAATCAATCTGTATGACTCCGGCCTAAACCAAGACAATGGCCGTTCCAGAATCAACTCGGACGCAAAGAGGGACATGGGTTGATCTGTAGGAGGGAAGCTGAGAATTGTGTGGGATCAGTGATGATCGAGGATTGTGGGTGTGTTGAAGGTTTCTACAGTATTGGTGAACTGTTGAGTTCGAATAAGTTCTGGTGGATTGATGAATTCCTGAGAGTGATAGCTCGAGAAATTCTATGTAGACGAGAGTCTGTCTTTTCAATCATGGTTTCAGAGACTTATTTATATTGTCAGAGTCGTGAACACCTTGAGTGAAAGAGTGGGAAAGTGGGAGATCGTGGTAAAGTCAGTTCCATGTCATGTGGAGACTTCTGATCGTGCACCCACTACTTTGATAACTCCTTCAACCGTTTACACGACTTACGCACATTTCTCGTTGTGGATGAATCCACGTGCCGTAGACCGGCAGACCAAAACCGTACGTGATATCCCCCCATTTGTGACGTGATTGCTGTCTCACAAGTCGTGGAGTCTGCAGAGCAGACGTGTTTTGATTAGTCAATTGTTGACAATGAGTCTGAGTTTCGTTGAATCGAGCATGAATGATGAATGCTCAGTGATTCATGGGTCGAACATGTAGTTCTCTGAAGAGATGTCAGTATGATGAATTACTGACGAGCGATTGAGCAAGTATTGCTCGATTCTGCGAATTACGAGAATTTGATGAGCAACTGAGCAAGTATTGCTCAATTCACCAAATTAATGATTATTGAGAATTTGATGGACAACTGAGCAAGTATTGTTCAACTCTGCAAATTACGAATATTAAGAATTTAATGGGCAACTGATCAAGTATTGCTCAATTCACCAAATTAATGATTTTGATAATCTGACGTGCAACTGACCAAGTATTTCTCAATTCGACAAATTACTGATGAATTGCTGAATATTGACTAATATTCGGGCGATTGAGCAAGTATTGCTCGATTCAACGAATTATTTACTGGTGTCGTGACCCAATAAAATATTAATTAAAATATTGGTAGATTACCGAATATTACGTAATTAATTTAGATGTCGATTGCTGGATCAACATAAATTTATTAGTGTTTGAAGAGTGCTCAGAATGATGGTTTCACAGAGCGTTTGTTCAAAACCCTAATTTTCGATCAATCCTCCATCAATTGAGGAATTGGTGAAAAATTGATCATGAGTGAAGAGGATCGACCACATGGGATGATGAGCGTCCATCTGGTGCCCAGTGCTCGAGTGAGCACGCACCAAGATTCTCAGTTTGAGAGTTGGTGTGAAATCATGAATAAATGGTGGATTCACCATTTACTGAAAATATTGTTGGGTTCAACATTAAGTGTAAAACCTAGGTATGAGAGATGGGGACCGACCAAGAGGGCATGGGACCGGCTCTTGGTGGTCACGTGACCGATTGTTGGTCGTTTGGAGGATTCTCCAGTTGGTTGGAGAGAGTTCGGGCCCAGTATGAGCAATTGAGCAAATTAGGTCAGAATTGCGAAAACGTGTGGGACCGGATTCGTGCAAGCCCTAGGAACGACTTGGTCGGTCATGGAGGCATGCACATGTTTCCATGATATCCGTGTTTCCATACCGAGAGTTTCATTATTTTCTGATGCGCGTTTGAGCAATATCGTGAATTTTCAGAAGAGTTTCATCTTGACTGAGAATTCTCGATTTTTGGTGGAATGAGCATGTATGCTCAATTCATCAATATTTTGAGAATATTAAAAAAAAAAAATTAATATTTAAAATTGTCGTGAGAGGCTAGTCGGCCGTGTGACCATGTTGGCTTTTGGTTTTTCGTGATTCGAGCAACATTTGAGAAAATATGGAGAAATCATGAATTTTGCCCAAACCCAGGGTTTCATGAGTTGAGGGAAATAATAATTATGAAAAATTAGGGATTGCAAGGTGTGGGACCGACCACGGCTAGGGCATGGCTGGCTGGCCAAGTTGCCCGGTCCCGCACACCTTTCCCTATTTTATTATTATTTTTCATGAATCCTTGAAGTTATGGAGAGTCCTTGAAGATATGGAGAATCCATGAAGATATGGAGAATCCACGAGTTTTTTGTTGAAACAAGGAGTTTAATTATAAAAAAGCTAAGGATTGTGAGGTGTGGGACCGGCCAGGGATTGCGCATGGCCGGCCGGCTGGGTTGCCCGGTCCCGCACACCTCTCCTTATTTTTTATAATTTATTTGGTGAATCCACCAAGTTATGGAGAACTCACGAGTTTTGCACAAATTAAGAATTTTGCCAAGATGGAGAAGTCTTCATGAATTTGTGAAAACAACGAAAATAAGGAAAAATAATGCAGGAAGCATGGGACCGGCCACGGCCGGCCGGCCGGTGGGCCCAGCCCATGGGCGCTTCTCCATTATTTTATTATTATTTTTTCTCTCCTGTTTTGTGTAGGATTCCCCATTGTTTCATGTTTTTGGATGCTCGTTCGTGCATCCGGGTGCTCAGTTGCGCATCATTGTCGAGTACACTTGCACCATTTTTATGGGGCTTACTCAGTGATGGTCCAGATGCCCAGTTGTTGAATATTTATTACTAATTCGTGGAATTTAGTGGAGAATAATTCATGAAACTGAGTAATAAAATGAGTAGTTTTTATTATCAATTCATAGGATCAGTTGTGGATTCGACCATGAATTCGGAATAATAAAATAGGTATTACCATTTCATGGGATCGTAGATTCGACCATGAAATCGAAGTAATAAAACAAGTGGTGATATTACCTTTTCATGAGACCAGTCGTGGGTTCGACCATGAAATTGGAGTAATCTCTATTACCATTTCATGAGATCAGCCGTGGATTCGATCATGAAATCGGAGTAATACATTTTTCTATTACCATTTAGATCATGAAATAGGAGTAATAAGATAAGATAGATTATTTTCTAGGAATTCTGTGGTGAATATGACATACAAATTAATCTCTTGCGTATATTCAGTGAATCAGCGAGTGTTGCCAATGTCCCGAAGACATTTTGCCCTCTCAACATTTCATGTATGGAGGACCGCCTGAGTCTATACACGGACACTCTACATAGTCAGGGAACAGTGAGTGTCACCGGCCTCCTGAAGGAGTTATTGCTCTCAATCGTTGCATGCTTGAAAGTCGTGTCAAAAACATGCCTCATGATTTTACGGTTTTTCCCTTTGTTGAAAATCCACCATCTATACCTGGATCTTCCGGTAACTCATATAGTGGAACAGTTTATGTTTTATTTATGCAATCCCATTAAGAAATATTGGCTACTTCACTTTCTTATTATTATCATCAAGAATATAAAGCACAATTTGGATAATTTTTCCTGTGTAAGTTGTGGTTCAGATTTGTCGTCACATGAGATAAATCTAGGGATGTAATCGTTTATCATAAGTGATGGTTGTGATTGGGATTTAAAATGCATCTAACGGACAAAATTTATCATGTCATTAAGGTTCCATGATTCTTCATAATAAATACTCTATTAATTTTCCATGACAATATTTTATTAAATGTTAAATTAAAAATGATAATATATAAATTATTCTACTAATGATGATAATAAATATATTTTTTATACTCAAGATTAGTTTGGTATTGCTGCGAGCTTTACAAAAGTGCTTTTCCGATGTACGTTACTGGGCCGACCTATGTAAAAAAAACAATTGAATGGTTGCCGATGTACGTTACTGTGCCGAGTTCTGTAGAAAAAAACAATTGAATGGTCGGAAATTATAAACTAAAGCTAAAATTTATTCTAATGGGAAATATCAGGTTTAGCTATAGTTAGTGAGAAAATGACAAAAGCAGACATATATGTAATATTAAATTTACTAATTAGTATTATTACTAAAGAGTATTATTTTTCTTAACCACTTTTTAAAAATCAATAATTGCTTAATATTTATTGTTGATAAAAGTATATTTCAGTGATAAAGTATAACATAAATATAATTTGAAAATAAAAAATAATTATCTTTAAAGAATAAAATATAATGAATAAAAATTGGTGATATATAGATTCAAGGATAATTGTTGTCAGTTATAAAAAAAAAAGATGAGCCAAAATTGGAAAATAAAATATGATATTAGGGTGAACTATAACATTTGCTTTTGAAGCTTTTAAAAGCTCCTTCTCTCCACTTTTAAAATTATAGATTTTTCGAAGTATTTTGCATAAAGAACACTTTATGAATTCTTTGCTAAACACTATGATGAAAAAATATTGCTATAAATATATTTTCAAAGTACTTTTTTTTTGAAAGAAAAACGCAATACCAAACTTAGTTAGATTTGTTAATAATTATATAAGTGGGTCATAATGACGGTGGCAAGTATTGGTGCCCAGTGAGTAATTTCGCATCGTCTCACGTATTTCTTGATAAATGGTTTCACATTATTTTTATTCAATAATGATGGATAACAGAGTTTATTGTTAGTAGAGTGTATTGTTATTAGGTTAAGTACTTAACGAATTGACTTACTAACTAATCATGATTTTTTTTATGCAACGAATAACCTCACATTTGGAAGCGTAATGTAGTAGAATGTAATGGCTGACCCGCTACCGATAATGTCCTCACTTAGCCACTGCGTTCATCTGACAGTACAGGGTTTTTAATGGCCACCATTGCGGTCATCTAGCAGCAGCTTCTCAGGAGGTCACCTATTCCAGGATTACTCAGTACTGAGCATGCTTAACTATAGATATTTTTCGCCAAATGTGAAGCCAATTATGCTGAAAAGGTCTCGATGTTAGGAAAGGACAAAACATTACCTATATTCCATTTGACGAATCCTACCCTCCGAGTCGGACTACTATAATACCACCAAATTAATTTGGAGCCATCCTCGGCTCCGGAATATGTTCAATCCTTGAGTATGACATTTTTTTTCTCACTCATGAGACCCTTTCCCGACACAATCCGTCAAGCATACTCTTTCACCCTCGACATCCTAACATCCTTCACTAGTAGGTTCCTATTGTCCATGAACATCCTAACATCCTTCACTAAAATAAGGAAGATGCAAAAAGGTAATACCATTTTAAAAGATCGATAAGATATCTTTTTAAACTAAAAAATATATCAAATAATATTATTTTCTTTGGACAAAATATGTAAAAATTATTTTCGATATAATTTCATTGCTGGCTCGAGGATACAACTCGAAAAAGGAGAGACACAGTATGGGAGGATGTTAATGCGGAAAATGCTGGAAAGGATTTGCGAAGTGAAAAATAAAAATATCTATTGGGTTTCCCTTTAATTTTGCAACGATAAGAAGGGTAAACTTGATATTAATACATATTATATTTAATATTCACTAGTGTCTCGCCCGTGCTTTGCACGGGCTTAAGCTTATAACAGAAAGGGTTGTCGTTTTTATTCTGTCATCATTGAATATGCAACCTATTTAAAAAAGAACATGGTAAATTTAGCATGAAGAACATGGTAATAAGTTTAAGAGAAGAGACTGAAGAAAATAATTTGATAATTGATAATAATCTATGCCACCTGAATTATTCAAAATGATGATATCCAGATCATTAACAGGGTGTTAGTCTTCAAGGGAGTTGGGGGAGTTTGGTGTAGTTGAGTTTTTTCCTGTTAGTCGTGGGGAGTTTCAAAGAGTCTCTCAAACTCCCTAGACAACCCCGTTAGTCGTGGGAGAGTTTAGAAGAGTCTCCCAAACTCCCTAGACAACCCCGCTAGTCGTGGAGGAGTTTGAAAGAAACTCTTAAACTCCCTGTTAGTGGTAAAAATTAGAATGCTACGGAGTTGGGCTTTTTTGAGGAGTTCTGGGGAGTTTACAGTACATTTTTGCCTCACTCCAAATCTCCCAAAAGAATAGAGATTTTGGGAGAGTCTCTCAAACTCCCTACATCAAAACACCAAACTCTCTCAAATTCTCTATACTCCCTCAAAATCCCTAAGATCCAAAATACGTCAAACTCCCCCAACTCACTCGTGGTAAGATTTGAAAAAAATGAACTACAAATCACCATTAATGTAACTACTTTAGTTTCAGCCCTTTAATCCAAGGGATAGTTTGTGCCACATTTTTCAACAGAAAAGACGACATCATTTGAAACGTGAACCATGTTCATGTGATCACCAGAAGACATTTGTTTATTTATTCTCTTGAAGACTATGGTGTCGAATCTCCGCCTATTGATCCTTATTCATCGTCATCACGCTTGTCACCTTCGCTTTCCCCATCACTATTTTCAATCAAAACGGAAAAAAAATGTTACAACTGCAAGAAGTAATCTGTAATCTGAAAATGAAAGATTAGCATTTTCAAGGGCTGGCACTTACTATGTCTCTCACTTTTGTTCACCACGTTTACCATTTGGTTCATAGAAATTACTCCTCGCCTGCAAAGTTACACCGCGGTGAGATAAATTAAAAATCTAGAACTGCATTACCAAAAATCCAAAAATCAGAAAGCAGACAGATGCTTCAATGTTTTCATTTCAGCAAAAATACAATGAACATAGAAAGCAGACAGATGCTTCAATGTTTACATTTCAGCAAAAATACAACGAACATAGAAGCAAATCATGTATTTACTCAAATTAGAGGAGAACCCTGCAAGTAGAGGTAACGTTCCACACAATTCAAGTTTCCAGTATATTTCAATTTTCATGATAAAAAATTATTGAATGGTTAAAGACCTCGCAATAGTATTAATTAGTAAGAATCTAAGGACCACATTTCATTATGTGCAAATATCTACTTACATAATTTCTACGTGGTCTATACTCCCATCTCGTGGTACCACAGAAGGCCATGCTCAGTCTCGTCACACTCACACCTGTGACACCATCAAATATACTTTAGATGGTGATTCATAATTGCGAAAGGCACATTTAATCCTCATTGCAGAAACTATGTTTTACAAAATCAAATCAAAATTCATTACCATCAAAGTACAACAAACCTTGCTTCGTATGATTTCCCTAGCACAACGAGCAAATGCTTGCTCGCAGAACTGTTCTTCTGGTAGCCCACAAATTTTCAGTTTCCCTGTCATAAATCCAAACCATGCAATACACATATAACATTAAGAAAAAGAGAAACACATTGCCATGACTGTATTACGACGGAGAACACCATTTACCCCATGCAAAAGTTTCTTAAGAGCCACATCCACATGATCTAAACCCTACCAACTAAAGAACAATTTTATTGTATCCAAGACAATCGATGATTGCATATCAAGTAATACGTAAAGGCAGTACCATCAATACGCCACTCACTTGAGGCAGACTACCATCACCTTCCTGCAGTCCTAAAAGTATAGAAAAATTAATAATCAACATCTCGCTCGTATACGACATCAAAAGTATATTTCTCCATGATATTAGGCATCAACATACACAGTTCTGCAAAGAAAGACAAAAATGAATAAATGTGAGTACTAAGATCTAACGAATATCAAAATGAGAGTGAGGTCAAAGGAATTCGTACATCAACAATTGAGTATTCTAATATACCAATCAACCCCTTCCCGACATCCTCGATAGCATCTTTCTCCATGATATTAGGCATGAAGATAGACATTTTGTTCTGGAAAGAGAGAAAAGAAGATGAATTAGAAGCTGAGTTTTAAGTATCTAATCCTATGACTTATCAGAAGGAATCCAGGTTTCCGAACTGGTTCACTTTTACTTTTAGGATTAGGGTGTTTATATTTGCTGCAAAAAACGTTATTAACCTTCAGAAAAATCTAAGCCTTTAAAGTTGAGAGTACCAGTTTTAGGTAAAATGGTACTTGCTTGTACCTTCTCATCAGTCACGATATTTAACCATGAAATCATATAAACGGGAAAGAAAAAATCAAATAAAGAAACAAATCATATTAACACGAAATCATACAACCATAAGAATCAAATAAAGAAACAAAATCATGAATTGAGTCGGTGAGTTACTATTAACACGAAATCATACAACCCTAAGAATCAAATAAAGAAACAAAATCATGAATTGAGTCAGTGAGTTACTATTAACACGGAAAAAATACTTACCTGTGTTGATTCTATTCCACGAATTTTATGGGATCTGTTTCAGAAAAAACCTAGAACAAAGAATTAATGGCTTACCACTTTTTCATCCTCACAGACTTCACGCCCATTGATCTGCGAATCAAGAAGCTCCTCTTTTTTCATAGCATGTTCCTAAAAAGAAAACAAAGAAGAATCTAAGGTAAATATAAAAATAGGTTAATAATCTTTGTATGTTGTTGCAAAAGCGAAAGAAGAAGAAAAGGGAGAAGAAAAGACGCAACAGACGTTTCTTTGTGCTGTTAAAACGAATGGGATTAGGGTTTTACTTTCATGGTATATGCCTCCACTCTCGTTTATGGGATTGAGAAGGAGAATATAATCAGGCAAACAGAATCGCAGAAAGAATAGAAGAGAATAAAATTAAAATCTGGAAATCAGAGAAAAACTTATCTAAATTTAGGTATTGTTCACCTACCCCATTTCCTGTGCGGCAAAAAACACCGAAAAGATCTCAAAATCCAAAATTATCATTGGTCTATATTCTCTCAAGTGGGGCCAAAAGCTCTAGAATTTGAGCTTTGTTCAGCTTTTAGCCTCAACTCTCTAATTTGGACTCAAATTATATATACAATATGTCGGAAAATGCATAGCTAAATAAAAATTATTCCCGTGCCGTAATATAATGTAGAATTTTCACAATAAAATTGATTTCCACCTAAACCCTAACATGGCTTTCTCAAAAGCCATAAACATATTCAAAATCAAAACTAGCTAAGCAAAAACGAAAATGGAAAATCAAAACTCTCAAACCCTAGCTGCTGTTCACGGCTCTCTGCCGCGCCAGCCCCCTTCTGTTCTCCTCGAGTGAAGAATATATAGTGTAGCCAAGACGTTGAGAATTGACATCCAAGTAGCATCTGACCAAAAAGCCCAGTCCAATAGTAGCACCACGCGGTTCCAACTTCAGCCGAAACTCTTTACAAAACAACGACCAACACCTAACCCCATCTCGCAAGAACAACCATACTACAATGGCAGCAACACTGACTCAGTTTTACTTACTTCTTCATTCTCATCTATGATGTCTTATGACACCTTCAGCTGAATTCCGACAAAGCTCCCAATTCAGACCATATGAAAACCACTTCAGCTAACATAAACATCCAGCTTTTGACGCTGCCAATCACCAGCCATCAACTGTACTTCTCTGCACCCAGTAGCTGCAATTTCTGTTGTTGAACCAGCATCGAAATTCCACCATGAATACAACCAGTAAACACACGTCTGTCTCGAACTCGAAAACCCCAATCAATCCCATCATTCTTCTGTTGTGTGTATTTATCGGTTAAGAACCTTGTAGATACAAAATATAAGCATCAACACGTGGAAATTGATTAAGGCATCAACAACATACAATTTCACATCAACATACACTACATCTTTCTTATGTTAGCTTAATTATTAAGCTAGGGATATTTTAGTAAATAGCTTTGTATCTCTTTCCTTTATAAAGGAAGATATTAGGTCAGAGAAAGGGATTCCTCTCTTCTCATCGGTTAGACCTCTTTACTTACCTCTTCACTTGCAGAGCTCCTCATTAATGGAGGCTCTTCATATACATAATAAAATCACTAACCCGTGGACGTAGGCCTGAGTATGCCGAACCACTTTAAATCTGGTGTCAACATTTAATATCGCTCACCCCATTCTTCTTATATTTCACTTATCATTTCATTGATTTCATTTTAACCATTAAATCAAATTTGTTTGTGCTACTGCATTTTCATTAGTCACAATTTGGCGCTAGGAAACTGGGAGAGATGTTAAAGAATTTATTTCTCCTGTATTTTATTCAAATCAAGTCTATCCAGTGACGAATCTATTTCTTTTTCTCATACTTCTGTGAAGAATTTACTTGGATAAAAAAAAAATCAGATATCAACACCACCCAATATTGTTTCTCTCATTAAAAAATGTCATATCTTTCCATTTTATTTACCGATAGATACTACTAACTGCTTTGATTCCTCGCCGGTACAAGAAAGTAGAAGGGCACTCAGTTGGAAACCCGGCGTACAGAGAATCACGATGCTCAGATGGAAACCCGACGTTCAGAGAATCACGATGCCACATACAACGATTGTGTTACCGCACCACATGAGAAGTCGTTATATTATGAGTAACTTGTTTGGAAGAAATCTAATATATTTACTTACCGCAGGGAGAAGACATCAGCTACTCCAAGCACGCAGCACCGGCAACGCAGAGAAATTTGGACCATGGAAGTCGCAGCCGAAGAAGATGAAGTTACATAAGTTGCGTCATTAATCTTTAACTAATTTTCTGACACCTGTGAAACCGCAGGTACAGATGCGCAGATGCAAGCTCCATTCCCGCAGCTAAATCTCCGAAGCCTCAATTTCGTTGTTCAAGTCCCTCCCCGAAGCTTCAGTTCCGCTGCTCAGTTTCCGATGCTCAACTCCTACTCCGAAGCTCAAAGCCCGATGATCAACTCCTGCTCTGAAGCTCAAATTCCGATGATCAATTCCCGATCCGCAGCTCAATTCAACTCCGAAGCTTCAAGCCCGCTACCAAACTCCCATTCCGAAGCCTCAATCCGAAGACTCAGTTCGGAAGCTTCAATCCGCATACTCAATTCCGAAGCCCAATTCCGCAGATTCAATTCCGAAGCTCAACTCCGTGGTTAAATTCTGCATCTCAGGTTGAACTCCCCAGATTCAATTCCGCAGCTCCAACTCCGTAGGATATCACCCAGCGTAATCACAACCTCCTCGCAACAGATAAGTTTCATTTCCTTTTCCGTTTCATTTGATATAATTTAACATGGTTTGATCAATCCATGTCTCTACTCTATATGGATTATCCGCTCATGTGTGAAATGATCCACTCTTCCTATACATTTTCTTGCGTACCCAAAGGCTGCAGGTATGATTTTCCTTTTTTGTGGCCTAAATAACAAATTGTTTAGTCACACCTGAACTTGTATGCTTAACATGTTTGGTAAAATGCTTAGCCGATCCACTAGTATGGTTTTAAGTTTCACATCCTCTGCTTAGGTCTAATTCATGTTCAAATACCATCAACAAATTGGTTTTCGTTTTTTATATCTAAATTAACTAATCATCTTGATCTTATTCTAGTTTTACGACTTAAATTTAGGCTCTTAAATCAATGGATAGTTGCTATGTGAATCTTGTTTGGTGGGGCATTGAATTCAGTAAAGCCTCAAGAGAAGCTCTGCGTTGTCACTGCGGCTAAAGAAAAGAAGCTGCATCACCCATTAGATAGTAGTTGATTGTGGAAATGATAAGCTTTACCTATTTCTTTAAGTTTTAATTCTGGGTTCACTTATTAACATGCATATTTTGGTTTTTAATCTTTTACCAAGGGGACTAACTATCCAACTTGTGTTCTAGTTGGATTATTGATTTGTAGGCTCATCTCAGAATCAATGGATGATCACTACTCGTACAACATTCTGGAAAGTCGAAGACAAGAGTTTGCTAAATGACATTTCGCACTGTACTTCACAAGTGTTTTCCTCACTCATTAATCTCTAATATATTACACTGTTTTGTTTCATGAAAGTGCAGGGGAAGAAATTGAATATTAGCAAATTATTTCTCAACTGATGATAGTTCTTACTTTTATACAATAAAACATTTGCACTAACATTAAATTGTTTGATATAACAAAGGAATTCAGTAACGCGTGGTTGGATCAAGCTTTGGTTTAATTTCTAAGTGTCCTAGTTGCTTGACTTCCTTGTCGGTTCACTTTATACTGATACAAAATTGTATTTGCAGCAGTGTTACTGATCAATTTAGGATTATAAAATATTTCACCCAAAAGTGACAGGGGATCATAACTAAGGAAGGAGCAGCAACACTTTTGGCGCGAACAAGAATGAGCACAACCCGACACACAGTCTTATATTGCTACACTCTCAGCTGGGAGAACTTTGGCTTATATGCTACTCTTATCATTACTAACAGTGCATTTGATTGTTATATTATTACTACTACCACTAACCTTACTACTATTGTCGGCGCTTGACTATTGAGTTCCACCTTTCAGTTCCTAATGCCACATGGTGCAGGCCTCAACGTCACAAATAAAGAAGACCATAGAGAGAAAAGATAAGTGTTTAGTTATATCGTTCGTCTTTAAATTGATTATATGGCACTTTCGATGGCTCTTCTTCCTGACAGGGTAGGGTAAAAAGGTGAGCTATTAGCAGGGGGAAGGGCCAGCTATCAGCAGATATTTTGAAGGGAACTGTCAGCCAGTTCGCAAAGCAAAGGGAAACCATGCGCACCAAAGCATGACGCTAGGACAACTAGTGGATCTAATTTAAAGAATTTTTTACCTCAGTTCCTCGTCTTTTAATATATCACCACCACTTAATGATCATTTTTTTTATTTTTTTTGAAGAAATCATTCAGTTTTCACCCATCTGAAATATGCTTTTTTAAGATTTTCATAGATAGTTCGCAGTTGTGACAAGTAAGGACCCATGTCTATCTCCTCGTCTTACGGTGGGGCACGGATTCTTTTCCTCTCGAAAGCTTCAGACACCCAGCTTCCAAAAGAAAAAGGGGGGCAAACATACATTGAACAATATAAGAGCTTAATTAGGTAGGGGACAAAAATCCCATGGTGCATCACGCAATGCCACAAAAAAAAAAGAAGACCATAGAGAAAAAAGATAAGTGTTTGATTCTCTGGCTAACCTTTATAGTATGATAAAATGGCATTTGTTGTTGCTCTTCTTCTTGACGGTGCAGGGGGGATATGCAAACTTCAGACAGGTTGTTTCTCAACTACATTTGCCTATTAACCATCTTGTCTTCTAATCTTTTGTGCAAATGTTTTCTAATCCTTTGTTGATATTTTGTGTGAATGTTCCTCAACTGAATTTTCTTATTGATCATCTTGCTTACCTTCTAATCCTTTCTGCGAATCATTAACACTTGATACCATTTACGTGTTTACCACTTTCTTTAATCCTCAACATTGCATTTTTATTGTCCCTTTTCTTGAAAACACAGGTGCAAAAATGCGTTAATGGAAGGTTGTTTCTCAACTGTTGTACTCTCTCGACAACCTGTATTGTTACCTATTCATTATTACTCTCTTATTAATCTTTATTTTCGAATCTCCTATTGTGTTTTTCTTGAAAGCGCAGGTTCAAGAATGAGTTGAGTCAATAGCAGGTTTCTTCTCAACTATCTGTGCTCTCTTGACAATCTTTATTGTTACATCATACTGGGGAAAGCACTTACGTGCAATCTCTCAGGACTCCCCCGTAAGTGTCTATGAGTGTATGACCGGGGGGAAGGCTTCCAGAACAAAGAGATACCCAACATGACACGCCTTTGGCAGCTCGGCGGAACGGGTGTTTGTTTATATTGCATACGCCACGTTACCGAGAGTTTCAGATCCCCACCGCTTGGTAATCCCCTGGCCAGGGTTTAGCCAGCGGGGTGACAGGTCCGCACGTAACGCAAGGTAAAACCCCCTTGTGAGTTTACGAGATCAAACACTCATCACACACTTACAAAACATGGACTTCAGCACCAATCGATGGTTTGATCCGTAACAGACAAGACATAAAGCTGCCATGTACATATGCTGCTACTGTTGAGTGTTGTACATAACTATTAAGACACATTTGAGCTCTTTGTTTGCAGGGATGTTTCAGAACTTCGCTAAAGAATAGGGGAAGGTATTAATACTTCGGTGTATCATATTCTTTACCGAAATTATTCTACAGAGAGCCAAGCCATTCAACAAGAGGCAATACTTCTTATTACTCCTTATAAACGGTAAAGAGTGGTATTTCTCTCTTATACTTCATACTTCTAATTGGTTATACTTCGTGTACTCCATATTGGGTATACTTCATACTTCTTTTTAAGAATACTTCATGCTCATTATTGGTAGTGCCTCATACTACTCCAAGGATTGATAATTCTTATTTCGGCACTTTATACTTCTTACGCGAAGTATACTTCTTCAGCAATTTATACTTCTTGCTTCTAGTACTTCCTATACTTTTTATATGAGAAGAGTACTCCAAGTACTTCAAGTACTTCTTATACTTCATGCTTCTTGTCGAAGAGTACTTACTGCGGAGTCTTATTTTTATCATACTTCTATTCGTTGGTGATCATTGTTACTTCGTGTACTTCTATAATCACTCCACATACATCATATATGTTTCTCAACGATGATTATCTCATTACCTATACACTCATAAAGTCTTCTATTACAGGAATCTTTTATACTTATTCAGGAATCAATGCTTATTATTATTAATTGTGTTTCCATAAGGACTAATGTGTTATAAGCAGGAGCAACAAAAGATGCCGGCGCCACTGGATCCAGTCCAGGCAAGCTGCTAGTACATGCAAAGCAGAGCTGAATTCATCTCACGCTACAACTCCAATCACCATAGTCGAAGAAACAACCAGTTGCCTAGGCCACAACGCAACAAAGAGATCCACACTTTCTGCTTGTACAATTGTAACAGAATGATGCAGTCTAACTTAACCCAACTTACATGTGTACGCATACAACAAATGTTAACGGTTTAGTTTTAATTTTCTTTGGTTTTGCAGGTATGTAAGCCAAGAATGGTACATCCAGCTTACCCTCAACAGCAGATTCCAATAGCATTGGACATGAACCTCGCAGATTCAATCATTGAGCTATACTAGCGTTTTTGAAGTTGATCAAAGATGCCTTGGAATATCGCAAATAATGGGGGAAAGTACATATACTCCGGCGTAGTTTTACATTCTTCACTTCTTCACTTCAATTCCTACACCATCAACAGCAGCAGGACAACCGTAAGACCTATGCAAGAAGGAAGAAATGCATCTAGAGCAGCACAGCGTGAATCTGCTACTGGGGCAGGATCAACTCGAGACCAAAAGACAGCTCCATCAATCAAAGAAAAACTCAAGCCACCTACAGGTCAAGTTAAAATTTATTTAATACATGTTTGAGTCTCTGAGCAGTGCTATTTTGTTATTTCAGAAAAACGTAACCAAGTGTTCGGTACAACACAATTCCGAAGAAATCAACCGTCGACCATTACGCACGACTCAACACGCAGATAACTCCAAGCTACAGATTAGAAGGAAGATCCCTCTATCATCTCCAGAATGCACACGCCACAGTCGCTTGCCTATAATCTGTTGCAACGAAGTCCACCACCCTCCCAGCAAGACACATAGCACCAATGTGCAGCCATCTCCATAAGAAGCTAAAATCTCTCGTCATGACAAGGCAGGGAAAAAGCAACCACCTGGGCAACACAATAACCAGGAGCAAGACACTTCACACCATGCCAAGAGGCACCAACGAAATGGTAGTCGCATCAGACCTAGCCAAGGCGCAGCATAAAGCATATCAACATCAACTGTCAAAGCAAGGTACAAGCAAGACATGAAGACGTTTTCTTAAGGATTGTTCTTCCAACAAACCTTATGAAAAGGGGCAAATTGTAGATACAAAATATAAGCATCAACACGTGGCAATTGATTAAGGCATCAGCAACATACAATTTCACATCAACATACACTACATCTTTCTTATGTTAGCTTAATTATTAAGCTAGGGATATTTTAGTAAATAGCTTTGTATCTCTTTCCTTTATAAAGGAAGAGATTAGGTCAGAGAAAGGGATTCCTCTCTTCTCATCGATTAGACCTCTTTACTTACCTCTTCACTTGCAGAGCTCCTCATTAATGGAGGCTCTTCATATACATAATAAAATCACTAACCCGTGGATGTAGGCCTGAGTATGCCGAACCACTTTAAATCTGGTGTCAACATTCAATATCGCTCACCCCATTCTTCTTATAATTCACTTATCATTTCATTGATTTCATTTTAACCATTAAATCAAATTTGTTTGTGCTACTGCATTTTCATTAGTCACAAACCTCAGCCTACACCCATCTCAAAACCAAAACTCCGGAAAATCCTTAACGTTTCCTAAACCAACTCGAGCTTCACAGAGTCCATCACTGACCGATCCCAGCAATGGCAACCGACTTTTCTTGTTCTCTGTTTCGTTCACCTCCAAGCTACATCAACCTAAATTGTATGCACATCTCCTTGTCTCTCAAACTCAACCACGACAACCATGCATGGCAGCAGCACTGGTTCGTCTTCACTTGAACAGCTCATACAAATCTCGGCACAAGACCTCATACGAGCCCCTAAATCCGTCGTTGTATTGCTGCAACTAAAAATAAAGCAATCAGGTTAAGAGTTCTATTTCATCTTCATTCCCGTCTCAGCTGTCTCTACAGCTCCAAACTTTACCCAAATTCTGCCCCTTGAGAACCCATTCTGCAGTCGATCTTCGTCTTCAATTACTGATGTTGCTGGTCTTGGAAGTACTCAAATTTCAGTTGGGAGGGACAAAGATAACCACCATTCAATCCACAACAACTTCATGTCAACAACAGCTTCTTTGTTATCTTGTATTATGCAGCTGGCCGTTAGGTAGGAGCCTAGGTGGCAGTGGTAATACGAGACAGAGAGTAGCAGCTGCATTAAGTTCCTTAGGTGCCTTTGAGGCTATGTTTGTCACAAACACCATTTTGGCTTCACATTTCGCCAATTATCTTTGGATGACCGAATTTGTTTGTATTTTCTGTAAAAATACTAATATAATGTTATTAACAAAAATATCGAATCCTAACTAATATAAATATGAATATAAAATGTAGCACAAACGTATTTATATCACTATCATAACGAGGGTCGTCACATATTTTTTATAACAGTTTTTTGGTTAGGTTAATTAACCCTTGAATTTGGATTCCCAGGCCTAAAAGACAAATAAAATATTGGCAATGCTCTAATATCCTAGAACCTAAAAGATACTGTTCTAATAACCAAACTTGATATTCTACCCGATCCTCTGTCTAAATTTTTTAATAGCTGACTACAGTACACTTCCCTTCTAATTCTTTGTACGTCATCTGCCTTTTAACATGGGTGATCTTCTTCATGATATAGATCTGATCAATGTCGGGTTAATTTGTTACTGGTGGAGTATGGGTTTATTGATTGAGAAGTGAAATTGAAGAGGCGTTGGTGCTGGTTTATGGGTGAGTAAATTGGTTGTTCTGACCATCGATACCTACAGATTCAATTGCTTTATTGTGGCAGCAAAAATTAGGTCTGTTAGGTTGCTGAATTCAATTGAATCAATGATGTTAATCAAGGTAAAATTACATGGAGTTCATATGTTTTTGGAGTGAATCTGTTTTAGGAAGTCTTGGCATTTTGATGTTGATTCTACAACAGATATAGTGGTTGTGCGAATAATCTGCAGACGAGGAGCAAAGAGAAATCGAGCTTCCATAGAATCATTTGTTGTTAGTATTAAAATCCAGCTAGTATTCTAATTTCCATTGCAGCAGTAGTGCAATTCTGAAGACTGAAGTACCTCAAACTACGAGAACAATATCAATGGAATTTTGGGTTTCTTAGTATAGACCGTGAATGGATTTAATTGAGAGATCAGGTAACAGAGAAATATGTTAGCTAGTTTAATTTTATGTGAGCCTGTTTGTGTTTAGTTCTTGAGAAATTTGTACAACTTTAGCAAACCAGTGGGCGAAAAAATTAGAAAAAAATGTGCAAGTGTCATCTGGATTCATTTTGAAAAATGTCTTTCTGTCAAGATCTATTTGCAGCAATAAGTGAAGGGAATTTTAATTGTCCCCTTTCCACTGGTTTGCTTAGTTTGTCCTTATTGGTAGCTCCGAGCAATGAGTTTGTTAATCCAAATACAGTTGCCTTAGCATAATGCATATTCTGTATTTGTATTTTTTTGTTCAAGGTCCAACCAACCATAATAACAGATTAAATAACACATCTAGTGTTTGAGAAATTGCCTGAACAATTCAAAAACAATGAGAAAAGGCATCGAGAATCACGAGCCGGTACTACTAGTTCTGGATGACGGATAACAAAATTTAAAGTGGGAATCACAAAATTTCACTGAGTCATGAAGGGGGTTGTGGTCGGATGTCAAAATTGATGGATGGATTATGATTTTTGAGCGGTGCTTTTGGTCCAGTTTCCGCAAGAACTCTGGAAATTTCTAACTTTGATTTATCCACGGAGTACGCAAGATGCACCTAAGTGCATAAGGTATATTCTGACAAAAAATATGTTTGGGCCTAGTTGCACCCGAGTACATAATGTTTATATTTTTGATTTTTTTTCGTTGTTCATCTACTTTTTCTTCTTTAATATTTGTTTTTTTTGTTGATGTTTTGTCGGTAAATGTGATGGTAACGGTGGTGGAGATATTGCTCGAGATCATGAACTAGTGATTTTGCTTGTATATAATATATTGCAAATGGATTTAGATAAACATACATTTATCCACGGATTACACAAGATGCACCTGAGTGCAAAATGTATTATTTTTATAAGAAATCCGTTTTGGCCTGGTTGCACCCGAGTGCATAATGTATATTTTTTTGATTCTTATAGGAAAAATGTTTTGGTTACAGGAAATAAATTTTGTCCAGGTTGCACCTGGTTGCATAATGCATATTCTTATATGGAATAAATTTTGGCCAAGTTGCACCTGAGTGCATAATGCATATTTTTATAGGATATAAATATTGGTTAAGTTGCACCTGGGTGCATAACGTGTACTCGGACTGGTTTAAATTTTTTTTTTTTCGAATTTCATATCAACAATGGATCTTGTTTTGTAGAGATTTTCGAGCACTTTCCAAAAATATAAATTTTATTAAAATCGGATTTGTATTTCGGAAGTTAAGACCTTTCTCGCGATTAATTTTAAATTAGAGAAAGAAAATAAATAGGAGAGAAAAAAGGATATGAGAAAGAATAAACTTTAAAGTAAAGGGTATAGATGACTAAAATTTTGTGTGTCTTTTTCACCAAGACCTATATTTTACAAGTCCATTACTAGAGCATGAGAGCATTTTTGTGGAGGAGGGGGTGGTGATGGATGCGATTCCTTCTTTGGAAGAAATTAAAACCGTTGTTTTTGACTTGGGTGCTGATAGTGCGCCAGGCCACAGATGGGTTCTCTGGTTGTTTTTACAGGCATTGTTGGGATGTGATTCATCAAGACCTTGTTGGTGCAATTACTTATTGTTGGAAACATAAGATTATTCCACAGGGGTCTAATTCGAGTCTTTTGATTCTTCTGGCTAAGGTAAAAGGTGCTAACACTCTTCGTAATTTTCGTCCCATTGGTCTTAGTAATTTTTTCTTTAAAATTTTTACTAAGATTCTTGCTACAAAGCTTGGTGGTGTTCTTGATAGACTTGTTTAGGAAGAACAAGTTGCTTTCATGAAGGGTAGAAGCATTCATGAGAATATTAGCGTAGCCTCTGAAATGGTGAATGAGTTAAAAAGTAAGCGGAAAGATGATAACGTTGGTCTTAAATTAGATATCTCTCAAGCTTTTGATACGGTTAGCTGGTCTTTTGTCTTGGAGGTGTTTCATAGATATGGTTTTTCAGAAACTTGGTGTTCTTGGATTTTGACTATTCTAAGTTCAGCTCGCATTTCAGTTCTTCTTAATGGAAGTCTTGAAGGCTTTTTCAGTATCAATAGGGGACTTCGTCAAAGCGATCCTTTGTCTCCTCTTATATTTGTGCTGATAGAAGATGTTCTTAGCATAAATGTCACCAAACTTTTTCACAACAAGAGTATGACTCCTATGTTGTCGAAAAAAGGTATTTCCCCTACTCATCTTTTTTTCGCTGATGACGTTATGATTTTTTGCAAGGGAAATATGAGGAGTTTGCATAGCTTACTCGATTTACTGGGTAAATATCAAGCTTCTTCTGGGCAGACGGTTTGTCGTCAAAAGAGTAAGGTGTATTATGGTGGAAATTCTTTGAGTAGGTGTACTATGACGGATTTATTGGGTATGGAAGTTTCAACTTTTCCAGGTAGATATTTGGATGTTCAAATTATGCCAGGTGGTGTCAAATATCATCACATTTGTAACGTGATTGATAAAATTAAGAATCAACTTTCGGTTTGGAAGGGGAAATTTCTTTCTTTTCAAGATCGAGTGGTTCTAATTAATTCAGTGATTGCTAGCTACTCAATTCACAACATGGCGGTGTATAAATGGCCTCGTAAATTTATTGATCAATGTGAGAGAGTATTCGTAATTTTCTTAGGTCAGGGGACGCTGAAGTGTGTCGTACTGTGGTTGTTGCTTATAATAAGGTTTGCAGTCCGGTGCGGGAAGGTGGCTTAGGCATTACCAAGCTTGTTGTTACCAATAAGGCTCTTCTTATGAGGTTGTGGTGGAACATTCGTTTTTCTAAGAAGAAATGGGCTCGGTTTCTCTATGCTAAATACACTAATAAGAAGGATAGAATTAAGGAGTACGGTGTCAACTCTTCTATTTTTCCAGGTATTAAACAAGTCTATAAAGAGGTGGACAACAACACTAAGGTTTTCCTTAGTGATGGGCGAGCTACCTCTCTTTATTTTGATATTTGGTATAGTTATACTTCATTTGCTGAAATTATTGGTGAAGATGGTTTAGACAGCAAGGTCAAGGTCAGTGAACTACTTGTTAACGGTGAGTGGGTTATTCCAGATTCTCATAAGCATAATTTACTACGTGCTGGCGTTAACTTAGATGATCTTCCAAGACCTTTGGGAGGTGATGATCGTAGAGTTTGGATGCCGGATTTGAAGGGTAAATTCTCGGTCGGTTCTGCCAAGAATTTAATTCGCAAGAAGTATGCTAAGGAGGAGGTTTATGATCTTTTGTGGCGCAAGGTTGTGCACCCAAAACCTTGCTGCTCAAAACTGGAAGGTAGAGCGTGGTGCTTGTGCGACTCTTGAAAAAATCCAACGCCGGTTTAAAATCTCTCTGGTGAATAAATGCTATTTGTGCAAGCGTGAAGAAGAATCACTATACCATATTTTATGGTCTTATGCGTTTTCTGTTCAGGTTTGGGACTGGATATCTCATATTTTTAGTCTAACACCTCATCTTAATCTTATTACTTCTTATAAGGCTGCTAAAGGGAGGAGTCAAATCATTAAGGACCTTTGGCTGGTTACAAATTTGATTGTTCGAGCTGAGCTATGGCTTACTCGCAACAAAATTGTGTATGATAAGAAGTCAACAAACTTGGAATTATTCAAGAAGAGAATTTTTCACCTTGTGCATGAGCATTCAGTTCGGATTAAAAGCTATATGCACAACTCCGTATCTGACTTATGCATTCTTAATTTCTTTAGAGTGGTACATAGAAGGGTGAAGTCTATTCAGCCAGTTGAGTGTCAATGGCATCCTCCTCCAAGGAATGTTTTGCTTCTTTGTTGTGATGGTGCGGCGAGAGACAATCCAGGGCGTGCAGGTGCTGGTGTTGTTGCTAGAGATGCGGACTGTAATGTGGTTGGAGCGATGAGTATAGGCCTGAGCATAACAAATAATTACATGGTAGAGATTTTTTGGTATAATCGTGGGTTTGGAGTGGGCTGTTCAATGGGGGATTAAACATATTTTGGTTCGTTTGGATTCAATAGGTTTTGTTGGTGCCTTTTCTAATTCTTCCATCCCTTGGTTAATTAGCCAACGCTGGAATCAGGTTCAAACTCTCTATGATTCAATAACTTTTGAACATACTTATAGGGAAGCGAACTTTGCTGCTGATACTATGGCTAAAAGAGGTTGTTTACTACGAAATAGTGAAGGTTTAAGCTATGCTGAAAGGCCTTATTTCCTTTAAAGTATTGAATATCCAAATGTATCTTATTTTCGATTCAAGTAGTTTATGAGTTTTTTGGGGTCTCTTGACCTCTTTTTCTTGTAATCTCTTTGTACATATTGCTATTTATTAATACAATTCGGATTTACCAAAAAAAACAAGTCCATTACTCCCATACTTTATGGATTTTGGCCAAACGATCCATTTTCCGTTTTTTAAAACCCAAACGACTCTCAAAGAGTATATCACGACTCTAAGGAAAAAGGCGACGACCCTAAGCTAAAAAAATGACGACTCTTGGTGACATATGTGACGACCCTATCAATATTTTGTACATAGAGTATGTTTGTTTTCCACCTAGAATCGTTATGGTATATAAAAAGGGTCGCTCACAAAAGGGTCGTCAAATGTTACTAATATAGTGGTAACGACTCTAATCTAGGGAAAAAGAGTTCAATGAAGACTCGAATAGATCTATTGACGAAACTTCCAATTCATGTGGGCTGTTCGTATTTCATCAAGGGTCGTTACTAAGAAAAAACGGGTCGTTCAACGAGGGTCGTCAATCGATTCAATTACAGAGTAACGACTCAAATCTAGGGCAAAAATTTGTAACAGCAGAATTAGGGTCGTTATCTTCAACATTATACAGCCTAACGATTTTTCATAGTTTATACATGCATATGAAGAATCATTAAGGTTTAGGAAAAACCCTATAACGATCCATTCGCTGTAACTGAAAAATTCGATTCCACAACTCGATTTCACAATCAAAACACAAGAAAAAATCAAAACAGAAGTGGGTTTTAGTTCACTTACTTTCGAATAGGCGCCATTTCTTCTTCTAATTCTTCTCGGCTTGATTTTTGCTTGGTTTTGAGATTAATTTTCAATTTGGGGTTCTCTATGTTTTTAGGGTTAGCAAACTTTCCTTTATACTCATTGGTTCGAGCCATGTTTGTAGAAGAAGTTAATCGTAGACTAAAGTTTTTCGTATCGACGATTACGACGATGAATCGACGAAGATTTTTTTTTTGTGTGTGTCGTTAATGGAGAGATGGAGAGACTTGAGTGAGAGAGGGAGGGGGAGTTCTCTGATTTTGTTTAGTGAAAATGAATTGGAGGCCTTATGTTTAGGGTTAATAGGTTTTTAAGTAGAAAGGGTAAAATAGTATTTTCACCACTATTTAGACTCCCCCTAATATATTTGGATTGGGTATAAAATTGGCGAGGCCCCTAATTGTTTCTTGGGGCCCCCAATTAAACGTTGCAAGTTTGATCACCTAGGTGTTTTACTACTTGTTTTGCTACTATAACGCACTTTTCTTTTTATTTGAAGGCATACTTATTCATTATCCATCTAGGGTGGGTTATAAAGGGTGTCCAAAGCGTAGTGCAATTACCTATATATCCTTAGAAGATTTAAATTACTAAAGTGTCCTTATCCATAATAACCTAAAATCAGAAATCAAAATCACCTTCAAATTTGAACATATTCTTTTCTTCTCTAGCTTTAAAATCAAAAATCAAAATCGACATCTTTTTAATTTCCACAATTAATCATCGACTCATGAAAATTTGATTGCCTATTAAATATAGATGTAAAATGACTCGCACAAAGAAACAAGCACTAGGTAGGCATTTAAATTCTTCTTCTAATCCGTCAATTGAAGAACCGAGATTGTCTGTTAAACATAGATATAAAATGACTTGCACAAAGAAACAAGCACTATGTAGGCGTTTATATTCTTCTTCTAATCCGTCCATTGAAGAACCGAGAAAAGCCATGAAATGAAGTAATAAAATATTTAGGATGAAAATGGAATATTTTTTAGGAGTTCATCCGATAAACACAAACACTACAATTAATTAATTAATTAGTCGTTCTATCCTAGAATGCAATCTGTCTTGGAGCATTTAATTATCTCGAGAATCGAAATATAGGATGCAACATCATATTCGATCTGAATATCATTCTGTATTATTATGAACATATGGGAAGAGTTGATGCAACCAGAGATGCATTGTCCAGCGATCGTGCGATAATTTTTTTCTTAGCATTTGTGAGATATTATATACAATTAAAGAGCATGCGACTTCATTTTATGAGGTGAGAGGTATTATGATAAGGTCTTTTGCTCCAAAAAAGAAACTTTATTATATATAGTTTTTTTTAAATAATCAAAAGTGAAAAGATTTCTGATTGATTCCAGAATTTCAAATACAAAAATAGATGTTGAGCCGCTCAGCATAAATGACAAAATATATGAAATATTGAAGGTTCTGCCTCAGAGATTCTAATATTGTTGTCATATATTGTTGCTTTGATGAGGTTACAAGACTTCAATTCATTTTTATTGCGGAATGTGAAGACATAAATTTTTATGCTTCTGATACTGAACAGAGATACATATTTTTCTATGCGATTTTACGAATTTAACCTTTGTCAAAAATCCACCATCAACATTAAGTCCCATGATTAGTGGGGGACAGTCACGTTCCGCAGTATCACTAGATGGTGATTATTACTAACATAAGCAAAATAAATGAACGAGCTTAGTTAAATTTTACCTGAATTTATGATTCGATGATGCTCCAATGATGTCGAGTAATCGACTGAGGAGTAATAGTTGATGTAGTAGTGCTTGCAGGATGATAGAGCATCGTCTGGAGAGCATAAATTGGTGAAGCACGGCTGACCGGTGTGGTAGAAGGATCAATTTTGTACTATTAATTTCCATTTGACTTGTATAAGAAAATTCATTTGCCTCTAACCAATACATATGAAAGGAAGTCTATGTATTTCAGGCACATTCTTCATCCAGCAACAAATTGGTCTTCGAATGGCCAATTATGTATCACCAATTGCAGTGGAATTTCTTTCTGTATGAGCGTATGGGAGTATAAATACCGTAATATTGACGATCAAATTTGGTCGATGAATTGTGATAATCATGGCGATGATGTAAGATTGCTTGTGATGATCTTGAAAAAAATACTTATGTCTGATGTCGTTGCTTTAACTCCCCAAATGGTTTTTGGATGACCTAAATAGGGCTTCATCTTGTATCATCTTCATAACAATTAACAACATGCACTCGTCGCTTGATGGTTGGATTTATGGAAATCCATGTGGATGAATGAGGAATTTCGTCATAATTTATCATCAAAAAATTCAGAAATTAGGTCTTTGTTAAAACCGCTAAAGAATCTTCATACGATGTCCGTTTTTGATGATCCACCCCAACTTTTTGATGCCCGGGAAATAAGCTACCTGGAGGGAAGAAGGTTTTTGAGTTTTAAGCTTGTTTAGGGCTGTTAAGTGCATATTTTGCATATATTTAGTGTCGAATCCATGCTAGTAATTGCTATATATTCTTGTGAATTATTGTATATTACTCTTTTTCTCCCTTATTTATGTTTTGCTAGGTGAATTGTCTAAAAGAAGTGAATTTGCACGTAATTGTGCAATAAAAGAAGTTAGATACAAGTGGAGAAGTGCCAAAGACCAAGTATAGCTCGTTCATATCCAGGAGTCCTTGATATCATCTCGAAGAGGACGGAAAGATGAAGCCAATGGTGGAAGAATGGAGTCAATCCGACATAGTATGAAGAATCTGGAAGCATTTGAAGCAAGCCGAAGTTGTCGAAAGCTAGAGAACCTACAAAACTGTTATAGGCACCCGAATTTCTACTCAGGTCGGCGACATAATATTAATTAAATTGCCAGTCTTCTATGACTGGAAGTTGAATGAGAGTTGTTATTCGTGGTCTTTTGGGAGATGTCGGTGTAACGGTAATCAAGTTTCAGGAGACGACAATGGAAGAGAAGGGAAGATGATGCCAACGAGATGAAGTTGTTGTAGGAGCTGGCAGTGATAACGATGGATGCTGTTATTCTCGATGGAGCTGAGAACTGAGTTAGGTTGATGGCTGCTGCCATTATCGATGATGAACAGGGATATGGTTCGAGTTTTGTTGCTGCTGGCATTTGTTGTAATGCTGGAAAGATTTAGCCGAGAGATATCAGTTGATCTCAAGATGAGGAGTTAGTTGGTGGTTCATGGTAGTAGTATTATATCATTGATTGAAAGACAAAAGTCTGATTTCTTTCTTACACACTTAAAACAATGCAGACCTGCATTTATACAAGTCCTGACCAAGACAAGAGCTGTCCTAACATGACAGGCTGTGAACAGCTCATACTCAGCCAATAAGAGGCATTTCTCACACACTCTGATACACGTGAGAACTCTATGAGACTCTCAGCTATTAGCCCCCCTCAAGATGGAGGTTGTGACTAGAGAGAACCTTTAGCTTGTCTCTGAGTGTAGAAAACCGTGGCCCTGCCAGACCCTTGGTGAGAATGTCCGCAATTTGATCCCAAGTGGAAATATATGTGACCTGAATGTTTTTGTTTTGAACAAGTTCTCTGACAAAATGATAGTCAATGGCCAGATGTTTCATTTTACTGTGAAATACTGGATTAGATGACAGAGAAACTGCACTTTGATTGTCACAAGATATCAATGGTGGAGCATGAAGCAAGAGATGAAGATCCTTAAGTAGTTGACAAACCCAAACAATTTCTGCTGTTGTGTTGGCTAGAGACCTGTATTCTGATTCAGTGGAACTTCTTGAGACACTACCTTGTCTTTTGCTAGACCAAGAAATTGGATTAGGACCAAAAAATATACAAAAACCTCCTGTAGATCTTCTTGTATCAATTGATCCTGCCCAGTCAGCATCACTGAATCCATGTAATGTAAGAAGGCCTTTGGAAAACAGTATACCATAGTCTAGAGTGCCTTTGATGTATCTTAGAATTCTCTTGGCTGCAATAAAATGTTGATCAGTAGGAGCCTGCATATAAAGACACACCTGATTTACTGCAAAACCAATTTCAGGTCTTGTCCAAGTAAGATATTGTAGAGCACCCACTAATGATCTGTATTCACTTGGATATTCTAATGGAATACCAGCTGAAGCAGTGAGTGAAATAGAAAGTGAAACTGGTGTATTGCAGGGCTTAGCACCAGTCATATTAAATTTCTCCAATAAGTCCAATGCATACTTAGTTTGACTAAGAAAGAGGTTTTCTGAATTTCTTTTCACCTGAAGACCAAGAAAATAATGAAGAGAACCCAAGTCTTTGATAGGAAAGTATGTCTTAAGATGATTGATAAACTGAGAAATATACTCAGTTGAATTCCCAGTGATAATAATGTCATCTACATAAACCAGAAGAACTGTAATCCTTGAGCCAAACTTTTGAACAGATAAGGAAGCATCTTCTAATGAAGTTTTGAAGTCATGAGTGAGAAGAATTTGTAACAATTTATCATACCAAGCTCTGGGAGCTTGCTTCAGACCATATATAGATTTATGTAGTTTACATACATAATGTGGTTTGGTTTGATCAACAAAGCCTGGAGGTTGTTGCATATAGACATCTTCAGCTAAATCCCCATGTAAAAAAGCATTACTAACATCCAATTGTTTCATAACCCAGTTGAAGTGAACTGCCAATGAAATTATGAGTCTTATTGTTGTTGGTTTGGCTACAGGACTGAAAGTTTCTGTATAGTCAATTCCTTCTTGTTGATGAAAACCTTTGGCAACCAATCTAGATTTACATTTATCTAAAGAACCATCAGCCTTATATTTGATTCTAAAGACCCACTTACAGCCTACAACATTATAGGATGGATCTGGTGCAACAAGTGTATATGTTCCTGCATCCTTAAGTGATGTATGTTCTTCTTCCATAGATTGTTTCCATTGAGGTATTTTTATTGCCTTAGAATAACAAGTAGGTGTTGGTGGTGGTATATCAGAAGTAAAATTTGCTGATAGAACATATTTTGTATTAAAAACTTTGGGTTTAAAAATACCTCTTTTACCCCTTGTAACCATGGAGTGTGAATTAGCCAGTGAAGAAATACCAGAAGCTGAAGTATGTTCAGATATTGTTGTAGTGGAAGCATCAGATGACTTAATAATATTTGAAGGATCAGTAGATAAAGTATCAATAGAAGCAGCTGGTGAGGTTGATGTTGCAGATGTTGGTGCAGATATCTTGGCATATGGAGCTGTAGAAGTAGTATCAGTTAATGCTGGTGAATTGGTAATGTCAGGAAGTATTGTATCTGAAGATCTCAATGGGAAGAAAGTCTCATTAAAAACCACATGTCTAGAGATGTATACTTTCCCTGTTTTAATATCTAAACATCTGTATCCTTTGTGCATAGAACTGTAACCAATAAAAACACAGTGTACACTCCTTGGTTGAAGTTTATGTGTAGTATATGGCCTTATCCATGGAAAACATGATGAACCAAAAGATCTGAAGAAGGAATAATCTGGTTTCTGACCAAACAGCTTTTCAAAAGGAGATAAGTATTCCAGACTTCTGACAGGCAGTCTATTAATAACATAATTGGCTGTATGAAAAGAATCAACCCAAAATTTTTCTGACAGACCTGATTGAATTAAGAAAGTTCTCCCTGTGTCTACAAGATGTCTATGTTTGGATTCAGCCAATCCATTTTGTTCTTGAGTGTGAGGACAAGAAACCTCATGAGTAATTCCATGTGAAATCAAAAATTCTTGTAGTGCATTATTGATGAATTCCCCTCCTCCATCAGTTCTAATTTTAATAATTGAAGTGTGCAGTAACTTTTCAGTCATAGACTTGAAATTTAGAAAAATTTCTTTGAATTCAGACTTTTCAGACAAAGGAAATATCCAACAGAATCTTGAATAGTCATCTATGAGGTTAACATAATATCTGAAGCCATTTGAAGATGTTACAGGACTAGGACCCCATAAGTCCATATGCACTAGTTCTAGTGGAGATTGAGCCCTATGTGAAGACAGAGTAAAGGGCAATTTATGACTTTTCCCTAGATGACAGTCATTACAAAATAATGGTGTTTTGACTAAACTAGACAATTGCATATCTCTGCACACCTTTTGAAGTACTTGAAATGATGGATGAGCCAATCTTTGATGCCAAATTGTAGCTGAATTATTGTTGCTAAAGAGAGCTTTATTCTTAGTAGACTTGGTAAAATTCACTGGATATAATCCTCCTTTATGTGGCCCTTGTAAAATGATCTTCCCAGTTGAGTAATCCTTAACAACAAAACCAATAGAATCAAAAGTAATAGAACAGTTGTTGTCACTAGTGAACTTATGCACTGATAATAAGTTTTGAGATGATTTTGGAACAAGAAGCACATTGTTTAGATTAAAAGAATGAGAGGAAGATGTTTTAGACACATGACCAATATGAGTAATTGGCATACCTTCTCCGTTAGCTGTTTGAATCTCATCAGCCCCTTCAAAAGTTGTTGCTTCAGGCAATTCAGATTCATCATTAGTGATATGACTATTTGCTCCAGAGTCAGCATACCAAGGATTTTCACCCATGATATTGGCAGTAGCAAGCATGGCACTGAGGTTGTGAGGAGTATAGTTGTTCTGATAGGCAAAATTTAATCTGTGTCTACATTCCAAAGAAAGATGACCAGTTTTGTTGCAGATCTGCCAAATCTTGTCAGTTATTGGTGGTGGTGCAGAAGATGAAGAAGTTAAACCATAGTGAGGTTTTGAATGGAAATGAGGTGATGTTGTGGATGAAGAAGCAGAATGCATCTGAAATTGAGAATAACCTCTTGGATAAAAAATGAGGGTGGTCTGATATATCCAGAGTATGGAACTGCAGGTCTTGAAGAATTATGATAACCTCTGCCATTACTTTTATAATTTTGAACAAAAGGTCTTGTAGCAGCAAATGCCTTTGAATTGGCCTCAGTAAGTAAATTCTTTTGCTTATTTGTAACAATTATTTCTTCAGTAAGAAGCAAATTGTGAAGTTCCTTTGAAGAGATTGGTGGATTGCAAATACGAATAGATGTACAGAAAGAACTATAATCTTGGCCTAACCCATTGAGTATAGTAACAACTAATTCATCATCATGAATCTGTGAACCAGCAGCAAACAATTCATCTGTTATTTTCTTGATTTCACTTAGGAAGGTAGAAACTGTACCTGACCCAAGTTTTGTGGATTGAAGTTTGAGACGAAGTTGAATTGAATGTGTAGATGAACTTCTTGCATATCTTGAATCAATATTATCCCATAAATCTTTTGAAGAATCTGCTCCAACAACGTATGGAATTACAGATTCAGAGATAGACATCTGAATCCATAGTACAAGAGTAGTATCATCATCATGCCAAGCTGTATAACCAGGATTAACTCCATTATTGAGCAGATAAGGTGGACATGGTAAAGATCCATCAAGAAAACCATTTACTCTATATCGACGCAGAAGTGGTAGAAGAAGTGATTTCCAGGTAAGAAAATTGTCATCTTTGAGTTTGTAACTGAGTATTTGTGAAATTTGATTGAGAGGAACTTGAGAGATTCTTGATTCATATGTTGCCATTGAGTGATTGAATTGAAAAACAGATTAAAGTTTTGATTGTTTTAAAGAAACTAGATCTGAAAAATTGTTGATAGTTTGAACTCCATTAATGGCTGATGCGGAAGCCTTATCTGATACCATAGTAGTATTATATCATTGATTGAAAGACAAAAGTCTGATTTCTTTCTTACACACTTAAAACAATGCAGACCTGCATTTATACAAGTCCTGACCAAGACAAGAGCTGTCCTAACATGACAGGCTGTGAACAGCTCATACTCAGCCAATAAGAGGCATTTCTCACACACTCTGATACACGTGAGAACTCTATGAGACTCTCAGCTATTACATGGAAGTGATGCTGTCGAGAAGCATGTGATAGAGAGAATGATGGCAGTGATGCTCGATGGAGAAGTCTGTTGATAGCCATTGGCAGTTGTCAGAGAAGCTCGATAATGGAAGATGTCGAGTTTGGGTCGATGTTGACGGAGTATGCAATGAAGCAAGGGAGCTGTTGATGGGCAGTGATGATGAACTAATGGTGATGCTGGAAGATATCTGATAGGAGAGACGTGGTGCAGCCATTAGTGATCATTTGGAGTTGTGGTCATGGTCGAGCTTGGCAGAGAAGATGATTAGCTAATGGTGATAGCGATGGAAGTTGGAGCTGTTGTTACATCGGTGATGGAGAAGAAATGAGACGGCGTTGAAGCAACCGAGTTTACAAAACTCAGAAGAACACAATTCTCACGATTACCAAACTGTACGTGAATGACCAGAGTAAAAGTAAGAATTAAAATAATTTTCACAGACAGAGAAGTGTCCGTGGAATGACTATGCCGAAACAAAACTCAGGGAAATTTATTCTTCGCGGACAGTCTGGTATCCGCGGGAGTATTAGCCGGAGTTCGAAAAATTCAGATGTTTGTAATACTCACGGTGGGTCTGGTAATCGTGAGTTATTGCCGGTGAAGAAAAAATCCAGAAGAAATAAATTGGGAAATTAGGCGTAGGCCCAAAGAAAATAATGTTCTCATTGTCAGGCCCATAATTAATTTTAGCTACCGTGACACTCATAACTATTTCCGTGACACCCATAATTATATGAAATTATTAAAAATGTCTGCATGACGGATTATGCATCCGCATGACGGGTTATGCATCAGGGGTATAATTGGCAATGCAACTTGGATATAACATATCTAAAAATCCGCGCATTGGAATTTTACAAATTTTATATCGTTGGAAATATGTTTAATAAAGCTACGCAACGAGTACAAACAAGAATATCAAATTTTTGTTTTTCACGAAAAAATCGGAGGTGATCATCATTTTAGGCAAAATTTTCGAAAACTTGATACATAACCATTCTGCAGCCACCAAAAAAGATGCATAACACATTCTGCAGACGCATAACGAATTATGCAACCATTTTCTCCACTGTATAACAAATTATGCATTTGGATAACAAAGTTATGCATTTATAACAAGTTATGTAACCATTGTTTTGGTTGATTTTAGTGCGTACATAAAAAAATTAATGCATAATGCAGTATGCATCCATATTTACGGATGCATATCAAGTTATGCATTTATTTTCTCGATGCATAAAAGATTGTGCAACAATTTCTCGATGCATAACGCATTATGCAGTCATATTTTCAAATGCATAACAGGTTATGCATCCATTTTCATGACTGCATAACATGTTATGTAGATATTACTGTAGGTGCATGAGAAGTTATGCATCCTTATTTTTTGTTGGTTTCAATACTAAGAAAAAAGTAGTTGCATAACGTGTTATGCAACCGTTTTCTGAACTGCATAACAAGTTATGCAAAAAAAAAAAAAAAAAGTGCAGAACGTGTTACGCAACCAATTTCGAGAATGCATAACAAGTTATGCAACAAATTTTGTAGATGCATAACCTGTTATGCATCACTATTCACACCTCCATTTTCTTTTAAATGCACGTCACACGCACACCAAACCCATTTGCACTTCCATCTCCTTTTCCTTGCCATTGCAGCATCCTTTTAGCTCCATTTTCTTTTAAATGCATAATTCATTAAAACCAACATCAACACCACCATTCCTAACTCACTTCACCTTAGCTGGTAAACAATTAAAATACCAGTTCACAATCACCAGCACATCTCTTGTAGCTTCAGTTTAGCTGCAAGTCTGAAGACCAAAACAATTCTCTGCTTTCCTTGCTTCTACCAACCCATTCTTGATCGTTTCAGCATTCCCGCCATTTGACAGCACCAACATACACCTGCAACTTCTCAAGCAACCAACATCTGCAAGTTGAGCTACACCACCGCCAACTTCAGCACTTTTACTATACAAACTGCAGTTGCACTATAACCTGCAATGCTTCAAGCCTTTCAGCTTCAACCCAAATTCAACATCACCACTAAACTACCTGCAATCTCTTACAATCTCTAACTTCATTGCAGACTCATAACACCTCTACAAGCATATCCATTTCACAGCCATCATCTGCAATCAGCTGGAACTACCAACAATTCATCTACACTTTCTCAAGAACAACAACTCAACCCCTGTAACTCCATTAAAACAACACCACCATCAGAAACAAGACATGATAATCAGCACCACCTATCGGCATAGCTCGACCTAGTCCATCTTGTCAGCTCCATAATTTCCATATTTCAGACCAAAGCTACAACCTTTTCATCCATTGCATTACACTTTGCAACACCCATTTCCTGTAGCTTAACAACTGCACCTTCAACTCTATCACAGACTCAAGCCATTACATTTGGTACCTGACCTAAACATTCTTCTAAACACACTCCTTCTAGTTACAGCACCATCCCATCCTTCAGTCCATTATATTTGCAAACACCAACAGAACCAACAACTTCATATCAGCTTCCATTTTCTGTTCCATATGCAACTTTTAGTTCCAGTTCTTTCTCCCCTTCCTAAATTTCACCATCTCTTCATATTGAACTACAAGAATTCCTTAATCTCCACTGAACTGAACCCCTCTTACTGCCAACACCAAAATTAACTCAAACCCATTCCTACAAAACCTTTGTGAATTTGAATTACATCATATCTCAATCATCAATCCCAATTGTACCATGGCAACAACTACTCGTTCTTCCCTAATTCAAATCACCACCAGAGTTTCTTCTCGATTCAACAACGATTCCCACTTTTCAGTCTCAGATTAAACTCACTGAAATCCTTCTTTCTCCATGTACTTCTTTGCAATTCCATGGCATGAGCTCAAACTTCCACTGCAAGACGGAACCCTAATTTCATGGCCTAACTTCAATTTCCTCTCATAACTCGAGTTAAATCCAAATTCAACAGAAACCCCTTTTGATTTCTTCTCGTATCACGTCTGAATCGACCACAACTCGTTAATCATCAACAACAACATAAATAAAATTATTGTGAGTGATGACAACAGAATCGAAGTAAACAAAACATCACCAGGTTTCCCTTTTCGCCTCTCTCTGTCTTAGAAATCATTCAGAATCAATCAATAATCATAAAAACAAATTTAAGAAGTAGTTTTTCCTTTAAAAAAGAGAAAAACAGAATTTTACAAATTGAACTACATCGTCTAAAACGGTGGTATGTCTAGTCAAATCCTCATCCTTTTGAATAAGTGAATAATTATTAAAATTATTTGGATTTGTACTAGAAACAACACTATCACTATAAATCTCAATCGGAGTAACAAATTCCTGATCACTATGCCTACATATTTCATGTTTTTCATCAATATTATCCTCATCATAATCATCGTTATAATAACATGAAAAAGATCGAACCTCATCAAAACAAGTAGTGTTACCAATTCTAACCTCGTCATCTTGATTATGTGAATAAAAACTATCCTTATTTTCAACGGTAGTATTGGAAACACTATATTGGAAATTAAGATTATTTCGAGCAGTTCTTTTCTGGGCCTCTAACAAAATTTTCTGAGTCGACTCACATGACTTCCTGATTTTATCTAGGAAAGAAGGTTCACATGTTGCATTGCTTTCGTCCATGACTAAGTTATTTATTTCTGCTAACTTACGTGTCGACTCAGCTAACTTACGTGTTGACTCTAGTAAAGAGGAATTATCAGAATTTTGCTCGTATGATCGGTGGGTATCTGGATAGTAATTGGGTTCACAATGGTATGGACCATAACCTTCAAAAGTTTCGCGTTCCCAATCACTATTCACATTATGGTCATAAAAAGGATAATGTCCAAGCTGCTCAGTCGGATACCCATTGTATTGGATATTATAATACCAGTTCGACATCCTAACTACAAGGGAATTCTAAAAAAACACAAAGAAGGCTGACTCGACCACAACAAGTCTATTTTATCTAGCAAACAAAAAGCATGATGGCTCCACTTAGATTGTTTGTAGACCAGCTTCTAATCCTTCGAAAGGGAATTCGTTAAAATTTAAGCAAACCCCTCTGGAATCAATCCGAGTCAAAGTAAGTTGAATAGAGGCGGCGGAAGCTCGGTGGAGCTTTGATACCCAAGGCCTCACCGGTATTACAAGGCGGCTCAGTCACGCATTCAACTCATAGAAACCATCATGAACTTCGAAGTATGCTTAGAAGAGTAACCAATATTTTTCGAATGACTTTCCTATTAAGCTCGTTACCTTATCGGTCTCGTTCTAGTCAGTATTTTAAGCTTAGGTTCGCGTAGGTTACGTGTTCCTAAGGCGGGCAAGAAGGAAACGGTGATGAAATCCGAGTCCTTATCTTGATTTGGCCAGGCCTTGCCTTTTACTAGAAAATTAACTCCGATTTCAGGTCCTCAACATATATGCATACAAAATCATCCAGTAAACCCGCTGACATGGGATTCGCGGGTGTTTAGAATTCTTACCTCCCGTTCCAGACGGGGGATAAACCATTGAAGTTGACTCGGGCCACGACTCCTATGTCATGTATGAACCCGAGGGGCCTATCGTAATCTCCGTCCTTCTCTGCAAACAGTTTATTTAAAACTACCCTTCCGTAGGGTTTTTAAAAATAGAATAAAGTCCAATGTCCAAAAATAAAGTCCAAAAAGAAAAAAAAGGTCCAAAAAAAAAAATATTACAAAAATATAACCCTAATTACAGTTTCTAAAAAAAAATAAAATAAAATTATTTACAAAATCTTCTTCTTCACTCCTTTTAGATTTCTATTTTCTTTCCTTTTTGGAATTTGCCTTTCTTTTCAGCACTTTCTCTTTTTCTTAAACTTAGCTCCAAATCTGAAAGCAAACAAAAATACCAAAACGCGTAAAAAAGAACAAATAAAATAAAACCTACAAAAAAATCTATAAACAAATCCGCGTCCGGCGGCGCCAAAAATTGATCGAATTTTAATAGTGGTAAATAGGTTGTCGTTCACTCGGACTTTGTTGAGATCGATTCTAGGCTTTAATAAAAGAAAATACCAAAAATAAGAAAATATATATACAAAATAAGGTCACAGGATGAAGAGAGACCGGGACTCGGGATTCCACTGCTTTTCATGTTCATGGGATTCATAAATTTATCCTAGGCAATTATAGATCAAAACAAAAGAAATATCAACTCTATTCTTTGCCAAAATAGATTTCCTAAAACATCAATTGTAAATTACAAGCATAGTGTATCTAAAGCACCTAAGACTAAGCATACACTATCTAACAAGATAACAACTGATTAATAGAAATCATAAATCATTTAAAATCGGTGCAAAAAGTAAATAAGGAATTAATTAAATTACCCCAAGGATGAAATATAACTTCCTCCGTCGTCCCAGTGTTGGGGTCTATCTCCACATGGTGAAAACACACTCAAAGGAATTTTTCATTGCTCAAAAAGGTGTTTACAAGGAGAAAAGGTATAAGCAGTGAGTTTGTAACAGAAATAATTGTTACAAAATGGACTGTTACAAAGAAACACTAACAGACTGTTGCAATTTCGAAATAATTGTTACAGAAACTGTTACAAAGATATTGAATTTGAAACTATAGGCAACGGTTTCTGCGACTGTTCTTGAGTGCTGTTCTGTGTTCTTCTTCTTCTTTAATGGTAGCAGCAGAGACCAGCTCTGCAACTCCCGATTCTCACCTCTATTTCGTCCCCTAACTCTCCTCTGATTTGCATGTTGACACGATTTCTTCCCTTTTTATCGAATTGAAAACACTTACCAATCCTGTTTTGATATAACAGGCTGGTATATAACCAAACCAAGCAACAAATCCTGCCAGATTATCATGCAGAATCCGACCAAAAATCCCGTGAATATCCACTCCTCTGTCTTGCTCCCAACGAATTATCTAGCCACTTTTAACTGATTCCAAAGCCCATACCGAGCCTGTTAGGACAAGTCACGTCATATCAACAAATTTCAGCCATTGAATCTCAATAAATCACGTCCAAATGGTGAACCCTAATTATACCAGTTCACTGCTCCATTTTCCCGCCAATTTTATTTTTCAAATGAAGAAGGTGAGGTGCCCTTATCCAACGTCCTGGGTGCCGAGTAACAAATGGGTGTTATGGACAAATGGGCTACACATAGCCGTGGGTGACACATAGCAAAAGTGGGGCTCCGTATAGCAAATGTCCTCCCGGGGTGCTTCGAGCAACTTTTCGAGCCGAATTTTCCAACAATATTTATTTCCAAAAAAATACCTACAAACACACAAAATACCATAATAAGGAAGAAAACGAGTACTAACAATACGAAACATTAAGGACAAAGTAGACACAAAAATGCGTCTATCACATGCTGCCTTTAGTATATATCCCCCATTACCATTTTCCCGAGGTTACAACTTGTATCTAAAACCCATCTCCTTCAGGTCCATTCGAGCAGAAAGGTGGTCTTTATACTTAAATTCATTGTTCAACAATGTTCCAACGATACTCTCGCATACATTCTTTTCGACGTGCATGAAATCTATGCAATGGTGGACAATATGATACCGACAGTAGGGGAGGAGCCGGAACCATATATTGAACTTTTTCCAGTAGCGCCTTTCGGTCTCCTTCTCCTTCCCCTTCCCCTTTTTTGGGTCGATGGTCTTTTCGATTCTCTTCATCTTTCCACCTCTTCCAGGGTTATCCTGCACGAATTCCATCACAATGTTCTTCCGTCCCTTTCCCCATTTATTCTTTATAATATTTACCTCATTGTATATTTGTGACGGGGTCATAAGTTCCGGAGCCTTTTCAGTTTCTTCTTTTCCGTTGAACCCCTTTTGACGTCTGAATTGATGATCGTATGGTAGGTATCTTCTATGCCCGGTATAAACCTCTTTTCTACAATGTTTTAGCCTGACATAGTAAGTATTTCTACCACACACCTTACAGGCGTCTCGTCCCTGGTAAGGGCAACCACACAGTGTACCGAGAGCAGGGTAATCATTTATTGTCCATAAAACAACCGCACATAGAGTAAATATCTCCTGTTTCAGCGCATCAAAACATTGGACTCCCTCAAACAATTCCTTGATATCTTCGACAAACGGTTGTAACATAACATCAATGTCCTTACAAGGCCCCCCATCGATAATTAATGACAGCATGGTGAACTTTCTCTTCATACACAACTCTGGCGGAAGGTTGTAAATCACTGTCAGAATTGGCCACACACTGTGCTGTTTTTGCATGCCTTTGTTTACGTCAACCCCGTCAGCCGAAATTCGTAGCCTCAGATTTCAAGGATCATCACGAATTACGGGATTTTCCATGCTGGTGAGTCCGCCAGATGCCGTAAAACACCCTATTCTTTCTTTCTGGTGTCGTGCCACAATAAATATTCGACAATTCTCTTTGATTGAAACAACTGTTTCAGTCTTAGGATAATTGGGAAATACCACAAGACTTTTGCCGGAATTTTTCCATGCACCTCTTTGGTGGTGTCGTCAACTTTTCATCTTGATTCCCCACAGGTGGGACACTTGATGTCATCCTTGTATTTCTTCCTATAGAGAATGCAGTCATTGATGCATACATGTATCTTTTCGTAACCTGAACCCAAGTCTCTCATCACCTTCTTAGCTTCATATGTACTTTTCATCATCTCATTTCCTGGAGGGAGCATGGATTGTAACAGTGGTAGAAGTTCATTAAAGAACTTGTCGGAAGCTCCGTGCTTGCTCTTCAAGTTAAACAGTTCACACATTTCAGATATCTTTGTAAAATCCTTACATCCTTCGTATAGGGGTTTCCCAGCATCATTGAGTATCCGCTGCATCTTCTCAGATTCCTTTGAAAAAATTTTCTCCTAATAAAGCATTAACCATTTCTATAGTCTCTGCAGCATGTACTGGTTTATCAGAGTGTGGACCGTCGCTGCCATTACCATCCAGAAGTGTCCACCATGATGACTCATCTCCTTATCCATGCTTAGTCCATACGGCATAAATTTTGAATGAATCCAGAAGTATATAAGTGATACTTAACTTCACTTGCCTTGTGCACGTAGACGTTGAGACATTTCACACATGGACATAGAATCTTAACTTTTCCCTTGTTGTATGGTTTCCGTTTCCCAGTCGCAATATCCTGTTGGTATGTATGCGTAGCAAACTTTATAAATGCATCGACTCCGTCTTGATAATGCGGTTTGGTTCTATCGGTATACATCCAAGATTTATCCATTACTCTAGGATCCACTCTAGGATCCATTATGAATTCTCAGATACCTAGACGGAGAAAAAACTTGTCAACATCTTGTGAAAATGTTATTGTGGTCCGAATAAAACTACGAAATAATAAAACTTGTCACAAAGAGTAATCACAAATCACAATGTGAGTTCAGTTATCATATATGAATCATACAAATAATCAAAGGTTATCTACCTACATACAGTTGCATGTGAAGACGATATTTACCCTACTATGACCATTAGAGTTACAATCTCAGTTAACAAAGCAGTACTGAAAAGAATTACTTACACGGTCGATCCGATTAATCCGCAAAGCAAAACTGACAGGGGAATACATGGTTTATCAGGAGATGAATCAGATGATCAAAGTAAACAACTTGTTTTGTTTTCTAGGGGGAGGTTAGAAGATTTAAGAGCAAAAACATGAAATGATTTAAGACGAGAGAGATGAACACGTAGGGTAAATGGAGATTTGGCAATATCTTTACTAATAAATAATTTGGCAAAATATTTAAGTGTATATCGTAAATAATTTGGTAAAATAGGTAGGTAAAGATCCTTCAATTTGCATGCTGCACGTTCTATGTATAGAATTTTCTCAGTCAAATCTTGTTATCCTGCTGCATAATTTTCTGCTTTGACGGCTCTAAATGACCGAAGTTAGATGCGATGCAATTAATATTCATTCCATATTGAAGATTTTTTTTTTCGTACCCGAATTCAGAAAATAAATCAAAATGAATCAAAAATAAATAAATAAATCAAAATGATAGGTAAAAAGCGGAGTACGTGTTGCTGCAGTTGTTATAACGGTACTAAAGTAAAAAACTATCTTTGTATAAAGTGGAGTACGTGTTGGTGCAGTTGAAAATAAAAATCATAAGAACTTCTATGGCCCCAATTAGAATTAAGTGAACTAAAACACACTACTATATTTGTGTGTTCTGTCCAATTAGAATTAATATCTAAAACCAAAGCTTGATTCATCCAATTAACATAATAGGTTTGATCATTGATGGATTTTATTAAAGTTTGTCAATCTGATTCAAAGATAACATGATTAAAGTTTGTGCCAGAGTAACAGATGCCAGCATAGCCTTACATTCCAGCTCCTCAGCTACAACTCCTATCTTCATTCCTCCATTGAAGCATTGTCCTTGCACCCGAATGCAGCTACATGCACAATTCCTAACTATTAGCCCTATTCCACCTTGTAATGAATCTGACTTAAAAGAAGCATCAAAATTTGTAAACATTATCAGGAGGTTTCCATCTTAGCGGCTGCACAACCCCATTAGTAGAAAAAACAAGATTAGTTCCAGGAGGCACAAGTTTATTAATGACATCTATTGACATTGTCTTATTTGGAGTTATGTTCCTGCAAATGAACAATGTTGTACCATAAACCAAGAGAGAATATAGCTCCTAAATAAACAATGTTGTACCATAATATTACTAACATTGATATTTAAAACCAAACAAATAATTTCCATATCTAGCTAGTTTATCTCTTTTTGGGACTATATCTTTTAAGCACTTCCAAACAAATAATTTAACTTCCACAAAGCTTTCCATACTTGTGGAGAAACAGAATTAGTACCTGCAAAAGTATTAGATGCACTAGACAACACATTATAGACACTCTTAACAGAGAATTGTCCTTTGCTATCTGGAAGCCAAATAAGAGTATGGAGTCCAATTCACCCACCATTGAGTTCTGGTGGTACTCCATAGCTGGTGGTACTCCGAAAATATGAATACTATGAAGTAAACGATTTCATCAAATGTGAATGCTTCCCCCTTTTACTCTAAGTAGCGCGCTTTAACGGTTTCGTGCTACAAAAACAACACACAAACTTATTTGGTTACATATAAATTGAAAAAAGTATTGTGCCGAATAAACCATAAAGATACGTACAAGTTGTAGAGGGGACAAGCTCAGGTGGCTTGAGTGCCAGATCCGGCGTTTGATTTTAAAAAACCCAGATACCGCATCTGGGATGATGTTGTGCTTATCCTTGATTTGTTGAACACTTCTTCCTCTCGGGTTCCCATAATCTTGGATAAATTTGTTATGTATCTTCTCCCAAAGGGTCTCGGTCGAGGAGCGATCTAGAACTCGACTTTCGGCTGCCCATGCTTTGGTGATTGCCAAATCTTCCGTGGAGTCAAACGATGCCATTTGTTGTATGTGGAGGTAGGGAATGAGTAGGTTCTCTAATAGGCTACAAGTGGAGTGCACGTGTGTTTCTTGTCGAACGTCGGGTTCAAATACGCCTTCTTCCATGTTAAACCAATTGCTTAGCATGATAGAACACCGTTGCGAGTGAAGAAAAACAAAATCGATAGAATACAATAACAGATTCTTCTTTCCAGCTATATAACAACGCCGGCCTAATCTACAATGTAACTTTTACTCATTACAGCAACAAAAGCAAATTCCTAAGTCCATTAACATCCACTAGTAACAAAAATTAGCTCAACCTAAACCAAATTCCATAATTTCCGTCACAAGAATCACACAAAACATCAATTGTTTCAGCCAATTAATACTAAAATATGAAAGACATAAATTGGTTTATGATCATAAAAATATGAAAAACCTGAACAAAACAAAAGAAACCCTGACAATAAAAAACTCTTAAAATTCTTACTAAGATATAAAATCACAGCCAAGATCATAAAAAACTCTTAAAATTGACAGAACCCTAGGTTTACATCATACAATAGAAAACGATTTTAGATTTGGGAAAGGTATATACCTGAAACCCTAGCAATAGTAATTTCAAATTAATAAAATAAAAACATCCCCCATTCATGAAATTAAACAAGTAAGTTTGAATTTAATCTGATAAGATAAGGAAAGAATCCCTTACCTAGGGTTTCTCTATTTCGCCTCTTCTAGTCTTTCTCCCGCGCAAGTAAGAGAAGGAAATAAAAAAAAATTTACTTTGATTAACCAAAATGCCATTTTACCTAGGTTTATCCCGTCATTATGACATTGTGGGTTAGAATAGGTGCCAATTAGACTAGGGTACGTATTCGATTAAATATTTCTCTTGGGAATAGCCGTGACCCTACAAGAATATAGTTTATTTATTCCAGAGAAAGAATAAACATGGAAACCAAAGGGATTAACAAGGAAACCAAAGGGTCAGAGAGCAAAACAATTCAGAGAGAGAATTTGTAGAGGGAGATTACTGTTTTCTGAATTTTTCTCAATCAAATCAAATCAATCAAAATGGTTGGTGATGATGATCAACATAGACCAAAGGGTAAATCCCCCATGACTGAAGAGCAACTATTGAAAGAGTTAGAAGAGAAAGACAGATGTGAAAGGCTATCAGCCACTATGCAGATGATTGGGCAGATGAACAAGGATGATCTGGAGAAGGTAAACAAGAGAGTAAATGACTTGTTATATGATATGGAAGTCCCTATATTAAAAGAGTTAGAAGAGAAAGAAAGATGTGAAAGGCTATCAACCACTATGCAGATGATTGGGCAGATGAACAAGGATGATCTGGAGAAGGTAAACAAGAGAGTAAATGACTTTTTATATGATATTTAAGTCCCTACACTCTGGGAAGAGATGCATGCTGCAGTGTATGTAATCAAATCAGAAGAGAAATCAGTTGAAAAGGAGAAACCAGTTGAAAAAACGGTACAAATTTTGCAAAACAAGCGTCGTTTTGATCTTTTCAAATATGAAGAAGAGGAGGAGAAGTTCTGGGAAGTGCATGCTAAAAAGAAGAGGTTGGCTGAAAGGGCAGTAATGAAGAAAGAAAATGACAGTGATGCTTCCGAAGATGAAGATCCTGCTGCTTTTTTTGGGTATCGAAGTGATACAGAATCTGCTCTAAGAGTGATGATTTAGGATTTTCGCAAAGATGACAGATTTTGGATTAATGATGCATTGTTGGCCCAAAAGACCGATTCCGAAGCGGACAATGCAGATGAAGACGAGGAGGAAGAGTGGTTTGATGAGGAGCAAGAGGGGCCTGGCGAGGAAGAAGAGGGGTCTGATGATGAGGAAGAAGTGTCTGATGAGGAGGAATATGAATCTGATGATTCTGATTCCGAGTGATGGGTATGACAATGAGTAAGCCTTATCGACATTTGAATTCTTCTGTAGAGAGATGGTGGATTTTTGGGTAAGTGCTCGAATGGAAATGATGACATAATGTTAAGAAATATCTATTATCAAAGTAAAGAGAAGAATTCGAATGGAGAGGGGTCTAATGCAAATGGTAAGTCACTGAATCATGTTTTCTTTTTTGGTTATGGCAATGGAGACTGAAAATGCAGGGGAATGTTATGTTTATTTTGCTTTTTTCTTTTTCTTTTTGATATTTAGATTTTTTGTGGGTAAGATGGTGAAATACTTGTAAATGGGTATGTTTAAGTTTATGAACATGTAAATGTTGCTCAACACTGAATGAACAAAACAGTTGTAACTTTTTTAAATGAAATATGATGAAGTCAGCTTATTTATATTGTTCAATGATTGTGCGTCGATAACGTTGGAGATGCAGGGTGTATTCTAGAAACTAAAACTACAATCAAAGAACTGGATCATGTACAAGACTAAGATGTATCGAAAACAAATGCATATTGACAACAAGTCACTTTAGTGTTTTTCTATCCAGTCTAATTCACTTGATAGAGAGGCATATACACACCTAGTCTTAATCTACAATCTGACAAAGGGACACATTACGAACATCCATATATGTTTGATCTTTAGATATAAAGATCAAATCACAGTGACTAACAATAATTGGCTTGCGTTGGTTGCGTCGTATTCGATTTTCACATAATTAACATGAGCACTACTTGGTGGAGCCTTATGCACACCTAATTTAATTCTACAATCTGACAGTGAATACAAATCACAGTGACTCCTGAGATGCTGCTTCTCAAAACAGAATACAAGCTTTATTCACCAATGATGGCATCATACAACCAAATACTATGTCTTAGTTTAAGATCATCTGTCAACTGACATATAAAACTACTTGGTGGAGGCATAAATCATGGAATTGAGATGTTCATAATCACAATACATTCTCAAAACAGGATACAATTCACAGCAACATAATAAACATAAAATTTGAAAGATAGAGATGTTCATAATCACCAAAACATTCTCAAAACATGCTACAATTCACAACAAACATAATACACCTAAAATATGAAAGATAGAGATGTTCATAATCACCATCAGAAATTGTACCATTCAAAATCAGTAGTGTGTAACCTCCAATTTGAAAAATCATTAAACCCCCAAATGAATGAATGAGAAATACCTTAGATGAAGATGACCAAGATTTGCATTTCCAAAATTATGAATCACTAGCAATACTTCTATGAGAGATCGATTAAACTTAAATCTAGGCCTGAATCGATCTTTCACAGAAGAATCAATTGATTCATTGTTGTTGATGAAGTTTTCTGCAGATGAATCTCCAAGAAACCCCAAATGAATATTACATGAAGATAATCATCGTGGAATTAATTCAATGAATTCACCCAGTCTTCGATTAGAAAGCAGAGGACGAATTTGGTGATGGTGGTGGTGGTTCGTTCAATTCACCCAACTTTGAATTTAGGGTTACAGGTTAGAGAAGATTGAATATTCAATCAACCAAATCCAAACTTTATAATCTAAGTGGAAATTGAGTAAATACTGATGGAGATTTTAGGGTGTGAAATTGATGAAGATGAAACTGGATTTCGATTTCGACGAAAAAGAAAGGATTCGAGAGAGATTTCTGATGCTGATCGTTTGGGAGAAAGAATAGACCATGTCTCAGGCGCTGTTGACATAGTGTTGGTAGTTTCCCATGCTAGCTACAGTTCAAGATATGGCCCCTGTTAACTAATTAAAATTAGATAAATAAATATACACAATTTGTGCAGGGACCTTATGTTTGATTATTTTTTGATTTTAATTGTTGGTAAAGCAGTTAAAGACATGGATAGGGTTTACGGGTTGTCTGCAAGCCGGGCATGTTCAGGATTTCTTACTTGTTATTCCAATTATGGGGAACATGCAGTTGATTGTAAGGTAGACCCTGGTTTTAAACATAGACATGATCATGTGAGGGACATTTTATATGATATACTATGGAGAGCCGGTATTTCTGCAAAGAAAAAAGCGGCTGTCAATTTTTTGACTGATCCACTCGAAGGGAAATTGATGCTCAGACCAGCAGATGTTTTAATTTTTGGGTGGGCTAACTGAAAACATGCATGTGTTAATCTTACTGGGGTTTCTCCATTAGTAGGAATTGGACATGGTACGTTTATAGTCGGGCAAGCGGCGTTGATGGCTGCCTCAGGTAAGATAGCGAAACATGAGAAAGCGTGTCTTGATAATGGGCATACCTTTCATTCCTTTTGCTTTTGATACTTTTGGTTTTTTAGATCCGGAGGCGGTTGGACTCCTCAGAAGAGTCCAGAAAGTCATGCACAGTAATGTCATGACTCCTGGTTCAAGGGAGTTTGTTTTCCATAGGTTAGGTAGCAATTCAAAAAGGGCTCGCGGCGCAGCTTGTTGCGCGTTTGCCTATTTCGTCTAGGGATGACCATTTTCCCCACCCAAACCCATCTCCGTGGGTACCCGCCCCGTTCGAGTAGGGTTTTACCCGCACAAATAGAGATGGGATCGGGTATGGGTAATACCCGAAAACTAAGCTACGAGGATGGGGTGGGGATGGGATTCAAGGTCCCCGCCCCATACCCGCCCCGTATCTTTCACAAGTTAGGGGTTTAGACTTTTATGCAACAATGTGTATAATTTTTATACTTCCACCACTTAGTCGAGCTTTCTTTAATTTATCATATTCTCGATCGTTCTTGTACATTCATCACTTTCGTTTTTTTTTGTGATCAAACACATTCTCTAAAAGTTAAAATAGAGAAAATGAAGCAGATAATGAAATGGTTAACCTGGACGAAGATAGAACGAGACAGGAAAAAACAGAAAAACTAATAAGTCATTAACAGATTCTTTTGTTCACTTTAAGATAAATTACTGAATTTAAGATTCCAGAATGCGTCATTCTTACGTTATTATTTTTGTTTGAATCATATTTAAGTTTTGATTATAATCAAATTTATGTATTAACTCAGTGTTACGGGTAACCCATGGGAAACCCGCCCCATATGGGTATTCCCCATACCTGCCCCGCCCCAATTCATATGGGTAATGGGGGGGGGATAGGCATTTTTTTTACGAACGGGGCAGTGACTGGGTTTGACACTACCCGCCCCATGACCATCCCTAATTTCGTCGATGTAAAATATTATTATTTTATTTTATTATTAATTAGATCTTATTTTGGTCACTTGGTCAGGTACTTATATGGCTTGATACATGAGCCAAACATGCGAACCCTGGTGAACCATAATGCTACAGTTATGGCCTTCAAATTAGGCTACAGCCTCGTTTTACTCTTAAAGATAATGATGTGTGCAATTAAGAGATGAGACAGGTCAGGAGAGGATAATAATGATGTATTTTGACAAATCAAGATATGGCAATACACCAGCGTCACATAATGCCTGTAAACCCTGGTAAACCGTGCATGATCAATAAGTGTTGGTCTATGAATTTTACAAAAAAACAATTATGATAGTAGTAATAATGTAGTAGGAAAAATTGCGTCTGAAATGCAATAAGGAAGGACTATTTTGTTAAATAAGGAAGGTAAACTTTTAATTTTAACAAGTGTACTATCTCATTGACATGAATGCTTAACGTGTCAGGATATTTAGAGATTTCTTTAGGGTTTCAGCAAGAATATAGGCGTCTAATTAGAACTGACGATCAGTAGTCTAATCCTAGAATCCTAATGCAATGTTTTTCTGTTGGGTTTCGCAAAATCCGCAAAATCGCACTTTCCATATATCACCTTGATTTTCGTTTGTTATATTCATGGTAAACATAACCCACCCACTATATTTATTTTTGTATACTAGATATTTATAGGAAAAAATAATATATTTAGCTAGATTTGGATCCTAGATACCTCGTTCATAAGTAAAAGAACGAAGGAATTGAGAGGATGAGTTCTAATGAGAAATGTGTTGTTCCTGCCAATGGTCTTGATAATGATCCTCCTCCTCCGAAGGGCTTTTCTTCATGGGATGACTTTGTGGAAAGTATTGGTGATATACTAGAAGAGTATGTTGATGAAGAATGAGAATTAGTTCATATTAAGAAAATGATCCATGTTGAAGATGATCCTCCTCCTAAGGGTTTTGCTTCTTGGGATGCATTTGAGAAAAGCTATGGTGAACATTTGGATAATGATTATAATGAATAAGAACATGGGAAGCCACCAAGACCAGCAAATTTATGGGGTAGCACTCGGCATAGACTAATTACAAGTTTTTTACATTATTTTTAGTATGCTAATTTTGTTAATAAGCAAAATTATGTAGCAGTCAAAGGCCTACTGTTCAATTGTGCTCTCAATTCTGATTTTCTTTTTGGTTAAGTTTGTCAGATTTGGCATTGCAATTTATGAAAAATTTGGCTATGTTTTTCAACTCTAATACAAGACTCAGTATATAGTCCCTATCATATTCATGATCCTATCACTTTAACAACAAAGCCACAACAAAATCATGGTTAACCCTAACTCTTCAGATCCAAATCTCTAAGCCAAGCCCCCTTAAACACATTATTAGTTCATTTTGTTTCATCAAGAGATTGATACTCCAACAGATGAACAATGGACATAAATTAAACAACATATGCACTTGGAATCTAAACAAAATATTGCATCCTTAAATATTAAACATTTACAAAAAGTAAACTTACAAGCAACTTTACAAACAGACTAATTAAACATCTAAAAAAAACATAAGATACACTAATAACACATACAAAAAAAAAAAGACATAACTAAACAAGAGATGATGGATCGAGATGTGATTCAATACCATTCTTGGAGAGCAGAACCATGTAAACAGAGGACTAGATCATTTAGAATCCCCTTCTTCTTCACTGCTGTTGTCGACAATCGTAACCACATCTTTGTATGGACAATCATCATCAACATCATCATCTTCATCCTCAAGCGCTGGACCAAACCAAAAGAAGTGTTCTGGATCATCTAAATCATCATCATCATCATCCTCAGAATCATACTCATCATCATCATCATCCTCAGAATCATACTCATCATCATCATCCTCAGAATCATACTCATCATCCTCTTCATCGTCCTCCTCTTCTTCATAGTCAACAGCATCATAATCATCATCCTCTTCATCTCCAAAACAAGGAACAACCTTGCAACCAAAATAACCAACAATCTCGTTGTCTTCATCATCAAGAAGAAGAAATCGGAAGGAAGTTATTACTATAGAAGTCATTTTCTCCGGTTTGATACTAAAACTTTCAGTTTTTGATACTGAAACCTTAGGTTCAGTTTAGAGAGAGACTTGGAAAAGAAAAAGCCGAGTAGTAGTACTCTCCTAGTCTCCCTTGCTCGTGTTTTATACCGTGACACACGTTTTTACTTTACGATTCAACCTCTAGCTTAGCCACGTACAAGCATGACAACTTGGCTAGTGAACAAGTATAGCTTTGGAAAATAAATAAATACAGTATAACATAAAATAAAAAAATTGGGTGGAAAATTAACATCAAGGAATTTAACTTGGAAGAAATATAAATTGGTTTATAAGCTCGTCCAAGAGTGACATCGGTAAAAATAAAAAATTAACATTAAGCAATTTGTCTCGGTGGAAATACTCCCCGGAAACTTAGATTTGGACGAAAAATTCTTTCTAAGGTCGTGACATCGAAATAAATATAAATTGGTTTAGAAGCTCGTCCAAGAGTGACATCGGTAAAAATTAAAAATTACCATAGATCTTGACATCGAAATATAAATTGGTTTACAAGCTCGTCCATGAGTGAAATCGGTAAAAATAGAAAATTAAATCAATTTATCTCGGTAATCTCCAGAAACTTAGATTTGGATGATATATAATTGCTAAGATATCTTGAGATCGAAATAAAAATCCGGGGTTTATAAGTTGTCCAAGAGTAACATCGGTAAAAACTGAAAATTACCATCAATCAATTTATCTTGGTGGAGATATTCCCTGGTAAACTTAGATTTGGGCGATAAATTGTACTTGCTAAGATTGTGACATCGAAATATAAATTGGTTTATAAGCTCGTCCATGACATCAGTAAAAATAGAAAATTAATTCAATTTATCTCGGTGATCTTCGGAAAATTAGATTTTGGATGAAACTTAGATTTTACAAGCTTGTTCAAGAGTTACATCGGAAAAATGGAAAATTACCATCAATCAATTTATCTTGGTGGAAATACTCTCGGAAACTTAGTTTTGGATGAACTATACTCTTTATGATCGTGACATCGAAATAAAAAATGGTTTAGCTGAATAAGCCATGTCCAAGAGTGACATTGGTAAAAAAACTTGGATATCGAGTCTTGTCGACGAAGCCAATCATAGTCGTTCGTGAATTCATAATGCCGACCAATCAAATAAACTAGTTACACCTGACAACCTAAGATCCCCAAACATCCTTGCCAATATTATCGGCTGATCGGTCCGATACGACCAATAATGCGATATTATCGGATATTCATATTTATGTATCACTGATCTTTCATGTTTCGTCCAGAATAAAGGCATAAACATGATAAAATCCTATATTATCGGCCAGTATTTTAAAAAATAAATACCGATCGATTCTTTTAATACAAATTTAATTGTAAGAGCTAGCTAAAATTGCTTCTAATAATATGAATTGGGATTTTAATCAAAAGAAATTGCACAAAAAAGCATTATGATCTTCCAAGGCACTAGCTAGTACTATATTACTCCGTAATAATTTATTAGTTTGCTTTTAAGAATATGTGAATTGGGAATAAAATAGTGCAATGTAGTTGACTAAAGTAGTAAAGAAAAGATACTACTATATATCCAAGGCACTAGTAACAAAGGAATTAGCTGGTACAATAATAAGTACTCCAGTTTAGATGTTAAGCGGTAACAACAACAACAACAACAACAACAACAAAAATAGAAAATATCTTGAAGGGAAATCAAATTTCAAAAACGTTAGTGAGGCACAGTGATTCACTTTAGTTATTTTAAGTTTGAGGTTGGAGGTTCGAAACTCTTTAGACCTTTTTTTTTCTTTAAAATTTAGGCATTATGTGGCACAGTGCTGATTTGATTTTGCTTGACCTATTTTTTTTTTTAGTCTGAACTCAGGGACCAGGGTATTGAGATAGGGCATGATGCCTGAACCAAACCATGTTGCAGTTCAAGATATGGCCCATCGTTAACTAATTATCAAATCAAATAATTATGCCAAATACACAAGTGTGCTGATTTTATTTGGTATTTGACCTTATGTTTGACCATTGTGCTGATTTTATTTGGTATTTGACCTTATGTTTGACCATTTTTTGTACACCTAACTATGTTTGACCATTTTTTGTACACCTAACAAATCTCATCAATGTTAAGCCATTTCAGGTGTGAACATTGCCATTATAGATGCAGTACACCAGCGACACATCATGTCCCTCAACAGGTGCTGGCGCTGCAGTATCTACCAAAAAATCAAATATGATAATTAGTGCTTGGTTGAACTGTCTATCAACCCCTTAATGGCAGATTTATTAGATATTAACCATCGGAAGAGTCTGCAATTAGGATAATGGGGGTGTACCAAATTAGTGGGGGGCGTACCAGACCCAAGGAAAAACCAGTTTTCTCTTATGATTTTTGAACCCACCACCCGCTAATTTGGTACACTCCCATTAGCAATGTTGGTGTGCAAGAGTTATTATGATGGGTTTAGGACTTGTTGCACATGCCTTTGAATAGGCGTGAATTGCTAAGGGACTAGACGTTCCACCGAATTCCTTAAATGACTATTAATGTCATCTTCTCTACAAAAGGAAATTAAACAGATAATTTCCAAAACACACAAAATCATCCTAAATTAGGCAAGGAAATTAAGAAAAGAAAACATAGATTAGAAATAATGGGTGATCTAGGAGGAAACAATGCTAACAGAGATAATCAGCCTTCTGCACCTTTTAAGTTCGCCAAGAAAGTTGCCAAGACTCTCTCTACTAGAGAGTTGGAGAATTTGATGGATTTTGTGCAGCAAGAGATTGACGAGAGAAATCGTCTGATTGAGTTCGAAAGAGTTCGTCAGGAAAATGCTCCACTGTATGAACAATGGAAGAGTAAGAGAATTTCAAGAGATGTGAGGAAAGCTAGAGAAAGAGAGGAGAGAGATGAGGGGAGAAGAAGCAGATTTGTTTGGAGAAAGACCCGCAGTGCAACCTCAAGTGATTCTGAAGAGAAAGAGAATGATTTTGAGAGAAGTGATGATCATGAGAGAAATTCTGAGACAGAGAAAAAAAGGAGGAAAAGAGAAAAGAAGATTGAGGATGCATGGTATGAAAGGTTCTTAGCAGAAAAAGCAATCCCTAGGCTTTTTGCAAGAACCATGAATGAGAGATTGAATGTTGATTCTGATGGAGAAACAATTGATGGTGTTGATGATAATGGTGAACCAGTTGAGGTTGGAGATTTGGAGGAAGAGAATGAAGATGATGAAGGAAGTGAATATGCAGGTGATGAAGGTTATGGAAGTGAAACTGAAACAGGCAGTCAATATAGCAATGATTACATCGATCATGAGATGGGCATCAACAACGACGACGATAGCAGTCAGCAGAGAAATGAGAACAACGGTGATGATTCTGAATAATCATCCCTGGAATATCAACAATATTTCGATGGGAAAACTTCGATTTTGTGAAATCGGACTAAGAGCTTCTTCGTGAAAATTCAAAGAAATCTTGTAGGTGTTTGCTGATCATTTTGCTCATTAATGATTTTCCTCATATTGTTGAATCAGCTGACAGATGTTTTCTTATGGTTATGTTGCTATTCGGATATTTTTCTTTTTTTGGAACAGGTGGGCTTTTTTTGATACTGTTATGCAGATGGTAACTGCTAACAGTTTTAAGGTGTTAAGGTGTTAAAAGTTTTAAGGTTTAATGGTTTTAAGGTGTTTTGCAGGGGTTAACAGTTTTAGTTTGTTTGTAATTAAGGTGTGTGTTTTCAGGGGGGG